>NC_090031.1:14235000-14835000 GCF_037176765.1 Anolis sagrei | reverse complement strand
AAGTTCAAAACACCGAGGTGCCATCAAGGTGTTGTTTGTGTGTGAGATTCGTCAAGCCCGTGCCATTCTTCCAAGGCCTTCCACTGAGTTTTGCAGACAAGCTTCCACCAAGACAGGAATGAATTCCCATTTTGAAACAGCATGGTAGGGACTTAGAGAAAGTCTTCTTTATCCCCCACTGGAAGGGAAGAGGGAGAGGGAGGAGAAAAAGGTATCACCCAATAAGATTTATTTCCTACACTATATATAAAAAATATTTCTGTAAGGCTTTCCAACCCTGAACTGTTTTGGTTGACTCACATCCCTGACTTGTGTATACAGAAATCTCGCTCCTCTTGGTAAGAAAACAACATGGCTGGCCTTATCTTAACCTTTGCTCCTCTCCTCCTGACAACTCGTGTGTGTGTGTGTGTGTGTGTGTGTGTGTATGTGAGAGAGGCCTCTGTTTGACATTCTTTTAAGCACAGTGTCAATACATGTGTGTGGGCACATGCCACAGCAGTACTATGCAACCCTCACCATAGCAGAATTGCGCTGTACACACCAATGGCCCAGTGCCATTGCGCAATGGATAGCCCTTGAAGCACAACTGCACATAGAAGAGAATCACAATGCAAAATATAGGATGCACAGCTATAATGCACAACATGCAACTTGCAATGACAATCATAGAATCATCCAGTTGGAAGAGACCTCGTGGACCATCCAGTCCAACCCCCTGCCAAGAAGCAGGAAAGATGCCGATGCACATGCTCTGCTTCTGCCACTATGAGCAGAATACATCTGTCACACAATGGCAACTGTTTTGCCCCATGTACATAATGTGGCTTATGCAGCCTATGCCCAATGTCTCCTCTTCATCCTGGAAAGAAACAACGGAGTGCCACAGGGTCCTGTCTTGGGACCAGTGCTCTATCAATCAATGGTTTATTACGGTCTATGACCAGCACAACATAGAATGCGGCACAAGTGCCCAGGGAAAGGGAATCGCAGTTCACAAGTATTTTTTTTTCAATTCCCAGTTCTCTATCATCTTTATCAATAATTTGCTCAACGGAATACAAGCATGCTGATCAATTTGCAGATGAACTCAAAGCCGGAGGGATAGCTCATACCTCAGAGGACAGGATTAGGATCCAAAATAATCTCGACACAGAGAACTGGACTGAAACTAACATGTGGATTTCAACAAGGAGAAGTGTGCCAAATGCCGCTTTGGCAATCAAGATGAAATGCACAGATATAGGATGGGTAAGACCTGATTTGAAAACAGTACATGTGAAAGGGATCTTGGCGTCTTAGGAGACCACAAGCTGGACATGAGTCAACACTGTATGTAGCGACTTAAAAAAACCGATGCAGTTCTTGGCTGCATCAAGAGGAGGATAATGTTTAGATGGAGGGGACTCATAGTTCCACTCAATTCTGCTTTGCTCACACATGACTTGGAATAGTCTTGTGTCCAGTTCTGGTCAAAGCAATTCAAGAAGAAGATGGACAAGATGGAATGGTGACCCAAATGATCAAAGGTTAGAAAGTCAAGCCTTATGAGGAATAGCTAAGGGAACCGGGAGTGTTTTGCTTGAAGAAAGGAAGGCTGGGGGAATGAGACAGAAGAGCAATGATTAAATATTCGAAAGGATGTCCTATTGAAGAGGGAGCTAAGCTTGTTTTT
Source organism: Anolis sagrei (assembly GCF_037176765.1). Taxonomy (NCBI): domain Eukaryota; kingdom Metazoa; phylum Chordata; class Lepidosauria; order Squamata; family Anolidae; genus Anolis; species Anolis sagrei. Next base: position 14,833,325 of record NC_090031.1, on the reverse strand, counting down.
CTACTGTCCTGGAGCCTAGGACATAATGGAGCAATAGATCCAAATTGCACCAAAATATTAATATGAACTTCCTGTTGGTCAGAGCTGTGAAGCAGTGGAGTCTGATGGAACCTTATAAACAGAGACTAGGGCTGTGGGTAGCACAATGGGTTAGTTCCTTGTGCTGCTGAACTGCTGACCTGAAGGTCTGCAGTTCGAATCCATGGGATGAGGGGAGCTCCCACTGTTAGCCCTAGCTCCTGCCAACCTAGCAGTTCGAAAACATGGGAAATGACAAAAAGATGTTCCATGCAATCATGCTGGCTACATGACCAGGAGAACAACGCAGGTTCATCAGCTTGGAAATGGAAATGAGCACCTCCCCCAGAGCCGGAGATGAGCATCTCCCCCAGAGCCAGAAATGAAAGGAGAAGCCTTTGCCTTTGTTTGTGTATTTGTATTTCATTATAACAAGGCATTGAATGTTTACCTGTATCTGTTTATATGCTGTAATGCACTCTGAGTCATCTTGGGGAGAAGGGCAGAATATAAATAGTATTATTGTTATTGTTGTTGTTATCTGCCGGGAGTGCTTTGATTGTGTCTTCCTGCTTGGCTGAAGTTGGTTGGACTGGATGGCCTTTGTGGTCTCTTTCAACTCTATGATGGAAAACAATACAGATGCAAAATGCCATGCTTCGGTTGGCTTGACTTCAGTTGGCTTGACTTCTCTTCATCTGGACCTTCTGCTGGCCTTTTTCCTATTTCATGAATGGACGGCTTCATCCTCCGAAGCAGCAGGAAGACAGCCTCTCACATTCTCCATCACCACAAGGCCTTCAGTATCAAAAAGAAGGGGGGAAAAGGAAACCTTCTCTCCCTTCACCTCCCTGCCCCATTTACTGTTTTGGGTGGAGGCAGAAGGAGTAAATATGTGCATTTTTTCCTAACATTTTTCTGTGCAGAGATTCTGTTTGGATTTGCACAGGAAGCCAGGGAGAGAAGGCATATGTATAGGTAGAAATATTAATGAAGGGGTTTTCGTTCTCGTCTAAAAGACTCCATTCAAAGAATTTTAAAGGGGGAAAGGAAAAAAAAATATGACTCTAATGGTACCCGGAGTTTATCTGCCAAATCCGAGGAATCCAGCATGAATATTCTATATAGAGAGATGGAGAAACTGAGATGGCAACCAGAGCCCTTCTGAAATGGGATGGCACTGTGAATTCAAGCCTCAATGGCTATTATTTAAAAGAGGAAAGTTCAAAGGAGGCAGGAGCATGACCTATGGGAACTATAAATCACAGCAACTACAACTCCAAAATGACAAAATCAATACCCCTCAACCCCACCAGTATTCAAATTTGGGCATATCGGGTACTTGTGCCCAATTTTCTCCAGTGAATGAAAATACACCCTTAATATCAGATATTTACATTATGATTCATAACAGTCACAAAATTACAGTTCTGTAGCAGCAATGAAAATAATTTTATGGTTGGGGGGTCACCACAACATGAACTGTATTAAGGGGTTGTGGAATGAGGAAGGTTGAGAAACACTGCTTTACAGGGAGAGCTTCTTCTAGCCCTTCTGCTTCTCAAAATGGCACTCCAAAACGGCTTGATGTGGCATCTCCTAAGATGCTCGGCAAGGGAGAAGCCATGGCAGCAAGCCACTTTGGTGCAAACAGATGAATTTTTGTCCCTGGGCGACACTAGCCAGGAATCTTGAGTCAGAAGCCGGGCCCACCTTCCTTCTTCTCACAACACTCTTGTTCATCAGGTAAGGAAAAGATTTGACAGCCAGCTGCTATTTGCTCGGGAAAAATAACAAGAGGGGAAGCTCTTCTCCTGACACTTCCTTTGCAAAGCTCCCCCAAAGGACAGATGAGAAACACAGATTAAAAATAGCCAAGAAAGCTCATCAGGAGGCAGATGCTTCATGAGACAGAGGGTTACTTTTCCTTCTTCTCTTTCTTAAAACTTGAAAGACTTGACTTTAGGAACTTGGAAATTGGTTTTTTTAAACAAATCCCAAATAAAATCCGCATGAAAATGGCCAGCCTTGTTAAGTTAACCTGGACTATTTTGCTGACACACCTTGTAGAGGTGTTTTTTTTTTTGCTTTTTGGCTTGCTTTTAACAAATGCTTCTTAACATAGCCATCCAATTTCTATGCCCTCTGTGTGTGTAAATCTGGCGTTTTTCATTCTCATTGCCAGGCAAATAATCTCCACTTTTAGACTAACAGGAGGAAAGAAAAGGGGGTCAAATGAGGAAAATGGAACAATAACTCCTTTACATGAATGCTGTGGTTGTAATGCACTGTCAAGTTGTCTCAGACTTATGGAGGCCCTATCATTGACCATCATCCTATGTAACGCTTATAAATGTCACTTCCTAATCGGTTCTGGAGCCCTCAGGGGTGCAGCAGGTTAAACCACTGAGCTGCTGAACTTACTGACCAAAAGGTTGCCAGTTTGAATCTGTGAAGCAGGGTAGCTTCAGCTCCTGCCAACCTAGCTGTTCAAAACATACAAATGTGAGTAGATCAATATGTACTGCCTCAGCAGGAAGGTAAATGGCACTCTGTGCAGTCATGCCAGTGGCCACAAAACCTTGGAGGTGTCTATGGGCAATGCCGGCTCTTTGGTTTAGAAATGGAGATGGGCACCAACCCCCAGAGCCGGACATGAGTAGACTGGACAAGTTTTAGCTTGTTCTCCTCCGTCTTGTGAGGCCTAGAAGCGGATGTAGCATTGTGACCAACACCAAAACATGCAAGCTCTTGGTATGAAAATCTTGGTATTTCCTTTCAGGAAGATGAGAAAAACAGCACCCTGTTCCTAAAGGCTTTACACTGACGCTTTAAGTTCTTGCAGTTCTCAAAATGTGGTGACTGAAGGAGCATTTCACCTGGGAGAACCAGGTCCTGATTGAGGGTTTAATGACCTCCTTTTGGTCTGGTGTAGCTTCATCCCCGTCGCGCACGCAGGCCATTTTCCTGTCTGACTCAACCGCCGCTTGGTTTTGTTTGGCCAACTCACAATGCTTGGGTTTCAGAAGAGGGGCTTTCAAAGCCCCTCGCTTTCCTTTCCCTGTGGAGAGCAATGCTTCTCTCCACCTGTGACATGGGAGCGCATCACAAAAAAAGAGAGAAAAATGTAGGGTGCCCTTTGTGTGCGGGGCCTGAGAGAGCGCCTTTTACTTCCAAAGGAATTCTTATTTCACGCTGAGAAAGGATCCCTGCCAACCAGCCCGGTGGCATTTGGCCAAGTCAAACTTTTGGGTTCATTCGCACTGCAGTGCATTTAAAGAATCTTTCTATTGCCTCCCCCTCCTTTGGGCTCTCTTTAGTTTAATGTGTTAATTTGGCACATCAGAGCCAAAAGCCCATGATATCCTGTTGCCCAGGAAAGGACGCCAGGCCAGCACACTGTAGCCTTACTGTTCCAACCTGAGGCTGACTTGCTTTAATTAAAAAGCTTGCTTGTTTCTCGCTCCGATTAATTGGGTGAAGCTGCACGTATTGAAAAGGAGTGAAAGGACGTACTGTGATGGAGGAAATCGGGAAGGGGAAAAGAGAGGAGGATAAAAGGGGTAAGATAACACAAGCTTCCAGCACATTCATGATTCTATGATTCTAAGGCGCATCAGTGTGGATCTGTTTGTATAAAGCCGGACACTTTGGAAGGTTGGTTCACTGCTGCACCAGGAATCCACAGCCTCAGATTTGGCTGTTAATCTGGTATTGGGATGGAAAAATCCAGTCACTGGGACCGCCATAATCCAGTTCCAATTTGGGGAGTGGAATCTTTCAAATTATGCCAATTTCGCTTTGGCTTTTTCATAAAGAAAATGTAGCTGTTTTTTCATATGCTGCGGAGCATTTAAAATGTGAATTGCCTGCATGCAACAGAGTGTTGCATGGATAGTTGCTACACACAACACTGAACTTTGGCTGCAAACTGAGTGTATGTTTTGCATGGTATGCCCAAACCAGTGCTCCAGCAAAGGATCGTTACTTTGTTGTGGTGCTGGAGCTTGAGCACCTCAATGATGCCATGAGTGAAACCGTAAAGGGACACCCACGACGGGAAGGTCATGGCAGAGAGGTCAGACTAATATGATCCCTGGGGAAGATCTGCATAGTTAAAGCAATGATATTCCCAATAGTAACCTATGGATGCAAGAGCTGGACCATAAGGAAGGCTGAGCAAAGGAAGAGAGATGCTTTCGAACTGTGGTGCTGGAGGAAAATTTTGAGAGTGCCTTGGACCGCAAGAAGATCAAATCAGTCCATACTCTAGGAAATAAAGCCTGACTACTCACTGGAGAGAAGGTCAGATATTAGAGGCAAAGATAAAGTACTTTGTCCACATAATGAGGAGACAGGAAAGCTAAGAGAAGACAATGATTCTGGGGGAAATGGAAGGAAAAAGGAAGAGGGGCCAACCAAGGGCAAGGTGGATGGAAGGTATCCTTGAAGTGACTGGTTTGACTTTGAAGGTTCTGGGGATGGCCACGGCCGACAGGGAGCTCTGGCGTGACCTGGTCCATGAGGTCATGAGAGTTGGAAGCAACTGGACAAATAAACAACAACAAATCAACAAACAAGTGAAGACAGCATATATCTCATGATATAGTATCTATTGAAGGTTGGTTCGATGATCTTCTGTGGATCCTGGAATCCATGCAGACTCAAGCCCTGATATATACAATGCCAAATTAAAATGACAGCCCTGTACAAAACTTCTCTCCTCATCAGCACACATGGGACACATGGCCGGACATTGGCAGAAAAACATTTAGAAAAGAAAAACAGCAAAGTAAGAGCTAAGTTAGAAAGAGCTCCAGTGATGGAACAGATCCTTGGCATGGGGAAACATGCCTTTTTGTACATATAACTCTGTGGTAAGAGCAGTTGGCAAACACCAAAAGTCAAAAGCTGAACTAGTTCCTGTGTTCCATGAAGGTCCCTTTTATCCCGTGGTGCCTGGGTTGGACTGTCGGTGGGTACCAAAGGCTTGGGAGCCAAAACCAGCTTGGGGTTCAGGTCAGCCCCACCTGAGAATGCCAGCTTTTCACATACAGAGCCCACAATGGGGTGAAGCTCCCCAATCCGCACAGTCAGGCAAGACCTTTTTTTAAAACCCATCAGAATGTCATCAAACAGCAAGCAAGCAAGCTTTCACAAGGTTGTTTCTGGCTTTGGCCTGGGCGAATACAATGCTCTGTGTGTAGGAACATGGAGCGAATGCATACTGCAAGAAACAACACTTACAGAGGAAAGTAATATTAGCCGTGTACAGATAGATCTTGAGTCAGGTCAGAGCCGTAGCCAGAAAAAAATTTCGGGAAGGGTTGAAAATTTGGGGGGGGGTGAAAATTGGGGTGGGGATGAAAATTTCAGGGAGGGTTGAAAATTTTGGGGGTGGGTGGGGTTGAAACCTGCTTCCTAGCTCACGCTGAAGCAAAGAGCACAGCAGGGGGCAGAGCAACCTTCAATAGCCTGCAGCTCCACCCCTGTCAACCACCTCCACCAAGTCTGGCCCCCAACTTGGTTGCTTCACTACATCGGCTACTGCTGCAAGTAATGACAGTGTGAATAAATTGTCAATATTTGTTTGAGATAGTGCTTACAGTTCTGGAGGGACTCTTAATTATTTGCATCTCATAGACTTAGCATGGGGATTTGGTTAACCTGTTAAAATTCATGAGTAAACCAGGTTTTTAAAAAAAATCTGAAACATTTCGGGGGGGTGGGGGGGTTGAACCCTTAAAACCACCCCCTCGCTACAGGCCTGAGTCAGGTCCAGATTCATAAAAGGACATTATATGAGGCATCTCCATATGTGAGCCTAATTGAGCTCTAAGTTTTTCCCCACCATTTTTCCAAATAGATATTTGGTAGGAAAGAAGGAGACAGATGGCTTTTCCAAGATGTTGGAATTATTATTATACTAGCAGATATACCTAGCATTGCTTGGATGTCATTGGGACAGCTGCCTGCGTGCTTTCTCCCTTCTCCAGGTATGAGAAGGCCTCCCTCATAATTTGTTGTGGCTCAGCAAGCGGCAGGAGATTTTTCTGATGTTTCAGAGGATGAGGGAACTGATGGGTTTCAAAGTGAAGAATCTGCTAGTGATCAGAGAGAAATGCAGTCCGAGGAGGCCATTGTTTGGGATTCCTGTGCTCGTTCCCAGGCAACAGAAAGTGAAGGTTTCAGTTCCCTTGTGAAATGACCTTTGGCCAATGGGGAGTTCTCCTGAGAATCCAGATTAGGTTTGAGAACAGAGGGAGTTAAAGATAGACTAATTAGACATCCTGAGAGAATCCATTAGGCATCCTTGAAGCCCAGGTGCGCTCGGCATGATCTCATGGCTTCTTGGTTGGCCTTAAATTACGTGGTGTTCACTTGATGCCTCTCAGAGGGGACAATGTTGCCATAAGGCTGGCTTTCCTGTCTCGGCTCTCCAGTTTATGACTCAACTTTCCTGCTTTAACCTATGTTTCTTGGAGGGTTTGCCTTGGAAAAAGTTCCTGCTTTCATGCTTATGGATTTATGCTTGAGATTTTGACTCTATTGATTTCATGTACTTTGACATTTTTGGATTGCTGCTGTTTTGTATTTCCTACTCTACTGCACTTATGGGAAATGCCCCCTTTCCCCTTTGCATATGCTTTTCTTAGCAAACTTTTGTAGATAGTACTACTGGACTCTACTATGGTGCTTGATGAAAAGGTGTCTCAAGGCTAGAGTGCAACACAATGTCTCTGTGGCAACAAATGTGTTCTGAGGTGGTTTGCTTTTCTCTAAGGCTGAGAGAAAGTGACTTGACCAAGGCGGGTTCCCATGGCTGAGTGGCGACTTGAACCTTGCTTTCCAGAGTCACAGTCAAACACTCAAACCACAACACCATGCCGGCTATTTTATAGCACACTTGTTATTTCTAAAATGGTTATCTTCATTTCTTCTTTAGTTATGCATTTCCTTTCTTTCTTCCCCTCCCTTTTGGTAAAGCAGAGTTGGCCACCCAATTTGGCCTGTTCCGCCCCGAAAAGAATGCTGATCTGGGATTTACTAAACTGCATCAAAGCTCTGAGTCGCAAAGCCATGGCATGGTTCAGCCATTCCTTCCTTGAAATAATGGCCAAAGAGCTTTTGGAAGCTGGCGGGAACCTCAGCACTAACGGGACCCATCTGTCGGAGACAGTCATCAACATCAGAAACTCCAGGAGGAAACGGTCCCCCCTCATTAACCATACAGAAGCTACATACAATCTGGATATGAATGCGTGTCAGCCCTTTCCTGTGATCTAAGCAGCTGTCAACACTGTTTGTCTTTTGCGCGCATCAATATTTAGAATAAGCTTTCTTTGAAGGCTATGTTGGTTAAGAACCAAGCTAGATCTGACCAAAGATCTTTATGGTTCAACTTCCTGTTTTCCATAGCAGTCAACGAGACGCCTCTTGGAAGGCTCCAAGCAGGATATGAGGACTGTAGCAACTTCCTGCTCATGTTCCCCAGAAACTAGTTTAAAGAAGTAGATACACCTCATCTATCTCCTGATCCAGGAGGTAGATATAACTACCTATATTCAATCATGACCATCAGTCATTGGTTCCTTTCTCCTTAATGGGTTTCTCCAATCCCCACTGAAATTTGGTAGAAAAAAAATTGTGAAGAAGAGCCACAAAGTTGTTAGGAGGTAATGCATCATTGAGTCCAACCTTCTGCCAAGGCAAGGCTCCATAGCTAGTCTCCATGAGAGGTGGCCATCCAATCTTTGCTTTAAGACTTGAAGGAGAGATGATCCCCTTAAAAAATAGTCCGCTCCACAGTTGACAACATAGTCCTTACCTCCACAGGTTCGAATCTCCTGTGTTGTAGCTTGATCCTGTTATTTTGCATCTTCCCTCCTGGAGCATCAGAAAATAACCTCTTTTGGCATCACAAATTGTTATTAAATCACATCTCAGACTTCTCCAATCCAAATATACCCAGACTGTTCTTCATGTGGCTTCACTTTCAGACCCTTTAAGGACCTTTGTTACCCTTTCTTATACCCAATTACGGAGGGCTAGTTAGACTTCACTTCTGCAGAGCTTTTAGTGACTCACCAAACTATAAATCCCAGGATTCTGCAGGATGGAACCATGGAATACATTAATAGTGCCACTACAGTATAGCATAAAGGATCAGATGGTCTACTTTAACCATCACCTGGGCATGATAAATCTCTGCCCGTGGATCTGTATTTATCTATGCATTTATTTTCCTTGGATTTTGTCATATTTATTTTTGCATAGCTATTTTCGACTCCTGGGATCCCCCACCAGTCCCCCAACAGGGTTACAGTCCCAGGCTGGGTTTATGAGTGTGCAGTTGAGCACTGGCTCAAGAGAAAGAGCTCCTGTGTAACTCATCTCTCCTGCTTTTGGCTCCAGCTGGGACCGTCTAACTTCTTTATATTTCCCTTTTTCACTGACCCACGGGACAAAAAAGAATCTGGGTTTCGACAGCAGCGAGAGCCACTGTTTTAATAACAAAGTGTCTCTCTCAGTCCCTCGGATTTCTGTCCTAGAAATAGCATGCTGTGATTAATCTATTCTTGGCTTTGTTCTCTCCATGACAAGAAGAGTTTGTCTGCAGAGCTGTTTGTTTTCCTGCCTTCGGAAGAGACTCCTGCAGCCAGCAAAACAAAAGCCACACAAAGAGCTCCTGATGGAGGAGAGATCCGGCTGATAGCTAGCTGCTTTGCCCAAATGGGATGCCAGGGCCCGCTCACAGCAGCACCAGCCAACTTCTCCAGGCCCTTCAGAAGCCCTTGTGCAAGGGAGCATTCCTCTGCCCAGTCACAGATCTGCTTCGTTTTGCTGGGGAAGGAAGCCTAGAGATCACAGGCTTTGACTTTTCGCCCAGTCTCTCTTCTTTCCCATGTCAATGAGGCACAGCATAGGATTCAGTCTTGCTGACGTGGCTTGACGTGGCCACCCAAACCAACTTCTGTAGGTATGGCCAAACCAATATGCTCAATGTGGCAGTAGGCAAGCAGCAATCTTGAGGACCAGGATTCAGATCTGGACTCTGGCCTGTGTGGTCTGATCAGTGTTTCCCAGATGTAAACTAGGACATGTGTAGCCCTGCAACTTTGGAGTGTGGTGAAGAGGGCAAAAAGTTATGAATGAGGGAGAAAAGAGAAGACGGGAAAAGTTGGAACTGATTGCCTTTGCCTGAGCCTCCAGGGAACAAGATTCAGCACACTCTTCTCATCTCTCCCACTGTGCCAGCTGATCAGGTGTCAATAAATAGATTCAAATTAAAAGAAAGGAGATTCCAGCTAAATTTTAGGAAGAATGTCCATTAATAGTTTTTTTTCCTGTGTCAGGAGCGACTTGAGAAACTGCAAGTAGCGAGAGAATTGACTGTCTGCAAGGATGTTGCCCAGGGGATGCCCGGATGTTTTGATGCTTTACCATCCTTGTGGGAAGCTCCTGTCATGTCCCCACATGAGATGCTGAAGCTTACAGAGGGAGCTCTCCCTGGATTTGAAACTCCGACCTGTTGCTCAGCAGTCCTGCCGGCACAAGACTTTAACCCATTGCACCAGTAGGGGCTCTGAGTGGACTTCATGAGACGGTTGCGAGTAGTAGAGTTGGGCATCATCTGCCTACATATGCTACCAAACTCTAAAACTCCAGATGATCTTTCCCAGTGGTTTCAGAGGTAGATGTTAAACAACATTGGGGATAATGATGAGCCCTATGGGACCCCACAGACCATGGAGTTGAGCAGGACTCCCCCAACACCATCTTCTGGAGATGACCTGGGAGAGAGGACAGGAACCACTACAAAACAGTGCCTCCCAGTTCCACCCCCACCAGGCACTCTAGAAGGATACCATGGTCAATGGTATTGAATGCTGCTGAGAGATCTAGAAAGACCAACAGAGTCATACTCCCCCTGTCTAGTTCATCCACCAAGGCGGCCAAAGCTGTTTCCATCTTGATTATCCATATTCTAAGGAGGCTTTATTGCTGTAGAGCAGGCATGGGCAAACTTCGGCCCTCTAGGTGTTTTGGACTTTTGGACGGCTGTTAGGAATTGTGGGAGTTGAAGTCCAAAACACCTGGAGGGTCAAAGTTTGCCCATGCCTGCTGTAAAGCCTGCATTTGCTGTGGGTTGAACTGAAGTATCTTAGATCTCGGATCCTTGGCTCTCCTTCTTGGTCCTTAGGTTCAATGGAGGGATTTTAGGGTGAGGGTACTGTCTTCAAAAATGTGTGTGCGCCTCATGTGTTAAAAAAATTGAATGGCACACTCTGTGTGACTTTGGTTTATGCTTAATGGTATTGCCTCTAGGGCTTGGCACAGTCCTGATCTGGCAACCCTAGGTGGAGTAGATGCTCCTTCCAGCGCTATTTCTAAACGGCCCTGTTTGGTTTGTGGAAGCATAATTGGATGTTTAGGCATCTTTAGGTAGGACAGCAGGCAGGTAAAATCCATCCCCGTTAATGCATCATTTCAAAACACCGGGCCTGCAAAGAAATGGGCGCTTGTCTTCTGCCGCGTGCCGTGCCAGGGGCAGCCAGGGCGGGTCTTCCTGCTTCGGTGTTTAATGAGCACCTCTGAGTTTCTGGTTTGTTTAAGCTCTGCTGCTACCTTTACTTTTCCTGGTTATTTCTGGTGAAAAAAGGGAGAGGCCAAACCTGGGACGAAGGCTTGACATGTCTCAATAACTATCATTAAGCTTCCTGCGGTTCCTCGCCTGCTCGGTGATATGTAATTTCTGGTTAACCCCCACCCACCCGCCTTTGTCTCTCTAAGGCCGACGTGAAGGTGGTCCTTGTATGGCAGCAAACATCGGCTCATTCAGGGCAAGGCCGGAGAGCGCCAAAATGAATCCATCAGGGCCAGGCGGCAGCTTTGCCTTTCACGACGCCCAGATTCAGACACCAAACCTGTACTATTTCTCTCCTCCCCACAAATGTCCATGAATTGAAACAACTCAGGTTGGAGTGAGGTGGGGAGGGCAGGGAGTGGAGAGAGAAGCATGGACAAGCTGCTGATTATTTTCTCCTCATCAAAGGCAGAAATTGGGGGCAGGCTGTTTGCATTCCACATGGTGGAGATTTAAATACATACATGAATACCCGTGGAAATTTACAGAAAAAGGGAGGTGGTTCAGAGGAGTCACATTGAGCTAGAAAACGGGAACTACCTATTGGCAAAAATGCAGCAAAGGGTGCTTTAGGCTTATCTGCCTTTGCAACTCTCTGGACATTTTTCTGCCCCATTGAAGAGTGGAAGCTCCCTGAAGCATAACTTCTATACCTTCCAACTGTGAATCTTACTTCCACTTTGCCAGCAGTTTTTCACATGTTTCAGTTCCTCATTCCTCTTTCTACTTTCTCCATTCATTCTCAGTTTACTGTAAATACTCGTGTATGAGTCGGCCTCGTGTATAAGTCGATGGCAGTTTGTGGGCCAAAATTATGGATATGGATATGGATATGACCTGTAGGTAAGTCAAAGTGTCATTCTGCAGAGAGGGGGAAGCAATGACAAGAACAACAACAACACTTTATTTATATTCCGCCCTTCTCCGCGAGGGGATTCAGAGCGGATTACAGCATATAAACAGACACAGGCAAACATTCAATGTCTTGTTACAATGAAATACAATGAGACACACATACACAGACAAAGACAAAGGCTTCTCCTTTCATTTCTGGCTCAGGAGGTGGTGCTCATCTCCAGTTTTGGGGGAGGTGATCTTCTCCGTTTCCAAGCCATGGAGCCTGCGTTGTCTATAGACACCTGGTTGTGTGCCCGACATGACTGCTTGGAGCATCTTTTTGCCTTTCTCTGCTGAAGCAGTACCTATTGATCTACTCACATTTGCATGTTTTCGAACTACTAGGTTGGCAGGACCTAGGACTAACAGCAGGAGCTCATCCCAACCTATGGCTTTGAACCTCTAACCTTTAAGTCAGCAGGTTCAACAGTTCAAATGGTTTAACCCATTGGGGCACCACAGCCCCCACGGATTCACCATGGATAGACTAAGGCTAGTTCTACACTGACACATAACGCCATTTGATCAGTTTTATATGATCAGTGTAGATCCACCCTTAGCTTTTGCCTTTCACCACACTACTCAAAGAAGGGGAAATAATATTTTGGAAATAAGAGTCAAGGTGTTGTTCTCAGAGGGACAGTATTGACCAACATTTTTTAAAATAATAATTAAAAAAACTTTATTTATATTCCGCCCTTCTTCCGGGGGGGGGGGGGGGTGGACGACGACTCCTCAGAGCGGATTACAGCAAATAAACAGACACAGGCAAACATCCAGTGCCTTGTTACAATGACATACAATGACAATACACAAAGGCAAAGGCTTCTCTTTTCATTTTCAGCTCTGGAGGCAGTGCTCATCTCCAGCTCTGAAGGAGGTGCTCTTCTCCATTTCCAAGCCTAGGAGCCTACACTGTCCATAGACACCTTCTGGTTGTGTGACCCGGCATGACTACATGGAGCGTTTGTTTTTACCTTTTCCTGCCAAGGTGGTACCTATTGATCTACTTACATTTGCATGTTTTGAACTGCTAGGTTGGCAGGAGTTAGGGCTAACAGCAGCACATGCAAATCTGAGCAGATCAATAGGTACTGCTTTAGTAAGAAGGTAATATAGGCATCCATGCAGCCATGCCAGCAACAAAACCAGGAGGTGTCTATGGACAACAGGCTCTTTGGCATGGAAATGGAAAAAGAGCACCTCCCCATGGCTGGAGTTGAGCACCGCCTCCAGAAGCTGGAAATGAAAGGGGAAGCCTTTACCTTTGTTCTGTGTATTTGTGTCATTGTTATTTACTGTATTAAAGGCATTGAATGTTTGCCTATCTGAGTCCCCTCAAGGAGATAGAGCAGAATATAAATAAAGTGTTAGTATTATGTTATTATCTCCATCACCGTCATCACATTTAATAAGCAAAATAAGTAAACATATAACGTCTATTGAGACTTTTAATCACAGAAGCTCTGGAATGGAGAACGTGGCATCATAACATGTTCGGATTGTTCAGGAGAATCTGATGAAAATATGTCAGCTTGACCTTTGCAAAAATCAGCACTAAAGCAGCCACACTTCTCCCAAAATAGACCTGGTGTAGATACACATAAGTCTGGAAAGGGATGCCAATGGCTCTCCAAACAACCATAAAATACACTATCCCCACCCTGATCTTTTTAAAGCAGTGGCCTGAGGGGAGAATAAGTGGCAAAATAAATTTCCAGAAAAAGATGCTGCAGAATGTAAACCAATGCAGGCATTCTCCAAGTTACTAGCATCTGACTTGCAAATGACTCCTAGCTAAGAACAAGGGCGAGACAACAGGAAGTAAGAGAAATCTGCTTCTAGGAAGGGAAATCCACTCCTGGAAGAGTCATTGTTATGGAGAAAAGGGGTCTCCAATGAAGCATCATTTCCGATCCTTGTTCTACAAGGGTTTGTGAAGTCCTATATAACTTCGCTATATGGCTTGGGTCCTCCAAGTGTCCTAGCCAAGGACTCCTAGCTAAGAACAAGGGTGAGATGACAGGAAGTGAGAAGAATCTGCTTCTAGGAAGGGAAGTCCACTCCTGGAAGAGTCGTTGTCATAGGAAAAAGGGGTCTCCAATGAAGCATTATCTCCAATCCCTGTTCCACAAGGGTTTGTGAAGTCCTATATGGCTTCGCTATATGGCTTGGGTCCTCCAAGTGTCCAAGCCAAGGACTCCTAGCTAAGAACAAGGGTGAGATGACAGGAAGTGAGAGGAATCTACTTCTAGGAAGGGAAATCCACTCCTGGAAGAGTCATTGTCATGGGGAAAAGGGGTCTCCAATGAAGTATTATCTCCAATCCCTGTTCCACAAGGGTTTGTGAAGTCCTATTTGGCTTTGCTATATGGCTTGGGTCCTCCAAGTGTCCTAGCCAAGGACTCCAACTAAGAACAAGGGCGAGACCATGGGAAGTGAGAGGAATCTATTTCAAGGAAGGGAAATCCACTCTTGGAAGAATCATTGTCATGGGGAAAAGGAGTCTCCAATGAAGCATTTTTTTTCCAATCCTTGTTTCCACAAGGTTTTGTGAAGTTCTATATGGCTTGGATCCGCCAATTGTCCTAGCTAAGGACTCCTAGCTAAGAACAAGGGTGAGACTACTGGGAGAGGATTCTACTTTAAGGAAGGGAAATCCACTCCTTGAAGAATCATTGTCATGGGGAAAAGGGGTCTCCAATGAAGCATTATCTCCAATCCTTGTTTCCACAAGGTTTTATGAACTCCTATATGGCTTGGGTCCTCCAAGTGTCGCCTAGCCGTGCTCTCATCCCAAGGATAGGCTCCAAAATTATTTTTCCTACTGGAAAGTCCCCTGAATGATTCTTGCTTTTCAACTATTCCCTTTTCAAACATGAGGATAGTGACGCACAGCCATCCCTATTTCGGGGTGGCTTCTCTTGAAGTCCCTCTTTCTGTTCCTCCAGCCCGGTGAAACCAAATAGCAACAAAGTGTTGTTCATTCAGGACACCTTGGGTTGTGAGGTCACTTTCCCTCCATGCCATATGATTCTGCTGGGGAATATATGTATTATATATATAGCTTCTTTAACGTCTCTCTGAATCACTGGGTTTTATTTTGCTGGCCTCTCGGGAGGAAGGGCTGCTTTCACTCTGGGGCATCCAAATATTGACTTAATGTTTGGCTATCAAGGAAAGAAGAAATATTATCCATTGCCTCCCAATCCAAACAGCCATAAAATACATTCTCCCCACCCTGATCTCTTTAAAGCAGTGACCCCAAATTCATGGGCCTTGGAAAAGAAAAAAGGGGCAAGAAATTCCAGAAAAAAAAAGATGCTGCAGTGTATGAAGAACTTTGTTTTTCTCACTCTCCAATTTTATAGTTCAAAGTGCTGCTTAGGACGGATTAAGCCCCATATGGTTTAGGTCCACAGTACTGAAAGATTATTTCACCCCATATGGACCTGCCAGAGTTAAACAGCCTTTCCTCCAGAAACTAAAGAGGAAACATAGTGGCCAAACATAGCACTCAAATAATTATTTGTCTCCCCCTTTTTTCAGCTGCATTTCATAAAATCATAGAGACCTTGTGGGCCATGCAGTCCAACCCTATTCTGCCAAGAAGCAGGAGAATCGCATTCAAAGCATCCCTGTCAGACGGCCATCTAGCCTTTGCCTAAAAGCCTCCAAAAAAGGAGCCTCCATCACACTCCGGGGCAGAGAGTTCCACTGCTGAACAGCTCTCATAGTTAGGAAGTTTTTCCTCATGTCCAGATAGAATCTCCTTTCCTGTAGTTTGAAGCCATTGCGTCCTAGTCTCCAGAGCAGCAGAAAACAAGCTTACTCCCTCCTCCCTATGACTTCCCCTCACCTCTTGATCCATGGCCCTCATAATGTCTCCTCTCCGCCTTCTCTTCTGCAGACTAAAGATGCCCAGCTCTTGAAGCCACTCCTCATAGGGCTTGTTCTCCAAACCCTGGATCATTTTAGTTGCCCTTCTCTGGACACATTCCAGCTTGTCAACATCTCCCTTCAATTTTCCTGATCTTTCAGAAAAGAGTAAAAACTTGGCTCTTCAAGCAAGCATTTGGAACCTCCGAATAAATAGACAAACTTGAATTGGAAAATGACCCAGGAACGGCCCAACACGATGGAACGGATAAGGACTTGAATGAGAGGATATAGTTTTTAATATTGTTATGATGCACTGTCTTATGTCTAATTGCACTATAATGGTTCTTTTTGTTTATCAATGTGTGTATTTTTATGGCATCGAATTGTGCCAATTGTGTACGCCGCTCTGAGCCGCCTTCGGGCTGATATGAGCGTGGTAGAAATAATGCAAATAAATAAATAAATAAATTGCGGTGCCCAGAATTGGACACATTCAACTAGTTTGTGGCAGCTATGAAAACTATTCTTCTGGAGTAGAACAACTACTTTCAAAGTCAGGACCACACAATTAAACAGGAAATGACACTTTCAAACCAGGAACAGAACATTTTTCAAATTTGGTTACATACTGTAGTGTACTCTTTCACACTGAGCAGTCTATAATGAGGCATATTGTTTAAATATTTGAAAGGAAGTCATATTGAAGAGGGGCGGAACTTGCTTTCGACTAGAGACTAGGACACAATAGGACCATGGATTTCATTTGCAGGAAAAGAGATTCCACCTAAACATTAGGAAGAACTTCCTGACAGTTAGAGCTGTCTGAGAGTGGAAAATAGGGGACCGTGGTGGCACAACAGGTTAAACCATTGAGCTGCAGAAGTGCTGACCGGAAGGTTGGTGGTTTGAATCTGTGGAATGGGGTGAGCTCCTGCAGTTAGCTCCAACTCTTGCCAACCTAGCTGTTCAAAACAAAGAAATGTGAGTAGATCAATAGGTACTACCTCAGCAGGATGGTAAACAGCGCTCGATCCAGTCATTCTAGCCACATGACCTAGGAGGTGTCTACAGACAATGAAGGCTCTTCAGCTTAGAAATGAAAATGTGCACCACCCCCAGAGCTGGAGATGAAAGGGGAAGCCTTTACCTTTATCTGTGTGTCTGTGTTTCATTGTTTTGAGGCATCGAATATTTACCTTGTATCTCTGTCTATGCTGGAATCCACCATGAATCTTCTCAGGGAAATAGGGTGGAATTCAAATAAAGTGTTATTATTATTATTATTTGAATCACAACAAGATGAGTCCACAGCAGACACTCTACTGGCTGTTGTATTGGATCACATGTCGGACACTTCCCAAGTATCTAGGACTGTGTGAAGTATCGGTGAATAATACGTGCAGATCCCAGTAAGGTGGCCTTTTGCAGCTGGCAGATGGTAATCTTTATTATTATTATTAGATAGTAATCATAACAACAACAACAACAATAATAATTGGAGCCTCCAGTGGCACAGTGGGTTAAACCACTGACCTGCTGAACTTGCTAACCAAAAGGTTGCAGGTTCGAATCCGGGGAGCGTTGTGAGCTCCCACTGTTAGCCCCAGCTTCTGCTAACCTAGCAGTTCGAAAACATGAAAACGTGAATAGATCAATAGATACCACTCTGGCAGGAAGTTAACAGTGCTCCATGCAGTCATGCCGGCCACACAACCTTGGAGGTGTCTATGGACAACGCTGGCTCCTCGGCTTAGAAATGGAGATGAGCACCAACCCACAGAATCTGACACAACTAGACTTAATGTCAAGGGAAAAACCTTTATGTTTACCTATTATTATTATTATTATTATTATTATTATTATTATTATTATTATATGTTGCTTCTTAGTGTGATGGGATCTTTTTCTCCGGAAGTTTTTAAGGAGAGACTGGACAGCCATCCAATTTGATTGTGTCTTCCTGCATAGCAGAAGAGGGTTGGACTGGATGGCCCTTGGGCTTTCTTCCAACTCTAGGATTCAATGCCAATTCATCACACTGCCACTGCAGTATTGTTTTATTCCTGTCCCAATCTGCAGAGATTTGATTGACGAATGGGCAGACAAAATAATCCAAGCTTGTAGACCAAAACAGTGATAGAGAGGGCTGGTCAACCATTAACCACTATTCCAGGTTCCCCAAGACAGAGTAATTTTGGAGAGGAACAACCCCGAAGCGTCTGCTGTCCCCTTTGCCTTTGCCACTGTGGCACCCCCTCCTTTTGCAGGGAGAGGTGGTGGTCAAGGAACAATGGCCCCGAGTGTTCAGAGAAAGTATGCCAAACATCTGACATCAAAGGGTGGCAGGAGTTGAAACATGTCCCCGCTGGCCAGGGAGCCAAAAGAAAAATAATGGGAATGGAGGCTGCATAATTTGTCAAAGGCCTCTTGAAGGTTTTGGAGCTGTTTGGCAGCAGTCAGGAAGGGAAAGGAAGAGGACCAAGCTTTGCGATTTCCCTGGTGACCAAGCCATTCACACACTATCCAGCCTTTCGGAGATGAAAACTGGGGTACCATTTGGGGCAAGCAATATTGGAGCGTGGTCTAGATAGCAAAGGTTTTGGTAATAATAATAATAATAATAATAATAATAATAATAATAATCTTACACGATATGAGGAGTTAAAGATAGAACTTCAAAGACTCTGGCACAAGTTGGTAAAGGTTGTCCTAGTGGTGGTTGGCACACTGGTTGCAGTGCCTCAAGACCTTGGTTTGCACTTAAAAATAATCAGTGCTGACAAAATTACCATCTGTTAGCTGCAAAAGGCCACCCTACTCGGATCTGCACACATCATTTGGCAATACATCACACAGTCCTAGACACTTGGGAAGTGTCCGACGTGTGGTCAAATATAAAAGTCAGCATAGTGATCTTATTTGCTGTGTACTAATCTTGTTATGTATCAAACAACAACAACAACAACACTTTATTTATATTCTGCCCTTCTCCCCAAGGGGACTCAGAATGGATTATAGCATGTAAACAGACACAGGCAAACATTCAATGCCTTCTTACAATGAAATACAATGATACACAAATACACAGTCAAAGGCAAATGCTTCTCCTTTCATTTCCAGCTCTGGAGGTGGTGCTCATCTCCACCAGTGGGTGGGTATACATCCCCTCCTAGTAACTTATAACAGAAGTTAATGTCCAAAGTTTCTTTTTGCAGCCTTGCAGTGGTGTTTAAACATTCAACGGTGCCCTTAAAATGCAACAACTGACATGGACTTTTGTCCAGTTGTTTTAGGCCGTTGTTTTGGAGGAGCTTTCTTTTGGAAATGGAAGAAAATGGGTCACTGGACCAGTTAGATTTGCCCACTCCTGTTCCGTAGCACGGACTGGGACATGGGGGTGTTCCAGTTTCGGACACGGTCCTGGGAAGGAACGATGTGGTTTGTTTGATTCTTTATTTATCTGTTTAATAGGAACAAAACAAAAGAGAATCAAAGCAGTCACCACTGGTCATGCTTGAAATGGCATTGCATCCGTGGCAATTGGACAGCTCAAAGAAAATCAGGCATTTCAGCACAAGATGAAAAGTCTTTCCACACCAAAAAGCTTGAAGTCAGAGCTCAGTTTTATTATGCCCTCTTCAGCCTGGTCGC
This sequence comes from Anolis sagrei, assembly GCF_037176765.1. Taxonomy (NCBI): domain Eukaryota; kingdom Metazoa; phylum Chordata; class Lepidosauria; order Squamata; family Anolidae; genus Anolis; species Anolis sagrei. Next base: position 14,814,229 of record NC_090031.1, on the reverse strand, counting down.
TTGGCATGACTGGCAGAAGGGCAGCAGGTTTTAGAGCAGCGTTTCTCAACCTCGCTTAATACAGTTCCTCATGTTGTGGACACAACACAAAACCTCAATCAATGGCTGATACCAAATGAGAGACTCCTTCCTGGGCACACAGAAAACTGGGCAACTTGGAAGGCGCTGAACAGACTGTGCTCTGGCTCCACAAGATGCAGAACCAACCTTAAGAAATGGGGCCACAAAGTGGAATCCACGACTTTCGAGTGTGGAGATTTTTTTTAATTGTTTTATTGGTTTTTTCCCCACTCCCACCCTCCCCTCCTTGTACATGCCATTTATACATCAAACTACAGAAGTTACATTTGAAATATCAGTCTCAGTCTTAATTTTTCTGCTCCACATCCTAACACATTCTCTAAATAATTCCGAACACCAGAGGCATTCCAAGTGGCCAGCTACTGGTCAAAGGACATTTAATCAACCACCAAGTTTGCAAACTGTGTTTTGTTTTTTTTGTTTGTTTTTAATGCAACACAACTGTTTGGTTTGCTCCTGACACAATAAATAAATAAATGTTGTGGCGGCCCCCAACCATAAAATTATTTTTGTTGCTACTTCATAACTGTAATTTTGCTACTGTTATGAATCATAATGTAAATACCTGATATGCAGGATGTATTTTCATTCACTGGACCAAATTTGACACAAATACCTGATACACCCAAATCTGAATACTGGTGGGGTTGGGAGAGGGGAATGATTTTGTCATTTAGGAGTTACAATTGCTGGGATTTATAGTTAAACCTACAGTCAAAAAGCATTCTGAGCTCCACTAACGATGAAATTGAACCAGACTTGGCACACTGAACTCCCACAACCAAGAGAAAACACTGGAAGGGTTTGATGGGCTTGAGTTTTGGAGTTGTAGTTCACCTACATCCAGAGAACTCTGTGGAATCAAACAATGATGGATCTGGACCAAACTTGGCACAAACACTCAATATGCCCAACTGTGAACATTGGTGGAGTTTGGGGAAAATAGACCTTGACATTTGAGAGTTGTAGTTGCTTGGATTTATAGTTCACCTACAATCAAAGAGCATCCTGAACCCCACCAGTAATAGAATTGGCCAAACTCCCCACACAGAACTCCCATGATTTAAAGGGACCCACTGGCATGAGCCTCCCTCCAACCTCGCACGCTCTCCCTCACTACACTACCATGCACCAAGCATACCTGCTCTCCGCTCCCTGCTTGGAGTCTCAGAAATGGCCCTCCCCTTGGCTGAGAGGCCGAACAATCAGAGGAGGGCTTTTGGTGGGAAGATTCGCCGTCTGTTTCCAAAAGGGAAAAGAAGGACAAGCAGAGAGATCTTCAGCCTTCTCTGCCAAAGGGATTCCCAAGAACATCAGAAATAGATGTTTTCTGATGGTCTTTGGTGACCCTGCTGAAACTCCCTCGCAACCCCCCCCCCCCATTGGTCCTGACCCCCAGGTTCAGAAATGCTGTTTTAGAGACTGTGCTTTAAAGGAGTCTGATTTTAAAGGAGCTCCCCAGAGTGCTGAGCCTAATCTGGAGCTAGGGGCCCACACCAGCCTAAAACATGGAGTAGGTTCAATGCGTCACTGAGATGGAAGTCCAAAGCCGCAAGGCATCTTATAAATTTTTTGCTCTGTGTGTTCTTCCTTTCAGAAAACAGTCTTCTCCTGTGAGTGTTGGAAATTATAATTTTCTTCAAGCCTCCTCTAGTAATTTCTTTTGTCTACGATCCTGCTGCTAATTGTATTGTATATATGTTCTGGTATGCAGTTTCCTTTACTCTATGTTCCCTGAGAGTTGTGGGCGTGCCTGCAGACCACATGATTAGGCTCTGAGATGGCTCAAACCACATAATAATAATAATAATAATAATAATAATAATAATAATACTTTATTTATCCCCCGCTACCTTCTCCCCAAGGGACTCAGTGCGGCTTACATGAGGCCGAGCCCACAATACATCAGCAAAAACAACAACAGCAATACAAATCATTCTCTGTTAGAGCTGCCTGAGAGTGGAATATAGGGGGCCACCGCGGTGGCAGCCCCCGGTGGCGCAGTGGGTTAAAGCCCTGTGCTGGGAGGACTGAAGACCAACAGGTCGCAGGTTCGAATCCGGGGAGAGGCGGATGAGCTTCCTCTATCAGCTCCAGCTCCTCATGCGGGGACATGAGAGAAGCCTCCCACAAGGATGATAAAAACATCAAATCATCCAGGCGTCCCCTGGGCAACGTCCTTGCAGACGGCCAATTTTCTTACACCAGGAGTCACTCCTGACAAGACAAAAAAACCAAAAACCCACGGTGGCACAACAGGTAAAACCGTTGAGCTGCAGAACTTGCTGAGTGGAAGATTGGCGGTTTGAATCTGCGGGACGTGGTGAGCTCCCACTGTTAGCTTCAGCTCCTGCCAATCTAGCTGTTCAAAACATACAAATGTGAGTAGATCAATATGTACTGCCTCAGCAGGATAGTAAACAGCTCTCCATGCAATCATGCTGGCCACATGACCTTGGAGGTGTCTACAGACAACGCCGGCTCTTTGGCTTAGAAATTGAGATGAGCACCAACCCTCAGATTCAGACAAAGGACTTAATGTCAGCGGAAAACCTTTACCTACCACTGAGAAGGTTGAGTCAAGCGAGTTTTTAACTCTTCTCAGGGAGATTCCTGATTTTCCCCTGACATTAAGTCCTTTGAATGCAATTTTTCTAAAGGTTATGGAGATTTCCATTTCCCAAAAGGTTATGATTTCTAATAAGGCCATGCCTTTCTAAAGATCATAATTTTTCCAAAAGAGACTCGAGTCAATACGGGTAATTCTTGGCCTGGTTTTTGCAAGATTTCCTCCTCTTCTTACTTCTCTTGAATTTGGATGTGATTCCTGCATCTTCTGAACAGAGCAGTTTTAGGAAAGGTTTAGACAAAAGCCCAAGAGACAAATGAATCGGTCCTCCTCGGCCTCCGCCCTCGTCTTGGTCTCCTCCTTTCTCCAGCACAGGGTCCCCCCTTCTAAGATGAGGTGTCAATCCAAGAAAGGCTGGCCACAGAAGGCGTGGGCCCCAACCACAGCGAGGCGGCAAGGGGTTTTTGTTGCAAAGTAGCCCTTTCATGCCCACCTTTTGGGCGAGGCTTCCAACCGAGGCTGGGGGAGCTTGTTTTTAGGGAATCCGTGCGGCCTTTCTATATTAACATGCTTTTTGGGGGAAAGTAAACACGCGCAACACAAGCCTCAAGGACGGCAAAGGCAAACCTTTTCTGAATAAATCTTTCCAAGAAAAGCCTTAGTGTTTGCCTTAGGGTCGCCATAAGTCAGAAACAACTTAAAGGTGCACAACAACGAACTAGCTAAATACTTGTATAGACCTTTGCAAAAGTAGAATTCCAGCCCACTTCAAATAATATGAAGGGAAAAATCTTTTTATCTCTAGCGTTAGGCTGAGGTCAAAATCTATATTCACTTACACATGGAGCCCCCGGTGGTGCATTGGGTTAAATCACTGAGCTGTTGAACTTGTTAACCAAAAGGTTGCAGGTTCGAATCCAGGAAGCAGTGTGAGCTCCCACTGTTAGCCCCAGCTTCTGCTAACCTAGCAGTTCGAAAACATGCAAATGTCAGTAGATCAATAAGTACTACTCTATCAAGAAGGTAACGGCGTTCCATGCCGTCATGCCGACCACATGACGTTGGCTCTTCGGCTTAGAAGTGGAAATGAGCACCAACCTCCAGAGTCGGATACGACTGGATTTAATGTTAGGGGAAAACCATTACTTTTACCTACTCATGGATTGAACTACAGTGCCCTTCTTCTCAACCCCAATAATGCACAACAGATGCTGCACTTGAAAGTATCCTTGCTTACAGTTTCACAGTACAGCAAACAAAGTGCAAAGGCTCTGCCTGCCATTTCCCAAAATATTTTGCTTTGGCTCAGCCCTAAGATGACTGTATGACTTTTTTTTTAGTTGTGTCAGAAACAACTTGAGAAACTGCAACTCGCTTCTTGTGTAAGAGAATTGACTGTCTGCAGAGACGTTACTCATGGATGCCCAGATGTGTTACCATCCTGTGGGAGGCTTCTCTCATGTCCTAGTGTGGGAAGCTGGAGCTGACTGATGGGAGCTCATCCCATCTCGTGGAGGATTTGAACTGTCATCCTTCAGGTCAGCAGTTCAGTTGGCACAAAAGTTTAACCCTTAGCGCAGCCATGGTTCCAGATAGTATGACGTGAATCTAACGGGCACCCTAATTTAGGGAAAGAGGAGCCCCTGGTAGCGCAGCAGGTTAAACCACTGAGCTGCAGTACTTGCTGACCGAAAGGTTGGTAGTTCGAATCGGGGAGCAGGGTGAGCTCCCGCTGTTAGCCCCAGCTTCTGCCAACCTAGCAGTTCGAAAACATGCAAATGTGAGTAGAGCAATAGGCACCACTCCGATGAGAAGGCAATGGCACTCCATGCAGTCATGCCAACCACATGACCTAGGAGGTATCTAAGGATAACGCTGGCTCTTCGACTTTGAAATGGAGATGAGCACCACTCCCCAGAATCAGACTCGACTAGACTTAATGTCAAGGAGAAACCTTTACCTTTACCTTTACCTAATGGAGCCAAAAAAAGGGGAGCATTAGACTGGAGTAAATTCAGTATATTTATATACTGTATAGGAAGCCCCTAGAACAGTGTGTCTCAACCTATCTAATGCCGTGATCCCCGAATATAGTTCCTCACATTGTCGTGATCCTTCAAACATAAAATTGTCTTAGTTGCTAACTGTAATTTTACTAATGTTATGCATCATAATGTAAATATCTGATATGCAGGATATATTTTCATTCACTGGATCAAATTTGGTACAAATACCCAATTTGCCCAAATTTGAATACTGTTGGGGTTGGGAGGGGATTTATTTTTGTCATTTGGGAGTTGTAGTTGCTGGGATTTATAGTTCATCTACAATCAAAGAGCATTCTGAACTTCACCGATGATGGAGTTGAACTAAACTCGGCACACAGAACCCCCATGACCAACAGAAAATACTGTGTTTTCTGATGGTCTTTGGTGACCCCTCTGACACCTCCTCGTGACCCCCCCCAGGTGTCCCCACCCCCAGGTTGTGAAACGCTGCCCTAGAACCATAAGAAAAGCCAAAAAATCATTCTGGAATTGCCCCCCCCCCCTCTTAAAAATCAAACTGTCCCACATATTGGGAACCAGGGCTCCATACAGTGGCTTCCTTCGCCCAGCTGTAAGTCAGGTCGCTTGTATGCCTTGTCCTTGTATGCCTTGTTGTATTATTCTCCCCCCCAAAATGCAACAGCCCTCCCAGAGGCCGGTCTGCTTGCTCATTAGCTGGAGAGCTGAAACCAGACACCTGGCTCCATCCAGCTCCATCAAAGCCGCTCTTTAAAAGCACAAGGGGCGGCTTGTGAGAAACACACCTCTCTGTACCTACACACCAACAGCCCCCTGGTTCCCCATCTCCACTGCTTTGCAAACACTGGGGCCACCTCACCCATTCCTCCATGGGCTGGCCTTTCCCAGCATTGTTTCATAGAGAGCCGCAGGGTGAAGGCACCTGCCTTATTCCAATCAGAGGGACCAAGGATGCCTGGATTGTGAGATTTGGCCGTCTCGGTACACAAGTTACAGGTTCTGCCTGAATCTGTATCTGTTGGAAAAGGAAAATCTGCAAAAGATCAGATTGGGGAAAGAAACATCAGCTGAAAAGCAATGGCTGCTCATTTGAATCTTCCAGCTCCAAAGTAAGTATGCAATATATATCCCAAATGGTATGTGTGTTGGATGAAATGAAAGCTGTATCTATGGAGGTTCGGGGGATGGACCCTAAATTTTATTTGCCTTCTGCTGAGAATTCTGCCCCATTCGACTGCATTTCCCTCTCAATCCCCACCTTTCCAGCATTGTGGTCCTTTCAAACTTTGGCTAAGCATTTTGAAACACGGTGCAGTTGGTTCAAAGCAAAGAAGCCGGCAAAGTGCTTGCTGTGAATGGTTTTCATGGTCCCCCTCTGCAAAGCTAGGACTTTCGGACCTGAAGAAAAGTCCACAGAGAATATATTACCAGAGGGTGGATCAAAAAGTTTTGCCTCCTGTGTCATAAAAACATTATGAATGAACATATAAAGCTGTTCATTAAATCTGAAACCTTCTGACCTGTTTGGACCTCTGAAAGACAACCAACGTGGTTTCAGATTCAAAGACTTGAATGATGTTCAAACAGCTTTAAAATAATGCATCATGAAGCAAAAACCCTGAATTTTTCCAAAATGCTTTTGATACCCGGGTTCAACGATGGCACAAATGTGTCCAATTTGGTTAGAGATTGGATAGATAGCCATCTATCATTCATACCATCTACCAATCAAGATAGTCACCATCAATTTGCACACCTTTGTGCCATCATCAGGCATCAAAACCATTTTGGAAAAATTCAGGGTTTTGGGTTGCTGTGAGTTTTCCTGGCTCTCTGGCCATGTTCCAGATGCATTCTCTCTTGATGTTTTGCCCACATCTATGGCAGGCATCCTCAGAGGTTGTGAGGTTTGTTGGAAACCATGCAAGTGTGGAATGATGTGCAGGGTGGGAGAAAGAGTTCTTGTCTGTTTGAGCCAAGTGTGAACGCTGCAATTGGTCACCTTGATTAACATTTAATGGCCTTGGTGTTTTGAGGTCTGACTTCTTACTGCCTGGGGGAATCCTTCCTTGGGCGGCGATTAGCTGGCCCTGATTGTGACAAACAACACTCAAAAACAAGGGAATAATCAGGGCCAGCTGATCACCTCCCAAAAAGGATTTTCCTAGACACGAACCACCCAGTCTTTGAAGCTGCAAGGCCATTTAATGCTAATCAAGGTAGCCATTTGCAACATTCACTTACCTCAAACAGACAAGTGTTCTTTCTCCCACCCTGGACATTCCACAGATATATAAGCCTCACTTTGCTAGTTTCCTACAGACTTCATAACCTCTGAGGATGCCTGTCATAGATGCAGGCAAAACATCAGGAGAGAATGCTTCTGGAACATGGCCAGACAGCCCGGAAAACTCACAACAACCCAGTGATTCTGGCCATGAAAGCCTTCAACAAAGCTGTTTTGAACGCCATTCAAGTCACTGAATCTGAAAGCAAGTCGGTTGTCTTTTGGAGGTCCAAACAAGCCAACGTTAGAAAAGGCCAAATCATAAACTTATTCTTCAAGTGATGATGGATTTCCTTTGGTGCACAACCTTCTTTGGCCAAAAATTCAATGACTACTTTTTCTTTTAGCTTCAGATTCATGGTTCTAATCAGTCAATCGGAACAAGAACAGACTCTTATCAGTCGAGTAAGGTTACCTCTATCATACCGTGCATAGATAGTCCAGTAATTTTGAAAGAAACAAAAATTAGAGCTATGGAGGCATTACTTTTTGACCTACCCTCACACATTTAATATCTGTACATGAAAGGAAAGGGCCTGGAATCACCCAGATGTATTCTTTAAAGGGAGTTTGGCATTGAGTTGCTGTGAGTTTTCCAGGCTTTCTGGCTATGCTCTAGAAGCATTCTCTCCTGACGTTTTGCCCACATCTATGGCAGGCATTCTCAGAGGTTGAGAGGTCTGTTGAAAACTAGGCAAGTGAGGCTTACATATCTGTGGAATGATGTCCAGGGTGGGATAAAGAAATCTTGTCTGCTGGAGGCAAGTGTGAATGTTGCAATTGGCCACCTTGATTAGCACTGAATGGTCTTCCAGCTGCAAAGTCAATAAGTGAGAGTATCTTCATAGATGTAGCCTGGCCTTTGTTGCCTGGAGGTACACTCTGTGGATTAATGTCCAGGATAGCAGGAACTCTTGTCTGTTTGAAACAAGTGTGAATGTTGCCATTGGCCACCTTGATTAGCATTGAATGGCCTTGCAGCTTCAAAGTCAATCAGTGAGGGTATCTGCATAGAAGTAGAACATACAGATGGAAGAGCCCTCGTGGACCATCCAGTCCAATTGCCTGACAAGAAGCTGGAAAATCACATTCAAAGCACCACCGCCAGATGGTCTAGCCTTTGTTTCCTGGAGGCACTCACTGTGGAGTAATGTCCAGGAGGGAGGAACTCTCGTCTGTTTGAGGCAAGTGTGAATGTTGCAATTGGTCACCTTGATTAGCATTGAATGGCCTTGCAGTTTCAAAGACTGGCTGCTTCCTGCCTGGGGGAGTCCTTTGTTGGGAGGTGTTATCTGGCCCTGATTGTTTCCTGTTTGGAACTCCCCTGTTTTTTGAATGTTGCTCTTTATTTACTGTCCTGATTTTAGAGTTTTTAATACCAGTTCATTTTTATGGTTTTCTCCTTTATGTTGAGATTGTCTACATGTTTCTGGATTTCAAGGCTTCTCTGTGTAGTCTGACATGGTGGTTGTTAGAGTGGTCCAGCATTTCTGTGTTCTCCAATAATACGCTGTGTCTAGGTTGGTTCGTCAGGTGCTCTGCTATGGCTGACTTCTCTGGTTCTTTGTATCTATCAATGTATTACTATCTATTGATCAATCTCTGTCTGTCTGTCTGTCTATGTCCAGGTTGGTTCATCAGGTGCTCTGTTATGGCTGACTTCTCTGGTTCTATGTATCTATCGATGTATCTCTATCTATGAATCAATATCTATCTATCTATCTATCTATCTATCTATCTATCTATTTATGTCCAGATTGGTTCATCAGGAGCTCTGCTATGGCTGACTTCTCTGGTTCTGTGTATCTATTGATGTATATCTATGAATCAAGATCTATCTATCTATCTATCTATCTATCTATCTATCTATCTATCTATCTATCTATCATGTCCAGGTTGGTTCATCAGTTGCTCTGCTATGGCTGACTTCTCTGGTTCTTTGTATCAATCTATGTATCTCTATCTATGAATCAAGATCTATCTATCAATCTATCTATCTATCTATCTATGTCCAGGTTGGTTCATCAGGTTCTCTGCTGTTGCTGACTTCTCTGGGTTCTTTGTGTCTAAATAAATAAAATAAACTTTATTTATATACCGCTCTATCTCCCTGAGGGCGACTCAGTAACATCTCCAAAACATACAGAGTAAACAGCATGACATAAAATTAACAAAATTTTATCATCAGGTTCTCTGCTATGGTTCATCAGGTGCTCTGCTATGGCTGACCTCTCTGGTTTTTTCTATCTATCATCTATCTATCATCTATCTATCATCTATCTATCATCTATCTATCATCTATCTATCATCTATCTATCATCTATCTATCATCTATCTATCGATCATCTATCGATCATCTATCGATCATCTATCGATCATCTATCGATCATCTATCGATCATCTATCTATCGATCATCTATCTATCGATCATCTATCTATCGATCATCTATCTATCGATCATCTATCTATCGATCATCTATCTATCGATCATCTATCTATCGATCATCTATCTATCGATCATCTATCTATCGATCATCTATCTATCGATCATCTATCTATCGATCATCTATCTATCGATCATCTATCTATCGATCATCTATCTATCGATCATCTATCTATCTATCGATCATCTATCTATCTATCGATCATCTATCTATCTATCGATCATCTATCTATCTATCGATCATCTATCTATCTATCGATCATCTATCTATCTATCGATCATCTATCTATCTATCGATCATCTATCTATCTATCGATCATCTATCTATCTATCGATCATCTATCTATCTATCGATCATCTATCTATCTATCGATCATCTATCTATCTATCTATCTATCTATCTATCGATCATCTATCTATCTATCTATCTATCGATCATCTATCTATCTATCTATCTATCGATCATCTATCTATCTATCTATCTATCTATCTATCTATCTATCGATCATCTATCTATCTATCTATCTATCTATCGATCATCTATCTATCTATCTATCGATCATCTATCTATCTATCGATCATCTATCTATCTATCTATCTATCGATCATCTATCTATCTATCTATCTATCGATCATCTATCTATCTATCTATCTATCGATCATCTATCTATCTATCTATCTATCGATCATCTATCTATCTATCGATCATCTATCTATCTATCTATCGATCATCTATCTATCTATCTATCGATCATCTATCTATCTATCTATCGATCATCTATCTATCGATCATCTATCTATCGATCATCTATCTATCGATCATCTATCTATCGATCATCTATCTATCGATCATCTATCTATCTATCTATCTATCTATCTATCTATCTATCTATCGATCATCTATCTATCTATCTATCGATCATCTATCTATCTATCTATCGATCATCTATCTATCTATCTATCTATCTATCTATTTCTATCTATGAATCAAGATCTATTTATCTATCTATCTATGTCCAAGTTGGTTCATCAGGTGCTCTGCTATGGCTGACTTCTCTGGTTGGATTAGCCTGCAGTGCCTTTCATGTTCACTGAGATGTCAACCTCCTGAAGAGCAGTTCCCAATGCCTTCATTTCGACACTAGAGGGCAGTAAAGAGCAACAGAGGAGGGAAAACTTGGAGGGTTTTTCTTTTTGTGTGTGTGTGTTGTAAATTCTTCTTCACCTCCCTTCCACTTTTCTCCGAATCCTTTTCCCTCCCTCCCTCTCTCTCTCTCTCTCCTTTCTCTTTCTCCTTTGCAAAAAAGAGAGAAGAAGCCCACCAGGCAGTTTTTTTTCCTTCCCATTCTCGAAGAAGCAAAAGGCAAAAGTTTGCAAACCTCTCCAAAAAGCAGAAGAAGCAGCGAGGCAAAAGAATCAATGGAAAGCTAAAGCCACCCAAAATCAACTCAGCACTCAGCAGCAGGGATTCCTAGATGTGGATGTGATGGAGTGGTGGGAAAACCCACCACTAAGGAAACCAAGCTCCTTTGGCTTTTGAAAGAGAGAGGTTTATAGGGTTTTGAAATCCTCATAAGGAAGGGGGAGAAGCAGAGGAAGTGTGTGGATGTGTGTGCTGGGGTTGAGGATGATGGGTCCTCTTGTTGGCGGCTTCTCAAGGCCCCCGTCCTCTCCTTCCCCTTGTTGTTCCCCCAGGCGGTCGAGATCGGAGACTTAAATGGGACCAAAACCTCTGGAGAGGAAGGAGCATAAGCATTCGAGACCATAAAGAAAATAAGAGGACAGAGAGGAAAAGCAACCAAAAGACTAAAACCTCTGGAGAGGAAGAAGCATAAGTATCTGAGACCATAAAGAAGAAAAGAAAAAAGAGAGGAAAAAGAGGAGCACTTTCTCTTTGGTCTACCCAGCACTGCCAAGGCCAAGCTTGTCTTTTGTTATTATTGTTATTATTGCTCTTATTATTATTGGAAAGGATGCACCGGCATCTCGGCAGCTTTCTGAGGGATCAGGCAGAAACCATGCACTAAGACAACGGGATGAAGGAGGAGGCGCTGGGACCCGGCTCAAGACTCACAGCAGCAGCCAAGAGGTGAGTGCCAAGTCCCACGTGTATGTGTGTATGTGTTTATGTCTGACCCCCAAAGTGTGGGCCTCCTTAGGACTCCTAATCCCAGAATCCACACAGCTGGGAATGATATGAACTGTCCCTCTTGCCCATATGAGTTCAAAGTGGGGTTGAACTGTAGTGTGGATATATCCTTATATTCCCTTCAGAGACCAGAATGTAATTCCGTGCTAGGAACTCAGTCCTTTAGAGTCCTTTAGAACCTATGGGCTGCAGACCAACAGTGGGCTGCGAGGACTCAAAGCAGCAGCCAAGAGGTGAGTTCCAAATCTCACGTGTTTGTTTGTGTGTTTATGTTTGACTCCAAAGTATGGGCCTTCCCAGGACTCCCAATCACAGAATCCACCTGGCTAGGAATGATAGGAACTGTCCCTCTTGCCCAGATGAGCTCAAGTGGACTCAAACTGCTATAGTTCTGTATTCCCTTCAATGACCAGGAGGTACGAATTCCATGATAGGAACTCGGTCTTTGGAGCATAACATGTTTCTCATTATCCTGCTCATGTTACAGGGTATCATAGCTGAACTCAACAGTAGAAATCATTGCATTAGAGATTATTACTGCATTGATGCCAATGTAAACATTAGGCATGCTGCAGGGATCTTGTTTTGAAATTATGGGAATGGTAGTGTGCATACATATATTCCTTTCAGCAACTACATATTCCGTGATTCTATTGCATTCATCTATGGCAGTTAAAGTGACTTTTACTACATGGCAGGGGGTCAGACTGGATGGCCCATGGGGTCTCTTCCAACTTTATTATTATTATTATTATTATTATTATTATTATTGAGGCTGGATGGCTATCTGTCAGGAATGCTTTGATTGTGCTTTTCCTGTGTGGCAGGGGAGCGGACTGGAAGGCCCATGGGAGCTCTTCCAACTCTATTATTATTATTATTATTATTATTATTATTATTATTATTATTGAGGCAGGGGTACTTTGATTGTGCTTTTCCTGCATGACATGGGGTTGGAAGGCCCATGGGGACTCTTCCAACTTTATTATTATTATTATTATCATTATCATTATTATTATTATTGGGATTGGAGGGCCATCTGTCAGGGATACTTTGATTGTGCTTTTCCTGCATGGCAGGGAGTTGGACTAGGTTACCCATGTGGTGTCTTCCAACTCTGTTATTCTATGATTCCATGACCCACAGCGAGGAGAGTGAAAAGGGGTTGAAAGATAGATGGGGAAAGGATGCTTTGGGGGAGAGTTGAATTAATTATATTATTGTATTGACTACTTACTCACCTTGTGTTGGCTAAATCACTTTGCCAAACTTAGAGTGCATAGTATGCATTAGATTTGCATAATAAGGCTGAGCCAAAGCAATGGGGGAAGAAGCTGCTTCAGGAGAAGCACTTGGAACTCCTCTTTGAGGGATGCCACACGGAATTTACTTGTGATAGCTCAATGCTATTCGATCCTGGGATTTGTAGCTTGTTGAGGCACTGGCATTCTTTGGCCTGCCTGCTGTTAGGAATTGTGTGAGTTGGAGTCCAAAATATCTGGAGGGCCAACATTTGCCCATGCCTGCTATAAAGCGTTAAGTCTGTCTGGTTTGAATTACCTGCCTGGATAATGATTTGTAGATACTCCCTTTGCTGAAGAGATGCTTTGGGGTTCTTTCATTTTGGCAGAAGGGGTTGGGAGTTGGAGGAAGACAAGACACCTCAATCGTGAGCATTCAGACAAGCACATGACAGTTTCCCTGGTCAGACAGACCCAGGGTATGCAAAGGAAGTGTGGCTGTCTTAGGGTTAGAGGCGGCCAGGAGCCTAGCTTTCAGGGTTTAAAATCTGGACCAGGATGCAGCTTGGAAGAGTAGCAATCCCACACAGAAGTCCCAGGATGTGATTCCTTTGATAGCCAGTGGGTTATGGGTTGCCAAGAAATGCATCACTAGAAATAGAAAAGGAACAGAATTTTGCATAAAAATTTGTAAACTCTGGTGCAGAGGCACAAAGAGAACAGAAAGAAATGGCTGTGCTTTCTATCAAAGGTACGCACTATGCACCCTGCCAGCAGTCTTTCCCACACTCAGTATTAGTTGCAGTCTGGCAACATCTGGAAGATCACAGGATTCCTACTTGGAATCCTAGACTTACAAGCTGGGTAGATGTAGGGAATGCTGCGGATGGAGCATATCTTGATTTCAGAAAGGTCTTCCTTTGACAAGGTCCTCCATGACCTTCTGGTAAGGCAAAACTAAGGTTAGGTGGATCTCTAATTGGTTAAGCAAACGAACCCAGAGGTTGATTCTCCCCAAATCTTCCTCTTCACCCTGGAAAGAAGTGACAAGTGGAGTGCCATCAGCAGAGTTCCATCCTGGGCCCGGTCCTGTTCAGGATCTTGATTCATGACTTAGATAAGGGGTTAGAAGGCATGATCCTCCAGTTTGCAGATGGGACCAAATTGGGATGGATATCCAATACTCCAGAAGGCAGGAGCAGAATTCAAAATGATCTTCACAGGTTAGAGAGATGATTGGCCCAAAATAACCCAATGAAGTTTAACAGAGGCAAATGCGAGATACTCCACTTCGGCAGAAAAAAGGAGATGCAAAGACAGAATAGGAGACGATGCCTGGCTCGACAGCAGGACGTGGGAAAAAGATCTTGGAGTCCTCGTGGGGAGGAAGGTGAACATGAGTCAACAATGTGATGTGGCAGCTAAAAAAAACCAATGTGATTTTGGCTTGTATCAATAGGAGTCCAGTGCCTAGATCCAGGGAAGTCCTGCTCCCTCTTTATTCTGCCTTGGTCAGACCACTTTACCTGGAATCGCACTGTGTCTGATTCTGGACACCACAATTGAAAGGAGATGTTGACGCTAAGCTGGAATGTGTCCAGACTCAAAGGATCAAGAGTCTAGAGAACAAACCCTATGAGGAGCAGCTTAAAGAGCTGGGCATGTTTAGCCTGCAGAAGAGAAGGCTGAGAGGAGACATGATGAGGGCCATGGATCGAGATGGGAAGGGAAGTCATAGAGAGGAGGGAGCAGGCTTGTTTCCTGCTGCCCTGGAGACTAGGATGCAATGGAGCAATAGCTTCAAATGAGAGGAAAGGGAGGAGAGTTCACCTGAACACAGGGAAGAACTTCCTCACTGTGAGAGCTGTTCAGCAGTGGAACTCTCTGCCCCGGAGTATGGCGGAGGCTGCAGAACAATGGCTTCAAACGACAGGAAAGGAGCATAGAAGCCATGAGGAGTCACCGAGAAGACCAAAGCATGGGGAAGCAAGTGACTTCTGGTTGGTTGGGAGCCATATTCCAAGTGCTGCGTTTCAAAATTAAATGGTCCAGGCTTTGAAATTGCCTGATCTATGCTAAGCAGATTGCCTTTTTGTTGTGCCTTCAAGTGGTTTCTGTCTTATGGGCTGAGAGTGTGTGCCTCACCTAAAGTTACTGCCCAAGCGGTGAATCAAACATTCATGCTCTGTGCTGTAAATTAGTGCTCAATTGACTCTATCGTATAGACACTCAGGTTTCCTTTTCCATTTGCAATTAAAAAGAAGGAAAGAGCTGGGCACTTGGTGCAGTGATGCAGGCTGTCTGTGGTTGGAGCTGCAGAAAGGTGTGTATTTGCTTCAGGGGGAAAGAAATATGCCAAAACATTTCCGTTTCGCCCAGACTTGGCTTCGGCATGTCTGGAAGTCTTGGTAATTACTCACCCCCCTTTTGCCCAGGTTTACCTTCCCCACAAAGGAGGAGCTGGGTTTCTTCAGCTTTTGGAGGGGAAACACCTGCCTGACTCTTGAGCAGGCTCCAAAGGAGAGAGGCCAGCAGTCAGACGGCAGCTGTCAAGAGCCAGCGCCTGAAGCAGGAGGGGGACAGAGCAGGGAGGAAGTCCCTGGGAATTCGCAATGGAAGGAGAAAGGAAAGAGCAGGGTGACTGAGCAAGAGAAGGGCATGGACGACTTTCTAGGATAGCATGCCTGGAAAGCGTGAGGGAGAATGGCAGAGTTCCATGAAGTGCCTTCTTCTTGTTGAGCGTGCATGTGCGTTCAGGTCTTCTGTTGATTTATGGTGACCCCACTTGGAGTGCTTTTGGTGTCCTTGTGAGAAGGTCTTCCATTGTGCATGTGATGAAGCTCAGACCTCATTGTAGTAGATGGTCTGTGGTTTGCACTTCTCCATACTCGTATGTTGTGGACTCTGCTTTATAGCCCCATTTCATAATGTTGGGTCTGCATCTCGTGGTGCTAGAGCATAGTCTGTTCAGTGCCTGCCAAGTTGCTCCACCTTCTGTGTGCCCAGGAAGGAGTCCCCTATCTGGTATCAGCCACTGATTAAGGTGCTGGATTTTAGCCTGTCAATTTTGGACTCACGCTTGCTGAAGTATTGCTGCAAGTATCTCTGTAGATCTTAGAAAGCTGTGTCTTGAATTAAGGCATTGGCTTGCTGGCTGATATCCGAACAGAGGATGGGCTGGAGATGTCCATGCCTTGGTTGTTTCATTACTGGCTGCTATTTCCCGACAGATGTCAGGTGGTGCAATGCCAGCTAAACATTATAATTTCTCCAGTGGTGTAGGGCAAAGGCTTCCTGTAATAATGTGGCATGTTTCATTAAGAGATGTTTTCCACACTGGGCTTACATAATCTGAAGCAGAGTAGCAAAGCACAAGGGCAGATGTCTTCATTGTGTCTGGTTGTGATTGCCAGGTTATGCCAGTCACTTTTGTATGATATTTCTGGTACCCACTTTTTGCTTGATAGTCAAGCAGTGCTTTTTATAAGTCAGAGCACGGTCCAGAGTGACTCCCAGGTATTTGGGTGTGCTGCAATGCTCCAGTGGGATTCCTTCCCAAGTAACCCTCGGAAGTCAAGATGCTTGTCTGTTATTAAGGTGAAAAGCACATGTCTGCATTTTAGATGGATTAGGAATCAGCTGGTTTCCCCTATAATAGGCAATAAGAGCACCTCAAGCTTCGGAGAGCTTCTGTTCAACCATTTAAAAGCTCCCTGCTTGGGCAATGATGGCACAATCATCAGCATAAATGAAACTCTCTATCCCTTCTGGCAGTGGCTGGTCATTTGTGTAAATATTCAACATTGATGGAGTATACAATTCAGAGGGCCCTCTGTTTACAGGTGTGATAACTAAATGTTGCATTTTGTTTATTCACAGAGGTGGGATTTTGTGTTTGTTGTGTGCCCTTCCCTTTTCTTAGTGTTTTCTAGCTCTCTTGTCTGTCTTAGTGTCTCATACAGAGCTGGCTCTCCACAAACGCTGCAACATGAAGACCTGGCGCTAGTTGGAACATCTTGCAGGTCTCCGTGTCTTAAGTTCCTGCCTCATTTCAGCAGAACATGAGTTGTGTTGAAACTTCCCCAAACTGCTCCACAGAATGGGGATTTTGGAAGCAGCCCACATGGAGTCATCACTACACCCACCCTGTTGGGCTCACACAAGCACACACAAGCACAGAGAAACAGAAACACGCATGTATGCATATGCTGAAATTATGTCAGCTTTGGCTTGGAAAATTGGCTGGATGCTGTGTCATACAGTCTTGCAGATACGAGCTGGGCAGCACCAAGTTTTCCTTTGTGTAATGCTTAAGGAACAAGAACAACAATAATATGAAAGTTGTGTGTGAATTCTGTCGTTATCCAAACCATTGCTCAGTTCTCCAAGCTTTAAATAAGGAAGGCATGGAAGGCAGGAGCATGAACACTCAATGATATTACATTTTGTTTGAGACTCCACTTGACAGAAACAGGTCAGTGTGCTATACTGGTGGTTCCACTTATTTTGCAAGCCATGCAGGGGTATTGAGGGAAGGTAGACAAAACATCTGAGATGCCCATGATTATTTCCTCCTGCCATCACTGCCTATATCAGTCGGTTAAGCCAGTATAAGCTACCAAAAGGACTTCAGACAATGTATTCAAACTACTTTTGACACTTGAAAGTGCTCTGCAAACATTTTGTTATTTGTAAGGTTTATCAATCTTTGGACCACAAGTTCCATTTTTTTTTGCTGTCTTAAATGTCTGTTTTATATGCATTGAAACTGAAATATATAGTTTTTAAAATGATTTTTCTTTTTAGGGGATTCCCTCATCTCTGGATAATTTTCTGTTTCACCTGTTTCCTTGGATTCACAGAGGGAAATTCTGAAGGTAAATTCCATTGAGTAGGTTTGCCTGTCTGTCTCATTTTCTTCTTCCTTTCCTTCCTTTAGTTTGCCTTCCTTTCTTTTTCAATTGTCTTACTTCCTTTCCTTTCCTTTGTCTTCCTTCCTTCCTTCTTTCTTTCCTTCCTTCCTTCCTTCTGCTTGTTTTCTTTCTTTCTTTCTTTCTTTTCCCTCCCTCTCTCCCTTCCTTCCAGCATTGTGATTAAACATGTACACACTTTTTTCTATGTGCCACATGCAATGTATTTTATCTACAATAATTGATCAGACATACAAGCAGGTTGATAAGATATAAAAGCTGAGATAATAACTGAGGAATACCTTCCCCATTTGTCCCTCAGCCTACTTCTGTTGTCCTATAGCACCACACAAAGATGTATATATTTCAAGCGAAGAAGAGAAGTTTTGTACTCCAGGCCTGGAAACACCTATGATCACCACACTGCACAAGAGTCCAGGAATAAAAGCAAACAGTTTGTTGTAAAAAAAAAAAAAACCTCATAAAAAGCATATTAAAAATCAGGAATAAGAAAAGAAGATATATAATCCAAAAAGGTTTAGCAACAGATGATAACTAATTAGTAATCCAAATGTCTCAAAAGTTCCAGAGGTGACAAAGTCCTGAAACAGCCAGAAATCACAAGTTCAACATAAGTCCACAAGCAAGAAGGTATAATTAGTAAAAACTTGAACTCGAATAGGAACATAGAAAACTTCCAGAATATATTAAATCCAAAACTAAAGCTTGATTTGGAACAGGAACAAGAGAACTCGGGCCTCTCACTCTAACACAGCGTTGCCTGAGCTGATCTTAAGGTAAATAACTTGACACCCATGGAAGCATTACGTCTCCCGTGAATTTCCTCCACAACTTTCCCACGTAATCTCTCTGATCAACAATCTAGTTTTGGCTCCGATTTGTAAACAAAGACTTTTGTTGATCTCTGTAGCTCTAGGTGGGTTCTCCTAGGAGCCCTCCTTATCACTCAGCAATTCACTCGATTCCTTATCTGCTGTTGCTACTTCTGACTCCCCTGAAGGGCCTTGAAGCCCTGCACATTCCGAGCCAGTTTTCTCACACTGAGAGCCATCATTTCCCAGACTTGAGAGCCCATCACTTTGTGTCACAGGAAAGCTCACAATCCTCTCTAAATCATCAATTAAACCATTAGCCTCTGTCTGATCTATAACAAGAAACCTATCATTGGATCAACTCCACACAATTTGAAATGTCAGGGTTGAGGTTGCCAGAGATCTCTGCTCCCCATACTATAGATCCATCCCTCTATGTGGCATGGCTCCCTTTAGGAGAACATGCTTAACTTACATCATGTTCTCTTCCCCACACCTGCTGGGAGAGATCTTCTGGCCTGCCTTTCCTTTTTACAATGATGGTATACAGAGCTTTTGACTCGGCCGCCAGCCCAGCAATACAGTAATGGGTTTCATCTGTTGGTTCCTGGCATTTCCTTGGTAATTTTTTTTTTTGCCATTGAATAGTTGGCGACTCTGCCTTTCAGAAGGTCATTCCTGGTCCTAATTTAAACAAAGCCAAACACAAAACACTCCATTGACACACATCAGCCAAGTTTGTCCAGTTTATTACATTTTTCCTGGGAAAAATGATGCAAAGGTGTATGAGAGCGTCATCAGTGTTTGGCAAAGTAACTTCTGGACTACAGTTCCCAGAATCACTTTGCCACTGGGAATACTACAAATAAATTGATCCATCCAGAGATTAAATATATTGATTTGTTGTCTTAGGTTTTTGTGGCCAGAATCACTGGGTTGCTATGAGTTTTCCATGCCATATGGCCATGTTACAAAAGCATTCTCTCCTGACATTTTGCCCACATCTATGGCAGGCACCCTCAGAGGTTGAGGGGTCTGTTGGAAATTAGGCAAGTGAGGTTTATGTGGAATTATGTCCAGGGTAGGAGAAAGAACTCCTCTGTGCTTGAGGCAAGTGTGAAAGTAGCAATTGGCCACCTTAATTAGAATTGAATGGCCTTGCAGCTTCAAAGACTGGCTGGTGGCTGCCTTCTAATGTTCTTATTTAAAATTGTTCCAATGACCAAAATAGAAATTTTACGTTCAATATAGTTGGATTTGTATCAGATTTTTCCTCCGCTATAGTAACCGAAATGATTATAGCAAGAAGTAATAGCAATTTCCGGAATTTAAGAGTTATTAGAACGATCCTGGATTGGTGGAAGTGGAATGTCTGCGTTTTGCTACCAAAACTATTGTATTTTGAGTAGGTTTTTGTTATAAAAATTACACTCAATCTAAACTAAACATGCCCTTTTCTGAATGTTACTCTTTGCAGAGGATATGGTTTAGAGGAACTAGAAAATTTATTTATTTATTTATTTCGAACATTTCTACCCCGCCCTTTTCAACCCCTGGCGGGACTCAGGGCGGCTTCCAATTGGCAATAATTCAATGCTGCATCATAAAATACAGAATAACAAATATAACAATTAAACATGAACATTAATAAATAAAGATTAAAACAGTATACTTACACTCTGATTAGCTATTGGCCGTCTGGTGGCTGTTTAGCTAGCCATCTACTAATGATTAGTCCTCTTAACTTATCCAAATCCTCTTCCATGCCATAGTCAAACATTATCAATTGTCCTTTAACCTGATTGCCGGAAGGCCTGATCCCACAGCCATGTTTTAACCTTTTTTCTAAAGGTGAGGAGGGATTTCAATGACCTAATTTCCCCGGGGAACAAATTCCACAGGAGGGGGGCCACCACCGAGAAGGCCCTGTCCCTCGTCCCCACCAAACGTGTTTGAGACAAAGGCAGGGCCTAGAGCAGGGCCTCCCCAGAAGATCTTAAGCTCCCAGGTGGGACGTAGAAGGAGATACGTTCAGACAGGTACGCTGGAACAGAGCTGTATAGGGTTTTATAGGTCAAGACCGGCACTTTGAATTGTGCTCGGAATTGGATCGGCAGCCAGTGGAGCTGGCACAGCAGAGGGGTGGTATGCTCCCTGTATGACGCTCCAGTGAGTAATCTAGCTGCTGCCCATTGGACTAATTGCAGTTTCCAAACAGTCTTCAAAGGCAATCCCGCGTAGAGCGCGTTGCAGTAATCTATTTGGGATGTGACAAGAGCGTGGACCACCGTGGCCAGATCCGACTTCCCAAGGTACGGGTGCAGCTGGCGCACGGATTTTAACTGTGCAAAAGCTCTCCTAGCCACCGTGGAAACCTGGGGTTCCAGGCTCAGCGATGAGTCCAGGATCACTCCCAAGCTGCGAACCTGCATCTTCAGGAGGAGTGTAACCCCATCCAACACAGGCTGTAACCCTATGCCCTGTTCGGCCTTATGACTGACCAGTAGGACCTCTGTCTTGTCTGGATTCAATTTCAATTTGTTAGCTCTCATCCAGTCTGACACAGCAGCCAAGCACCGGTTCAAAGTTCTGATAACCTCCTTGGTAATGGGTGGGAAGGAGTGACAGATTTGGACGTCATCCGCATAGAGATAACACCTCATTCCGAAACTCCGGATGATCTCTCCCAGTGGCTTTATGTATATGTTAAACAACATAGGGGACAGAATTGAACCCTGTGGGACTCCACATGACAATGGTTGTGAGGTCGAACAGGTGTCACCCAATAACACCTTCTGGGACTGTCCCTCAAGAAAAGACTGGAGCCACTGCAAAACAGTACCCCCAAGTCCCATATCCTTGAGGCGTTCCATAAGGATACCTATCGAAGGCCGCTGAGAGGTCCAGCAGAACTAACAGGGACACACTCCCCCTGTCAAGCTCCCGGCGAAGATCATCTACCAAGGCGACCAAGGCTGTCTCAGTTCCATGTCCCGGCTTAAAGCCAGACTGTGATGGATCTAGATAATCAGTGTCTACCAGAAATCCCTGGAGTTGTGAAGCCATCACGTGTTCCACGACTTTGCCCAAATAGGGGAGATTGGAAACTATCTGGAAGTTGACTAATTGGATGGGGTCCAGTGATGGTTTTTTCAACAGTGGTTTTATAACAGCTTATTTTAAGCTGGCTGGAAATTTGCCCTCCTGTAAGGAGGCATTAACCACCACCTTTACCCACTCTGCCAACCCCCCTCTGGCTTCTTTTATCAGCCAGAATAGGTAGGGGTCTAGGATGCATGTGGTAGGTCTCACCTCTTCAAGGATCCTGTCCATATCCTCAAGCTGATCCAATTGAAATAAATCTAATAAAACCGGACAAGCAGGTGCTCTCATCACATCCTCAGAGACTGCTGTTAACATGGCATCGACCTCGGAACGAATCAGCGCAACTTTATCCGCAAAGAACTGAGCAAATGCTTCACAGTGAGCCACCGAGTCGTCAGGGATCTCGCTTTTCAGCGGATTTAACAGCCCTCTGATGACTCGGAATAGCTCGGCCTGACGGTTCTTTACAGACGCAATATTGGGTGCAAGAAATGACTTCTGTGCCGCTTTATTGCCATGTCATAGGACCTTAGGAAGGTGTCTAGACGTGTTTGCGCTGATTTGGACTTCTTCCAACGCCACATGCACTCTAGCCACCTCTTCTTTCGCTTCATCACTGCCAGCTCCTCAGTAAACCAAGGGGCTGGTTTAGCTCAGTTATTTGAGAGGGGGCGTTCCGGGGCGATTGTGTCGATTGCCCTAGTCACCTCACTATTCCAGCAGGAGACCAAGGTATCAACAGAGTCATCTACCAAGGAGGCAGGAAAATCCACAGGAATCCATTCGGATCCATAAGTCTCCTGGGGCGGACCATTTTAATAGGTCCACCACCCCTACGGAGGTTAAGAGACGCAGTAAGTCTAAACCTGATCACTCTGCTCCATGAATACAATATAAAAGATACCGGATAAATGCTTTTAGGCAGACTAGCTAAGACCCAAATGAGGAACCTGTTTGTAAAGTTTTCTGAGGATGCCTGCCAGAGATGTGGGCAAAACATCAGGAGAGAACGCTTCTGGAATATGGGCAGACAGCCCAGAAAACTTACAGCAACCCAGGGATTCTGGCTATGAAAGCCTTCAACAATATTCAATGCTTTGTTCCAATGAAATACAATGAAACACAAATACACAGACAAAGGCAAAGGCTTCCCCTTTCATTTCCGGCTCTGGAGGTGGTGCTCATCTCCAACACAGATGGGAAGCACCCCTGCATCATGGGATGGGGTCAGTTGCTTTCGATAACAACAACAACAACAATAATGGGATGGGATGGGGTTGTGAGGTGGATGCAGGTGGATGTATGTGTATGTGTATGTGTATGTGCACATTTTTGCAACATATATGGTTGGTGTATTATCTTTTCGAAATAAAATTTAATTAAATTTTTTTTAAAAAAACAATAATGGGATGGGATGGGGTTGTGGGGTGGATGCAGGTGGATAGAAACCACGGTACCATATAGTTGTGGAGGAGGCTGGTAATAATAATAATAATTTATTTATATTCTGCCCTTTTCCCAGAGGGGACTCAGACCAGATTCCAGCATGTAAACAGACACAGGCAAACATTCAGTGCCTTGTTATAGTAAAATACAGTGCAACACAAGGACACAAACATTTCCGACTCTGGAGGCGGTGTTCATCTCCAGCTCTGGAGGAAGTGCTCATTCCCGTTTCCAAGCCAAGGAGCCTGTGTTGTCCGTAGACACTTCCTGGTCGTGTGGCTGGCATGACTGCTAGGAGCTTCTTTTTTGTCTTTTACCACTGAAGCAGAACCTATTGATCTACTCACATTTGCATGTTTTCGAACTATTAGATTGGCAGGAGCTAGGGCTAACAGTGGGAACTCACCCCATCCCATGGATTTGAACTGCCAACCTTCAGGTCAGCAGTTCATCAGCACAAGGGTTTAACCCGGTGGTTCTCAACCTGTGGGTCCCCAGATGTTTTGGCCTACAACTTCCAGAAATCCCAGCTGTAAGAATTTCTGGGAGTCGAAGGTCAAAACATCTGGGGACCCACAGGTTGAGAACCATTGGATTAACTGATTGCACCACCGTGCCCCCATTAATTCAATGGGTCTACTCTGGTGCAGAACCTAAACAAGAGAACATAGAGAGCTGAGGCATTCCCTCCCTGTTTTAGAGCTCATTTTTGGATGACCAACTCTCAGACTGTAGACAGTCTGGCTAGGGCAAACATGGGCAAACGAGAGCCTACCAGGTGTTTTGGACTCCAACTCCCAGTATTCTTAACATCCTCAGGCCCCTTCCTTTTCAATTTCCCTTTCCTTTTCCGCTTAAGTGGCTGAGAGGAAAAGGAAGGGTCCTGAGGCTGTTAGGAATACTGAGAGTATTCCCCTGAAGGTCTAGGGGATTCTGTGAGTTGTATTACAAAAGAGTTACGCATTGACTGTTTTAAAGAAATTGCTCTGTTGTTGCCACAGCTGCCTGGTTGGAATGTGCAACTCTCTGGGACATCTGCTTGTTGGCAAACTATCTCTTTTCTCCTAAAATAGCAAAACCTTCCCTCCTGGATTGACTCAAGGTTTTGACAAGGTTTGACAAACTTCCTTGCCCATTGGTAGGACTGAGGGAATGAGACTCAGGCTCATGCACCACAGTACCTCTTTCAGTCTTCTTTTCTTTTTGCCTTTTTCCCTATCCATTGCGGTGTCTCTCTCTCTCAGAGAGTTTCCATCGCTCCTTATCTCCTTGGAGTGATTGTTGTTCTGTCCTGCTGACTCAAAACAATCAGAAACAAAGGGAGACACATGTGTGGGAAGAACCCAAACGGAGGAGAAAATTCCTGGGAATTCAGGCTGCTTATCCATTATTGCAGAATACTATTAGAAAGGAAATAGGAGGGGGAAAAGAGACGGAACCTGTAACATGAGGCAAATGTTAATTTCCTCCGTGCTGCCCCCCAGTCCGATTTATTACTTCCTCGCGTAAGAGGTGAACATCTGGTGGAATCACTTAAGCAAACATTTTTCAGTCTGAGCTGTATGCTAACTCTGGAAAAAAAGGAGTACCAAATATTTAGCTCTCTCTTTCTAACACACAAACACTACTCTGGGATATATATTTTGTGATCAATTTCAGTGATGCTTTCCTCCTCCCAGCGGAACTGTAGAATCCTGGAATGTTTTTGGCTTAATATGCACACTCTTGGAAACAAATACTCAATCCAAACATAAATATTGTTGCTGTTATTAGTAGATTATTTGAATTTCTCTGCTTGTGGGGTAGCTTGAGAAGTGTGCTTCATTGAAAGAAATTGTAAAATGGGGCCAACTCGTGCAATAAACCCCAGTGATTACACTGAATAAAGGTTCTGTTTGTGCTTTTAAGCATCAGACACGCATGGTCATTATAATCAGTATTATTATTAAATTTGTTTATATCTCACTTTTCCTCTTGTTCAGGCTTACAAAAAAAATAAGAGATATTCAAAACATTCACCGTCATCAACTGAGTTCTTCTGAGAGAAAAAGGAGTTTCTTAGTGTTCCAATCATAGAATCATATAGTAGGAAGAGACCTCGTGGGCCATCCAGTCCAACCCCTTTCTGCCAAAAAGCAGGAAAATCACATTCAAAGCATCCCTGACAGATGGCCATCCAGCCTCTGTTTAAAAGCCTCCAAAGAAGGAGCCTCCACCACACTCTATGGCAGAGAATCCCACTGCTGAACAGCTCTTACAGTCAGGAAGTTCTTCCTCATGTTCAGGTGGAATCTCCTTACCTTTAGTTTGAATCCATTGTTCTGCTTCCTAGTCTCCAGGGCAGCAGAAAACAAGCTTTCTCCCTCCTCCCTATGACTTCCCCTCACATATTTCTAAATGGCCATAATGTCTCCTCTCAGCCTTCTCTTCTGCAGGCTAAACATGCCCAGCTCTTTAAGCCGCTCCTCATAGGGCTTGTTCTCCAGACTCTTGATCATTTCAGTCACTCTCCTCTGGACACATTCCAGCTTGTAAACATCTCCCTTCAATTGTGGTGCCCAGAACTGGACACAGTATCCCAGTTGTGGTCTGACCAAGGCAGAATAGAGCATTGGTAGCATGACTAATTAATAATAATAATAATAATCATCATCATCATCATCTTTATTTATATTCTGCTCTATCTCCCTGAGGGGATTCAGGGTGGATTAACAGTACACATATATGGCAAACATTCAATGCCGTTATACAGTTAACAAAGACAGACAGTACATAAACAGTCGCAAAGGCTTCCCATCTTTTTCAGTCTCTGGCACGTGGAGGCTGTGCTCGACTCCAGCCACGAGGGGTGCTGTTGCTCCATCTTCCATGCCAAGGAGCCTTGTTGTCCTTAGATGCTGCCCCGATTGAATCGCTGGCATGTTCCACATGGGTGCCTTTTATTACCCCCCCCCCCTCCTACCAAAGTGGTACCTGTTTATCTACTCACATTATTGTTTTCGAACTGCTGGATGGGCAGAAGCTGGGCTGATGGTTGGAAGCTCACCCCAACCCGAGCTTGAACTGTCAACCTTTCGATCAGCAAGATTTTCTGCAGCTGGCAGTTTAACCTGCTACGCTAAAGCCCGGCCTCTTATGTCTTGTGTCATGTGCTATTCCAGATCTTGGACTATAACATCTATCAACCCTAGCTAGTATAGGTAACATTGAGGGATGCTGAGGGTTGCAGTACTGCCATATATAGCATGCTGCACAATTCTCATTCCCACAGTTTGTTGGATGCAACAAGGAAGGGGCGTCACTCATAATCCTCTGGTGTATATCAGTAGATAGGATTTTCATTACACTTCAATAGAGTTTCTGCTGGACAGGCCCTTTTGGTATTTGCTGTTTTTGAGAAATTGGAACATTGAGACCATATTTCACAGGAGGAGGAATTCTCAAGAAGAGCATTATTTTTGCCAGGAGCACAGATATTAATCAATCTTGCTTGCAGTAGCTATCAATCAACTATCCTCTTCATCCCAAGAGGTAAAGCAGTGAAGCTTTCCATGCTTTTTCCACTTGACCTTGAAACAGATCTGCTGTTTTTGCTTCTGTGGGGCCTGGAAGGAGAAGAAAGCTTGCAGGAATCCAATGGTTTTCCCCTGCCCTCTTTTTTTAGCAGGAGATATTGGGAAATCACCATGGTAGCTTCATTGCTTAGGAGTTACTTTGAAAATGTTGGCCAACAATAGGGATTTATGGTTTTCTTTCTTCTTAATATTGCCTTTGTGGCTTGAAATCATTATGGATGTCAATCTGACAAAATTTGGATTATTTGTTCTTCTACTTATTTCAAAAGCATTTTGCTGGCTCCAGAGATACAGAGGGTTTAATGGAATGGGTAATTGTAAAGTATTGAAGCTCAGGTGGGCTAAAACCTCTCAAAAGAGCCCCTGAAATAGTCTTTGATTATTTAATTCCCGTTACCTTTGTCATCAAGTAAGTCTAGTAAGCCATGGATAGCAGAGGATCAAATTATACATGTATGTTGACTGGGCCGGATGGAGACGGTTGGCTTTGCAAGACAATTAACCTGTTCCATGGAAAAAATGAGCTGGAACAGTTAAATCTTCTTTTAATACAACTGATGGGAAGCATTGCCTACTAATAACAGTGATATATATTTATTTATATTCTGCTTTACCGCTCCTGAGGGACTAAGAGCAGATTATTATATACATATGTGAAGCAAACATTCAATGCCTTTTACACACAGCAACAACATACAACACAGATAAAGGTGAAGGCCTTCCTCTTTTCCCTTCTGTGGTGTCTGGAGGTGATGCTCAACTCCATCCATGGGGAGATGCTCTTGTTCTATTTTTCTATGCCGAGGAGCCTATTGTCCATAGTCATCTCCAATTGTGTTGCCATCATGTTCGCGTATCTGCATGGGGCGCCCTCTTCCCTTCCCACTGAGGTGATACCTATTGTTCTACTCACATTGCATGCTTTTGCATTGCTAGCTAGACAGAAGCTAGGGCTGACAATTGGGAGCTCATCCTTCCGGTCAGCAGATTTCCTGCATCTAGCGGTTTTACCCACTCCTAGAATGGAAGGTAGCAGACAAATTTGGGGGGGGGGGATGGCAGATTGTATTTGGAACACAGTTCTCTCCACCACCACCTTCCTGTGGTCACTATGTAGTGGCCTGCTATCAAAGCCAAATGCTGTAATTAAATCTGGCCCGATCAAGTTACCATCAACTACAGTTTCTTGGAGTGTGTCATCCAAGTCATTAACGCCCCTCCCTCCGCAAACCTAACATCAAGATAAAGGTTTCCCCTTGACATTAAATCTAGTCATATCTGACTCTAGGGAGTGGTGCTCTTTCCCATTTCTAAGCCAAAGAGCTGGCATTATCCGTAGACACCTCCTAGGTGAAGTGGCCGACATGATTGCATGGAGTGCTGTTACCTTCTCGCCGAAGTCGTACCTATTGATCTCACATTTGCATGTTTTTTAATTGCTAGGGGCTAATGATGGAAACTCACCCCCTCCCTGGATTCAAACCCCCAACCTTTTGGTCAGCAAGTTCAGCAGCTCAGCAGTTTAACCCGCTGCACCACTGTTGCCTATGAGAAACCTAACATAGGAGATTGCAAAAACACACAGAAATACTTTTCAGGGCAGTTCTCCCACCTTATGATTCCTCCACCTTGATCTGAGACCTAGGAGTAAGTAAGACCTGAGATCTGCACCTATTTGATGCTGGATTTCCTCCCTCCCTGTTTGTGTTTCAGATGTGGATGTTCTTCAACGGTTGGGCCTCATGGGGCCGAGGCCTCTGGGCACGTCATCCCGCAGCACCGTTCCTCAGGGAGTTATCCCCTTCAAGTCAGGGGTCATCTTCACCCAGCGGGCACGCATCGAAGTGCCCATCAGCACTGTCATTCCCACTGCTTTTGGAACAGACTTGGCTTTGGTTCTGAGCCTGTGCTCTCACCGGGTCAACAGTGCTTTCCTGTTCACCATCAAGAACCAAAAGAAGAAGCTCCAACTGGGGGTGCAGTTCATCCCTGGCAAGATCATTGTCTTCGTTGGCCACAAGCGTTCCGTCTATTTCGATTACAATGTACATGATGGGCAGTGGCACAATTTTGCCATCGACATCCGAGGCCAGGCCGTCACCCTGTTTACTTCGTGCGGGAAGCAAAGGGTGCATGCGGATTTGCACCACAGAAAAGATGAGACGCTGGACCCTGGTGGGTCTTTCCTCTTAGGGAAACTCAACCAGCACTCGGTGCAATTTGAAGGTGCACTGTGCCAGTTTGATATTTATCCTTCCGCCAAGGCAGCTCATAATTATTGTAAGTTCCTGAAAAAACAGTGTAGGCAGACAGACACATATCGGCCGAATCTTCAGCCTCTCGTCCCACTTCTGCCCAAAGATCCAAGAGCATCTACAAGGACTCCATCCCCATCACCAGCTCAGACTGAGCTTTTCCTTCTAGGCTTGTCTAATCTGACCACTGTGATGCCTCCATCGTTATTCTCCAAGGTCACCACTTCTCAGAGGAACAAAAGACCAGTGGTGGTGTCTACCACCATCGTTCCATCAAAGCTGCCACCTCTGCTGCCAGCCACCAAAGCTGCAAAGATTGTGGTGGTGTCCCCTCTAAACCCGCAAAATGCTGAAGCCCAGCTCCACCGGACAGTCATAGTAGGCCGTCCAGTTTTCAAAACAACCCCCCGAACAACCACAGTCACAGCCTTTGGGAAATCCCGCTCTACTTCCAAGATGAATTTGGAGAAACCCCATTCACCCACAAACAAAAACCTTCCTTTGGTTTTCCCAAATTCAACCATGAACCCCACAGCAGCTGCCAGTAAGAAAGAGGTGCCCAAAGTGACCAAAGCTACAATCAGTCCAAGCCAAACCATCAAGTCCACTTCAGCCTCGACTACTACGAAGCCACCGATAAAGAAGACAGAGAATTCCTCCCGCAATCTCCACCCAGCGACCTTAAAACCCAAGACTCAAGGAATGGCCAACTTACCAAAGAAGTCCGCAACTACACCAGCACCGAAGAAACCAGATCCTACTATTGCTACCATCCTGTATACCAGACCAATGCTTGGAGTTGTTTATCCTGTTCTCAGAACGAATTTGGAAAGCGTGAATTTAACTACGCCAGCTGCCACAGATGGATATCAGATGTTTGATCCAGTTGGGCCCACTCTCTTTCCATTTGTGATGGGGCTTCCTGAACTGAAAGGAGATCGAGGTCCCCCGGTAAGTAATCTACTTGGTTGTTTGGGCAGCAGGAGTCAGAAACATGTCTTCTAGCCATGCCTACTGTTAAATGGGTGACTTGTTTCCATCTTAAGAATGGTAATAATATTTTGGCAGGGTTGGGAATGGTTTCCAAGAGCCACTCTGGGCTCCTACTGCTCTGACCATGATCCTCACTTCTCTGACTACAGGACTGCAATTACGGACCTCTAAATTAATGAGTTAGGGAGTTGGATATGTTTAGCGTGAAAAAGCAAAGTGATATAATAACTATTTTTACTTATATGAAGGAATGTCTTATAGAAAGAGAAGCTGGCTAGGGTTGCTGTGAGTTTTATGGACTGTATGGCCATGTTCAAGAAACATTCTCTCCTGATATTTCACCCACATCTATGGCAGGCATCGTCAGAGATTGTGAGGATTGTTGGAAACTAGGCAAGTGGACTTTATATGCCTGTAGAACAGTGTTTCTCAACTTGGGGGTCGGGACCCTTGAGGGGGTCGTGAGGGGATGTCAAATTGAGTATTCGTGCCAAGTTTGGTCCAGCTTGCGTGAATCCACAGCGCTCCTCTGGATATAGGTGAACTACAACTCAGAAACTCAAGTTCAATGTTTACTAAATCCTTCCAGTATTTTCTGTTGGTCACGGGAGTTCTGTGTGCCAAGTTTGGTTCAAATCCATCACTGGTGGAGTTCAGAATGCTCTTTGATTATAGCTGAACTATAAATCCCAGCAAGTACAACTTGCAAATTACAAAATCAATCCTCCTCAAACCTCACCAGTATTTAAACTTGGGTGTATCAGGTATTTGTGCTCAATTTGGTCAAGTGAAGGAAAATACATCCTGCATATCGGATATTTATGTTACGATTTATAACAGTAGTAAAATGACAGATATCAGATAGCAACTAAAACAATATTATGGTTGGGGGTCGCCACAACATAAGGAACTGTATTAAGGGGTCACGGCATTAGGAAGGTTGAGAACCACTGCTGTAGAATGATGTCCAGGGTGGGAGAAAGAACTCTTGTCTGTTGGAAGCAGGTGTGCATGTTGCAATAGGCCACCTTGATTAGTATTGAATGGCCTTGCAGCTTCAAAGCCTGTCTGCTTCTACTAGTATTAAATACTGGTTACCAGTATTTTAAAAAAAATCTAAAATCAGGAAAGTAAATAAAGAACAACACTCAGAAAACAGGGGAATTCCAGACAGGAAACAAATAGGGCCAAATAACATTTCCCAACAAAGGATTCCCCCAGGCAGGAAGTAGCCTGGGGGAAGCCTTTGTTGGGAGGTGTGAGCTAGCCCTGATTGTTTTATGTCAGGAACTCCCCTGTTGTTTGGGTGTCCCTCTTTATTTACTGTCCTGATTTTAGAGTTTTTTTAAATACTGGAAGCCAGATTTTATTTATTTACATGGTTTCCTCCTTTCTATTGAAATTGTCCACAAGATTGTGGATTTCAGTGGCTTCTCTGTGTAACCCGACATGTTAGTTGTCAGAGTGGTCCAGCATTTCTGTGTTCTCAAATAATATGTTGTGTGCAGGTTGGTTCATCGGGTGCTCTGCTATGGCTGACTTCTCTGGTTGAGTTAGTCTGCAGTGCCTTTCATGTTCTTTGATTCGTGTCTTTATGAGGACTAGGCCCAGAATTTTGGCAAGAGTCTTTCCCAGCCTCACTTTGAATCACCAAGGATAGAAGCTGTGGCACCTGGTAGCCAAAGAGTCTTTTGGACTTCAACTCTCACCATTCCTAACAGCCAGTAGGCTGTTAGGAATTCTGGGAGTTGAAGTCCAAAACACCTGGAGGGCCGAAGTTTGCCCATGCCTGGCATACTGAGTCTTCAAAGCTTTGAAGAGGGATTTTTATCAGACGAAGCCAGACAAACTGAGGATTCACACTGCAACCTCTGGCATGCAAGTCTGTGTTCATCCAGCGAGTTTCTTCTTTTCCTTAAACGTGTGAATGAATGGAGTGACAGATCTGTCAATTTGGCCAGCTTTAGTGAAAAACCTTTCGAACTCCTTTATAAAGCTCAATATCCACTAAAAAGTGGCAAAGGTATAAATAACATTTTTTCCTTCCCAGGTACTATTCCCTTTTCTTGTCTTTTGCTGGGGAATTGTTTTTCCATGTGTCATCTTTCTGGGCTCTGCAAAATGAATCATGCTTCTGTTTAGGCATCTAACGGCTTGTAAAACTCTTTTTAAATAACCGCAGTTCTGAGGGAAATCTTATGGCACTCAGAGGTATATTGTGGCAGAATGCATAGCTTTGCCAAAGCCTGAAATAACAGAAGCAGCAAGGTTCTGTCAAAACTCAAGAAGGGTTTTCAGATAATACTGAGCTTGGTGACTCATTATGAAGCACCTTTCTCTGCTATTGGTTGGATCTTCCCTCTTGAAATCAGAGTACAAAAGTAGTTTCCACTCCATTAACTCAGAGGAGGAGAGAAGGAGTCTTCCCTGACAGCACACGCAGAAGCAAACCGCTGCAGCTTCGACTAGCTTCTGTATTCTTCCTCATTAATAACTTGTAGGCTTGTGCAAAAAAAATCGGAAGTTTTGGAAACCATAAGAAAATCGGAAGTTTTGTATGTCAGAAGCCACATCCGAATTGTTTGCATGACCCGCACCAAATATTTTAGAATCAAAACTTACTTCATAGTATTTCATTTTAGTTTTGTCAATCTCGGAAGGCTCCCAAAGTCATTTTCATATTCAATGCAAGGCAAGGAAGCAAAGCCAAAGGCTGGCTTCGTTCCTTGTCATTCCGCTGAGAAACGAATGTAGTGTTGCCAGTAGCAGCAGGCAAAAGATGGAGCAGTGCATTCTGGGAACAGCACAGAACTCTGGGAAATGTAGTTTGGGAAGGGAAGAGCCCTATGCCAGAGAATTCAAAACGTCCTGCCCTGAACTACATTTCCCAGACTGCATCAGCATATTGTAGTTTAGCCCATGGTTGTGGCTCATAGCAATGTAAATGGGGAAGGGATCATGGGAAATCTGGGCCTATGAGCCAACATGAGATTTGAAGTCCTGAAAATTATCAGTCTGTGTCTCCAGCAGTTAGTGAAGGTCACATTCCAGAGAGGTGCTGAGATGTTGAAAAAGAGTTATTCCTTAGGAAAACAAGTTCAGAGGCTGAAATCCCAGGTGGAGAGAATGCGTTGCAAGATGGTTGATAGGAGATTCAGGTTTTGTAAACTTCATGCTGCTCAACATAATCTCCTAAGGTCACAGCACTTGTTAGAGAAGAGACCTGTATCAGTAAGTCATGGGAGGAGGCATGATTTCATGTGTTTATTAAATAGGCCAGGAGAATTTTCCAGCCACTCTGGACAAAGTTGGTAATTGAGGCAGCAGCTCTTGCCAAGTCCTACTCATGCTTTTTGAGGGAATTCTAGTTTGGTGTCTTTGCTCCTGTTTCATGCTTCCAAGTTTGAAGGATTGTTCCTGAATTTTTATATTGGATTTTATGCTGCCTTATATCTCCTGGTTTTCTTGCATTCCTGTACTGGATGTCCTGTTGCTTTGGGATTTTGGATTACTCTTGTACCTTGAACCTTGTGGACTATTATACACATATAGACTCTGAAGTTTTTACTATTTTTGCTGAAGTGTTTTTTTAAATATAAGCTTCAATAAATTGCTTGGCCGATTTAACTTGGACTGGAGTGTGGTAGTAAGAACAGTGGTGTTTCCTAACTTGGAGTACAACACATCATCCGAAAGTACCAATTGAGATAGCAGAAAACTTTGAAACTTTGAAAATTCACGGATAGGTGAAACGTTCTGAAATTTGGTGGGCTAACAGTGGTAAATGTGTTCTACCATTGTAGCAAGTTTCACCCCAATAGTTTTAAAAATGGCAAAGATAGGAGCCCCTTGAGTTTCCCCAAGTCTAGTCATTTAATTATGTGCAATTACTATAACAAAATAGTAACGAAATTGCATTACTTTCATTGCAGTAATGAAATTTTTACTAAGTATACTTTAGAAACACTTTAGAAATAAAGCACCAGCGCTCACCAGTTTTGTAATGATTTTTGGACCATTTTTAATGAGTTGCACATCTCTAATAACTTGTTGTCTGGCCACATGTGTTCCCGTACATCTGTGGAATGATGGAAGACCTGGAATCAGGAATGGATGTCTCCAGACACAAAACTCTGATTTCTCCACAGTTTGCAAAATGTTCACAATCCCAGTCTGTCCTGGAAAGAGTGGACAAGTTGGCCTCTTTGACCTCCCAGATTTTTTTTTTAAAAGAGCACATTACTGAGGGAAAGGTTACAGCCTATGTTGGAATTGGCTTCCTTGACTTCTTTGATGACTCATTTTTCTAGGCATTGTTCTTTCTTTTTTAGTTTCTCTCTCATACTTTGTTGGATGTGCTCAGATGGCAGAGCGAGATGACATCTTGAGAAATGTTCTTTCTTTATGCAGCCAGACAAATGCATCTTCAGAATGCAGATGCTGATAATAAATAGCTCTCTGGTTGAGTAACTGCTTTGGCATCGCTTCCATGCTTTCTTTCGGGCAGGCATTTCTGATGAGATTCAGCCTGCAGCCGAAGAACCGTTCCTCAATCTGGCATGTTCTGTTTCATCTCTGTGCCCGTCCCA
Source organism: Anolis sagrei (assembly GCF_037176765.1). Classification (NCBI taxonomy): domain Eukaryota; kingdom Metazoa; phylum Chordata; class Lepidosauria; order Squamata; family Anolidae; genus Anolis; species Anolis sagrei. The sequence continues at coordinate 14,779,726 of NC_090031.1, read as the reverse complement.
CTTGGATTGGACAAATTGCAAGGCGAAAATTGCAAATTGTTCCTTGTGCAGCTAGGGCTTCCCAGATGTTGGAAAAGAAAGGGCAGCCCACTGTGGTGAGCCAAACAAAGGCCGAGGAGGAGAAAATATAGTTGGGGATGATTGCAACTTGGCTGCAGGGAAGCGGTAGTTTAGAACATGCTAAAGAATGGTGTAGCTTATGCATGGTTCACCACAGGCTATTTATTTATTTATTTGTCATGTCAGAAGCAAATTGGGAATACAGTTGTAATGTATAGAAAAACCACAAAGAAAGTTAAAAACTTGGCATTATACTAAATGTCCTTTGACCAGAAGCTGGCCACTTGGAGTGCCTCTGGTGTTGCTATAACAAGGTCCTCCATGTGGCAGGGCTCAGACTACATTGTAGTAAGTGGTCTGTGGTTTGCTCTTCTCCGCACTCGCATGTTGTGGATGCCACTTTGTAGCCCCATTTCTTAAGGTTGGCTCTGCATCTCGTGGTGCCAGAGCGCAGCCTGTTCCACACCTTCCAAGTTGCCCAGTCTTCTGTGAGCACAGGAGGGGGTTTCTTATCTGGTGTCAGCCACTGATTGAGGTTTCAGGTTTTAGCCTGCCACTTTTAGACTCTCATTTGCTGAAGTGTTCCTGTGAATATCTCTGTAAATCTTAGGAAACTATTTCTTCATTTAAGGCATTGGCTTGCTGGCTGATATCCGAACAGAGGATGGGCTGTAAGTGTCAATGCCACGATCCTTTCATTACAGGCTTCTACTTCTCAATGGATGTCAGGTGGTGCAAAACTGGCTAAAAAGTATTGTAGACATCAAATGACCAGCCACTGCTAGAAGGGCCAGAGAGTTTCATCTATGCTGACGATCGTGCCATCACCGCCCAAGAAAAGAGCTTTGAAATGGTTGAGCAAGAAGCTCTCCAAATATTCAATATGCCCAAATGTGAACACTTGGAAAAATAATCCTTGACATTTGGGGGTTGTAGTTGCTGGGATCAAATCAAAGAGCATTCTGAACCCCACCAACAATAAAATTGGGCCATTCTGTTCCCACACAGAACCCCCTGACTTGAAGGGACTCGCTAGCGTGAGCCTCCCTCCAACCTCACATGCTCTCTCTCATCCGCACATGTGCACCACGCTGCCATAAGCTGAAAATGCCTGCTCTTCCCTCCTCACTTGGAGTCTTAGAAACAGCCCTCCCCAGGGCTGAGAGGCCGGCTGAGAGCTGGGAGGATTTGCCAATCTGTTTCCAAAAAGGAAGAGAAGGACAAGCAGAGAGATCTTCAGCCTTCTCTACCAAAGAGGTTCCTAAGACCATCAGAAATAAAGTAGATGATCTGGATTGTATATTGCAGTGTGGAAGGGGCCTCAGTAAATTCACCAGAGGAAGGAGGAGAGGAGGAGGTCAAACCTTGCCCTTCCCTGTAGACAAAGAAATCATGAACAAACAGTGATTGAACTGAGCTGCCCTTCTTTATTATCTGTATACGGCCCTTCCTTTTTCTTCATTTGTGGTCGTTTGTAAATATCCTTCTGCTATTCTGAACTAATCATGTTTCTGGGAATCGGGGAGTCTGCAACGGTATCCATATCCCTTTGTATCCTCTGTCATATACAACAGTATCCAGCTTTCCCCCTGCCTGCGAAATCCTTCCTTGCAGGTCAAGCTTCTATTTAAGCCCTTCAGAAAACACAGCAAGGAAAAATATACAACATATGACTGCATGACTATATCTGGTGTTGAGGAAGCCCTTGGGTATATATACAGTTCCCAACTTGAGAATTTCTGTTGTATACATAGAGAAGGGATTTTTCTGGGGAGCGGGTGGATGTGGATGCTCTTGTCCAACTTTACTTGGTTTGAAAGCGTAGGCTGCAAGTAAAGCCTCATGTGGTTGGAAGAAACAGTTGTCCATGCAAACATTTATATATGTGTGTGAGAGAGAGGGGGGTGAAAAGTGAGCTAAAACGGGATATTGACAAAAGCTTGCTGAGTAGATGATGTCTCTGTACCCCAGAATGCTCATTATTGGAAGCTATTTTAAACCAGGTGAAGAGAAAATGTGGCTTTTTCGTGGCATACCCTCAAACATTTCTCAGGTGAAACAAGTAACATCAGTAGGTGGTTATTTTTACTATTATTAAAAAAAAAAGAGCACACAAGGCAGAAGTGTTTGCAGCTTTTTGCTTTTGTCTAAGTCCCTGGAAAGGGCAGGATTTCTCCCTTTCCTATCCTCACTCTCCCCAATTGACATAATTGAGCATAGACACCTTTGGCAATAATTGAAATGAACTGAGGATAATAATAATAATAATAATAATAATAATAAGCACAGTGGGTTGTTGTAAGTTTTTCAGGCTGTCCAGCCCTGTTCCAGAAGCATAGTCTCCTGATGTTTCGCCTGCATCTATGGTAGGTATCCTTAGAGGTTGTGAAGTCTGTTGGAAACTAGGAAAATGGGGTTTTATATATCCATAGAATAATGTCTGGGGTGGGAGAAAGAACTTTTGTCTGTTGGAGGTAGATGAGAATGTTTCAATTGGCCACCTTGATTAGCATTTAATGGTTTAGCAGTTTCTTACTGCCCGGGGAATCCTTTGTTGGGAGGTGATTAGCTGTCCCTGATTGTTTCTTGTCTGGAGTTCCCCTGTTTTTGAGTGTTAATGAGAATTGTGCAGCATGCTATATATGGCAATACTGCAACCTCCAGCATCTCTCAGTACTAGCTATACTAGCTATGGTTGGTAGATGTTATAGTCCAAGATCTGGAATACCACATGACACAAGACATAAGAGGACGGGCTTTAGCACAGCCGGTTAAACCACCAGCTGCAGAAAATCCTGTCAACCGAAAGGTTGGCAGTTCAACAAGTGCCAAGTGAAATACCTATTAATATATTGATGTAGGCTTTCATAGCCGGAATCACTGGGTTGCTGTAAGTTTTTCGAGCTGTCTGGGCATGTTCCAGAAGCATTCTCTCCTGATATTTTGTCTGCATCTATGACAGGCATCCTTAGAGGTCTGACCTCACAACCTCTGAGGGTGTCTACCATAGATGCTGGCAAAACTTCAGGAGAGAATGTTTCTGGAACATGGCCATACAGCCCCCAAAACTTGCAGCAACACTAGTTAATATATTTTCAAATTGTAAAAGAGCACGAGCAGAAATGTCCCTCTTGTGGTTTTCCTTGTCTGAGAAGGAGCCATGTCCAAGTGACGTGATCTCTTGGCTATGTATTTAGGAAGAATCAGAAGGGAGAGGTGAGACTGCTTCAAGGGCAGTTCGGAAATGTACACATCTGAGGGTTAAAAGATGCTAAGCTCAAACTGTTGCATTCTCCAGACTCAGGCTTTCCAGCTGGACTAGAGTGTCCAATTGTCCAGAAAACTACTGGAGCTCCTAATTATATTCCTGCATTCCCCTCCTCCAGGCTCTCTTTGGCAGCAGCATCAAGGCTCAGAATAAACTGAGGTGTCTCCTCGATGATTTATGATCAAGTAGCTCATTATGAGTGATGCTTTTCCCCCTTTTTGCATGAGGGGAGAGAGAATGAGAGAAACCAGAAGACGCAAGAATGCTTGGAAGGCAGCCTGATTTCTCAAGAGCCCTGGAAAAGACAGGGCTTTGACCAAAAGTAGACCTGGGAATCGGCCACAGCTTCTGCAGGGCAGCAGGTGCAAACACAGCAAACATTAGGGCTATAGGTTCGGGGCATGGCCAAAAGCATTCCCTCCAACTGCCACAAATGGTCAGGGCAGTCGGGATTAATTCTCGGTCACCTGAGTTTCCTAGCTGCTTTTACAATGCCTCAGTTTTTCTCTCGTCTTCTCACTTCACGTCCTTATCACCTCATTTTTCTATAAGGTTTTAGCAATTAGTTTCTCGATTTTTTAATCTATATAAATAAAAATGTAATGTTCATTTGTGGGATTAACATAACTCAAAAACCACTGGACGAATTGACACCAAATTTAGACACAATATACCTCTCAGGCCAACGAGTGACCATCACTCATTAAAACACTGAAAAGCACAGCAGAAGGGACTTAAAAGGCCAAGATGCTACAGCACATGCGCAAAACAACTTCTCCTGGCAAACAAAACACACAATAGCATATCCACACTCTCTTCCAGACTACAGCTCCCAGCAGGGCCATAGCCAGAAAAAAAATTCAGGAGGGGTTGAAATTTGGGGGGGGGGTTGAAAATTTCACAGGGGGGTTGAAACCTGCCTCCTCGCTCACGCTGAAGCAAAGAGCACAGCAGGGGGCAGAGCAGCCTTCAATAGCCTGCAGCTCCGCCCTTGTCAACCACTTCCACCAAGTTTGGCCTCCTTAATGAGAGCATTCAACATCCCCCCCCCCCAAAAAAACTTGGTTGCTTCACTACTGTTCTGTCGTGCGCTGGGCCTGTAAATAATTGTCTTTAGAACAGGATGTGCAACCTTTGCCCAGCGGGAAGCCAGGGGGCCTAAAGAGAAGTTCTCAGAGGTTTCCACCACAAACAGTCTTTAGATGGCTTGAGAAGTACAACAAAGTCTTTTATTAATGAACAATCAAACAGAAACTTCTCTTGTCTTCAGTAAAGTTAAGCAAATGATTCCAAGCTTTTAGGCAACTGGTGAATTCCTAATCTTGCCCACGAAGGACAGGCAACTGTCTTCAATAACTTCTTCTTTAAAGGAAAATCCCCGTTTTAACTTCTCCCAGGCTGACTGTAATCTAACCCTTACTGATGTGGGCTCCGCTACCGGGTTGAACTGCATCTCGAATGCCGAGTGGACCTACCAGCAAGGCAGTAGATGTTCTCCAGCTGGAGTTCTTTGGTCTTTAGGGCTGTTTTCCTGGAAATTCTTTGGAGACTCTTAAGACTTTTCTCCCCCGGAAGGTCTTAAGGGTTGAAGCTTTTGTACAGGGGAAGCTTGCACACATCCTCTACATAAGCTTACCTTGCTGAGTCTAACTAAAAATGGCTCCCTTCCCAATTGCCCTGAGCAAGGGGCGGGACCAAAACTAAACAATGATGGACAGGTGACTTGCCCTATGACTGCAACCAAAGAAGCTACCTATCTGCAGAGTCCCTGAAACCTAGGACTGCAAGCAAACATTTAATACAAAGCAAATAAAGTTGGAGCTCCTGGTACAGCTGTACCAGAACAACTACATAAGCTATTGCTGCAAGTAATGACAGTGTGAATAAATTGCTAATATTTGCTTGTGATAGTGCTTGCAGTTCTGGAGGGACTCTTGATTTTTGCATCTCATAGACTTAGCATGGGGATTTGGTTAACCAGTTAAAATTCATGAGTAAACCAGGTTTTGAAAAAAAATCTGAAACATTTCGGGGGGGGGGGTTGAACCCCTAACCCTCCCCCCCTCGCTACGGGCCTGGCTCCCAGCATCCCCTAGACCAGGCCCTTTAGGAGAGGAGGATAATCCAAATGCACTGCTTCCAAGCCGCAAGCTTTCTTCTCCTTGGATTTCTTTGAGAGCATCCCAATCCTTGCATATTTCCAGTTTCCTATTTATTTATTTATTTATTTATTACACTTGTATACCGCTAATATCTCAGCCTAAGTCGGCGACTCATTGCGGTTTACAACATCTAAAAACAACAATATTCAATTTAAAAGCATAAAAACACATATAAAATACAGAATTATTAGGCCACCAATAACAATCCAAATGCATCTCGTAACTGGAATCACAATCCAAATTAGTCGTCTGTAGTTACCAATCCTTAATCGTCAAAATTCGTTTCGTCGGATTATCCGAATGCTTGTTCAAACATCCATGTCTTTAGTTTTTTCCGAAACGCCATCAGCGAGGGGGCTGACCTGATCTCTATAGGGAGGGTGTTCCAAAGCCGAGGGGCCACCACAGAAAAGGCCCTGTCTCTCGTTCCCGCTAGCCGCACCTGTGAAGCCGGCGGGATAGAGAGCAGGGCCTCCCCAGAAGATCTTAGGGCCCTGGCAGGCTGATAGGCTGAGATACGTTCGGATAGATAAGTTGGGCCAGAACCGTTTAGGGCTTTAAAGGCCAACGCCAGCACTTTGAATTGAGCCCGGTAGCAGATCGGCAGCCAGTGGAGCTGGTACAACAGAGGAGTTGTGTGCTCCCTGTGCCCCGCTCCTGTTAGTATCATGGCTGCCGCCCGTTGGACTAATTGGAGCTTCCGGACTGTCTTCAAAGGCAACCCCACGTAGAGAGCGTTGCAGTAATCAAGGCGGGATGTAACCAGAGCGTGGACTACCGTGGCCAAGTCAGACTTCCCAAGGTACGGTCGCAGTTGGCGCACAAGTTTTAACTGTGCGAATGCTCCCCTGGTCACCGCCGAAACCTGGGGTTCCAGGCTCAGCGATGAGTCCAGGATCACACCCAAACTGCGAACCTGAGTCTTCAGGGGGAGTGCGACCCCGTCCAACACAGGTTGTAACCCTATACCCTGTTCGGCCTTGCGACTAACCAGGAGTACCTCTGTCTTGTCTGGATTCAATTTCAATTTGTTCGCCCCCATCCAGATCGTCACAGCGGCCAAGATAGATTAGATAGAGATAGATAAGTTGGTAGATAGATCAATCAGGAGGACTGCTGGGAGTAGTCCAAGAATAGGTAGAGAAGGAAGAAAGGGGAGAAAGAGGAAGGGAAAAAAGGGAAGGAAGGGAAGAGAAGGAAGGAGAGAAAGAAAAAAAGAGGGAGGGAAGGTTGGTCACAGCAATGTGTGGCGGGTACAGCTAGTCAAGTAATAACATATTATGTGTGGTCATGTTTGTATGGGTCATTTTAAGATTTCATATTTGGTTCTTTTTCGTCTATTATTAATTTTAAAGTTAGGTTGCTTTTATATTGCTTGATGTGGTCTGCTTTGATGTAATTTGTATGTTTTTCCTTTTTGGCATTGAATGTTTGCCATATATGTTGAAATATATATAATGCTTTTAATGTATTGTGTTTTGACTGGTGTCATATTATGTTTGTTTATTTATTTATTTACAGTGTTTATATTCCACCCTTCTCACCCCGCATGGGACTCAGGGCAGATTACAATGCACATATACATGGCAAACATTCAACACCTTTAGACATACAACATATATAGACAGACATAGAGGCAATTTAACATTCCAGCTAGACTATTAATAGTTGAGAGCTCACTCCAACCCGGACTGGCTTCGAACTTATGACGTCTTGGTCAGTAGTGATTTTATGCAGCTGGCTACTAGCTAGCTGTATCCGTGATTAATTTTGGTTGTTTACAACTTATATAAACAACCGAAATTGTTGGCACAGTGGGTTAAACTGCCTAGTTGCTGAACTTGCTGACCAAAAGGTTGCCAGTTTGAATCCAGGGAGCGGGTTGAGCTCCCGCTGTTAGCCCCAGCTTGTGCCAGCCTAGCAGTTCGAAAACATGCAAATGTGAATAGCACTCTATGCAGTCATGCTAGCCACATGACCTTGGAGGTGTCTATGGACAACGCCGGCTCTTTGGCTTAGAAATGGAGATGAGCACCAATCCCCAGAGTCAGACACGACTGGACTTAAAATCAGGACTTAATTTACCTTTACCTACAACTTATATTGAGTTTATTTTATTTTTTGTTTTGCCTCGATTACTGTTCTTTGGTTTATATCATTGAATGTTTGCCATTCTGTTATATTTCTGTTATATTTTGGAAACGGCCCTGAGTCCTTTCGGGGACTGTCAATGCAGAATGTCCACAGTGTTCACTTAAAGTATCTCTGACATGTATCCAACCTATCTTTAAAAATCTCCAGTGAAGGAGATCTTTAGTCAGAATCTCCTACCTTGACATTTGAATCAATTGGTGTAAAGTCTGTCCTCTGAAGCAGTCAAAAACAAGCAAATCACACCTTCCATATGATTCCTGTTAGTGCATCCTGATGGCTCATACAGTTCCAAATTCCAGGATTCCATACGATGCAGCCATGGCAGTTAAAGTGGAATCAAACTGCTATCATTTCATGGTGTGAAAGAAAGCAAAGCTTACTCTGATTAAGCAAGTCTCAACTTGGCTGGATCTGTTGGAAATAGCAACCTTCTTCAAGTTATTAGTTATGTGTATACTTCAGATTACTTACTGTATTGTATGTGTGTGCATTGGTATGCAATTTTTCTTAACTCTATGCTGTGGGAGAGGCCGCAAACCATGTGATGAGATCTGGGACTATTCAGGACTCAGACTCCATTATAGAAACAATATCCTTTTAGAAGTCAGTTGAAACAGACTCTATCAGACTCTCAGAACAGAAAGAGGCTTTAGACTTTGGATTGTTAAGATTTTAAGAAAGATGCTCTGTGTTATCTGCATAGAGAAACTGTCTGTAACTGGATTGATAAGAAATATACCTGTATGCTGAATACATTAAGTTTGTGAGTAAACCAACTATGCTATTTTAACGACAACTATGTTATTTTTGGTCCCTTGAGAGTGATTTAAACAAGATGTTTAAGGGAGAGTAGATTTTTTAGGCAACTGAAAAGAACACTTCTGAAACTCTGCTATATATGTGTGTGTGTGTGTGTGTGCACTGGCATATCTTTGTCCCTAACAGTTCAAAGAGATATCTAGGTATATCTGTTTAACACCTGAGAAACGTAATTGCCTTACATGAATACTACTGGATATTTAAAACTAAGGAAAAGGTTGACTCAAGTGAGTTTTTAACTCTTCTCAGGGAGATTCTTGGTTTTCCCAAATGGTAATCAATGTCATTTTCCAAAATGTTATGGAGATTTCCATTTCCCAAAAGCATCCCATTTGTTTTCCTACCCTGGAGGACATCTGTGTGATGTAACTCTAAGCTCAATGTCGGTTTTCTTTACTTCCTTTATAGGGTCCCCCAGGTCTGCCCGGTTTACCAGGACCGCCTGGCAAGCGAGGCCCACGGGTAAGTAGGGGTGGAACCTGTGTAGGTTGTATTGAGGTTAGAATGGGAATCAGTGGGGCCCCGACAAAGAGAGTAGAATCCTACAAAGGCATAAGACAAGGCTGCCTATTAGTCCCTTTACTTTTTAACCTTTATGTTAATGATCTGCCAGGTTATCTTAGAGGTTCTGAAGTACATATGCCAAAAATTGGTAACAGACACGTACATACACTTTTATATGCGGACAATATGGTTCTGATATCAAACACGCAAATTGGATTAAGGAGGTTACTGAGCAAACTTTCCACAAGAAAGTTCCACAAGAACGAGATGACAATAAACAAAACTAAATAAAAAATAATGGTGTCTGGAAATTGCCCTCCAAGGCATAAATGGTTCCTAGATTCTGATGGTATAGTACAGGTCAGTTCATTACATAGCTAGGTTTAGTCTTTTTAGAATCGGGTTCATGGCCTGTGCATTTTCACTCATGCACAATTAAAACTACGGCATGCTCAAATCCGCAGTGCCTCAGTGGGTTAAACCACTGAGCTGCTGTACTTGTCACAGGTTCGAATCCAGGGAGCGGGGTGAGTTTCCGCTGTCAGTCCCAGCTTCTGCTGACCTAGCAGTTCAAAAACATGCCAATGTGAGTAGTTCAATAGGTGGGAAGGTAACAGTGCCCCATGCAGTCATACCGGCCACATGACCTTGGAGTTGTCTACGGATAACACCAGCTCTTCGGCTTAGAAATGAAGATGAGCACCAACCCCTAGAGTTGGACACGACTGGACTTAATGTCAGGGGAAAACCTTTACCTTTACCTACCATGCTCAAACACATTGACAAGACTACTATCTCATAGATACTCAGAGTCTTTAATCCCAATAATAAAAGTTGACAAAGCAAAGATCGTCCCTGTGATATTATACAGGGCTGAAAATTGGGGTCTAAACAAATTATTGATAATGGAACAAATCCAATTAAAGGCCAGTTGGCTGATCAATAAAAATCCTTTTGTTTGGTCAGAACAAATGTCATGCAGAAGCAAAAAAAAAAAAAAAAGCAGCCAATGGGATTTGGGCCTGCATAAATAGGAGTATAGGAGTATAGTGTCTTGATCTAGGGAAGTCATGCTACTCTTTTGTTCTGTTCTGCCTTGGTCAGACCATATCTGGAATACTATGTCCAATTCTGGGCACCATAATTGAAGAGAGATGTTGAAAAGTCTGGAGAACAAGCCCTATGAGGAGTGGCTTAAAGAGATGGGCATGTTTAGCCTTCAGAAGAGAAGGTTGAGACATAATGGCCATGTATAAATATGAGGGGAGTCATAGGAAGGAGTGAGCAAGCTTGTTTTCTGCTGCCCTGGAGACTAGGACACGGAACAATGTCTTCAAACTACAGGAAAGGAAATTCTGCCTGAACATTAGGAAGAACTTCCTGACTGTGAGAGCTGTTTAGCAGTGGAACTCTCTGCTCCATAGTGTGGTGGAGACTCCTTTGGAGGCTTTTAGCAAAGGCTGGATGGCCATCTGTCAGGAGTGCTTTGAATGCGATTTTCCTGCTTTTTGGCGGGGGGTTGGATTGGATGGCCCACAAAGTCTCTCCCAACTCTATGATTCTATGATTCTAAGTCTTGATTATTCCTCAAATTTGTAGAGATCCAATCCCCCTCCTGCTCAAGTCTTTGTGAGGAAACGGGAGAAAATAAAGAAAGAGAAAGGGAGACCCGAAAAAGAGAGTTACACAAGCAGTTTAAAGAGAGAGTTTGTTTGGCTTGCCTTCAACTATTTTCCTGTCTCTGGCAAGTCAAAGGTCAGGGGGGAATTGATAGGTCAAGAGGGAAAAGGCTGTCCACAGATTACACCCCCCCCCCCAACACACACACTTCTGACTTTATACCCCTCAGATATCCCAAACATGACTTAGAAATAAATAACTGGACAGTTCTTCACTCCAGAATCAGCCTAAGCTTGGAGGGGAGCAGGGGAGCGGGGAGAGGCAAATAGGACACACACTGGATTATTCCTTGTTGATGTTTGAAGACGCTGAGTCAACAAGGGGAAGAGGAAGGGGGACCTTCAGAGGGAAGGGGGTCTTCCAGTCCTGATGTTGTGATGGCCGCTCGCTATCCCTCGCTGCGTCTCTCTCTAGCGACTCCTCTCCCGCCTCTTCCCTTGACTTCATGGGAATGGCATTCCATCCTGATTGCATGCCCACCCCCACCACCTTTGGGAACTCCCCTCTTCCTCCCCTCCCCACTCCACCTCCCCAGTTGCAGAGAACACATTATGGGATTGTTCTCTGCCATTTACCCTTGTTGGTTCTTAGCTGCCCAGCATCTTGAGATAAAACTTTCCATGGAATTTGAGGGGCGGCATGAATGGTGAGGTTGTGTTTCTGGCCTGTTTTGTTTTGTGCAAGGAGGGAGGCAAAATTGAGGGCTGTGCATCCCCTCTCCAATAAGATTTATGCCCTTCTTGACATTTTCTTGAAGTTTTCAGATTTCTAGCAGTAAAGTTCATCATATGTGAAGTTCTCATGTTTGCTCTGTTTTTACCAACCACCCTCTTCAACCCCTTTTATCTAACTTTTATTTAAGTATTTTGTAATAATAATAAAACACTTATATAAATAAAAAATCAATATTTTTATTAATACAAATATATAATGATGATGATGATGATGGAGCCCCTGGTGGCAAAGTGGGTTAAACCCTTATGCTGTCAGGACTGATGACTTGAAGGTTGGGTTGCTGACCTGAAGGTTGCCGGTTCAAATCCAATCCAGGGAGAGCGCGGATGAGCTCCCTCTTATCAGCTCCAGCTCCATGTGGGGACATGAGAGAAGCTTCCCACAAGGATGGTAAAAAAAAAACCCATCAAAAAGCATCCAAGCAGACATATTTGCAGACGGCCAATTATCTCACACCAGAAGTGAATTGCAGTTTCTCAAGTCACTGCTGACACTAATAATAATAATAATAATAATAATTTATTTGTATTTCACCTTATCTCCCCGAGGGGACTCAGGGTGGATTCCAGCATATACAGACATATACAGAAACAAGAGTCCCTGGTGGCACAGTGGGTTAAACCGCTGAGCTGCTGAACTTGCTGTCTGAAAGGTCACCGATTCAAATCCGGGGAGTGGGGTGAGCTTCCGCTGTTAGCCCCAGCTTCTGCCAACCTAGCAGTTTGAAAACATGCAAATGTGAGTAGATAAAATAGGTACCACTCCAGTGGGAAGGTAACAGCTCTCCATACAGTCATGCCAGCCACATGACCTTGGAGGTGTTTACGGACAACACCGGTTCTTCGGCTTAGAAATGGAGATGAGCACTAACCCTCAGAGCTGGACATGACCGGACTTAATGTCAGGAGCAAACCTTTACCTACAGAGACAAGACGAACATTCAATGCTTCGAAACTATGAAACACAGATGAAAGTCAAGGTTCCCCCTTCATCTCCGGCTCTGGGTGTTGGTGCTCATTTCCATTTCTAAACCGAAGAGCCTGTGCTGTCCATAGACACCTCCTAGGTCTTGTAGCCGGCAGGACTGCATGGAGTGCTAAAGCAGTAGCTATTGATCTACTCACATTTGCATGCCCGACATCAGTTAGTCTTCTACCCCTTTTATCTAGATTTATCTGCCCGATTTTGAAGCTATTGCAGTACTAGAAATTTGGGGACTGAAGGCAACTTTAATTTGGGGTGTCAGCATTCATATTTGAGGAGCAATGCCAGCATTTTGTCTGAGGGAGGTTGATACAGAAATAACCTTATGGAGGATCATCATTTTGCTGTTTCTGTAGAGACCATTTTGAGCTTGACTTCATTGATACCGAGTTTATTTATTTATTTATTTGCCACTTTGAGTCCCCTCAAGGCGGCCTCACAACAGGCAGCAATTCGATGCCATACACACATATCAAATAAATGGTTACAGTTAAAAATCTATGTTGTTGTTTATTCGTTCAGTTGCTTCCGACTCTTGGTGACCTCCTGGATCAGCCCTGGCCAGAGCTCCCTGTCGGCCGTCATCACCCCCAACTCCTTCAAAGTCAAACCAGTCACTTCAAGGATACCATCCAACCATCTTGCCCTTAGTTGGCCTCTCTTCCTTTTTCCTTCCATTTTCCCTGGCGTTCTCCAAGCTTTCCTGTCTTCTCATTATGTGGCCAAAGGACTTCCTCTAATATCCTTCCCTCCAATGAGCAGTCGGGCTTTATTTCCTAAGGATGGACAGGCTGGATCTTCTTCTTGCAGTCCAGGGCACTTTCAGAATTTTCCTCCAGCACTACAGTTCCAAAGCGTCTCTCTTCCTTTGCTCAGCCTTCCTTATGGTCCAGCTCTCACATCCATAGGTTACTATGGGGAATGCCATTACTTTAACTATACGGATCTTCATTGCCAGTGTGATGTCTCTCCTCTTCACTATTTTATCGAGATTGGTCATTGCTCTCCTCCCAAGAAGGAAACATCTTCTGATTTCCTAGCTGCAGTAATCTTCACACCTAGAAATACAAAGTTGGTCACTTCCTCCACGTTTTCTCCCTCTGTTTGCAGGTTCTCAATCAGTCTGTTTGCTATCATCTTGGTTTTTTTTTTATGTTTAACTGCAACCCAGCTTATGCCCTTTCTTCTTGCTTCTCAGCTCCTCCTCGCTTTTGGCCATCAAAGTGGTATCATCTGCATATCTAAGGTTGTTCATGTTTCTTCCAGCAATTTTAACCCTAGCCTTGCATTCATCAAGCCCTGCACATCGCATAATGTGTTCTGCATACAAGTTGAATAGGTTGGGTGAGAGTATATAACCTTGCCATAGTCCTTTCCCAATTTTGAACCAGTGTGTTGTTCCATGGTCTGTTCTTCCTGTTGGAACTTGGTCCTTATACAGATTCCTCAGGAGACAGACAAAACTTATAAATAAACATAATTAGAACATCCATTAAAACATCAGTTAAAATCACACCATCCAAAACATAGTCCTGGGCCTTTCTGTTGTCAGTCACATTATTTCATAGTTACATATTGCACTTCTCCAGTCAATTATCAAAAGCTTGGTCCCAAAGCCATGTCACAAGCTTTTCCCCTGAAGATCAGGAGAGAGGAGGCGGATCTGATCTCACTGAGGAGGGAGTTCCATAGCCAAGGGGCCACCACTGAGGAGGCCTCTCTCTCCCAACAATTGCACCTGTGAAGGAGGTGGGACCGAAAGCAGGGCCTCCCCGGTCAATCTTAATTTCTGACTTTCTTCCTTATGTACAACAATGACAGGTGTCGACTTAGTTGGCCTAGGTTTTTTTTTGTCTGTGCGGCCAGTTTGACCCTGACTTTGTGTTTCTCTCTAGGGTCCTCCTGGCCCTCATGGGAATCCTGGACGGCCTGGTCCACCTGGTGCTAAGGTAAGGACAAAGTTCCTATGTGTACAGTAGATCACCATGTGTCTAAATGGAATGACAAAAGAGCAACTGCTCTGTCCTTCGGGCTAGAGGATGCTGGGAATTACAATTGGGCAATTTTTTTTATCTGGTGGCTTGTTTTCTTTGTCTTTACCACACTACTGTCAGAAAGACAAACTCTCTATTACAAGGATCAGTGGCAAGTGCGAGGGACATTTTTCCCCTGTAGAATCTGCTGGGTCTCATGGGCTGGGTGAAATAACAAAAACTGGGAGAAGGAACAAAAACTGGAAATGGTCCTAAATCAATTTCTTGATTGAGAACAAGATGACTTTTACTATTTTAGAAGACCTTCCAGTGGAGGTCAAAGAGGAATTGTCACTCAAGGGGGTTCAAGGCCAGGCAATTCGCAATGTTTTTAGGAGGATAGAGAAGGTGGTTTGGGAAATGATGGATAGCTGCAAAAATAGCCTGAGTGGGCTAAGTGGACTTTCTCCCTTGTATATGTGTTTCAAGTGTCTTGAAGTTGTATGTTTACCATACTAGTTGCATAGGTATTTCTTAGGTGATGAATCCTCAGAGGTGGTTTTGCTTATTCCTTTCTCAGAAATATAGCCTGCAGCCCCTGGTTTGTGTTGGCAGACTCCCATCCTAGTGCTAACCAGCTTAGCTCTCAAGATCTGATGGGATCTGATCCTTTGAGGATATTTAGGCCTTCTCTCCCATAGCTGGGAGAGAAGCCATAAAGGAATACAGTGGAACCTCGAGTTAAGAGAATCCCAACTTAAGAGTGTCTTGAGTTAAGAGTCATCATCTTCATGTATGAGAGGTGTTTTGCATTAAGTTGAGTACCAATGGAGAGATAGGGCAGGATATAAATAAAGTTTATTATTATTACTATTACCTTGGGTACCCAATGTGCTTAGTTGCTCAAGTATGTTTAGTTGCTGATTAGTTCTGTTCTATTTGTTGTGCAGACAGAGTTGAAAAGAGTAGAAAAGGGTTAAGGAAGAGGCAGTGGGTGGGGTCATGCAAATTCCACACCAATGGAGAGAGTAAGAAACTTGGGGCAGTATGGTATTTGGGGAGGACATTGGTAGGGGTTGGGTGCTTGTCATAACCTGAAATGCCATTGGAAATGTCGTTGGGGGGAAGGCTTTTGGTGGCTCCTCAGCACTGTGAGTTGAAGTTGTTTTGTGGAAGTGGGAGCCTGTCTGTGGAAGTGAGCATCCCAGCCACACATGTACACACATACATACACATGCATATACATTTTCACTTTTATTATGGACTAGCTGTCCCCTGCCATGCGTTGCTGTGGCCCAGTCTGTTGATCTGGAAAATAAAGTAATGAGAAAGTGTTGGTTTCTAATATATGTAATTTCTTTATGCTTGTGGGTAAACAGTATTTCTTGCTGTTTCTTTGTCAGTGCTGATGTGGAGAGTGTCTGGTTTGCCTACTCTGGAATATGCAACATATAATTGTCCTTCTTCAGGGGTCCCTTTGAAATCTATGATACTATATCTGTGTGTGTGTGAATCATATCTATCGATATCTATGGCTGGATGGCTCTTTGTCAGGAGGGCTTTGATTACGTTTTCTTGTCCTGGTGAAGGGAGTTGGACTGGATGGCCTTGAGTATTTTCTGTTGATCGTGGGGGGTTTGTGTGGGAAGTCTGGCCCATCTGTGTTCATATTTGGGCATATGGAATATTCATGCCAAGTTTGGTCCAGATACATCATTGTTTAGGTCCATGGTAGTCTCTGGATGTAGGTGAACTACAACTCCCAAACTCAAGGTCAATGCTCACCAAACCCTTCTAGTGTTTTCTGTGTTTTCAATTATATCATGCTGTTTGATTGTAGGTGAACTATAAATCCCAGCAACTACAGCTCTCTATCTCTATCTATCTATCTATCTATCTATCTATCTATCTATCTATGGCTGGATGGCTCTTTGTCAGGAGGACTCCGATTATGTTTTCTTGCCCTGATGAAGGGAGTTGGATTGGATGGCCTTAAGTATTTTCTGTTGGTCCTGGGGGTTCTGTGCGGGAAGTTTGCCCTGATTCTGTCATTCATGGGATTCAGAATGCTCTTTGATTGTAGGTGAACTGTGAATCCCAGTGACTACAACTCCCAAATGACAAGGTCTATTTCCCCCAAACTCCATCTGTGTTCATATTTGGGTGTATTGAGTGCTTGTGCCAAGTTTGGTCCAGATCCATCATTGTTCAAGCCCACAGTGCTCTCTGAATGTAGGTGAACTACAACTCCCAAACTCAAGGTCAATGCCCACCAAACCCTTCAAGTGTTTTCTGTTGGTCATGGGAGTTCTGTGTGTCAAATTTGGTTCAATTCCATCGTTGATTGAGTTCAAAATGCTCTTTGATTGTAGGTGAACTATAAATCCCAGCAACTACAACTCCCAAATGACAAAATCATAATTTTTGAGTGATGGTCACTCCTTGTGTTGTGAGATGTTTTGTTGCCAAATTTGGTGTGATTTCATTCATTGGTTCTTTTGTTTTTAGGATACTCATTATGCACAGAGCATTTTTATATATATCGATATAACTTTTTATTATGGGTATAAATTATTATTATTGAGAACTAGCGCCACAGGGAGTGCTAGCGTGAGAGTACAGGGCTTTGGGGCTTTAAGGGAACAGCCTCTGTGCCTCGTGCTCTTGTCCACTTTGCTCTTGTCCACTCTGAGGAGCTGAAGCGGCTGAGGGGGAAAAGGAAAGGGCCTAAAGCTGTTAGGAGTTGTGGGAGTTGAAGTCCAAAACTTCATCCAAAACTGGAAGGCCCAAGTTTGCCTGGCATAGTCATACAATTCTGCAATTGTGAGGGTAAAACAGTAGCCAAATTAGAAACACTTTAGAAACAGTTTTAAGAAAATACAGTGCAACTGCCTTCCTTGCATGCAGTTTCCCCCCTTCCCCCATGTGCTCCAACAGTGTCTCCAAATCCCTTGAAATTCTCAAACAGAAACAGGAAAGAAAGAAAAAAGCCCGAAACTGGCCCATTGCCTCAGTCTGATTAAAAATTAGGCGCTGGAGATGTGTTGGCGGACAACAGCTGTTCTGAATTTAAAAAGCACTGTTGTAGTCTGGAAAAAAAAAGCAAAGTCATAAAAATACACAAAAAACCCAACCCACTTACATTATAGCCTTTTGTATTTAGGTTTTCGCAGATGACTTCCAGATCATGCTTTTTCGTGTTTTTTTTTAATTTAAAAAACTCTTTATTTTATACGATGCTGTCAAAAGCTTTAAACATTTGCTGCTGGCCTTATACAAAGTCCACCTGCAGTCCTCAAAAATCAAGATGTGTCTCAGAGTGTGTGTAAATCAACTTGTTATCAGTCATTATTCCCAGCATAGAGGGCGCTTCCAGACAGGGCTTAAACCCACGATGGAGCGGGTTTCAGAAACCTACTTCATCATCCTCCTTTCCATAAGTTAGAGAACACAGGTGGGTTTTCTAAAGCTTTCAAAAAGTTCCAGAGATAGGGGGGCTACCACGGAGAAGGGCTCTCTTTCGTTCCCAACAGTTGCACTTGAGACAGGGGTGGGACTGAGAGCAGGACCTCCTCTGTAGACCACAGTGCTTGTGCTGATTTGCATGCAGAGATGTGGTTTTTCAAATAGTCTGGGCCCGAACCATTTAGGGCTTTATAGGTAATAACCAACATTTTGTATTTAGTCCTGTATGACACTCCAGTTAGTAATCTGACTGCTGATCTCTGAACCAGTTGCAGCTAACAAAGGCAGCTCCAAGTAGAGAGTATTACAGTAGTCTAAGTGGGATGTGACTAAAGCATGGACTACCATGGCCAGATCTGGCGTCTCAAGGTATGGGCACAGCTGGCAAAGACGTTCCCTGGCCACCGCTGACATCTGGGGTTCCAGGCTCAGCTATGAGTCCAGGATCACTCCCAGACTGCAGACCTGTATCTTCAGGGGTAGTGTGACCCCATCCAACACAGGCTGTCATTGTTGTATGTCAGCCTGGTCACCCTGTGATTGTGTCTGATGTTCATGATGGGAATGATGTTCATGTTGATGTTCATCATGGAAATGTTCTTGATGGGAATGGGGATGATGTTCTGGTTCCTGGGCCAGGTTCTGTTAGCACTGGGGATGAAGGGTTGCTTGGGCCTGAGCTGTCTCAGGAAGATTCACAAGGCCACATTTCTGAGAGAGGCCTCTCTCACCACTTTTCTCAGAACAACTGTCTGAGAATTATACTGAGATAGATTTGTCAGGTGCAGGAGTTAATGAAGAAAAAGACAGTGAAACCTTGGACAGAAAATGACGTTTTAGTAAACAGAGGCAGAACTTTCAGAGACTGAGGCAAACAGTTCGGCTACAACAAAAGAGGGATAACAAACTGTTATCTTGTGGGAAGGTATAGAAAAATGCTTTCCTTTCAGTTTTGAAACCCCCTGTCTAGTTCTCTTCATAGATCATCCACCAAGGTGACCAATGATCATCCACCAAGTTTACCAAGGTCCCATGGCCTGGCCTGAAACCAGATTGAAATGGACCCAGAAAGGAGCCTGTCTAGCCTGTGTGTTCTTCCTCATGAATAACATTTGCCATCTTGACCACACTCTGATGTTGCCTGGTCACACATGTCCCAATTTTCAGCTGTGAGATGTTGTAGGGTATAGTCACAAGACACTTCCTGCTTTATAGAAACCATCCATTGAAAGCACACACACAGGCATTCTTGAACCAGATAGTGTGAAGAAAGTGAATGATGTAAATTAATTCTTCATCACACAGGGGGGGGGGGGGATGGGCAGGTGATAAGATGCTTAAGATCTGCTGATTTAACAATCTGTTGATAGGAACAGGATGCTTCAGTGGCTGGGCAAAAACCTGTGTTTAATTAGGTTTGACAGAAAGCGAAAGGGGTGTGGTGGCCAGCAGATGTTTGCTTCCAGGTTGAAGTTCTCCAGAAAGTTAAATCAACGTGGAGCGCTGTGTGACTTTACATACATTTGGGGCCACATGGCAAACAGTTGCACCAGGCTACATCTCTTGAGGCCGGTGGAATTTCTTATTTGTTTTTATAGCACTTGGACTGTATAGTATTGTACACCCCACCTCACTGTCATCTTGGACTTGCTTATCTGTCTGTCAGACTGGATTGCTTTTGTTACCTTTGGCAACCTGGGGTGTCTTCATGTCAGGTTGGTGAAGCTTTTTGTTGTTGTTATCAGATCGTTTTCTCACTTGACAACCACATCTGTTTGGGTTGAGAGGGGTTGCCTGTCTCATTGGCTGGCCAGAGAAGGAAACACTTTCTTTCCAGATGACCTCTATGGCAGCTTGGAGGCTGACTAGGGATGGGAGGAACTTCACCGGGTGGGTGGAGGTCTCTCCCTTGCTTCGGAAAATGGAACAAGGCTTACGGCCCTCCTGCGGACTGACATGTTCCAATGTTTCCTGTAGTTTTGGGTTGGCCTTAGTTTTTGATAATGATAGAGAGAGGGTTTGCTTCCGTTGGGATTCTGGACTTTGGCAGCTGGAAGTTTGAATGAAGATGAGAGCTATTTTAGCCTGCATTAACAGAAGCATACTTTCCAAGTCCAGGAAAGTAAAGTCCTGCTATATTCTATTTCTCATTTGGAGTCCTGTGCTCAGTTCTGGGTGCCTCATTTTTTAAAAAAGATGGTGACAAGTTGGGGTAGGTTCGGAGAATGGCTATGAAGATAATATGGAGAACAAAACATATGGAAAGCCTGAAGGTGCTGGGCATATTCAGCTTTGTTGCTTTCAGCCTTCCTTCCCCACAGTTGCCAATGCTTTTCTGTATTCATGTTTCCCTGATCTTGACTGGCACCAGCAGGCAATCGGACTGAAACACGACAGAACTGAGAAAATGGAGGCAATTGTGCCATTAAATAAATTCAGTTTGCGTGAGACATGTCATGGCATTAATCTCCTCCAGTTGGCCCAACAGACAGGGCTCCCAGGGAAACCCCATGCAAAGAGCATGCGGCAGTTCTCAGCATGCTGTGTGAGGAGATCTGCATTCTTCTGAAAAGTGGAGGAGGAGCCAAGATGGGTTCCCACTTGGTTTAGTTGCTGGTGGGTTTTTGTACCAGGAGGGCCCTTGCCTTTGCGGGCTCCCAAAATTTCCGAAGAACTGAAAGCGACAAAGGAAGCAGCTCTGAACAAATCCGTGCTCAAGTCTACTGGCTACAGTTTCTGACTCTGTTTTAATTCTTCCCAACCTTGTTCATTTGGACATACTTCTGCACCAGCTGACAACCACTCCATTCCTTCTCTCTTCATCCTCCTAGATACTCTGTGGTTGACCTAATCTGACCTGAATTGAGTAATCAACAACTCTTACAACCCACCACCTGGTCCCTGGATCACTTGCTGAATGGACATTACTTTATTATTCTACTTCTGCCCATACCCCTAAGCCACGGTTGCCATGTTGTCTAGGAAGTTTCAGGCAGCTGTAATCCCACCAAAAGTGTTTTTCCCCAAAGATGGGCTTTTCTGTTGTTTTGTGCTCATTTCCCATATCAAAAATGCCTGTCTGTTCCTCCATTTTGAGAGAGTTAACCCTGAGTGGAGCAAAACAGCTAAGGCAGCAGTTCTCAACCTGTGGGTTGTGACCACTTTGGGGTTCGAATGACTCTTTCACAGGGTCGAATGACCCTTTTAAGACCATCAGAAAACACATATTTCCAATTATTTTAGGAAACGAGACATCGCTAACTTTTTTCCGCCCCTTCACTTCCTACAACATGAAGAACTGTATTAACGTGTCACGGCATTAGGAAGGTTGAGAACCACTGAGTTAAGGCATAATGTGCTATGTCCCTTTTGCAATTTTTCTTTTGAGCCCCTGTGGAGAAACAGCAGCCACCTGAAATTGCCTTACCTCCTAAGGACATAGCTCTCATTTATGCAAATGCCTCCTCATTCTTACACCAGGATTGTTGTTTTTTACCAGTAAGGAAAAGTGTCATAATGAAGAGCTGATTGACTGGGTTGCTTTGTAAAGATACATTCTGTTGCCCCTCCCCAGCAAGCCCCAAGTTTCAGGACATTTCCTTGCCACTCCCTGCACTAAAAAGGAGCTGGCAATTTGCTCCCAGGGCCTGAACCAAAGATGCCACATAAAGGAACTCCAGCTATGATAACAGCTGCATGCAAAGAGGAATTATCTGCATGACTTCATTTACTGCTTGGCAAAGCCGGTCAGTCTTCATTCAGAATTTGGGCAGCGACATCTGTACTGAATCAGCAGCACTCTGCTCTGCACTCTTGCTCCAAAACACTCTCCCCAAATCTCCTCTTGGCCCAAATTGGAATGTGTGTGTGTGCATGCATGTGTGTGTTGTAGGGAGTGAGGGAATATGTACTGAAGAGGGAAAAAATAGTAGTAGAGATTGTGGGAATTGGAAGAAACTCTAAAACAAAAGTGACACACTGCACTGAAACTAATGGGATCTGCTGCTCATCCAGCTGTTTTCTTTCTCCTCCCCATTACTGGGAAAACACTGATTAACTTGGCGGAAAGAAAGAGAATGCTTTCTGATCCATGTGATAGCAATTTTCTAATGAGGATATTCCAGGAGCTCTGTAAACATTTCAGTTTCTCCCATGTGATTAGACAGCTTAGGGTGAAATTTCTGTGTTAACAGATACACCAAGGGTGAAAATATATAGCAGAATACAGACTTGCTTGAACACATTTATTTATTTAGAGAATCCCAGGACTACAATCATAAGTTTGTACTGAGTCAACCACAAAAGCATTAATGATATACTTCATCATATACTTTATATTCCGCCCTATCTCCCTGAGGGGACTCAGGGCAGATTACAGAACATATATACAGCTAACATTCAATGCCGTTATACAATTAACAAGGACAGACAATACATAAACAGAGGTAAAGGCTTTCCCATCTTTCTCCATCTCTGGCATCTGGAGGCTGTGCTCAATTCCAGCCACAAGGAGGTGCTGTCACTCCATCTTCCATGCTGAGGAGCCGTTCCTTCCTTCTGTAAGGCAGAAGGGATGATGATGCTACCTGTCTTCTGGGTCTCAGGAAAATGGAAGGGCTGTATATAGTGTGGGAGGGCATGGGCGGAGGTGCTGACAATTGTCTCCTTTATGGGTTTGAAGTCATAGCTCAATGGGTGATAGTTTTGTTCAAAAAGGTACTAAGTTTCATTCTGTGTTTTAGGGGCAAAAAGGTGATCCTGGGTTGTCTCCTGGAAAAGCACGGAATGGACAGAAGGTAAGCCTGCAGGGGTTGTTTGCTCATCTACTAACTGGCTTGGCAAAATGTTTTGCATTTGAAAACAAAAATGCATTGAAAAACAAAAAATGGTGGAACCTTTTTTGCTTCTGCTTACAGGGTGATGTGGGCTTACCTGGGCTAACTGGGCTTCCTGGACAGTCTGGTAGGAAGGTAAGTGCTCTCTATGCTTGGTTTTGGTCATCATCCCAGGAAGTTTTCATTAGAGAACCGTATGGAGGGAGTCCTGGAATATCTGTACTAGGCCTGATGATAATTCATGTCCATGTCTGCCAGGTGAGGTCTAACCAACACAGAAGGGAGTGGAACTAAGGCTCTCGAAGCGGCCTAGAATTGCATTGGCTTTTAAGCTGCCACATCACACTGTTGACGCATATTCCTCTTGCAGTCTATCAAGTCACTTAGATCCCTTTCACGTGGACTGTTTACATGACAGGCATCACCCACCCTATATCTATGCAATTAATTGCATTTCTTTCTGTTGAAACACATTTTGTTAGTTTTTGCCCAGCTCTATAACCTGTGAAGAGCATTTTGGATTGTGGTCCTGTCCTCGGGGGTATATTAATTATCCCTCCCAACACCTAACCATTGAATCTCATTCAGATCCATTTCAAAAAAATGGGTAGGCAAAGGAGCGAAGTTACCAGACAGAATCTTTGGATGGAAGTTGTATTTTATTAGGCTCCTAAATTTTTTTAAAAAGGGAGAGAAAGCTGTTGGGAAAGTATTTCTCGGGGAAAAAAGAGCCTCTGTTGGCATAGTCCCATTGAAAACACCTTGAGTTGAAGACAAGCTGCTCTGTTTGCCTCCATGTTTTTAGGAGAACGGCCAATATCCCGAAAACCAGTTGGCTGAATGCAAGACAGAATTAGAAAAAAATAATTTGTCACAGAGGGGCTAAAGGGGCTGGGGGAAGACTTAGTGGCTTGATAGACAAGTTCTAAGAAAACTGTTCTACAGTAAGATAGTCAAAGAAGAGAACTGTGGTAACGCGGTCAATAGGGCAAATGTGAGAAGAACTGTCATGAGGTAAAGTAGTAAGATGGCAATTTTTGGGATAAACTATTATTAGTAGGGTTTATTTATTATGTCAGAAGCAAATTAAGAATACAGTTATAATGTATAGAAAAACCACAAACAAAGTCAAAAACTTGGCATTATACTAAATGTCCCTTGACCAGAAGCTGGCCACTTGGAGTGCCTCTGGTGTCGCTGCGAGAAGGTCCTCCATTGTGCACATGGCAGGGCTCAGGCTGCATTGTAGTCAGTGGTCTGTGGTTTGCTCTTTCCCACAGTCACACATCATGGACTCCACTTTGTAGCCCCATTTCTTAAGATTAGCTCTGCATCTCGTGGTCCCAGAGTGCAGTCTGTTCTCATCCAGTCTCAGCCACTGATTGAGATTCGGGTTTTAGCCTGCCTCTTTTGAACTCTTGCTTGTTGAGGTATTCCTGCGAGTATCTCTGTTGATCTTAGGAAGCTATTTCTTGATTTAAAGAGTTGGTTTGCTGGCTGATCACCAGACAGAGGATGGGCAGCGGAGTAGCACAGCACAAGGACAGATGTCTTCACTGTGTCTGCTTGTGATCTTCAGGTTGTGCCAGTCAGCTTTTGTGTGATGTTATTTCTAGCACCCACTTTTTGCTTTTTAGAAGTCAGAGCACAGTCCAGAGTAACTCCCAGATATTTTGGTGTGCTGCAATGCTCCAGTTGTATTCCTTCCCAGGTAATCCTCAGAGCTAGAGATGCACATGTCTGCATTTTAGATGGATTAGGAATAAGCTGGTTTTCCCTGAAATAGGCAGTAAGAGTACCTAAAGCTTCGAAGAGCTTCTGTTCAACTATTTCAGAGCTTCTTGCTTGAGTGGTGATGGCATGATCGTCAGCATAGATGAAATTCCCTGTCCTTTCTGGCAGTGGCTGCTGGTTTGTGTAAATGTTAAAATGCTTTCAGGTAATGTTTGTTGTTGTTCTTGTTGTGAAATATTGTCAGAGCAAGCACAGTCTCCTGAGGCAGGCCATTCTTCTGTTTTTGCCATCTGCTTCTCTGACCCTAGAACTAGTAGGAATTATTAAGGATGGGAAGAACATTTAATTTCAAAGGGACTGAAAAATGAGATTCTTTTTGTGAAGATGGTTTCATTTTCTGCACTATCTTCACTTGGCCATGGATATTATATGTTTGCCGGAAGCAACTTGAAGGTGCACAACAACTAGGTTTGGGGAGAACGGTCACAAGGTAAAAGTAGTCTCAGGAGGTAACTTCTCATGGCATGTTCATGATGTAAAGTATGTGAACTGAGGCAAGACAGAGATGGCAAGGGAATAAACAGGGCAAATGTGGGCTCACCAAGAGATCCCTCAAATGTGGACCCTACACTTTTGATAACTATATATGAGAGATGTAAACATTAATCATAATAATAAAATAATACAGTTAATTTATATTCCGCCCTTCTCCTAGTGGGGACTCAGAACAGATTACAGCATATATATGAACAAACACAGACAAACATTCAGTGCCTTGTTGCAATACAATGAGAGACACATACACAGAGAAAGACTAAGGCTTCTCCTTTCATTTCTGGTTCTGGAGGCAGTGCTCAGCTCTGGCTCTTGGGAGGATTTTTTCGACATTTCCAAGCCGAGGAGCCTGTGTTGTCACCTTCTGGTTGTATGACTGGCATGATTTCTTTCCAGCTGAAGCGGTACTTATTTATCTACTCACATTTACATGTTTTCAAACTGCAAGGTTGGCAGGAGCTAGGGCTGACAGCGGGAGCTCATCCTGTCTTGTGGATTCAAACTGCCAACCTTCAGGTGAGCAGTCCAGCAGCACAAGGATTTAAACCATTGCACCACCAATCATGACGATTGGTTAAGCCGAATCCATGTCCTCACTTATTTCCAATGTAATAATAATAATAATAATAATAATAATAATAATAATAATATAACTTTATTTATATACTGCTCTATCTCCCTGAGGGGGAATCAGGGTTGTTTCCAAGTACATCACTGAAACATACAAAGTAAACAGCATAACATAAAATTAACAAAATAACATAAGCATAAAATTATCACAATAACACATGTATATTAAAAATAATCCTGCCTATTCAGAGCAATTAAAAGCTGGACCAAGGCTAGTGCAAACTCAAAATATGAGGGGGCCGGGAAGTAAGAACAGTGCTATAACAGGCTAACGACAATAGCAGGTACGGGTTTGTGGCTGCTCATTTCCAGGGCCTATTAGAGGGATGACCGGGGTAATAGGTAGGAAGCATAAGGCCATATTCAACAATGTTTGGGCTGTACTAGAACTGGTCATTCTCAAAGGCTTTTTGAAACCACCAGGTCTTCAATGTAGTGGGCAACTAATTGTTCTGAAGGGCCCTTCAATGTTTGAAATGTGTTTGAAATCAATACCATACAGTGAGAAGAGACATGAACTGTGTGTACATGTCATGCTTTTCTCACACTGACCAGATGCTCCTGCCATGAGGTAACCCAATTGGCAGGTCAACGTATGAGCTCGAGGCATTGATTGTGAGTGTATGTGTGTGTGTGGCGAAACATGTGCTGCAACAGAGCCCTTCTGACAGCAATATTGTTTTCTGCTGCCTCGGAGCCATTTTCCTTGAATATTTCAATGCTTTCCCCTTTCTGAGTTTTTTTTAAAGGAGGGGAGAAGCCACAATGTGTTCTTTTTGTGTGCCACAGTTCACACCAAAAGGTATGTCTGCCTCATGATTTCCCAGGGCTTCAGCCCCACTGGTGGTTTGGCTGTTCCCACTCCGGCTTGCCCACAACCCTCTTCTTCCCATTTACAAAATTATATGAGACAGCTGACCAAACAATCAGGGTGACCTTTTTTCCCTTGATGGTATGGGTAGCTCTCAATATGAATGGCAGATCAGAGTTTCCCAGAATGTTCTTCCTCTGTGATAAGCGCAGGCCTGGGTTTGTGGGTTTTGTGTGTGTTGTGTGCTCATACAAATTAGCATATGAGCCTTCACTCAAAAGTCTTACGATACAAACCAACTTGGATGTTTCTTCCGGTTTATTTACCTTGTCAGAAGCGAATTGAGGGTATAGCTGTAATGTATTTAAAAATACAAAAAAAGTTTTAAAATGGCATTATATTAAATGTCCTTTGACCAGTAGTTGCCCAACTGGAGTGTCTCTGGTGTTGCTGTTAGAAGTTTGTCCATTGTGCATGTGGCAGGGCTCAGACTCCATTGTAGTACGTGTTCTGTGTTTTGCTCTTCTCCACACTCACATGTCATGGACTCTACTTTGTAGCCCCATTTCTTAAGGTTGGCTCTGCATCTCGTGGTCCC
This sequence comes from Anolis sagrei, assembly GCF_037176765.1. Lineage (NCBI taxonomy): Eukaryota > Metazoa > Chordata > Lepidosauria > Squamata > Anolidae > Anolis > Anolis sagrei. Next base: position 14,752,759 of record NC_090031.1, on the reverse strand, counting down.
AGAGTGCAGTCTGTTCAGCACCTTCCAAGTCACCCAGTCTTCTGTGTGCCCAGGAGAGAGTCTCTAATTTGGTATCAGCCATGGATTGAGGTTCTGGATTTCAGCCCGCCACTTTTGGACTCTTACATGCTGAGGTGTTTCTCTGTAGATTTTACAAAGCTATTTCTTGATTTAAGGCATTGGCGTGCTGGCTGATACCTGAACAGAGGATGGGCCAGAGATGTCACTGCTTTGGTCCTTTCATTATTGGCTGCTACTTTCGGATGGATGTCAGGTGGTTCAATACTGGCTAAATAGTATAATTTCTCCAGCGGTGTAGGTCTTAGGTATCCTGTGATAATGTGGCATGCATAATTAAGAGCCACATCCACTGTTTTAATATGGTAAGATGTGTTTCACACTGCATTTTAGATGGATTAGGAATCAGCTGGTTTTCCTTGTAATATGCAGTAAGCTTTGGAGAGCTTCTGTTCAACCATTTCAAAGCTCTCTTCTTGAGTGGTGATGACATGATTGTCAGCATAGACGAAACTCTCTGTCCCTTCTCTGTTTCTACTGGTAAAAATTAATCACAACTGCTGTAGTTCATTGCATTCAGGCTCAATGAACGAGATTTTACTTGCAGTTCCTTGTACAGTTTGACACAATGCATGGGTTGGAAGTGGATGATGGAGGTTGTGTTGACTGACAACCTCCCTCATCTGCAGCCAGCATGGACTTATAGCTTGCACCCTAAAGAAGGACATGCAGTGCTTACTGACCAGCTGATGTCAAAGTGACCTATTTACTCATGGGTCAGGAGCCAATTGGTTTGGGGCACTCATCAATTAGTGTTGGACTGGCTTCATCTTCACAGAAAATGGCTGTCGCCTGGTTGCAAAAGACAAAGAACAGATAGTGAGGCAGAAAGACAGACCAACAATTTCAATGAAGAAGGACGAGGAAAGCATGGCATACATTAGGATCCTGGCCAACCCAAAGGCAATGCGGAGGAGCCAGTTGTGGTTGAAAGAACATTGCAATTGGCCAGGACATAGCCAGATGGTTCTGTGGCTTTGTGGGACTCCTTGGATGGCTTTGGCAACCTCTCTTAGAACTGAAGAACCCAGATTGTCTTCTTGAAGGCTTGCCGACATCTGATACTCCCCGACGGCCAAAGCACGCAGTAGTCTCAGATCTGACTTTTGCTTCCGATCCTGTTGCTATGCCATCAGAAATGTAAAGTACTTTTTTGGATCCCACACAGGAGCTGGAAGGTTTTCAGCTCCCTATTAAAGGAGGCTGCACTGGGATGGTTGTCTTTCATGTTTGGCAAGCATACACCCAGTTGCCTTCTTTTCCATGAGCTCCTGCAAAGCATTTGACTCTAATGGGACGAACAAAGATTATCACTTTATATATATGGAAAGCTTGGTAAAGAGCAAAGATAGGGCTCCAGAGATGTTTTTGTGGTCCTTGACATCCCAGTTTCTCCAAACCGTCCTTTCTTTGCCAGGATGAAGTAGAACAGGAGGCAGGGAGGAAGAGTGGTTGCTAGAAAAGTCTTCCACGAGGGTGTTGTGTAAATGGAGTGTGGCCAACCAGATCTCCAGAAATCTCCTGGAATTTAGCAAGCTATTCTATCCTTTTCCTGGTGTTTCTCCTTGGGAACATTGCTTTGTCCGTATGTGACAGTACCTCTAATGTTTGGAAAATATTTTAACAACAACAACAACAGCTTTTCAACCTATATTTTGAACAGGGACAGAAAGGATATCTAGGCCCAGCAGGTCATCCCGGAGACCAGGTGAGGTTTTGCTTTGGTATCTCCTTTTTGTGTATTTTTTTTTTTTTTTTTGGCTAAGGATGGGAAAAATAGTCAATCATCGTAAACATGTCAGGAAACCCTGACGAGGAGAATCCTGGACTGCTGGGGATCTTTGCAGTTTCAGATGTATTCCACATGAAATGTATAGGGGTTTTCCTTCACAACAGAAAGCAGCATTCCTTGCATAAAAGATTATATGACTATGGAGAAATATTGTTTTCTTCACAGAAAATGCTGCAAACTAGATAGAAAATTATCTTTCCTACCCACAAAACAAACAAACAAACAAGAAACACCAGATATCGACGAGGGCCAGTACAGAGGAGAACTCAATGGATATCCCTAGAGAGAGAGAATTTTAATGCGATACAAATGTTAATAATAATAACAGTTGCACATGATGTGGGAATATGAAAATGTACAAGATTTTTGGCAGACTATACAAAATGAGTCAAATCAAATACTAGGAAATGAGTGGGTCATAACAAAGAAAATTAGGGAAAGAGAGGAAATGGGAAATAAAAGGGAAATAAAAGAAGCAATAATAGAATGTGCACGAGCAATAATAGTATTAAGGTGGAAAGATAAATCAAAATGGACAGTAAATAAATGGTACCAATATATGGTGGAGCAAATGGAATTTGAAATTATGAATGTGAAATTAAATGATTTAAAAAATCAATGAAAATAGAATGAGAGAAATGGAAGAAAGATGGACAAGGGTAAAGAACTATATTATGAATCATTCCGGAGATCAAGCCATAAGAAATAAGATACAAATGTTATATAGTATACAGGATGGAAATGTATAAAAATAAAGATATAATGATTGTCTCAAAAAGAAATGAATATGTAAAAGAAAACAATACTCATGGTGGGAATTGTAAATGTTTTGTGTGTGCACAGTATGTATATTTTGTATTGTAAAAAATAAAAATCTGTTTTAAAAAATAATAACAATGGCAACAATAATAATATATTTATATTCCACTCTTCTCCCCGAGGGGACTCAGAGCGGATTACAGTAAATAAGCAGACACAGGCAAACATTCAATGCCTTATTATAATGACATACAATGAGACAGAAACACAGAGACAAAGGCAAAGGCTTCTCCTTTCATTTCCAGCTCTGGAAGTGGGGCTCATCTCCGATTTTGGGGAGGTGTTCTTTCTTTATTTCCAAGCCAAGGAGCCTGTGTCTGTGGGCACCTTCTGGTCATGTGGCCAGCATGACTGCTTGGCGCATCTTTGTGCCTTTTCTGGCCGAAGCAGTACCTATTGATCTAGTCACATTTGCATGTTTTCAAACTGCTAGGTTGGCAGGAGCTAGGGCTAACAGTGGGAGCTCATCCTGTCCTGCCAATTCGAGCTGCCAACCTTCAGGTTAGCAGTTCAGCAGCACAAGGGTTTAACGAATGGTGGGGCAAAAGCAAGAAAGTGGAAAGACTCCCCAAATTGCCAATGAAGACTGAGCACACTTGATGGACATAACATACTAGCAGAATGGAAGCTGAAGCAGGGAGCATGCCATGCTGCAGCCCATTGCTGTAGTGCATCCTTTGGTTTTCTAAGTGTACTTAGAGCTTCATGAAATGTTATTGTTAGGATGGCCTGTTTGTGCAATCAAGCATAATTCTTTCTGCCCCCTCCCCTTTTATGTTTTTTGAACAGGGTGAACAAGGACCCGATGGAAACCCAGGTGCCAAAGGTTATCCTGGCAGGCAGGTGCAGTAAATCTTACTGTGCTGTGCACAGCATAGGGAAGGGGTTGTAGGGTGGATGCAGGTGGATGACAACCGTAATACTCTATAGTTGCGGAGGAGGCTGGTAATAATAATAATAATAATAATAATAATAATAATAATAATAATAAATGTATATTCTACCCTTCTCTCTGAGGGGACTCAGATTGGATTACAGCATATAAACAGACACAGGCAAACATTCAATGTCTTGTTACAATAACATACAATGAGACCCAAACAAAGGCAAAGGCTTCTCCTTTCATTTCTGGGTCTGAAGGTGGTGCTCATCCCCATTTCCAAGCCAAGGAGCCTGCATTGTCCATAGACACCTCCTGGTCGTATGACCAGCATGACTGCTTGGAGTGTCTTTGTGCCTTTTCCCGCCAAGTGGTACCTATTGATCTATGCACATTTGCCTGTTTTCAAACTGTTCAGTTGGCAGGAGCTAGGGCTAACAGTGGGAGCTTACCCTGTCCCACGGATTTGAACTGCTGACCTTCAGGTCAGCATTTCAGCAGCACAAGGGTTTAACCCATTGTGCTACCACAGCCCTCTTTATTGTGTTTGTATTGTTTTTATTCTATGCACCAAAAAAACCTAGCCAGTCAAGAAAAGGTGTTTTAGGCTGCTTTTGCATGGTAAGAAACAATGGTATAATGTTAAATCATGGGATCGAGGTGCTCTTCATGAAAACTCACACAGATGGTCCATTTGTGTTTTTTTTAAAGACAGAAATAATACTCTTAGCAGTTTTCAATGCTAAAAAAGCAAGTAAATGAAAAGCAAGTAAATGAAAACCAGTCCAAATGCCCAAGCCATTTGGTGCACTCTGCTCACGTGACAGTCCTTCACCAAGTGTTTGCACTTTTTCCTCCTTCACACAGTGGCAGTGAAAAAAAAAAGAAAAAGAAAAGATCAAGCCATTATCTTCTTTGCCAGGAAGGGAATTTTTCCATGTTTGTACAGTGTATTTATGAGTTGGAGTCAGGCGGTCTGGAAAGACTGGCTTGGACCATCACCTGTGCCATGCGGTTCCCCTGGCAAGGCCAACAATTACAACCTTGCCTTCCTTTTTTGTTCTGTAACGTAAAGGAGCTTGGCCTTCATAGTCTAACAATATTCTACAAGGTTTTAGAAAGTGGTGGCTCTCAGAAGTGACACTGAATCCGCTTTGGGGTTTCATTTGAACTTTAAAAGGCATCCCAATGTGCTGAACTCCAACTTCCAGATTGGTTGTGCTTTTTGGGCAGCTGCTTTAAAGTTTAGATTAAAAGTCAAATCACATTCAACAACACTTTATTTGTATTCCACCCTATCTCCACAAGGGGACTCAGGGCAGATTCCAGCATCTATACAGATGCAGGCAAACATTCAATACCTTGAAACAATGAAAACAAATACACAAAGTCAAAGGCTTTCTCTTTCATTTCCGGCTCTGGGGGAGGTATTCATCTCCATTTCTAAGCCGAAGAGCCTACATTGTCTGTAGACACCTTCTAGGTCATGTGGCTGGCATGATCGCATGGAGCACTGTTTACCTTCTTGCCCAGGCGATATCTATTGATATACTCACATTTGCATACTTTCAAACTGCTAGGTTGGCAGGAGCCGGGGCTAAGAGTGGGAGCTCAACCTGTCCCATGGATTTGAACTGCCAACCTTCAGGTCAGCAAGTTCAGCAGCTCAACGGTTTAACCACTGTGGCCCGTAATATATCCACAACTTTTTTTTTAATATTTCCCTCTTTGCCACTTGAGCATTTTTGTCGATATCCCCTGCTAGAACTTTACCTAAAAGCTACTTTTGGCAATGACAGTTCCTAGAATCTCATAGCGACAGTGACTATCTTGACTTAAGATTTTTTCCCCAAAAGGTAAGGCTCTCAATCTTTCAGTTTTGTTCGATGAGAGGTTTTTGTTGAACTCTAAGGTTTGCACGGTTCTTTCCCTGGTAGAAGAAGTTGGATGAAGAGGGGCGGGCGGGAAATAGCCCTGTTTTCCTTAAATCTCTCAGGGCCAACACAACACAGCTGTCTATACCAAATTCTCCAGTCTCTGGTATGTTTACTTTCCTGACTTGGTTTTTTACTACTTGTTACTTCTCTCAGCTGGTGTTGGCTATTGCAGCACTATGGAAAAGGTGGAGGCGTTGGCTCCTTTTTGGCTCATGGATCGGAGGCCAACGTGTTAACTTTGGCCTGATGGGATGAAAACAAACAAACAAACAATGATGCTTTAGCCAAAAAGAGCACAACTTGACACTGGGATCCAGGTTGTTTTTGGGTAAGGTCTATGTCAGTGGTGTTGGAGACACACCTTTCTATTTTATGTAGGAAACAGACCATTTCAATCTGTCATCTGGTGAAAAGGAAATAAACACAGAGGTTTATTACTTTGAAAAAATGAGAAAAAATATTTACAAGACTGCTGGACTTAGAGCCTTTAAACTCAATTCATATACATTTTATTGCGCACAATAATTTACAAGTTATGAAGTCTTCAGGAACTATACAGTTTCAAATTGCGTCTCATAGTGAGGAGAATGAAACAAACTTTACATCCCCAGAAGTAGTCTTTTTGTCTGATTTGTGGCAACTACTAGACATCTTGTATCCACTCTGGGGTTTTGTCCTAACATTAAAGAGACACCTATGCTGCTGATGTTGGATATAGCAGCCTTCCAAGCCTCCACTAACTATTTGTAGATGTGTACAATTGTTAACCTATATTGCATGTACATTTTGGTTAGCCAGTCTGACTATACTCTTTGGTCTGGGAGGGGCTTCAGACACAGGACTCTATTTTGTATTCAGTTTGCATCAGACCTCAGTGGAGGTGGATGCATGTTGCTGTTTGGACTTTAGTATACTTTGCATCAGACCTCATTATAGGTGGATGCATGTGGAGGTGGATGCATGCTGCTGTTTGTATATATGTGTGTGTGAGAGAGAAAGTACTTCTTCAGAGCTTGAGGAAATTTATGGACTACAGCTCCCAGAATTTCCCAGATAGCATGGGAAGTTCTCGGAGTCATAATCCAGCAGCATTTCTCAGTTTCTATTACAGCCTAATGTCTGTACTTTTTGATTTGACATGTGCCTTTCTGCTGTGATTGCTCAGGCATTTTGGAAGGACCTCACTACTTCTGAGGATGCTTGCCATAGATGCAGGTGAAACGTCAGGAGATAATGCCTCTAGAACATGGCCATATAGCCCGAAAAAATCTACAACAACCCATTCTGGAAGGATTTTGACATCCCCCTGTTAGAAATCCAAATATCTTCTGAATCAACTTCCTGTCACTTTTAATAATAATAATAATAATAATCTTTATACATATTCCATTTTATCTCCCCAAGGGGACGCAGAGCGGATAACAACACAGATAGGCAAACATTCAAGGCCTTAATTCACTGTAATAACAATGACATACAAATACACAGAACAAAGGCAAAGGCTTCCCCTTTCATCTCTCGCTTTTCTGGAGGCAGTGCTCAACTCTGGCCATGGCGAGGTGCTCTTGTTCCATTTCCAAGCCTGTTGTCCATAGAACTTCCTGGTTGTGTTGGCAACATGGCTGCATGGGCGCCTTTATTATCTTCCCACCAAAGTGATATCTATTGATCTACTCACATTTGCATGTTTTAGAACAGCTAGGTTGGCAGGAGCTAAGGCTAATAGCAGGAGCTCACCCTGACCTTCAGCTTCGAATAGTTCAGCGGTTCTACCCATTGCACCACTGTGGCCACTATCACCATCATCATCACTTTTTTCCTGCTTAATTTCCTTCCTAGCTGTCTCTTAAACTAGCTCCCATTGAGAGAACAACCTCAATTTTGGTACAGCCTACAGAAATGAAAAACATTGAATAACATCTCCACATTTATCTGCCTTTTGTTTTGTTTTTGTCTCTCTCCTCTTGTGTTTCAGGGTTTACCTGGACCCGTAGGGGAACCTGGTCCAAAAGGCAGCCGGGTAAGTGAAAGGCAGTTCTTTGTGTTGCCAGTTTGCAATTGACCACAGTGGGTTTTGACTGTGTAAAAGAGCCCAAGCAACAGCCGTAAAAGCACCCTGGAGAGGAGGCAACTCTGAGATAGTGAGGAAAGTGGGACAGCAGAGGAAGAGGGCTTAACGTTTTGCTTGCTGGACATTTTCCTGACCCAGACTCCTTTCCCCTCTGGGCTGCTTTTGGCTGTTTGTGCGTCACGCACACTGAAGGTAGATTAAAGGGAGATTTCACTGTGTGTATCTGTGTGAAACACAGCAGAAAAGCAGACAGCCCTTCCTGCTTGCTTGTGTTAACTTGCCCTGCTCGAAATCTACTTTTTTTGTACAAGACATCACCTTTAGGTATACTACACAGGTCACTGGCCTCCTGACATTACCATGTGGTTATTGGGTTTTAGGAGTGTACATGTTCATCTGATTCCCACTTATCAGAGGTATAGGCTGTAATTAAATTTGATTTGTTTTTTGTTTATCATTTATTTTTGTATATTATGCAACATCAGTCAGGAGTCCCTCAATATATACAATATAATAATATAGAGAAATAATAATATTGTAACATAATCAGAAAAAAAAAACAAACAGAAATTAGATCATCCCCCTCCCTGTTAGTATTTTGGAGGAGAGTGAAGACCTGGTTGTTCGAGCAGGCATTTGAATAGGCAGTGTAATGAATATAGGAATATGGAACAATTGGATGATGAAACTGGATCTTAATTTTAGCTATGAGATGATAATGAGCTGTTATATTGATGTTTAATTGATTGTTTATTATGCTATTGTTTTAATTGTTTTTAACTGTTTTATGTTTTGAGCATTGAATTTTGCTGTTGTGAACCGCTTTGAGTTGCCCGAGGGCTGAGAAAAGCAGTATACAAATATAGTAAACAAATAATAACCATACTAATTTATTCTATATAATAATGTAATATTAGATATTATATATGCTACAACTTATGATATAGTACAGCATATTATATAATACTAATACAGTAGAGCCTCACTTATCCAGCCTTCGCATATCTGGCATTCCATCTTATCCAACGCTCTTATCAAAGAACTAGAGGCAGCATTCATATTGGTTCCTATTCATCTCATAATGACCCTGTGAGGTTGGCTAGGGTTTGTGCCCTGAATATGCTGTGGAGGAGGTGGGGAGAGAACCAGGGTGCCTTAGCCTGTTTTGTGGGAGTGAATGTTTCAACCAAAGTTTAGTTATTCAGAGGTCAATACTCTAACCAGTGTGGCAGTCAAGCTTGTCTGGGAGGGAGGGTGGCCTCTTTTGCACCAGGGTTTGCTCCTCGGCCTTCTTGCTAAGCCAAAGTGAGGAACAGCTGGAACCGATCGGCCTTGTCCTTTCCTCGGCCTGCCAGCAGCTGTTGCAGGAGGAAGCAGCCGGAAACCCTTGGCCAGTTCTATGCAGAGTAATCATTCTCAGCATCAAGAGCAAGCACTCTTCTCTCCAGGTTTTATTTCCTGGTATCATGTGCAGTTGGGAGCCTCATCTTTTTTTACTGAATTCCTTCCCGGCTTCTTTTTTTAAAGTGAAGAGACCAAAGCTTGTCTTTTCCATTAGGCAGAGTGAATGTTGTGGCCTAAGGTGGGAGGCAGGCATGAGAGGAGAGGTCTGCCTACCCCATAGATTGCTCTCATCTGCCTTAGGCAGGGTGCCCCTGTTGGATGTGGGGGAAGAGAATAATAATGCACATTATTTATATATTCTGCCCTTCACCTCTAGGGTACTCAGAGGAGATTACAGCATTTATATACATAGGCAAACATTCGATGCCTTTACAGTAATATACAATGAGACACACAAACGAAGGCAGAGGCTTCTCCTTTCATTTCCGGCTTCTGGAGGCAGTGTTTGTCTCTGGCTATGGGGAGGTGCTTTCTCCATTTTCAAGCCAAGGAGCCTGCATTGTCACCTCCTGGTTGTATGGCTGGCAAGATTGCTTGGAGCATCTCTTTGCCTTTTCCTGCCAATGCGGTACCTGTTCATCTACTCAAATTTGCATGTTTTTGAATTGCTAGGTTGGCAGGAGCTAGGTTGGCAGGACCTGGAGAAATGAATTCCGCATACAAATCAGCTACCAAATATAACTTCATCAATTGACCTTGGGGAATCTAGGCTTAAAGTTCATACTTTGGAAACTGGTTCTGGATTCAAGTGTTAGCCACCTCCGTCCTGACAGTTGACTATTCAGGGGGTCCAAAGAAGAAGAGGAGGAGGAGGAGGAACATAAAGAAGACTGGTATAACATGTTGGGTTTTTTTTTTTTTGGCAAAACATTACTTTTAATTCTTTCTAAATCCAGAGACTTAAGCCTATATCCAGAATGCACACTTGCTGATTACTCATTTTAGAAATAGACCAGGAATAAAACCTATGAAGAAGAAGATGGATAGCACAATTTAGAGAATTCTGTACCAATCTACTAGGAATCCTCAGCTCTGGATGCTCATGGCAGTATTCCAGTGGTTCATTTGTTCCTTGCTTTATATAAATATATTTTTGCTTTTGCTGTTTAAAAATAAACACCCTTTTGGCAAAGCATTCCAAAGCAGGGCAGAATAAAAATATCATCGTGTAATTTTAAGAGGCTGCTATTGCTATAAAAGCATCAAATGTGATGAGATGATTAGCGGAAGAGCCAAACAAAGCACCAAAGATTCTTGTGCTTGTTAGCACGAAAATACCCACAAAAGAAAAATAAAAAGACATGTGTATGTGGGTTTTTTTCCATACTTCTTTCTTTTACTAACCTCAAGAAAAGCAAAACCTTCAAGTGCCTCCAGAGCTACCATTCTAGCTTTGGTCATTTGTGGTCATCTGAAGACATTCTGCTACCTGAGCAAAAGAAGAAGATGGTATCTCCTTCTGTTTTCCATTCACATGGCAACTGTCTCCTGTGAAGAGAGAAAGATATATTGGAGGACAAGGAGCAAAAGGCAATAGATGGCATAGAAAAGAAGGATTAGGCAAATACGTTGAAGAGAAGTATCAACCAAGATAACCAACTGCCACTTCCATTATGCTGAGATAGCGTGTTTTTAATACCACTTATAAGGGGAAAAAAAGATAGGGAGAACCATTGTACACACACCTTGTGTTGGTGCTTCCCACAATTACCATGCCAGTTACTGTTGGATCTAGGGATCTCTGGTGGCTTCCATGTCAGCAAATCCTGCAAGGTTATCCTAGACTTTAAAGGAGGTCTCCCAGGTGTTGAATCGTATCTACAAGAAGCTTGGCCTCCCATTGAACATCAAAAAAACTAAAGTGTTTTTCCAGCAGTCTTTCCCCAGTGCCAGAAATATAGCTTAATGGTGTAACATTACAAAATGTTGACCATTTCCACTCCCTTGGCAGCCACCTCTCCACAAAAGTCAACATTGACACTGAAATACAACACCGCCTGAGCTCTGCAAGTGCAGCATTCTTCTGAATGAAGCAGATAGTATTTGAGGATCGGGACAACCGTAGGGAGACCAAGGTGCTTGTTTATAAAGCCACTGTCCTCCCTGCAAAACATGGACTGTCTACAGATGCCATACTCAATTCCTGGAATGATTACATCAGCGTTGCCTCAGGAAAATCCTGCAAATCTCTTGGGAAGAAAACAAATGTCAGCTTTCTGAAAGAAGCAAAGACCACTAGCATTGAAGTGATGATCCTACACCATGAACTCCGCTGGACTAAAAGCCATGTTGTCCAAATGCCTGATCACCGTCTCCCAAAGACATTACTATACTCCATACTCAAGAATGGAAAACAGAATTTTGGTGGATTGGAAAAGAGATTGAAAGATGGGCTTAAAGCTAACCTTAAAAACTGTGGCATAGACACCAAGGACTGGGAAGCCCTGGCCCTTGAGTGTCCTAACTGGAGATCAGATTTGATCAGCAGTTCTGTGGAATTCAAAGAGGCATGAATGGAGGGTGAAAGATGCCAAGAGGAAGGCCCGCCAAGCCTCAAACGTGTCAAGAGGAAGACTGGGACTGCCTTCCACCTGGAAACCTATGTCCTCACTGCATAAGAACATGTCAGTCAAGAATAGGGCATCACAGTCACCTATGTACCCACCACCAAGATATTGCACTTGAAGGCCATCATACTCAGACAACAAGCGATTGCCCAACCAAGAAACTTTCTCAAGAGAGATCCAGTACCTTGGATAGCTCCAAGCTGAAATAAACTTGGAGTGGTGGTGTGGGAGCCACCAGTTGCCACAGACTGGACCCTGAGCTTCTTCCTTCAGGCTCTTCCAAAAATGATGTCTATCTGCAGGACTCTCCTCCTTGGCTTCATCTCCAGATTACATTACTTTAAGATCTCCCAAACCTTCCTGCGTTTTATGACATTTTTCGCAAGGAAGAGACCCGGAGAGCTTCAAAGCTGCTGCACATTGTTGGTTAGCCTATTTATGGTATTCTCTCAATGTGAACTTTGCAATTAGCCCAAAATGTTTAAGTTCCAGATATTGTTTATGTTTAGCCAGATAGGTCCACATCCTTTTTTAAGAAATATTTTTTTTATTGAAATAATATAGAATACATGGAAAGAGGGTGTACACATCATTTAAAAAAAATAACAACAACAAAAGAGGTTGTTGTCTCCTAGCCTTAAGAAACATAATAATAATAATAATAATAATAATAATAATAATAATAATAATAAATATATTTCTCCCACCCTGGACATTCCAAATATATAAACCCAATTTTCCTAGTTTCCAACAGACCTCACAACTTCTGAGGATGCCTGCCATAGATGCAGGTGAAACATCAGGAGAGAATGCTTCTGGAACATGGCTATACAGCCAGGAAAACTCACAACAACCCAGTGATTCCGACCATGAAAGCCTTCGATAATACATTGTATGACCATGTTCCAGAAGCATTCCTGACATTTCTCCCACATCTATGACAGGCATCCTCAGAGGTTGTGAGAATGCCTGCCACAGATGGGGGTGAAATGACAGAAGAGAATGCTTCTGGAACATGACCAGACAGCCTGGAAAACCCACAACAACCCAGTGATTTCGGCCATGAAAACCTTAGTTAGTATAGTGTATATTAATAATGAAACTAGAGATGTATTGAAATCGAGCCATTTATGGCAGTCGTGGATAGTGAGATCTGGGTATCGTATGCACAAAAAATGAAAGCAAACCTCTTACACTTTTTGATCTACTTAAGATACTTGGCTGGTGCTTCTCCTCCGTCCTTGGTGTGTATGAGAGAGGGAGGGAGATAGAGATAGGTCTCCAGTCAGCCGCCTCCTGCTCTCCAACTGGAATTATAAATCACGTATTAGCTCTGAGCCAATAAATCTGCCTCCTTCTCTGTCATGTGCTCCTTTCCCTTCTGAGCTATAACTGCTACCAGCTGGCTCTCTTCACCAGGAAAATTGCAAGCGATAAACAAAAGTTGACCCCCATCAGCAGTTTTCATTCTTGAATGCGAAAGAGATTGAGAGATAGAGGAAAGTGGGAGGAGAAGGGAAGGGTGCTAATCAGCTGTTCAATATCCTAAAAATGATCGTGCCCTCAGGTAGTAAAGGAGCTTGTGCTCTCAGCTGTACATTTTTGAGGCTGGTAAAAAATAATAATAAAAAAACGAGGAGGCATTCTTGTGCAGGAAGAGTGAGGGTAGAAAATGTTGCTCCAGCTGTCACAAAACTTCCTCTGGCTTTTGGATTTCATTAGCGGATCCATTTGCCAAATAGCAGTTTTCGTTTGTTGTGTGACGATCAGCCCTGAAGCTCAGCCGTTAGCACAGCGGCCAAAGTTTTATCCTCCCTGCCAAAACAGAAAAAAACAGTCACATTTTTTTTTTGCCTAAAGATACTATCAGCAGGGTGACCTTTGAGCTAGTTTTCAAAATGAGAGGCGGGGTTAATGTGCTAATGTCAAGTAGAGCCATGCTTTTCAAAGAGGTGGTCTGTAGACTGGGGTTGGCCCACGAGCCATTCTCTGCAGGCCCAGACAGTTATTTATTTATTTATTTATTTATTTCATTTACTGTATTTGTATACCACCCTTCTCAGCCCTCAGGCGACTCAGAGCAGTTTACAGAGGCAACAATTCGATGCCCAATACACCATAAAACATTTAAAAGCATGAACATGTAATATAAAACCATAACAATAGTATTAAAAACATACATCAATTACTTTTCCTAATAAAAACCTTGTCCAATCTCGTCATCCAGTCGTTCCAATTCCTATGTCATTTACCTTGCATTTTCAAAGGCTTGTTCAAACAACCAAGTCTTGACTCTTTTCCGAAATTTTAAGAGGGAGGGGGCCAATCTAATGTCTCCAGGAAGGGCGTTCCGTAGCCGAGGGGCCACCACTGAGAAGGCCCTGCCTCTTGTCCCTCGGGCTCCTTCCTTTTCCTTTCCCCTTTCCTTTTCTGCTTAAGTGGCTGAGGGAGGAAAGGAAAGGGCCTGATGCTGTTAGGAATGGTGGGAATTGAAGTCCAAAACACCTGGAGGGCCCAAGTTTGCCCATACCTACTCTAGAAGATGTTTTGGGAACTTTGGCTAGTCTGTGCCAGGGACATGCCTCATGGATACAACTGTCCCTGTTTGTCCTGGGCTTGCGGTAAATGGCTTGTGGGTCATAAAGAATATGGTATAAAGAATCTGTGCATTCTAGGTTTCTATTTACAGCTATGGGATATGGGGCTCACCTGCAGGGCCAAAAAGCCTAACTGAGTTCTTTCCAGTTGTGTTGGCCTACAAACTGGATTTTTGTATTGGGGTGCTACCATTCACAGAATCTCCCAACTAGCATGGCTATCAGCAGGGTCTAGTAATTGTGGCTCGAAATGACATTTCACGCAAACTCTGACCAAAACTCCCATCATTTCTAGTCACTGCAGGGCTGATGAGTGCTGTACACTGTGTCAAGGCTGTGGCTGCTAATCTTCCTTGTCTTTTTTAAGTCTTTGGGGAAAATCTCCTATGGTACTCAGTGTTAATATCTTTAAAAAGAAAATGCACTTGTTAACCTAGACCCAAGCTCCATTTCCTCCCAGGTCTGCTTCTGAACCAGCTTCCAGGTAAGGCCCTCCTCCCTGCCTCCCTCCCGGCCTCCCAGCTGGCGGGTGCCTTCATTCCTGGAGTCCTCACCATCCCTGGCGTGGGGGTATGTGCCCTTGGACTACATCGTGGGAGCCAGCACCATGCAGTCCATGGGCATATACACTTGCCTCAAGGTTTATCTCATCACGGCCGCCACCTTTCCTGGACCCGGCGCTGGAGGACACTCAACTTGATCCTGAGGGATGGCAGTCTCACTCTCCAACCTTAAGCTACCTTCTCCCCACCTCTTTGCAGAAGACAAAACCCTGTTTGTTTGTTCCTCCTTCCACTTCCACAGGGGTACATTGGTCTGCCAGGATTGTTTGGGCTGCCTGGTGCTGATGGAGAACGAGTGAGTATTGTTGGAAAATGATTGTCATTGTTATTTTGCCTGCCTTTTGAGATCTCTTGTTCTTCCTGTCCCTTAAAGCTCCCAAATTGGTGGGATGTTGAATCTGACCCAGTTTTTGGATAGCACAATAAAAGCTGTCCAAGTTCTGAACCTGATTGGTTGTATTGATACCTCAGTTACTTTACAGCAGGCATAAGAAAACTTTCTAACGGGGGCCTCATGCTAGCACTCCCTGCTAAGAGGACTGGCTGCTCGGTGGAAGATGGAAGGAAGGGAAGAGAGAAGGAAGGAAGTACAAAAGGGAGAAAGGGAAGGATGGAAGGAGAAAGAGGGAGAGAGGGAAGGAAGGAGGAAAGAGGGAAGGAAGGAAAGAAAAAATGGAAGGACAACAAAAGGGTAGAAGGGAAGGATGGAAGGAAGGGAAGGAGGAAGGAAGGAAAGAAGGACAAAAGTAAATTCCAGCCATACTTCATAATGTCACCATTTCTAAACAAGGCCTCTTGCACTCTGTGCTCTTGGCAACTCATAGGCTTCAGCAAGAACAGGTGCTTATCAGCTATGGGTCAAGGAGGGCTTTGTGGTTACCAGTGGGGACCTCCAGCCTCCATCTGCCCCACTCCTAATCTCCATCCTGTGCTTCTGAGCAAGGAAACATATCCTTGGGCCTGTGGAGCTGACGGGCAGAAGGCATTTGCTAATGCTTTTGAGCGGCTGATTTAATGCTTGTGTAACCAAATAAGAAACATAAACAGAAGGTTCTCTAGAGAGTGCCTTGGCTTTGGCCTACGTTTGGTTCCAGACCAGTAGCTTAATTATTCTTCCTGCTAAGCTCAGTGTCTACATCCTGGTCTGGGTTGGAGGACACAAACTTGTGTGTGTTTGGATGTTTCTCCATTTCTGCAGGAAAGGTTAGCAGGAAGATGTTGACATTTTGACTTGCACACTCAATCCTCAAAGGCCTGTCAAAACCAAAAGTTTGCTGAAAAAAGAATAGGGAGAATGGCAGGTCTAAACTCTCTAGGAATTGAGGGCAGCCACTAGAAAGGCCCTGTCTCCTGTGTCCCTAACAGATCCCAGAACATGGACAGATTCATAAGGGAGATTACAGCCCTTCAAATAAACTGGACCTGACTCCTTTCTAGGTCAAAGCCAACATTTTCAGCAGTGCCCAGAAACGGAGCAACAGCCGATGCTGGGACTCAGGGTGGCTTGCCAAATGCAAACATAGATTGAAGACACGAATAAACATTTGTAAAATACAAACCAATGAAATCTGTTTTTTCCTCTTTCTCCTCCAGCAGCCTTTTGAAAACATTTCCCCCTCTCTTTCTCTTTCAGGGGATCCCCGGAGTTCCCGGGAAGAGGGGCAAGATGGGTAGGCCGGTAAAGTTTTTCCTCGTCTATTATGCAGACTTTTGCTCAACAGAAACGTTAAGTAAGGGATGAGGGAGTGAGCAGCGGCAGGGAGGGGGCTGGAAGGACCATGGACGGTTGGAGGAATATGAACTGCTCATAGTGATAAGCTTGCCTTTAAATTCAGAAATGATTTGCTGCCTCAAGTTGCCAGAAATGTGTGCCACTACCTGTCACTATTTTGAAGGGGAAATGAAGGGGATAAAACAGGCCTGGGCAAACTTTGTCCCTCCCTCCAGGTGTTTTGGACTTCAGCTCCCACAATTCTTAACAGCCTTGGGCCCTTTCCTTTTCCCTTTCCTTTTCTGCTTAAGCGGTGAGGGGTTGCCTGAGGTTGTTAGGAATTGTGAGAGTTGAAGTCTAAAACACCTGGAGAGCCCAAGCTTGCCCATGTTTGGGATAGAAGATATCCAAAATGAAGGAGTGGTTTGCAAAGGGCTATAGAAGCTGGTTAATTTGTGTGTGTGTGTTGCCATGCATTTGCAGGGGATTTGGATGTGATTTTCAGATAAAATATTTGTTCAAAACTGTACCATCAGCTTAAAAAAAACTGGAGGGATTTCCCATCCTATATCTAACAAATCCTTCTTAGTACTCCTGATTTCTGAGAGAATGCCATGCTAAGGTGTTTTTGTGTCCAAGTCTCAGTGTCAAGGAGCAATTGTATATGCCTCTGTTGCGTATATAGGTACCGTTTCCTCTCTGTCTGCACATCTGTTTTTCTGCCCCAATAGAGCATCTCCCACTGCACAATACCCTCAGACTGAATAATGTACTTTCCTCTTTTCTCTCCCTTTTCTGTTCCTATCCATTTTTGTTTTGTTCTACCACTTCACGATGGTCCTTCTCACAATAAACAGCATGTGAGAATAACTCTCTCATTTACTCTATACTGTGGGATCAAGAGAACCAGTGGTGGTGGAGAAGCAGGGAAACCTGCCAGGAATAGTGACCGAGTGGTCACACCAGAGGCATCTTGAGCTCATTGCTGTCAAAAACATACGATTGGAGAAAATCTCTGATTTTAAAGTAAACAAGGCAACGGTTGTTAAGCTTGGAGGTCTGGTCGGGGTTTTTGACATGATTGCACATACATTGTGCCTGAGTGTTCAATGCTTTCCAGCTGTTGTTTTGGCTTTTGCAGTATTCCATTCAAAAAAAAAATCTCTTCTCTGCCTCCCCTCCCAGCTTTGTGATAGTGTCCTTCTTGATTTCCTTCTTCCCCTACTCAGTCACCTCTCCTGGGACCAGTGGGGATTCCATTTTTGCAAGCATGCATTGTTTAAGTCTGGATTCCCTCTCCCTTCATTATGTCTCTGTGTTTGTTTTTTTTTAAAAAACTATTCATAAAGGGTTGTTGTAGGTTTTTTGGGGGTATATGGCCATGTTCTAGAAGCGTTCTCTCCTGACGTTTTTGCCTCCATCTATGGCAGGCATCCTCAGGCATTCTAAGGATGCCTGCCATAGACACAGGAGAAACGTCAGGAGAGAATGCTTCTAGAACATGGCCATATAGCCCAAAAAACCTACAGCAACCCAGTGATTCCAGCCATGAAAGCCTTAGACAATACTATTCATAAAATGTGTGTAATTGTAATGCCGAGTTGTAATGTGCAGTATTTATTTATCGTGTCACAAGTGAATTGAGAATATAGTTATAATGTATTTAATACAGCTCGGAAAACTCACAGCAACCCAGTGATTCCAGCCATGAAAGCCTTCGACAACACATTATTAACTTTCCTGATGAATCATGTTTTCTCATGGTGGTCCAAAGCCTGGTAGCCTCAGTTTAATAATCATGGACTATAGTGAGAATCCAAACTTGATTTGGCATCAGGGCTGCTGCTGGGGTTTTCCATTCTCCTCCCTCTCACCTAGTTGCTAATGCTCCTTCTATTTACTTGATCCCCACTTTCTCTCCTGATTGAGATTCAGGATTGGGAGTATAAAGAAAGAGAAAGATATACTTTACATTGAGAGTTCTGAACTACTTCCATTGAATTGCTGTAAGTTTTTCAGGCTCTATGGCCATGTTCCAGAAGCATTCTCTCTTGACGTTTCGCCTGCATCTATGGCAGGCATCCTCAGAGGATGCCTGCAGGTGAAACGTCAAGAGAGAATGCTTCTGGAACATGGCCATACAGCCCAAAAACTTACAGCAACCCAGTGATTCCAACCATGAAAGCCTTCGACAATATAGCAAGTTTGTTGTGTAGAAAGCCTGCTCTCACTTAGATGCAATGCCTAGTCCTCCCATCATTTCTTACATGGAGCATGGAAGTGGTGCCATCTTATTTATTTATTTATTTATTTATTTATTTATTTGTAGTATTTATATTCCGCCCTTCTCACCACAAAGGGGATTCAGAATGGATCACGGAACACATATACGGCAAACATTCAATGCCGTTATACAATGACAAGGCAGACAACTGTACATAGATAGAAGTATATATATAGGCTTTTCCATCTTCTGCATCTTGGAGGCTGTGCTCAGTTCTGGCCACATGGTGGTGCTGTTGCTCCATCTTTCCTGCTGAAGAACTTTGATAGCAACTTCCTTCTTGATCGAATCACTGGCATTTTTCTGTCATTTCCTTATGGGTGCCTTAAATACCTCCCTCCTTTAAAGCGGTATCTATTTAACTCTTTGTATAGCTGTTTTTGATCTGCAAGGTAGGCAGAAGCTGGGTTGAAAGACTAGGAGCTCACCCTGACCTGGGCTTCGAACTTTCAACCTTTTGATTGGCAAGATTTAATGCAGTTGGTGGTTAAAATCTGTCCCTGCTTCAGCAGTCTCAGCAGGAAAAATATCTTGTTCTGGTGCAATTAATAGTTTCTCCCTTGCGTTCCAGAGTGAGATACATCTCTGCAGTCCTCTGGCCTGGGATGCTTCTTCCATGTCAGTTTAAACGCGTTCCTTCCAGCAATGGATCCTTTGAAAGGCTTTTGAGTCACTTTCTCTCTGTCTTTTCTCCCTTGTCCCCCCACCCAGCTGTACAGCTGCTCTCTATAAATGGACCAATGTATATACACAAGGGAAGAGAAGGTTCCACAGCCAGATGTTTACATGTCCCTTGCTCTTGATTGCTATAAAGCTTGTAAAGATGGAGCAATTGGGAACCTTGGTTTGCTACATTGTGTGGGCCTCTTGGAATGATGTAAGGATGCAAAAGAAAGAAAGAAAGAAAAAGAAAAAGAAAAGGAGATTAAAATAGCCGGCGCTGGACATGAGTCAGAGCTTGACATCTTTCCAGGGGAGTTCAGCTCCACAGGACGTGAAAGGAACATGATGACTGTGTCTTGGAAGCAAGGGTTTGAGAAGGCTTTTCCCCCGCTCCCAGCACCATCTCTTACTGCATTTGTACTACTTTCTCAATCTGTCAGTAAGGCAAGTCTGAGTAGGAATTCAGTGGTTTCCTCATGTGGTGGTAGTCAAAGGGAACATTATGTCTCTCACCTCATCCATGAGCAATGGGAAAGTCCTGGCTAATTTCCCCCCGTTTTCTGTGGGGAAACTAGATTCACATAGCGTTATTTATAAGAATGCCAATTAATTCCCATCTCCTCTGTGGAACATTAAGCAGGCCATTGAAAAAACTCATAGTAGAGAAAATTCAAGCTGCAAAGCAACAGGAGAGAAACGGTAGCCCACATTATTTATTTATTTAGTTATTGTGTGAGAAGTGAGTTGAAAGTATAGTTATCATGTATTTAAAAACACAAAGATAAAAACCTGGCATTGTACTAAATGCCCTTTGACCAGAAGCTGGTCACTTGGAGTGCCTCTGGTGTTGCTTTAAGAAGGTCCTCTATTGTGCATTTGGCGGGACTCAGATTGCATTGTAGTAGGTGGTCTGTGGTTTGCTCTTCTCCACACTCGCATGTCATGGACTCTACTTTGTAGCCCCATTTCTTAAGGTTGGCTCTGCACCTCGTGGTGCCAGAGCGCAGTCTGCTCAGCGCCTTTCAAGTTGTCCAGTTTTCTCTGTGCCCAGGAAGCAGTCTCACGTTTGGTATCAGCCATGGATTGAGGTTCCAGGTTTTAGCCTGCCACTTTTGGACTCTCGCTTGCTGAAGTGTTGCTCCAAGTATTTCCGGAGATCTTAGAAAACTATTTCTTGATTTAAGGCATTAGCATGCTGGCTGATATCCGAACGGGATGGGCCAGGAATGTCACTGATTGATGTTCCAGGTTTTAGTCTGCCACTTTTGGACTCTCACTTGCTGAGGTGTTCCTGCGAGTATCTCTGTCAATCTTAGGAAGCTGTTTCTTTATTTAAGACATTGGCTTGCTGGTTGATATCTGAACAGAGGGTGGGCCGGAGATGTCATTGCCTTGCTCTTTTCACTACTTCTCAACAGATGTCAGGCGGTGTGATGCCTATTAAACTATATAATTTCTCCAGTGGTGTGGACATCCTGTGCATAGACATCCTGTGATAATGTGGCATGTCTCATTAAGAACCACATCCATTATTTTGAGATGTGTTCCAAATTGGGCATGTGTACTCAGCAGCAGGGTAGCAATGCGCAAGGGCAGATGTCTTCACTGTGTCTAGTTGTGATTCCCAGGTTGTGCCAGTCAGCTTTCATATGATATTATTTCTAATGCAAATAATAAAAGTAAGCAGAACAAAGAGCAGTCAAGGATATGGTAACGAAGAACAGTCAAGCCCCCAGAAGACATTGTTGCTTAAAGAGGAATGAACTGGAGCAGGAAACCCGTGTCTCTTTCTTTCTGGGAAGTCAGTCAAGGCCTATTAATACTTCACAGACAAGCTGTTCTTGGCAATTCAATGGCTCACCACAGGAAGGCAGTCTCTCATGGGCCCTGGCACATCTCGGGAGCAAGGAGCCATGTGAGGGTGCCTCTGGCTCCCAACTTTCTTTCTGAATCTGTAATTGATCTTTCAGATACACTTAAATGAAACCTAGATTCCTAAAAGGCACATAAGCTATAAATTCTGAAGTAGAATTTTGAGAGAAAGGAGACTGAAAATGTAGATGACCGAGGAACGAGAAGGCTAAGTTCTTGCAACGAGCCAGATTTGAATTTCCTCCCTTTCTTGGATTCAGACTACAAAAAAGAGATTCCCTCTAAGGATTAGGAAGAACTTGTTCTAAGAGTTGTTTAATAGTGGACTAAACTTCCTCAGAAGTTGATGGATATCCTTCTTTGGGGACCTTTAAACAGAGATTGGATGGCCATCATGTCATGACCATTCCTGCACATGACATGCTGTGCCTTTAATGGATGTGCAAAAGAGGCAACTTCAGCAGGTACTGCTTGTTACCTGATATTCCCTCTCCTACCCAATCATTTAAGGTATAGGAGCAATCTCTAGTTTTAAATCCAGCAAGCCTATTTGGGAGAGCTTTGGCATGGCAGGAAGTTGAACTCGATTGCCACCATGGCTCCTTCCAACTCTTTCTTTCTGGACATTTCCTGTTTTCTTCCTCAGTTCCCCATCTCATTCATTCTCTAATATTTCAACCTTTTGTAGTGGAAAGAGGAGAGTGAACAGCTTATTTGTGTACAGATGGCAACTTGTAACCACCTCTCCTCGCATCTCCTTGGCTTAGAGTTGGCCTGAAACCCAACTGTACCCAGTTGGGAAGCTGCATAGCTTTGGTCTTTGTAAAGGTTGCCTAGAAACCCAAGGCAAAACCATATTGTCACTGTCCTCTTGCTCGCATGTGCTGTCTTGCCGCAGGAGAAGGGCAAACACCATGAAGCTGAAATGCTGGGGGCGTGAGTGTGTGTGTTGATCATGCTCTTGGAGACAGGTGGATCAAAAGCACAGTGGATAAACAAAAGAGTCTTTTGCATTGCTTTGAGTGGAATGCATCTAATTCTCAGTATTGGGAACAGGTCTGATGATTTGTGGATTTAATAATAATAATAATCATCATCATCATCATCATCATCCACTTTATTTATATTCTGTTCTATCTCCCCGAGGGGACTCAGAGTGGATTAAAACATACACAGGTAGGAAAATATTCAATGTCTTTTTGTTGTCTATTTGTTCAGTCGCTTCCGACTCTTCATGACCTCATGGACCAGCCCATTCCAGAGCTTTCTCTTGGCTGTGGCTACCTCTATCTCCTTCAAGGTCAAACCAGTCACTTCAAGGATACCATCCATCCATCTTGCCCTTGGTTGGCCCCTCTTCCTTTTTTCTTCCATTTCCCCAGCATCATTATGTTCTCCAAGCTTTCTTGTCTTCTCATTATGAGTCCAAAGTACTTCATCTTTGCCTCTCATATCCTGAGACATCTTTGCCTCTCATATCCGGAGACATGATAGCCATGTATAAATGTGAGAAGAAGTCATAGGGAGGAGGGGGCAAGCTTGTTTTCTGCTGCCCTGGAGACTAGGATGCGGAACAGTGGCTTCAAACTACAAGAAAGGAGATTCCATCTGAACATTAGGAAGAACTTCCTGTGAAAGCCATTCAGCAGTGGAACTCTCTACCCCGGAGTGTGGTGGAGCCTCCTTCTTTGGAAGCTTTTAGATAGAGGCTGGATGGCCATCTGTTGGATTGCTTTGAATGCAATTTTCCTGCTTCTTGGCAGGGGGTTGGACTGGATGGCCCATGAGGTCTCTTCCAACTCTATGATTCTATAATTCTATGATTCCTGCCAGTGAACAATCGGGCATTATTTCCTGGAGTATGGACTTGTTCGATCTTCTTGCAGTCCAAAGCACTTTCAAAAATTTCCTTCAACGTCTCTTCAAAAAGTGTCTCTCTTCCATCGCTTAGCGTTCCTTATTATCCCGCTCTCACAGCCATAGGTTACTTTAACTATGCAGATCTTCATTGCCAGTGTGATGTCTCTATTCTTCACTATTTTATCAAGATTGGTCATTGCTCTCCTCCCAAGAAGGAAATGTCTTCTGATTTCCTGGCTGCAGTCTACATCTGCAGTGATCTCCACACCTTTAACACAGTGAAATAATAATGACACACAATTACACAGAACAAAGAAAAAGGCTTCCCCTTTCAATTCTGGCTTCTGGAGACACTGCTCAACTCTGGCCATAGGATGGTGCTCTCTCTCTATTTCCAAGCCAAGGAGCCTGTTGTCCGTAGACACCTCCTGGTCGCATTGCTGGCATGGCTGCATGGGTGCCTTTTATTATCTTCCCACTGAAGCGGTTCCTATTGATCTACTCACATTTGCATGTTTTTGAACTTCTAGGTTGCAGGTTCAAATCCTGGGAGTGGCGTGAGCTCCTGCTGTTATCCCCAACTTCTCCTAACCTAGCAGTTGGAAAACATGCAAATGTTAGTAGATCAAGGTATTGCTCCGGTGGGAAGGTAATGGCACTCTGTGCAGTCATGTGGGCCACATGACCTTGGAGGTGTCCATGGACAACACCGGCTCTTCGGCTTAGAAATGGAGATGAGTACCAACCCCCAGTTAGACACGACTGGACTTAATGTGAGGAGAAAACCTTTACCTTTACCTTTAAGTTGGCAAGAGCTAGTCTAACAGTACCAACCTATGGCTTCTAACTGCCAACCTTCAAAAACTGAAGATTCAATAGTTCAATGGTTTAACCCATTGTGCCACTGCAGCACCACGGTTTAGCCCAGACCTGTGTGTTTGGATGACAACAGCACTTCAAAGTTTCAGGTACAGGTTGTTTTTGAAATCACAGTATCATTTGATATGAGGATACCAGGAAATGAACTTTTAACTGTCAGTATGCAGCGCGTAGGAAGCTGGTTTCAGGCAGGATTCTTTCCTCAATTTGTTTGGATTTGCAGATCTGAACTAAAGTGGAACCATAGTGCTATAATTGTGTAGTATGAATGGCCCATTAATCTCAAAAGTGCCACATGTACAGACTAGTATGGCAGTGTCTTTCACCAGGACAGCAATCTTTTTGCAACTCTATTTCAGTGTAATGTATTTGCAACTCTGTATTTACAAAATCTGGTTGGTTGGTTTGTTTCAACCACTTTCACTTCGATGTACACGTTGGAAGTGCATATAGCTATTTGAAAGAGAAGATGGAAACTCAGTAACAGTTTCTTCAAAATAGTTTGGCTTCTCGTGACTTTTCTATTTCTAAAAAATTAAAAGAAGTGAAGGTTTAATTGGCTTTTTGGCAAGGATGGTCACCCATTTGAGCAAAAGAGATTCACTGGGGATGGTGCAACTTTTGGATGCTATAAATCTAGCTAGTTTAAGAGTGTTATATTAGCCATTTATAAGAGTGGAAACTGAATATCACCTAAAAAGCTAAAAGCCCCGTCTGTTTGATTGACATTACTGGTAGCTTAGATGCCAAATATCTGCTTTGTAAATGGGAGGGCTGTGTGTTGCAAATGATCATTATCTTCAAGGAATAAGTAGAATTCAGACCAGCCCGCCTTTGCCCTGAAAATGGATCATATACTCACTCTTGCCCATCTGATTAACCAATATGGAAAAAGCTGAAAGAAAAGATCATTTGTATTGCTGCCTGCCCTGACTTCAAGGCTGCCTTTGATTCTATAGAACAAGGTGGAGAGATAAATGATGCACAAGAGTTGAAACAACTAATCTCCGGTGCAGATCATGCATTTTGGCATTCGGATACTTTTAGAAAACTAAAACCGCCTTCTCTGATCTATTGCTAAATCATATCCATGCAAAAGAAGAAAGAGCATAACGCTCCCCCCCCCCTTTCTCTATAATTTTCACAACAACAGAGAAGAGGAGACAACAGTGATAACAGCAACTTGCATTAGAGATGTAAAAATCCCAGAATTGAAGACAAAGAGGGAAAAATTAACCAAACCTACAAATGACCATAGATGGAATCACAATCGCACAATTACAGAAAGCAACCCTGCTTGTAATGTGCCACATTATCACACAATTCCCTGTTGAGTTCTATATTTTTTGGACAGAATCAAAATCATTGGTGGTCCAAATGTCTCTAGGTAGACTAGGATTTCTCAACCTAGGTTTTCCGAAACCTGGGATTCTGTGAAAGGTTACTGGGGGCTTTTTGGGAGATTGTGAACATATAAAAAGCCTTTTAAAAAAAGGAAAAGGTTTTTGATATAGTATTTTTAATGAGACCTGAAAATGATTTCAAAGGTTCCTCAATGGTAAAAAGATTGAGGTAGGCCATGAAACTCATGATGAATGATGATGATAGCAAAACCAGGCAGAGTAGTATTTATTTAATTATCATGTCAGAAGCAAATTGAGGGTACAATTGTAATGTATTTAAAAACACAAACAACGTTAAGAACTTTGCATTATACTAATTGTCCTTTGACCAGAAGCTGGCCACTTGGAGTGCCTCTGGTGTTGCTATAAGAAGGTCCTCCATTGTACATGTGGCAGGCTCAGACTACATTGTAATAGATGGTTCTATGATTTGCTCTTCTCCACACTCGTGGACTTCACTTTGTAGCCCCATTTCTTAAGGTTAGCTGAGCATGTTGTGGTGTCAGAGCTCAGTCTGTTCAGCATCTTCCAGGTCACCCCATCTTCTGTGTGCCTAGGAGGGAGTCACCCATCCAGTATCAGCCATGGATTTAGGTAGCCTGCCACTTTTGGACTCTTGCTTGCTGAGGTGTTCCTGTAAGTATCTCTGTAGATCTTAGGAAGTTGTTTCTTGATTTAAGACACTGGCATGCTGGCTGATATCTGAACAGGGAATGGGTCGGCGATGTCAGTGCCTTGGTCCTTCCATTACTGGCTGCTACTTCCCAATTAGTGTCAGATGGTGCAAGATGGCTAAATAGCATAATTTCTCCAGTGATGAAGGGCGTAGATATTCTGTGATAATGCGCCATGTCTCATTAAGAGCCACATCCACTATTTTAACATGGTGTTCCACACTGAGCATGCGTACTCAGAAGCAGAGTAGCAAAGCGCAAGGGCAGATGTCTTCACCATGACTGGTTTTGATCCGCAGATTGTGCCAGTCAGCTTTTGTATGATATTATTTCTAGCACCCACTTTTTGCTTGATATTCAAGCACTGCTTGTTATACATCAGACCAAGGTGCAGAGTAACTCTTAGGTATTTAGGTGTGCTGCAATGCTCCAGTGGTAATCCTTAGACCTCGGGGTGCTTGTCTGTTTTTAAAATGAAAAGCACACGTTTGCATTTTAAATGGATTAGGAATCAGCTGGTTTCCCCTGTAATAGGCACTAAGAGCACCTAAAGCTTCAGAGAGCTTCTGTTGAACCATTTAAAATCTCCCTTCTTGAGCAGTGATGGCATGATCATCAGCATAGATGAATCTCTTTGTCCCTTCTGGGCATGGCTGGTCATTTGTGTAAATTTTAAACATTGATGGAGCAAGTATGCTCCCTTGATGTAGGCCGCTCTTCTGTTTTTGCCATCTGCTTCTTTCACCCTGGAACTCAACAAAAAAAGCATCTGTTTTGTAGCAGATTTCTTATGAAGTGGGTGAGGTGGTAATCCTTTTTGATATGTTACATTTTATTATTTTATTTGTGCAAAAAATAAAATGTGAGGCTGGCATAGAGAATTACTGATTTGTACATGGCTAGGGATGTGACTAATCAGCACAAACCTTCAGTATGTGTGTTTACTGGTGGTACTACTGTAGCTATAGATCAGAGATCCTTTCATTTAACCTTCATGTATAGATCAATCCAACATAGAGTGGTTAAAAAACACTAAAAAAGAACTATGTTGATGGCACTTCAAGAGGGGTTCCCAAGACCAATCGCTCTTGTTGCAATGGTGTAGTAATTGTGAGGCTGCGGACCTTATTTTAGTTCTTGTGGACTACTGGTGCTCCACGGACCACAGGTTGGGAACCACTAACCTAAGCAGAGCTGTTGAGGATAATGGGAGTTGGAGGTCCTTCCTTCATATGATTGCCTCAGTCAAAGTAATATTGAAGTTAGCTAACATGAAAAAGGCAGGAGCTGCAATGTCTTGCTATAACATTTAACAAGTTCTGTTTGTTAATCGTTTCCATAAATATACGTTGGAAATGATTAACTGCATCTTTCTGGCTTTGTTTTTAAATCATCTGTGCTGGTGGGAATGATTTACAGTTTCTCTTGTTAACTACTTTAAATACTGGGTTGAAAGAAAGCGGAAACAACCATTCCATTAATCAGCAACAATTGGCAATTGGATGTGATGAGTAGGAAAGAGGCAAAAGCTTTCCAGGACTTGTACTTGCCTTCTTTGTATCCATATCTTGTTCTGGGTTGCTATGAGTTTTCTGGGCTGTATGGCCATGTTCCAGAAGCATTCTCTCCTGACATTTCACCCACACCTATGGCAGGCATCCTCAGAGTTTGTGAGGTTTGTTCTGCTTTGTAACCAAGAGGTTTTCCCTCTCTCCGTCTTCTCTTTAGGGCTTTCCTGGTGATTTTGGGGAACGTGGCCCCCCTGGCATTGATGGCAACCCGGTAAGTTGGCAATCATTCAATTATGATTTTATATCTCTGTTAGAATATACTAAGGAACTGTCTGTTGGGCTAATGGTTGGGCCAATTCAAAGAAGCCACCCTTCTCAGTTGTCATGTTAACCTCTCTTGAAATCTTTACCAACCTTTATTCAAAGTGTTAAATACTTCAGTCAAATATCTTGCATGCAGGAGGACAATGATGAACCAATCCCTTTCCCCTTCCTCCTTGTCATTGTTCCTCTCTCCTGTTGCAATCCTGCTGTGGACTTCATTAGATGGGAAGAACTACAACCTAAAGCCAATAACAATAAGGTTGGCTTTGCTTTCCGTTGAAAATAAACAACCCCAGTGCTCCCTACCACTTGGTTCTTTCAGAACTTTCAGCACAGGGTATAGGGTTACAGCCTGTGTTGGATGGGGTTACACTCCCCAGGTTCGCAATTTGGGGGTGATCCTGGACTCATCACTGAGCCTGGAACCCCAGGTCTTAGTGTTGGCCAGGGGAGTTTTTGCACAATTAAAACTTGTGCGCCAACTTCGCCCATATCTTGGGAAGTATGACTTGGCCACGGTGGTCCATGTTCTGGTTACATCCTGTATAGGTTACTGCAACAGGCTCTATGTGGGGTTGCCTTTGAAGACTGCTTGGAAGCTACAATTGGGCCAATGGGCGGCAGCCAGGCTGCTCACTGGAGCAGCGTACAGGGAGCATACCACCCCCTGTTGCATCAGCTCCACTGGCTGCCAATCTGCTACCAAGCACAATTCAAAGTGCTGGCTTTAGCCTATAAAGCCCTAAACAGTTCTGGCCCAGCCTACCTGTCCAAATGTATTTTCCCTTATGAACTATCATGGAGATTGTCTGTTGAGGCCCTGTTCTCAGTCCCACCTTCTTCGCAAGCGCAGTTGGTGGTGGCCCCTCGGTTGTGGAACTCCCTTCCTAGTGATATCAGGACAGCCCCCTCCCTCTTAGTGTTTAGAAAGAGAGTCAAAACCTAGCTCTGGGAGCAGGTGTTTCAAAAATAGAGCAGTGCAGGAATGTTTGTATGGAATATGTGTAATTTGACTATGGATTGGCCTTCAGACTATACTCTGGATGATGTGATTCATTGAAATGTATTTTTATTATACTTATGCTTTAATGTTTAACTTGTGTTTTAACTGATGTGGTACGTTTTAAGGCACTATGGAGGTGCGATTGTAAGCCGCCTTGAGTCCCCCTCGGGGTAGAGAAAGGCAGGATATAAATAAGGCAAATAAATTAATTAATAAATAGTCCCAAGTTGAATAGGCCCACTGGATCATTGAGATGGAGCTAAGTGCTGATTTACTATTCAATGATTGAGTCAAGTTCTGTGTTCAAGCTTTAAATCTGAACTCAAGAGACACACCTTTTCAGGGAAATGTACAGTTTCCACCTGGTAACATATTCTGTTCTCAGCAACTTTGCTCTGAAGTGTAGGTCAAGCTCCATTCTCTACTTTGAGTTATTTCTGTTTTGAAGTGCTGAGACCGGTTCCATCCTCTAGTCCTTCATACATTCCCTTTCATACACACAAACACTTCTCCAGTGAAGATACATCTTTGGGTTGTTTTTTTTTTTTTTTGGCAGAATTGAATGGTGAGTTAAATCCAAATCCAAAAGACCTATGTTGAGGTTCTACCTTCTGCCAATTTTCTTCACTCAGCTGCTGTTCCCGCACCTTTAAACTGGGAGTAGTAGTAACTACTGAGCACTCAAAGGACTATTGACTATTGAGACCTTAAAGATAAAGATAATCTTAATGTGTGTATTCCATCAGATTAGAAAAATAATAAAGTCTTAGTCCTTCCCTCACTCCTTCTTCCCTCCCCTTTGTTTGTTGTTTGTTTGTTCCTTCTTCCCTTCCCTTCCCTTCCCTTCCCTCCCCTCCCCTCCCCTCCCCTCCCCTCCCCTCCCCTCCCCTCCCCTCCCCTCCCCTCCCTCCCCTCCCCTCCCCTCCCCTCCCCTCCCTCCCCTCTCCTTCCTTTCTTCCTTTCCTCCTTCCTTCCTTCCTTGTCCTCAACTTTCCTCCAGCTTTCCCTTCCTGCTAAAAACTGTACCGTGAAATCCTCTCCTGTCCATTCCTGGGAGAGGAAATGGGTCTTGCCTGGACTTAAACTGCAAGAGGAGAACAAGCAGGCCTTGTGTCTGGAAGGACCCACTGCCCCCCTTTCATTAACATGCCTGCAAAAAATGGAAGTAGGAGATTGCTTGGGCAAAGGAGGGGGCACTCTCTCCCCTCCTCCCTCCCTCTTTCCCCTTTCCTTAAGTTCTGCCACACTGAGGCACTTTTGACTCTCTGTTTGTTAACAAAGAAAAGGCCATAACCGTGCTGAACTTTCTCTTTCTTTTAGGGAGACGTGGGTGTCCTAGGCCCTCCTGGAGTTCATGGACTCATTGTAAGTATGGTGCAGGCAGGAGGGCTTTCCCTACTACTTCTTTATATCTTGGGGCTGGAGTTGGAGGGGGGAGTGTGTATGTTCTCTTGGAGGTTTTTAAAAACTCTTTCCGAGACTTGCAGTTAGAGCCATGCAGGAACTGCATGCCTTTATTTTGTTTGGGACAGAATGGAGAATGGACACTGAGAATAGATGCAGAGTGTGAAAGTCGCTGTATTTCCAGAATGGCCAAAACAACTATGAAGAATTACTTTTCCCAGGAGAAAGGTGTGTTTTCATAGATTGGTAGGGAGTTGCAACTATAACTGAGATGAAGGCCTTCTATGTCCCACAGGGACAGGGCAACACATTTTGCTGCCTGAATAACAATACTGAATGGACTCTGTAAACAATTGGTTTGACTCACCATAAGGTAGTTTCAGGTGCTCATTACTCCCTGACTTGCAAGCTGCCATTAGATATAATAAGTGGATTGTCTCAGGCAGCAGATATTATGATGCAGCAGCAAGGTTTGAGAGGAAAATAACAGCGGGCTAAGCTACCATGCTTCCTCCAGAAGTGACAGAGGGTGATGATTTCCTTCTCAATGAGGAAAGTGGATTCAGCAATTAATTCTGATGACTCTTTATACATGGAATGGTTATTCTTTGACTCAGACAGGGAAATACCGTATATATTCGAGTATAAGCCAACCCGAATATAAGCCGAGGGACCTAATTTTACCACAAAAAACTGTAAAAACGTATTGACTCAAGTATAAGCTGAGGATGAGAAATGTAGCTGCTACTGGTAATCATCAGCAGGTTAAATGTTTCTGAGTATTTACACAAAACTGTAATTTAAGATAAGACTGCACAACTCTGATTCAACCATTATTCTAACCTTCTTCAATGTAAATGTGCTTACCTATCACCTATATTGATAGAATAAAATAATAAATGTAATAACATGTAATAAAATAATAATAGAGTAAATAATGGAAATTTAATAATAATAGTAATAATAATAAAGTAATGTAATAATAACAATAATAGAGTAAAATAATAAATGCAATAAAAGTAATAATAGAGTAAAATAATGTAAATGTAAAAATAATAGAGTAAAATAATAAATGTAATAAAAATAATACTAATAGCAGAGTAAAATAATAAATAGCCTTGACTTGAGTATAAGCCGAGGGGATATTTTTCAGCCTAAAAAAGGGGATGAAAAACTAGGCTTATACTTGAGTATATACAGTATATGCCTCCAGTGGTGCATTGGGTTAAACCCTTCTGCCAGCAGGACTGAAGACCGATAGGTCACAGGTTCGAATCCAGGGAGAGTGCAGATGAGCTCCCTCTGTTAGCTCCAGCTACCCATGCGGGGACATGAGAGAAGCCTCCCACAATGATGATAAAACATCAAAATATCCGGGTGTCTCCGGGCAATGTCCTTGCAGATGGCCAATTCTCTCACACCAGAAGCAGTTTTTCAAGTCACTCCTGACACGAAAAAAGGGAAATATATTGGTCTGATATTGTCAGAGGATAGGAAGCCACTGTGGGAGATGGTCTTCACACCCTGCTTCTTGGCTTTCCACTGGGACACCCAAGTGACTGCTTCTCAATTAAATGACCCTGTAAGTTTTTTCTATACAGTTGATCATATATCATAGGGTTGGAAGACACCATGAGGGCCATTTTGTCCAACCCCCTTCTATGCACAATCAAAGCACACCTGATAGATGGCCATCCAGCCTCAGCTTGAAAACCTCAGGAGAAGGAGACTCCACTGCAACACATTCCACTGCTGAATAGCTTTTACTATCAAGAAGTTCTTCCTTATGATTAAGTGGAATCTTTTTCCCCCCTGCAGTTTGAACCAATTGTGCCATTGTGTCCTGGTCTCCAGAGCAGCAGAAAACAAACTTGTCACATCCTCAATGGGAATATAATCATAATATTCTTTATTTATATTCTGCCGTATCTCCCCAAGGGGATTCAGGGTGGATTACATTACATATATATGGCATTCAATGCCGTTATACAATTAACAAAGACAGATAGTACATAAACAGAGGTAAAGGCTTCCCATCTTTTTCCATCTCCGGCATCTGGAGGCTGTGCTCAA
This sequence comes from Anolis sagrei, assembly GCF_037176765.1. Classification (NCBI taxonomy): domain Eukaryota; kingdom Metazoa; phylum Chordata; class Lepidosauria; order Squamata; family Anolidae; genus Anolis; species Anolis sagrei. The sequence goes on along the minus strand of NC_090031.1, from coordinate 14,720,390 downwards.
CCCTGCCATTGGGGGTGGGGGGTGGGGGGGGGGTCTGTCGTTCATTCTTCCATCCTGAGGAGCTTGGTTGTCCTTAGACACTCTCCTGATCAAATCACCGGCATGTTCTGCATGGGTGCTTTTTTATTACCTCCCTGCCAAAGCAGTACCTATGTATCTACTCACATTGCTGTTTTCGAACCGCTAGGTGAGCAGAAGCTGGGCTGTGAGCTCACCCCGACCTGGGCTTGAACTGTTGACCTTTCCATTGGCAAGATTCACTTTAGCTGGTGGTTTAACCCGCTGTGCTAAAGTCCGGCATCCTTTCAGATATTTAAACATGGCCCTCATGTTCCCTTTCAGCCTTCTTTTCTCCAAGCTAGACCTACCCAACTCCCCAAACTGTTCTTCATGCAGCTTGGTTTCCACACCTTTGACCATTTTGGTTTCCAACCCTTTGACCACCTTTAGTCAAAGTTTTAAAAAGGAGGAGGTGGACAGACATTCCAAGGTGCAAAACACTGGGAACATGTTTTAATGTAAAACAACCACAACAATGTTTGTGTAGAATTGTTTTGCAAGCAGACATTGAAAACTGGGTGCTTTCTCTCAAGAATAAACTTTAGCACAGCTTTAGCCGGACTTTAGCACAGCTGATTAATCACCAGCAGCAATAAACATTATCAATCTAAAGGTGGTAGTTCGAAGCTCAGGTTGGGGTGAGCACCCGATTTTCAGTCTCGCTTACTGTTCCCCTAAGCAGTTCAAAAACAGTTGTGAGCTGTAAGTAGAGAAATTAGGCACCACTTAAGTGGGGAGGTATTTTATGGCACCATAAAGGAAATGCCAGAAAAAATGCTGGTGATCAAATGAAGGAGGAAGTATGTGAACAAGGACTCTTTGTCATAGAGGATGGAGCGACAGCGCCCCCTTGTGGCCGGAATAGAGCACAACATCCAAGATGCCGAAGTTGGAAAAAATGCTGGCATAATACCTCTATCTCCTGTCTGTCCTGTCTGTTTAGTGTCACTGAATGTTTGCCATGTATGTGTTCTGTGTTCCGTCCTGAGTCCCCTTCAGGATGAGAAGGGTGGAATATAAATGTTGTAAATAAGTAAATAAATAAAATGAATAATTGCATCCTTGGTCAGTGGAGCAGTGAATCCATGCTGGTTTTTATTTCAAACCTAAAAAGAACTGTCCAAGGTACTGTTCGATTGAGCCTACAGTACTTTGGACAGATATCGAGTGGCTTTAGTTCTCCAGGCAGAGAACCACTCCTCATGGCACTCTTTGCTCAATCACCATCACTATTCCTATATTTTTATTTCATCTTTCTTCCTGTGAGCTCATGGAAGCAACCAAGATTTTCCTCCTCCCTGCTGAAGACATGTTAGTGTGGCTGGCTAACAGAGGCATGATTAACTTATGATTCCAGTAAATTTCCATGGCTTCATGGGGGACTAGAAATGGACCTTTTCACTTTTGCTCTGCTGTTGCAATCAGTCCACTGTGCTGCCTCTTGCCAAGTTGGTTGTTCTTGCCCATTTCCTCCTTTTGAATCTGGGTACCTTAAGGACCACAGCTCCTTGCTGTCTCTTTCCACACTGGCACCGGGCATTCGTCCATCAATGGCCAGAACTTGATCTATGAGTTCGCTAGGTTTGTGTGGGCTGGCTTATCCCGGCCAGTTTCATGAAGCGAGCCCTTTCTCCCGCGTCATGAAAAAGAGATCTGTTCCTCCTACAAAGCCGTGGCTTGGTGCTGGCCTCCTGAGCCACCCGTTAGAGAAATATACCTTTTGCAAAACCAGCCAGCCTCTTGCTTGTTTATCTAAGGTAGTTGAGCACTCAAGGCCAGCCTGGAGATAACCCACTCAATTCTAGAGTCAGGGCAGAATAAAAACCATCACCATCAATCTGTTTAAAAGTCTTTAAATTGCTGGGCTCTGGGTCCTTTCTTGGGCAGGTCGCAACTCATAGGGAGAAGAGATTACTCCAGACTACTTTGTCAACAACAACAACAACAACAAAACTATTACGGTCCATGACCAGCACAAAGTAGTAGTAGTTGTACTTGACCACTCTTAATCTGTTTGTCATTTTGCCCCATTGAATTTCATTTCCCCAAATCGCAAGACTTCCCTTTCTCCCATTTTATGGGTGGCTGGGAGGTTGCAGATGCTGCCAAAATCTATTTGGAAGATAAATGCTGTAGGCAGATGAGAGGACAAATATCTCTTTTTTGCTTTCCTCCCACCTTCCTTTAGAATCATAGAATCATAGAGTTGGAAGAGACCTCATGGGCCATCCAGTCCAACCCCCTGCCAAGAAGCAGGAAAATTGCATTCAAAGCATCCCTGACAGAGGCCATCCAGCCTCTGTTTAAAAGTCTCCAAAGAAGGAGTCTCCACCACACTCCGGGGCAGAGAGTTCCACTGCTGAACGGCTCTCACAGTCAGGAAGTTCTTCCTCATGTTCAGATGGAATCTCCTCTCTTGTAGTTTGAAGCCATTGTTCCGTGTCCTAGTCTCCAAGGAAGCAAAAAACAAGCTTGCTCCTCCTCCCTGTGGCTTCCTCTCACATATTTATACATGGCTATCATTACGAGGCCACTGCATAACAATTATAATAATAAAACCACAATTGAACATAAATCATAGTTAAACAATGCATAAGCAATCATTAAAAACAGTAAAACAGTCTTGTCAGCTGTATTGTTGTTCCAGTCATGTCCCTCTAAAGTGCTTCTTACATCTATTGTCCGAAAGCTTTGTTCAGATGGAATCTCTTTTCCTGTAGCTTGAAGCCATTGTTCTGCATCCTAGTCTCCAGGGCAGCAGAAAACAAGCTTGCTCCCTCCTCCCTATGGCTTCCTCTCACATACTTATAGATAACTATCATGTCTCCTCTCATCCTTCTCTTCTAAACATGATCAGCTCTTGAAGCCACTCCTCATAGGGCTTGTTCTCCAGACCCTTGATCATTTTAGTTGCCCTCCTCTGGACACATTCCAGCTCGTCAGCATCTCCCTTCGATTGTGGCGCTCAATCCTTTGTTTTGTTCCTTTTCACATGACATGATTGTAGCATGATGGTTCCACTTGAACTGCTGTGGTTGCACCATATGGAATGTACAGTTTGATGGGGTACTACGGCTCATTGCATTTGGATTCAACTACAAATTCCAGGATTCCATGGGATACAATTATGTCAATTTAAGTGGAAGAGCAGCACTACATTTCTGGAGTGTGAAAGGGCCTTTTAGGTCTAAACCAGGCATGGGCAAACTTGGGTCCCTCCAGGTGTTTTGTACTTCAACTCCCACAATTCCTAACAGCCTCAAGCCCCTTCCTTTCCCCCCTCAGCAGGAAAGGGAAGGGATGTGAGGCACTTAGGAATTGTGGGAGTGGAAGTCCAAAACACCTGGAGGGCCCATTTGCCCATGATTGGTCTGTACCCTCACAATTTGTCTTGATTTGAGTCTTGGACTAGGGACCTTATCCTATTGGGGGGAAGGAGGAGTGGCATCATAAAAAAGTTGTTGTCACATGCCTTCAGAATTTGGTGGTTTCTCTGTTGCTAACCGGTAGGCTGTTAGGAATTGTGGGAGTTGAAGTCCAAAACACATGGAAGTCCAAAGTTTGCCCATGCTTGTGATAGATTCACCACAAATTGGAAATGACTTGAAGGCACACAGCAATAGCAATCAAATAAAGCCCTCTCCCTGTGTGGATGAATCTCCCCGACTGATACTCAAATTCTTCCTGAGCTGTTTACAAAACAAGGCTTAAAATATTTTCAAAAACAATCCTGCTATAGCTTTTGTTTTAATGATGTTTTTCATCCTTGAGGCTTATCTATTTTGCTTTGTAATGTGTTTCTGGATGTCAGAATTATAATGGTAGGCACGATCATCCCTTTATGTTGGCAGTGAGAGGGCTTGGTTGTTCACCAGGATGCCCAAGCTTGACTTTTTTCTCTTCTTCCTCTTCTCTCTCCATTCAACCAGGGTGACATGGGTGCCATTGGACCAATGGGCTTTCCAGGGCCAAAAGGATTAAAGGTGAGAAGCCTTCCGATTGCTAGGAACATATGTTTTGCATGCAGAAAGTCTGGCATCCTTATAGGAAGCAAAACCAAGGCTTCATTTGTTAAAACCCTCTCCTATCTCCTAGGGTTGAGAAAGTGGTGGCAAAGCCATTGAAAGGAGGCCTTATTGGCTGAAATGAATCTACTGTAACTAAGCAAGAGAACATTATTATTGTGATTGTTGTATTTACAGTAGAGTCTCACTTATCCAACCTTTGCTTATCCAACATTCTGTCTTGTCCGATGCTGTTATCCAATGCCTCCTTTTCTTCCAGCATTTCCCCTTCAATTAAAGGAACTCCCCCAACTCTCTCTCCATTCCCAATAAGTGAAAAGCGCAAGATGAGGAGGAGGAGGAGGGAGGAAAGGGGGAAAAGAGGCAGGACCGGAAGCGGAAGTGTCCTCCCTTCTTCCCTCTGTGATTTCCATGCTGCTCTTTCACATCCAGGCACTTCCTGCTGGGCCCCTCTAGCCCTGAGGTGTTGCCTTACCTTAACTCGTTGAGTCCCTGTTGTTAGTATTCTTGGTGTCTAGCACTGCGTTGGACAGGTAGGATACTCTGTATTATCTGACATTTTTGTTTATCCGACGTACTGCTGGCCCGTTTATGTCAGATAAGTGAGACTCTACTGTATTTCTATTCCACATTGCTACTTAAATTAGTAATGGATTGTTGTAGGTTTTTCAGGCTGTATGGTCATGTTCTAGAAGCATTCTCTCCTGACGTTTCACCTGCATTTGTGGCAAACATCCTCAGAGGTTTTAAGTTTGCAGGTGAAACGTCAGGAGAGAATGCTTCTAGAACATGGCCATACAACCCGAAAAACCTATAACAACCTAATGATTCTGGCCATGAAAGCCTTCAACAATAAATTAGTAATGTTAAATAAATTAGTGAACAAATCGGTCTATATTTACAATTGGTAATTGTCAGTGTCTTTATCAGAGATACACTTGTGCATCGATTTCTCAGCAGTAATTAGCTTCTTGTTTGAATAGTCAGGAAGGATCGTTCTTAGATGCTAGAAAGTTCCAAGCACCCCCCCCCCCCCTTTCAGGCTGTGTACCTAGTGGTTATAATAATGAGAAATAATATAATGCTGGTCTCCCCCCCTCCTTCCCAAAACTAGGGACTGATGGGAAATCCCGGAGAACACGGACTGAAAGGTGATAAGGTGATCTGAATATTCCCTTATTGCACTGTTGTTACTTCTTTGCATGAGATTCCCATTTTCTTCACATTACTGCCCCTCGTCATTGCCTCCATTGTTTTTCTTTTTCTTGCCTGCTCCTGTTAAACTTATCCCATTTCCCCCAATCCTCCCTTTTCTTTCAGGAACAGAGTTTAGAAATTTTATCTTTTTGGACTGCAGCTGTTTTTCAGAGGGATTCTGGGAGCTTCAGTCCAAATCAATAAACTTTCCAAGCTCTTAACCAGGGCATATTGATTATCCCAAGGACGCATGCTCTGAAGACTTACGTTCTCCTTCTGCTTCCCGAGAAGAGAGATCTTGTAATGCTTAAATGTAATTAAATATAGTCTTGCCTGGGTTGCTGTGAGTTTTCCGGGCTGTCTGGCCATGTTCCAGAAGCATTATCTCAGAAGAGTTCTTTCTCCCACCCTGGATATTCCATAGATATATAAACCTCCCTTGTCCTAGTTTCCAACAGACCTCACAACCTCTGAGGATACCTGCCATAGATGTGGGCGAAACATCAGGAGAGAATGCTTCTGGAACATGGCCATAGAGCCCAGAAAACTCACAGCAACCTGGTGATGCCAGCCATGAAAGCCTTCGACAATACAGAGTCTAGGCTGTTTGACAGTCTGGTGGCAAAAGTGTGAGTCTAGCCCAGGCTCTAGGTAACATGGGCTGTCAATCTTCATTCTGTACGTAATACAATGCTGTGTAAAAAAAATATATCCTGACGTTCAGGAATACTGTTGATCTCTCCCAGGGAAATATGTCTTGCTTCTAAGCTGCATTTCTCACTCTTTCAGTGGACTTTTTCTCCCCCCTCCCAATATCAATTGGAGTGCATATGCTACAGTTTCTTGTACCTGTTGCAAATCAAATAGTTGGCTTGGCATAGAATGGGGTGAGAAACCTGTGCCTTGTAGACCTCTTTCATATCCCTCTAAAAATGTTGGTGAAATAATCATCCAACCTGTTCCCCAAATGGTGCTGAATTGAGCTGAAGTTATTTGAGTTGTACAGTTCAGCATCTTGGATAGCTCCTTTCAGATTCAGACTGAAACCAGCTCCCTTGCCTGAGCTAGCCATTGCCAGAATCCTCTTTGTCCTGGGTTTCCAACCTGAGAAAGACCAACTTTGCCAGCAAGTTTTCCAGATCCTTTCCTTTCCAGAAGGAAAAGATTCAAAACTGTCCTACAATTGAAGGGAGGTGGCTACCTTAAGTGATGGATGCTGGGGAACAGCGAGGAGGCATTTGGACATCTCCCACACAATGTACCTTGAAACCCCTAAGCTAGCCTACTGCCTTCAGGTATGCAGGATGATGCTCTCTGACCTCTAGCATGGTACAAAGATACAGCTGCCAATACATTTGACTTGTCAGTAGCCAAGGCAGTGCCATTCTTTTCACCCCGAGAGGTGCTTGCAATAACAACAACAACAACAACAACAACAACAACAAGAATGCCTGCAACAAAGAACTGGTGGAATCACAAGCCGGAAAAAGTTACAGAGAATGAACACGCCAAACTTCTGGATTCAGACAGACAGAGTTTTGGAGCACAATACTTTTGACCTTACAATCGTGTTAAAAAACAAAGTATGGATCATCGATGTCACAATCCCAGGTGACAGCAGGATTGCAGAGAAACAACTGGAAAAGCTGACACAATATGAGGATCTAAAGATCGAACTGCAAAGACTCTGGCACAAACCAGTCAAGGAGGTCCCAGTGGTGATCGGCACACTGGGTGCAGTGCCTAGAGACCTTGGCCTGCACTTAAACACAATTGGCACTGACAAAATTACCACCTGCCAGCTGCAAAAGGCCACTTTACTGGGATCTGCATGCATTATTCGCCGATACATCTCACAGTCCTAGACACTTGGGAAATGTCCGACGTGTGATCCAATTCAACAGCCAGCAGAGTGTCTGCTGTGGACTCATCTTGTTGTGTATCTAATAATAATAATAATAATAATAATAATAATAATAATAATAATCTTTATTTATACCCCGCCATCATCTTTCCAAAGGGGACTTGAGTCGGCTAACATGAGGCCAAGCCCAAAAATAATACAGCAAAACAGAAACAAAACAAAACAACAGAACACATAAAATAACACAATAAAATAAACAGTGCAAGGTAACATAATTTAAAAAATCAAATACAAAGGGCAGTCCAAATGCACGAGCTAAAATGTTAAAACCCTGGATGAGATGGGAATAAAAGAGTGTATTAAAAAGTGTATTTGTAAGGGAGGAGCCCAAGAAGGGGGAGCAGTGGGGTTTGTCCTTTGTTAAGGACAGGGGAAAGTGCATCATGAGGACAATTGTAGATGAAAACAAACAAAATGGGTTGAATGGTCATTCTCTGAAGGCACATCGGAAAAGCCAAGTTTTTAGATCTTTCTTAAAGCCTGCTAGGGTGGGAGCTTGCCTAATCTCACTTGGTAGCGAGTTCCAGAGCCGGGGGGCAACACTGGAGAAGGCTCTCTCCCTCGTTCCCACAAGTTGTGCTTGTGATAGAGGAAGGGGCAAAAGGAGGGCCTCTCCAGAAGATTGAAGAGATCGTACAGGTTTATGGTAGGAAATGCAGTCACAAAGGTAGGCGGGTCCCAAACCGTCCAGGACTTTATAGGTGATGACCTGCACCTTGAATTGGGACCAGAAGATGAACGGCAGCCAATGGAGCTCCTTAAACAATGGGTTGATAGCAATCCTGGTTCAGTGGGAGGAACATCATGGCAATCCGACTCTCCTGTTTCTCTGCTTGCAATGCTTTCCGAATTATTAATTCAAATCAGATGAGAGCAGCCCTGCTGGATCTAACATATTCCATCTGCTGCTTTCCTGCTGACTTGCAAAGGTCTAAGGGAGAGAGAGAAAGAGAGAAAAGGAATTCTGCATTTTCAGGGCATCCCACATCCTGCTTGGCACAAGCTGATTCTCCTCCTTTGCTGTCGGTGTCTCTGCGCTGAGATCTGCAGGCAGGGAATCTCCACTCTGTGTTCATCTTCTACGTATTTCAACTAGCTGTGCTCAGAGGAGACTCCTTTAAAACTGAGCCTGATCAATGCATTTGGAGGCCCTGAAGTAATTCCTAACATAAGGCGCACTCCATGCCCACATGCACTTGAGTTGCTCTAGAGGTAGTAGCTAAGACATTCAATACATAAATAAAATGCAAAGTGCAGTGGGAAGCATATAAATCAGGCATGTTGAAAATACTTTCAGCAACTTTGGTAATCTGGTCTCATGCATTTTATTACTCAAATAACACACAGTGATTGGCATCTTGGAAATGACATGAACAAACATAGGTCCATCCTGGACCTCTGGACCTCTTTTGTGGATCGTTGTTGAGATTGGTATTCCCTTCCACTCCTTGCATTGACCAAACCATACAAGGCCTTTCAGAACTCATACTTTTGCTGTGATTGTTGTTGTTTGTTGTTTATTTGTTCAGTCACTTCCGACTCTTTGTGACCTCCTGGACCAGCCCAGGCCAAAGCTTCCTGTCAGCCGTCACCACCCCCAACTCCTTCAGAGTCAAGCCAGTCACTTCAAGGATCCCATCCATCCATCTTGCCCTTGGTCGGCCCCTCTTCCTTTTTCCTTCTATTTTGCCCAGCGTCATTGTCTTCTCTAAGCTTTCTTGCCTTCTCATGATGTAGCCAAAGGACTTTGCCTCTAATATCTTTCCCTCCAATGAGCAGTCAGGCTTTCTTTCTTGGAGTATGGACTGGTTGGATCTTCTCGCTGTCGAAGGCACTCTCAGAACTTTCCTCCAGCACCACAGTTCAAAAGCATCTATCTTCCTTCGCTCAGCTTTTCCTATGGTCCAGCTCTCACATCCGTAAGTGACTATGGGGAATACCATTGCTTTAACTATGCGGATCTTTGTTGCCAGTGTGATGTCTCTAATCTTCACTATCTTATTGAGATTGGTCATTGCTCTTCTCCCAAGAAGGAAAGGTCTTCTGGTTTCCTGGCTGCAGTCTGCATCTGCAATTATCTTTGCACCTAGAGATACAAAGCCTGTCTCTGCCTCCACGTTTTCTCCCGCTATTTGCCAGTTGTCAATCCGGTTGCCAGAATCTTCATTTTTTTGATATTTAACTGCAACCCAGCTTTTGCACTTTCTTCTTTCACCTTGATTAGAAGACTCCTCAGCTCCTCCTTGTTCTAGGCAATCAAAGTGGTATCATCTGCATATCTAAGGTTGTTAATGTTTCTTCCAGCAATTTTAACCCCAACCTTGCATTCGTCAAGCTGCGCACATCTCATGATGTGTTCTGCATACAAGTTGAATAGGTTGGGTGAGAGTAGGCAACCTTGCCATATGCCTTTCCCAATACTGAACCAGTCTGTTGTTCCATGGTCAGTTCTGACTGTTGCTACTTGGTCATTATACAGATTCCTCAGGAGACATATACCACCAAGAACTTGCCTCAATTTATTATGATCCACACAGTCAAAGGCTTTAGAATAGTCAATAAAATAGAAATAGATTTTTTTTTCTGAAACTCACTGCCTTTCTCCGTTATCCAACGGATATTGGCCATTTGGTCTCTCGTTCCTCTACCTTTTCTAAAGCCAGTTTGTACATCTGGCAAGTATCTCTCTCCATGTTTTCCTGGAGTCTTCCTTGCAGGATCTTGAGCATTACCTTACTGGCATGAGAAATAAGTGCCCCTGTAAGAAGGTTTGAGCATTTCCCTTTTTTGGTATGGGGATATAAGTTGATGTTTTCCAGTCTGTTGGCCATTCTTGTGTTTCCCATATAGGCCCCCAAATTGCCATGTTATGGCCAGTGAACATTTTGTAGGATCTGGACATGCTCTTTCCTCCACATGCTATGAGCTTTGCCCACCCATTTGCACATCAGTGCATCCATTGAACACTTTTATTATGAGAAATCCCATTATCAAGTACTTTTGGTCAGCCTTATTCAGTTGACCAGGGTGACATTATTGACAGGTGTTAAGTTTCAATGTATGTTTCATTATATACTTTTATGAGGTCATCAAAAATATAATGCTTCCTTCACCTCAGGATCAGGGTGGTCAAGGAATGCTAATAAACACAATACAGAGCCATTAATATGGCTGTTTCAGTCAGCTGTTTACATTTTGGGGATAAATCATTTGGAGAGCATTGCCTAATTCTTTCCAAATGGCTTTCTTTTTTTCCTTTGCTTGTTACCCATTTTCTGTCATGTTGTGCTCCCTAAGAGGACAGCAAAAGCCTCCCCTTTTTCTGTTCTTGATTAGTGACAGCTTTTTATGTCACTGGAACCTGAGAAGCTTTGGCAATTTTAACTGTGGTTGGTGTTCAAGCACGCTAATGTCCAACTGCAATTCAAACATGGATGTCCAGGCCACAAATAGGAAAACTACATCTTTGTGGTCCAACTCCCCAAGTTCCATCCTGGGGATTACAGCAGTTGTAGCCTGCCATCTAACTATTCTAACCTCTGCTCCAGACATACCCAATATATTCCATCTGCAGAGCCCTGATCAAATCTATTTTTTTTTCCTGCTGTACCCTTTTTCATTTAAAATGTTAGAATTTGGTCACTGGCTCGGAAATTCTCCTTCAGGCACTTTATGAGTGTTTAACTCCCACTCATATGCTTAAAGTAGGGTTACTGATTTTTGCCTGATTTATTCTCCAATGTACCTTCACACAACCAGAAGCTCTGTGAATTTTTGATGTTTTTAAATTCTTTTTTAATAAATGACCTTTATTTAAATTTTTCATAAAAACAATTAATAATAATAATAATAATAATAATAATAATAAAGACGACTGATAGAGAAGAAAAGAAGAAAGTAGGAAATAGAATAGAATGAAAAGAAAAAGGAAAAAATGTGTGCAGTAAAGAACAAAACAAAACAAAACTACTCAAACAAAACAAAACAATAATATGTGTTTTGACCTCCAGATATCTTCCTCAAGGTTCTCTCCTTTTCCTTCCATTTCTATTTTTTTTCTTCTTGATGTTTTTTTTTTTTCTTCTGATGGAGAAAAATTGCCAAGACAAACAAAAAATGGACAAAAAGTGCCAGGCTTTAGCACAGCGGGTTAACCGCCAGCTGCAGAAAATCTTGCCAATTGAAAGGTTGACAGTTCAAGCTTGGGTCAGGGTGAGCTCCCAGCCGGCACCCCAGCTTCTGCTCACCTAGCAGATCGATAATAAAGAGTAGATAAATAGGTACTGCTTTAAGCGGGAAGGTAATAAAAGGCACTTATAAGGATATGCCGACAATTTGATCGGAAGGTCGTCTACGGACAACAAAGCTCCTCGGCATGGAAGATGGTATGATAGCACCTCCCCGTGGCCAGAGTTGAGCACCAGGCTTCAGATGCTGGAGATGGAAAAAGATGGGAAAATCTAATACCTCTGTTTATGTATTGTCTGTTCTTGTTAATTGTATAACGGCATTGAATGTTTGCCATATATGTGTCCCGTAATTCACCCTGAGTCCCCTCGGAGAGATAGAGTGGAATATAAATAAAGTATATCATCATAATGTTTCATTATATACATTATATACATCATCATTGTCAGGACCAAAACAAATGTTCCTTCAAATAATAATAATAATAATAATAATAATAATAATAATGGACTCAGGGAAAAATATATGCATTTCTGCATCCCAGAAACAACGCAAAATGTCTTGCATCAGACATGAAACAAGGGTCTTGGGCAAAACGTCTTTGCGAGGCGCTTCACAGATGCTGGAGCTGCAAGCAAGGAAATTAGAGCACAGAAGCACTACGTAGAATGGTTGCTGCCAGCATTGACCACTTGCTTTACTGATGGTTTATAGCCCTCAGTTCCCAACACAGGTGTTCCCAGGGCAAGACCTGATTGATCAGCGTGCTTGCAGCAATTCTAGCTGACCTTCTCCTTTCTTCTTTTGCCCTTCGGCATTCCTGAAACATAGGAACCAGCTGTATGTTTTTCTCACCCTCTTCTTACTCTTCAACACTTGGCCCCAAATCCCCAACTCCTACAATCTCAGCCTCTTGTTCTACCTCCTCCCCCTCCCCCTCAGAAGAGTACACAATATCGTGCAAATAGGTTTTCCTGAAAGTCTTGAAATATAAAAGAAATACAAATATTAATTGAATGTTTGTGTTAGTGGTCTGTTTATTGTGTTTTTCTCCCAGTTCTGTACCAGAAGATCTCAGGGCAGTGTATAATACAAATCAGTGAAAAGAATTTCAACAATTTCAACCATCCTAATAATTTATATAGACCAGACAACTCTGTAAACACATTAACAGCTCAAAGATGATCTAACAGCTTGAAATTGTTTGAAACTGTGTGCCAAGCATTTTGAAGCAAAGCAGTTTCCTTTCAGACCCACTTCACTGTATTTTTGGTTTGCTTCCGGTAAAAAACAACTGCCTTGGCTCACTCAGAAACCGTGTTCAGATCTTTTGCCACCAGTTCTGTCTCAAAAACAGCTTTAAGAATGATATTTCCCCTGTGCTGCCCAATTGAATAATGTCCATTAACTAGGGCATAGGTTTTGCCCATTGTCTGATGCCTGTTGTAACTTACTTTGCTGATGTGTATTCAGGGTGAGCAGGGAATGCCGGGTATTCCAGGAGATGCTGGATTCCAAGGAGACAAGGTAAATGATGTTTTGATCCCTCTTTGTTGTTTACTACCAGTCAAGTTGGCTCTGATTTGTGTTGACCCTATGAATGGGGGACTTCCATGTCACCCTATCACCCACAGCCTTGCATTTCCAGATCCATGGTTTCCTTGATGGAATGTATCCATCTGAATCGAATTGAATTTATTCTTCCTATGTTGTATAAAGATTGGTCCATAGTTCGGTGCTAGCTAGGTTTGTTTTTTCTTTTCCTGGAGAAAAGGAAAACCCCACTTCATTCTGGTGCTTTCTCTCAATTACTCCCAGACTCTTTGAATTGCAAGGCATCATAAAGTGTCTTCTAGTCCACTTCTCCTTAAACTGGGGATCTCGACCCCAAATGGGATCCCTGTAGCTCAGGTATGGGCAAATCCGGGCCCGGGGGTCAGATGCGGCCCCTTGGGCTTTTTGTCAGACCCTCATCTCTCACTTTTTCTACCCTCTTCTCTGTTATTCCTTCCTTCTCTCTTTCCTTCCCTCCCTCCCTCCCTTCCCTCCCTTAAGACCCTTTCTCCCTCCTTCCTTCCCTTCCACTCTTTTGTCCTTCCTTCCCTCTTTCCTTTCACTTTCCCGCTCTCTTTCTCTTTTCTTCCTTCCCTTTTGTCTTTTCTCCATCCCTCCCTCTCCTCCCTCTTTCTCCCTTCCTTCTTCCTTCCCTTCCACCCTTTCATCCTTCCTTCCCTCTTTCCTCCCTCTCTCCCCCTCTCTCCCTCTCTCTCTTTCTCCTTCTTTCCCTTTTGTCTTTCCTTCTTTCTCTCTTTTCTCCCCCTTCCTTACCCCCTCTTTCTCTCTCACTCCTTCCCTCCACCTTTTTTCCTTCCTTCCCTCTTTCCCTCTCTCTCTTTGTCCTTCCTTCCCTTTTGTCTTTCCTTCCTTCTCTCTTCCCTCCCTTATCTCCCTCTTTCTCCCTCACTTCTTCCATCCCTTCCACTCTGATGTCCTTCCTTCCCTCTTTCTTTCCTCCTTCCCTCTCTTTCTCCTCCTTCGCTCCCTCCCTCCCTCCCTCCCTTCCTTTTTGCCTTTCTTTCCTTCTCTCTTTCCTCCCTCCCTCCATTCCATTCCACCCTTCCATCCATCCATCCATCTCCCCCTCCCTCCCTTCTCTTTTTCCTTCCTTCTTTCTTTCTGGGGGATATTTACCTAGGAGAAGAGAAGGTAGAGCGGGAACACGAGAAACTTTCTGCTGCTTTAGAGACCAGGGCACAAGGGAGCAATGGGTTCAAATTGCAGGGAAAGCGATTCAACCAAAAAGATTAGGAAGAACTTCCTGAGATTAAGAGTTGTTGGAAAGTGGCATAGGCTGCCTGGAAATGTGATCGAGTCTCCTTCTCTGGAAGCTTTTCTGCAGAGGCTGTCTATCGGGAGTGATTTGATTGTGCCTTCCTGCATGGCAGGGGGTTGGATTGAATGGCCCTTGGAGGTCTCTTCCAGATCTAGGATTTAAGGATCATATATCAAGAGTATGCAATATGGGGTCTAATGGATACACTTTTTCTCTCCTGTCTACCATCTCATCCTGATGAAGGCTAACCCTTTTGAGATCCAAACATTTCATTACTTTCCTTCACTTTTTGCCTCCGAAAGAGAAGAGGATGAAAGGGCAGGGAGGGGACTTCAGGAGACTCCCCTCCCTCCTGGCCCGCCCACCCCATTTCGGCCTGCCATGCAGCCCCAAGTTAGAACATTTGCCCATGCCTTCTGTAGCTCAATGTTGGTATCCCGAAAGATTGGGCAATAGTAAAAAATTTCTGGATGCCACCTAGTGGCTGTTTTTAACGTTTACACAAATCTGTTGTGCAGCGTTTACAGTGGACTCTGCAGAAGATGCTCCAGGTGCCCTTCAGAAAAAGGAAAATCAGCCTATTTAGCAAAACTTACAAATGCTGATTGGTTATCAGTAAATATTTTATAAACTTATATAACTGAGGTCACGTAAAAAAATTCTCAGGCCGAAAGGGGTTGCAAGTGGAAAAAGTTTAAGAAGCTGTCCAATCAAATTTTCCATCTCAGTCTCTCCTCTGACCCCTTCTGCCTTGTCTTTCAGGGTAGCCAAGGTTTGCCAGGGATGCCGGGTGCCCGGGGAAAACCAGGCCTACCTGTAAGTAACATCCTTCCTCTTTCTACCTTGTAAAGACATCTACCAAAGGACTACCCTATCGAGATCCAGTGTAGCATGGTGGCCATTGCAGCAAAAAGCAGCCTGTGGCCCTCTGAATGATGATGGGCTTTGACTCCTATCACCCATATCAAGCATGACCAAGAGTGCGTAATAGTTAGGGTTAACTTCCAGAGCCACCTTCCTCACAGGGTTCTTGCAAACCTGAAATGTGGCATCAGAAGATAGGGAGAACTTTTCTCCTAGTTGTTCCTTGACAACAGAAGATAAGGAGCTAGAAGGGAGAGATCTTCCCCTGGGAAAACACATGAGGTCAGTAGGAGTTTGAGGCTCGATCTTCCGGAGGTGGGAGCCAGATTATGGAGGTCACAGAAACTCCACGAGAAATCCTTGAAACAACAGAGCAGATGTCGAAGATATGATTTCATGGCTTTGTGGTCCTTAATTCAAAAGGTAATTTATTAAAAGGGTTAGATCAGGCAACGCTGCATTACCGAGTACACTTTGGTGTTGCTCCACGTTCAAGACTGTGTTTAAGTTCCTTGGGAAATGGATTCATGTTTTGAAAGAAGTTCCCATGTCCCTGGTTATGGGTTTATGCTTATGTCTTGATTCCTGATTTTCTATGTACCTTGTTACTTTTGAACAGAACTCTGATGAACTCTGATGAACCCTTTAGTAGTGTTTTTTATTTATTATTTATTTATCTACGACATTTATATACCGCCCTTCTCACCCCGAAGGGGACTCAGAGCGGCTTACAAGATATATATACATACAATACATTATATTATTAGCATAGTACAATATCAGTATTATATATTACTATACTGTACTATACCATTATAATGTAATATTATTAGTAATATTACATGCAATTATAAAATATATAATTATAATATCATATTATTATTATTTTGTATTACATTATAATATTATAAATTATATTATATTGTGTTATATTATATTATATTATATTATATTATATTATATTATATTATATTATATTATTAGCATAGCACAGGAGACAAGGTGGAACTGTCCCCTGGCCCCCTCTCTCTTCACTTTGGCCCAGAGCAGCAGTTGGTGCTGTGGGGAGGGGTCCCCAACTGATGGCATATTCAGGAGACAAGATGGAACTTGTCTCCAGATGTTTTTCCTATTGCTTTTTGGGACATTGCTCTTTGTATTGGTTTTTGCCTTTTTATATTTGTTTTCTTCAATAAACTGTTTAGTTAGTAATTCTGGACTCTTGTGTGGTGCAAAGGTGAATCCAGGCCATAGTGCAACATGAAACTTCATGTACATATAATTGTCAACATGGAGGCCTTCCACGTGTCATCTCTCACTGCAGGGCTGTTTGAGGAATACTGTGTTTGCAATGTTCTTGATATGGACTGACCTGATCCATACTCCATGAACCACCATGGTCATGGGAACCTAGCTGTCTAGACTTTTGCATTGCTCAGATGTTCTGAGCAAGCTCTTGATTGTTGAAGCCATAGCTTCAAAAACACCTTTTGGGACCACAGCCCACAGAATCTGTGTTGGTTTCAAAGACAAACTTTTTCAGTACTTTTTCAGACAAACAGTACAATTTTTACTGTTTTGATTAATGTTTTATTTATTGTTTTAATTGTTGTCATATTGCTTTGTTATATGTAGTGGCATCTAATTGTTGCCAAATGTAAGCCGTCCTGAGTGGGTTGAGAAGCAACAGGGTAGAAATACTGGAAATAATAATAATAATAATAATAATTATTATTATTATTTTCAATCCAATAGACCAAATTTCAGAAATACTAATGCGACGCCAATGCTGTCCTGTGGATTTTAAGGGTTGCCTTTAATTGGAGAGAGACTGATGCACCCATCATGTCTTGATAGCCCATGCGTCATTGTTTAGCTAAGTTCTGCCTAAGGCATTCATCTTCAGATGGCAGATTTCAGCTGATATAACAAAATATGCTTGTGAAAACAATGTAGACATGTGACAAATCAGGTTGAAAGGTGCTGTCTGTGGTGTTTTTGATTTCTTGATTCAGGGATCTCTTCTATATTTCTATAAAACTGGTTTCAGTTTTCTTATGTTACGCAGTTCACACACAGAGGTTTATAGGGCCATCTCATGCTTCCTATTCTTTGGTTTTCTGTAGGGAAGTGCCGGTGACAAAGGTGCAGTTGGAATTCCAGGACCACCTGGCCCTGAGGTACGTTCTGGATGTGATATGGCTTGGTTTGCTTTGAAGTCCTCTTCTGCCCAAATCAGGTCTTCCTGCTTTACCTCCAGAGTAAAAACAAGCTTGGGAAAATCATTGACGTATAAAATTCTATCATGTTCTTTACAAACTATCTTTTAAAAAACAGAAGGGCGGAATATAAGAACTGTAAATATATAAATAAATAAAAAACAAATTAAAATGGAAATTTAATTAATCAAACATTGGAAATGACCTGCTTAAGAGATAGGAGTGCCACCTTCTAGACCAGGCATGGGTAAACTTCGGCCCTCCAGGTATTTTGGACTTCAACTCCCACAATTCCTTTTCTCCCTCAGCCTTCCCAATTCGAGTAACTTCCCAGTAAATACAATGAGGGGCCAGCTGACAATGGGTCCCAAAATGGCATGCCTTTTGGGTGAATTGCACCCCTCTAATGAATAGGAGACATGATGGTCATGTTTAAATATGTGAGGGAAAGTCCTAGGGAGGAGAGAGTAAGTTTGTGTTCTACTGCCCTGGAAACTAGGATGCAGAATAATGACTTCAAACTACAGGAAAGGAGATTCCACCTGAACATTAGGAAGAACTTCCTAACTGTGAGAGCTGTTCAGCAGTGGAACTCTCTGCCCCAGAGTGTGGTGGAGGTTTCTTCTTTGGAGGGTTTTAAACAGATAGCCATCTGTTTGGGGTGTTTTGAATGCAATTTTCTTGCTTCTTGACAGGGAGTTGAACTGGATGGTCCACGAGGTCTCTTCCAACTCTATGATTTTATGATATGGTCCAAGTAAAACAAACTCAGTTAGATCATCCTAGATTTTGGGAGAGTTCATGATTGATTTGTCTTTTTAGCAGTCCATGATATCTGTAGAACTCTTCTTCAGCACCAAATCTCAAATGGGTTTATTGTCTTGCCATCCACATTTTTCACTATTTGTCTTTCACAACTATATATAGAAAATGAGACTTTAGCGTTCATCGATACATGACTAATTAAATGTCATTTTAGCTGATTACTTCCGAGGTCTGGTCAACGGCTAAATGAAAACCTTGTCCTTCAACAGCAGGCATGATTGATTGAGTAGGACTAGCAAGAATAGCTCCTACTATAACTTACTGCTATTTTTGTTCTAATCCTTTCCACTCATTATCTCAAGCTCAGCAACCACAGCTTTATTTTACATATATACACATGGTGTGTTCAAACTTGAAAAAAATCTTTGCAATGTTACAAACTGTTAACAGCTATGAGCTTTGGTACCAATAGCAGATTCAAAGGCAGTGTGTATGTGGATGGCAGTTTTGATGAAGAGTTAGGTGGAATGGCCTAGTTATGTCTATATTCTGCTTGTCATCCTAACATGGACATCTCTTTTAGTGGTTCCTGTTGTAGATCAGTCAGTAGTTTAACTGATGATTTAGAGAGGATTGTGAGCTTTCCTGTGACACAAAGTGATGGGTCCTCAAGTCTGGGAAATTCAAGTCTGGGAAATGATGGTGAGAAAACTGGTTCAGAAAGTGCAGGACTCCAAGAGCAAGCAGGAGAGTCAGAAGTAGCAAAAGCAGATAAGGATGTGAGTGAAGAGCTGAGTGATAAGGAGGGTTCCCATGAGAAACCACCTGTAGCTACGGAGATCAACAAAAGTTGTTGTTTACAAATCAGAGCTGAAAATAGAATGCGTCATTCAAAGAGATTACGTGAGAAAGTTGTGGAGAAAATTCATGGGAAACGGAATGATTTCATGGGTGTCTATTAAACAGAAAGTTGTTTACCTTAAGGTCAGTTCAGGCAATGCTGTGTTAGAGTGAGAAGCTAAGTCTAAGTTCTCTGTTTCCTGGTTCAAGCCTTGGTTTTAGATTTAATATATCCTGGAAGTTTTCTATGTTCCTGATCATGTACTTGTGTTCAAGTTTTTACTAGTTATACCTTCTTGCTTGTGGACTTATGCTGTACCTGTGTTTTCTGGCTGTTCCTGGGCATTGTCACCTCTGGAACTTTATGAGACATTTGGATTATTGTTTGGTTACCAGCTGTTGCTAAACCTTTTTGGATTATATATGTGGGAAATATATATCCTCCTTTCTTCTTCCTGCTTTTAATATGCGTTTTAATTTGATTTTACAACAAACCGTTTGCTTATATTCCTGGATTCTTGTGTGGTGCGGCGGTCATAGGTGTTTCCAGACCTGGCGTGCTACAGTTCCCATCTCTTGGTCCTATAGCATAGCCTCCAACACAAATCAAAACTGGGACATGTATGGCCAAGCAGCATCAGAGTGCAGTCAAAATGGAAAAGGCTTTTAATGAGAAAAAACAGACAAATTTGCTTTTGCCTGAGTCTTTTTTAAGAAAGTTGAGATTCCTCCCCTCCTTTCTGCTAAGTTAATTAAGAACTATTGCTGTGCTTTGAACTCTGTTTGCAGACAAAAGGAGGAAAGGCAAGGAACTGGGACATTTTAAAAGCCGTTGAGAAAGTGGGACAGCAGAGAAGTAATTGAGGCTGTATCAAATCAGGATAGCTGGAGGGCTTGGTACAAATGGTGTGGACTTCACCTCCCAGAATTATAGACTCATAGAATTGGAAGAGACCTCATGGGCCATCCAATCCAACCCCCTGCCAAGAAGCAGGAAAATTGCATTCAAAGCACCCCTGACAGATGGCTATACAGCCTCTGTTTAAAAGCTTCCAAAGAAGAAGCCTCTTCCACACTCTGGGGCAGAGAGTTCCACTGTTGAACGGCTCTCACAGTCAGGAAGTTCTTCCTAATGTTCAGATGGAATCTCCTTTCCTGTAGTTTGAAGCCATTGCTCTGCGTCCTAGTCTCCAGGGCAGCAGAAAACAAACTTGCTCCCTCCTCCCTATGATTGCCTCTCACATATTTATACATGGTATCATGTCTCCTCTCAGCCTTCTCGTCTTCAGGCTAAACAGGCCCAGTTCTTTAAGCCGCTCCTCATAGGGCTTGTTCTCCAGACCATTGGCCATGCTGCCTTGAAAAGCTAAAGTCCCAAAGATCCAGAGGTCTGGCCATTGAGAGCCACTAGATTGGATTAAACTTTGGTCCAATCTCCTCATGCTCAACTTACGTTATCCTAGTAAAGAAAAGAAAGATGTATTCTTGGAGAAAGGCTTGCAGCATTGGCTGACATCGTCTTTTCCCTTCATTGTCAGTGTTCTGGCATTTTGCGCAGTCTGGAACGGCTCTCGGTTGAGTTGTATCGCTTAGTAATCGGTCTTCTTTGTTAGCATTGGACTGGACTGTGACTTTCTTTGTTTCTGAATGGATGGTGGGCGGAAAAGCGTTGGCGTTCCACGTCAGGCCACCTCCGGCTAATGAGCATGTCGTCACCTTTCCTCTCTGTCCCGCCAAGTCCCGTTTCCCTTTTGTCAAGCTCGGCAAGGTCTTGATTTATTTCTTCGAGAGAATGCCACTAATGCTGCTGAGTCAAAATCCAAGACAGATTGAACAGGGGCCTTTCTTATGAGCTGAGAATGGCAGGGAAGTATTTGCTGACGTAAGAGATTTCTGGCTTGGATGGAATGACAGGCAGGACACTCAAGACATCCTTCATGCATCCTTGTACCTTGGGCTGTTTCCAGAGTACCACATTAAGCCCTATTGCAAAACCACCTCTGCTGAGCAGCTTTTAGATTAGAAGCTAGTAGGCTACATACATCCCGCAGGGTCCTCTTCATAATAATGCAATACATTTTATTTGTATTTTACTCTATCTCCCCAAGGGGACTCAGATCGGATTACAACATACACAGATAGGCAAACATTCAGTGCCTTTAATACAATGACGTGACAATCATAGAATCATAAAGTTGGAAGAGACCTGGTGGACCATCCAGTTCAACCCCATTCAGCCTTCAAATTGCCTTCAAAGCACTCCCAACAGATAGCCATCCAGCCTCTGTTTAAAAGCCTCCAAAGAAGGAACCTCCATTACACTCCGGGGCAGAGAGTTCCACTGCTGAACAGCTCTCACAGTCAGGAAGTTCTTCCTAATGATCAAGAGGAATCTACTTCCTTGTAGTTTAAAGCCATTACTCCATTGCATTTAGTCTCCAGGGCAGCAGAAAACAAGCTTGCTCCCTCCTCCTTATGACTTCCTCTCACATAATTATACATGGCTATCATGTTTCCTCTCAGCCTTCTCTTCTTCAGGCTAAACATGCCCGGCTCTTTAAGCCGCTCCTCATAGGGTTTGTTCTACAGACCCTTGATCATTTTAGTCACCCTCCTCTGAACACATTCCAGCTTGTCAACATCCCCTTTTAATTGTGGTGCCCAGAATTGGACACACTATTCCAGATGTGTTCTAACCAAGGCAGAATAGAGGGGTAGGAAAAACACGCAAATACACAGAACAAAGGTAAAGGCTTCCCTCCCATCTCCAGCTTCTGGAGGTGATGCTTAACTCCGGCCATGGGGAGATGCTCTTGTTCCATTTCCAACCCAAGTAACCTGTTGTCCATAGATGCCTCCTGGTTGCCTTGTTGGCATGGCTGCATTGGCACCTTTTTTACCTTCCCACCAAAGCGGTACCTATTGATCTACTCCCATTTGCATGCTTTCAAACTGCTAGGTTGGCCCCCCTTTAATCATCAGGTTTTTCTCCAATGAGAATAAATGATCTATTTCAGCTTCTGGAAGGTTCCAGAAGGGATGGTTTTGGGGTAGATCTGATTGTGTCTCCTTGCCCTTCTGGGCCATTCCAATTTTATCGTTGGGAGCTAGTGCATTTCCTGGACCTTGCTCAGCCTTGCAGAAGAATTGCCCTCTCTTTATTTTTGCACTTTGAAGTCTGAAGTGTTAGCTGGCCCTGGTTGTGTCCTGTCCTTATTTACTGGAAACAGGGGAAATCCAGACAACTAACACCTCCCAATGAAGGATTTCCCCCAGCAGGAAGCAGCCAGCCTTTGAAGCTGCAAGACTATTCAATGCTAATCAAGCTGGCCATTTCCAACATTCACACTTGCCTCAAGCAGACAAGAGTTCTTTTCCCCACCCTGGACACTATTCCACAGATATATATACCCCACTTGCCTATTTTCCAACAGACCTCACAACCTCTGAGGATGCCTGTCATCAATGTGGGTGAAATGTCAGGAGAGAATACTTCTGGAACATGGCCAGACAGTACGGAAAACTCACAACCACCTCTTGACATATTTTGAGCCTAAGATTCAATCTGCACCTTAATTATTCCTTGCTTAATTTAAAACCAAGGTTCCCAAATTCATCCCAGCTGGGCTTATAATCCATTCTTGCTTTAAGACAAAAGTAGTATTGGCTCAGTCTGAAATTGAGATCTTGCGTTAGCAGAGAAGACGCTGCAATTTGTTCAATTTGGGTCCAGTATAGTCTTGATCGCGTTTAAGCTTGAGGTTCAGTTTGGGTTGAAAGTGGCCTTTGCTTCATATGGAATTAGACTTGGCTTGAAGAGGAGGCTTGATCCAAATTAAAACCTGATCGTCACTTCATTTAAAAATGAGCCCTCTCCAAATCACCCTCAGATGTTTTGATGCAGTCCAGCAACAAAGCAGCTCCCCAAAGACCTGGCAGATGAAACTTTGACTTGGGAACTTGGTCTCTTCACATCTTTTCTGCTTGGCACTCTTTAGGGATTTCCAGGAGACATTGGCCCACCAGGACAAAACGGCCCCGAAGGCATTAAGGTGAGTGACACTGAAAAACCAGACTTTGGGCTGAGTTGCCAAGAGCCAATGAAAACAAAAGCACCAAAGAAAATGGGGGGGGGGGGGGAATGCTGGAGATCCCGGTGGATAGTTCTAGCCAAAGCTCTGGTTTTTAGGACTTGTTTGTATTGAGATGGCTCCAAGAGCTGGCGTAGAGTTTCTTTTCCTCTCCAACAGCCCCCCCTCCGCCTGCCTCCCCACTATTGGTTCTACAAGAAAATTGACTTTGGATGCCTTCCCATGGCAGCACGCGCTGGCAAGCCACTTCCATTCTGTTTCAATGGGACCTCAATAGTTATTATGCTTCTTTCTTTTCTGAGCCTTTCTCCTTCCTATCTCTTGCAGGGAAAACCAGGGGCTCGAGGGGTACCTGGCCCCCCAGGACGGCCTGGCCAAGAGGTAGGATCTCAGCCTACGATGCTACATTATTTCCATAAGGTCTCGATTCAAGCAAGCCCCTTTAATTTGACAGAATTATTGAGCTGGGAGGTCCTGTAGCTCTCCAGTTGTTGCTGTACTTAACTCCCATCAGCTCTCAGCCTTGGTGGCAAGGGCTGCTGGAACCAACCAATAGATATGTGCGTGGATTTCGTTTCTTCTGTTTCCTCCATTTTCTATGGTACTTCAGGAGCCTGTAACTGTAAGTGTCCCCTGATATGAAAACCCACCTGACACAAAAGCAAGCGGGAGCTGATTTTGCCTCCTTTTCTGGTTTTCGGTATCACTGTTTAATCTTTTTTATTAATCCCCCAGCAAACAAAAAGAAAACCTTCATTCCCTGAAAATTATTCTTCCTTACCTGGAAGTGGGAAACCTCCTTAAAATGCCTGGGAAAGAGTGTGTGGCTGCTGGCATGGTGCAGGCCTGGGAGAGACAGCGCATGTCCGCTTGCTTTTAGCACCTCTTTTCCTGTAGTGTAGAAAAACAGTTTCAAAAACAATAAGCCTCCTTAATATACACACACCTTCCTGCAGCTAACCACCTCTCCTCTTGAGTTTTAAGAACAAGAAGCCTCTTTAAGAACAAGAAGCCTCTTTAAAGTGTGCGCGCCTGCCTGCAGCTGAGCACCTCTCCTATAGAGTAGAAAAAAAACAGCTTTAAGGAGCCTCCTTAAAGTGCGCACACCTGCCTGCAGCCGAGCACCTCTCTTGTAGAGTAGAAAAACAGCTTTAAGGAGCCTCCTTAAAGTGCGCACACCTGCCTGCAGCTGAGCACCTCCCCTATAGAGTAGAAAAAACAGCTTTAAGGAATCTCCTTAAAGTGCACACACCTGCCTGCAGCCAAGCACCTCTCCTATAAAGTAGAAAAAACGGCTTTATGGAGCCTCCTTAAAGTGTACATGCCTACATGCAGCCGAGCACCTCTCCTATTAAGTAGAAAAAACAGCTTTAAGAACAAGAAGCGTTCTTAAAATACACGTGCCCGCCTCCAGCCAAGCACCTCTCCTCTGGAGTAAAAGAAAAACAGCTTTAGGAACAAGAAGCCTCCTTAAAGTGTGCACGCCAGCCTACAGCCAAGTGTCTCTCCTCCAGGGTAAGGCACAGCTGTAAGAACTTGCCTCCTTTAAATGCCTTGAAAATAGTACATGTGGTGTGCCCTCCAGGGAGAGAAAGTGTGCGTGCCTGCCTTAATCTCCTCTCCTCTAGATAGAATCAGCTTAATGATGGGAAGGGGTGCCTGCGAACCCCCCCCCCCCCCCCCCATAATGGGCCAATAGAAAACAGATCTTTCGACAACCCAGAACGAAAACAGATATCTTCCCTCCCAAGAAACAGATCAGGACCCCCACCAAAAACCAGAATACTAAAACAAAGCATGGATTAAACAAGTCTACCAACAACATCTGAAGGACCGCAAGTGGACCAGGCAGATGTGGCAATTCTTGGCCCATTGTGGTCATCCAGATGCAAGAGCAGAAGGCTGTCCGCTTCTCCGTAAAGAAGTTTTGCAAAGGAGAGCCTACTAGCTCCCTCAGAAATGTTGTTCTATTATCAAAGATACTGTCACAGAACTTCTCAATCATTTGGCTGAAGCTGTCTCATAGGACCATTTAATGGGTTTAGTCATGCTGTTTCAGACTGTGAGGAACCATTATTGGACCTCTCTTAGCATAACAAGTGCAGAACTATTGCTTGCCTCCACTCAGCCTCCCATCAAGATGTTTTCATTGCCATTGCATACCCTCCAACTGCCCTAGTTTGGCAAGGGTAATCCCAATTAATCCTCTTTTGTCTCCCTTGTAAAAGGTCCTGGTTTCTCTCTCTTCCTCCTAATCTGCCTCCTTGTCTTTAGTCTGCTTCAGTTGCTGCAATCTGAGTAACGCAGCTTGGGAGGAGAAAATCACGGCAGGGGTTGCCTTAGGGTTGCCGTAAGTCGGAAACGCCTGAAAGGTGCACAACACGGCCGCTTCTCCTTACCTCAAAGGCATTGTGCACTGAATTGTTGAGCTTTCACACACAGAGGGAGCTGTTCCGGAAAAGAGAAAGCTTTGCACAATCTGCAAGGGACAGGCAGAGTCTCAAAAGACACATTCCTTCTCCTTTGTCTAAAAAAGAGAGATTCCTCTGCAGAGAGAATACTTGATCTGTACACAGCATTTATTGTTGCTGCTGTCATTGTTTGCTGCTACTCTTGTTATTGTTGTTGCAACTCTTTTTTATCACATTTCTTATTTGCACAAATTTTGGAGTGACTTAAAAAAGCAAAAATATACCCCCCTCCTTCTGCACTATTGGTTTCCTCTCCTGGAGCTTATGTCTGGATTCATTAAAGCCCATGTTGTAATTTAACCTAAGTACCCCCAATTGGGTGACAGCAATACTACAAAGATTCTCCCTTATTTTGTTTATTGGTTGAATATTTTGTAAATACTTGCTCCTTTTATGTACCCTTCTAGGGTGATGAAGGGCCAGTGGGACCACATGGCATTCCAGGGGCAGAGGTAAGAAAAGGGATGGGAGTTGTAGTTGTTTTGATTGTGGCTGGGGTGGTTCCTGGAATTAGAGTCTCCACAAAGAAATTCTACAAGACCTTTTCAGTGATGTTGAGTATCTGTAGTATCTCGTTGCCTTTGGAATCCAGCTCAAAACACTCTTATGTTCAGTATTAGCTTAAGCAGCAATCAACAATATTTTCTTATTATTATTCTGCTCATTGGTGTTTTATTTGTAACTAGCTTGAGAACTCGGTAGTGCTCGGGTTATTTGAGAAAGGCATTGTTTGTTTTTTAAAGTTTTATAATATTAGTTTGGATAATGTCTAATGCTTTTTATTAGAAAAAAAAACAGTCTTTCCTTTTTTTTTAATGAGTGCTCCCATTAGAAAATGCATAAGGATGTGGATGAACTATAATTCCCAGAATCGTGGGGCAATCCTTCCCAAACCCTGCCATTATTCAAAGTTGGCTATGTTGGGTCTGTGTGCCAAATTTGGTCCAGATCCAATATCAGCTGTGTTCAGTGCTCTCCGGATAAGGGTGAACTACAACTCCCAGATTCCCAGGGCAATCAAACCTAAACCCAGCCAGTATTTACAGTTGGCCATGTTGGTTCTGTGTGCCAATTTTGGTCCCGATCCGTCGTCGGCTGGGTTCAGTGTGCTCTGGATTCCTGTTGAGTCAGTCTCCCAAACCTCTCCGCTTTGTTCACTTGCTGATCAATTCCTCTATGTTTGCTATGTGCCATAGGAAAGGGTAGGAAAGAGTTAAGGAAGAGGCAGCCAGCAAGGTCATGCACATTTCACACAAGGAACCCTGGGATGCCTGCCTGTGGTGGAGAAAACACATCAAGTTTAGGATGAAATTCTCCCCAAATAAAAATATTCCTTGGGTAGTGGGCCATAGTGTTTGGGGAGGACACTGGCAGCATTTAGGCTCCATGTTCATGGTTTTTGCTCTAACCTGCAATGTCAGTGGAAGAAGTGCCTTTGGAGGCTTCTCAGCACTTGGAACTATAGCCTGCTTGTGGAGGCCGAAGGCTGTCTGTGTAAGTGGACACTTCCGCCATGCACACACACATTTTCCATTTTTATTATGTGTATAGATTGTGATCTAAAATATTTTGAATTTTGTTTTTATGTTTTCAAACATTTTTAAAAGAAATTTTATGGAAAGATGGGACCAACTTAGTTGTTGGGGCTCAGCAGCAAGATGCTGGGGATGCTGGGGATTCTGCCTCAGAGGATGAGGGAAGTGATGGATTTTTCACTGAGTCTGTGTGTGATCATGCTGAAATACAGCCAGAAATGCAGACCGTAGATCAGAGAGGAGGGCTGACAGCTGCAGAAGAGATAGAGGATGTTTGGAATTTGTTTCTAATTGGCCTTCTCAGTCTTCAGAAGATGGGGAGTTATCCCACGATATGAGATTAGGCCTCCGTTCAGAGAGAGCAAAGGAAAGGTTAATAGAAGGTCAGAAAGACTCCTTGAGAAGCAGTCCTTGAAACCCAAGTCTTGAAGTGATGACCTCATGGCTTCTTGGTCAGGTTTGAGCTTAAATTAAGTGATGTTTCCCTGGCCTCTCCAGAGTAGACAACATTGCCTTAAAATCAAGTTCATGTTCAGCTCTCAAGTTTGACTTTGTTCCTGAATGAGTTTTGCCTTGGAAAAGTTCCTGTTTCATGCTTATGGATTTATGTTATGCTCTTGACTTCATGGAATTCACATACCTTGCTATCTTGGACTATTGATCTTTGTATCACAGCACCTTTTCTACTGCTTTAGTTAGCTACTATTGGACTCTGAGTGGTGCTGCGTGAAAAGGTGTTCCAGAGCTAGTGTACATTAGTTTCCTCATCACATAACTTTTTGGATGAATTGTCAAATTTCAACTAGATTTCAGTTTTGCAAAAAATTTCCCTGCCATTCCTGACCCCTTAGAAAGATTTCTCTGTAACTTTCCCACTGGTGCCACCATCTCGAATTCCCCCTTTCAAGCTGAGGCAGCTGTAAACTTTCCACTTCTGGCAGAAAAAAAACTTCATTTTGACTGATTTCTTTGTGTTCCCTTTTGGTTCATCTGGTTGTATACCTATGACAAATCTTTCTGAATGTGTGTGCATCTCTGTGTTTCAGGGTCCACTTGGCAGGAAAGGATTTCCAGGGAAACCAGGCCCTGATGGCGTAAAGGTAAAAGAAGAAGATGCTTTGTTTGTTGTGACCTGAAAAGGGGCAAAAGCAGGAGGGAATCCCATGGCTGCATCCATTCATTCCTAACACAGAGAGGTTCCCCCTCTTTTCTATAAATATTTTTGCTCTTCCTTTTTGCTTTCGGCCTGGAAATTCCAACTCACTGTGGTTTCTGCAGCATCAAGAATGATGGTGCATATTTTTGGAAACCACAGTGTTTCAACAGCACAGTGATCTTTGGAACTCTTTCCACTCTTTCCTTCTTTCCTTCCATGAACATCTCTGTGTTTCAGTCCGAAAATGTCAGTGGTTAGCCACCCATGTCTTCCTTTCTCTGAATTGTCCACAGAAGCCTCGTAGGGCATGGCTTCTCTCCTTCTGCCTCCCCCTCTTTTCCTAGAATGAAAATGTCACTTATGTATCTGACAAATGTCAGCCTGTCTGTGTAATTGCATTACAGACATCTGAGAAAAGATTTTTCCCTTACTCTGCTCCATGCCAGGCATCCTGTGTAGGATGTTATCCTAATTTGAGACTTTTCAATGCTTGAAGCTTCCCTGTCTCTTGCTTGTGACTTGCTTCAGCTTGCCTTCTTTAAGGCTCCTGTTAGTTTCAGTTGGATTAGTATACATTTAACAGGAACTTTTAAGAGAAAGAAATGGCAAAAGTTCCCAGTGAGGAAGACGAGAGAAGTTAAGAGCAGCATTTTCCTTTTGCTTGAGCCTAATCTCTTCTGTTCGCCCTTTGAGTTAATGACAAACTACTTTCACACTTTGAATCCAGTTTGTAGCAATTGAAGTAGTAGTAGTAGTAGTAGTAGTGATGATGATGGTGATGATGATAAATCGTCGATGTTGCAATCCCAGTCGACAGCAGAACTGAAGAGAAACAACTGGAAAAGCTGACATGATATGAGGATTTAAAGATCGAACTGTAAAGACGCTGACACAAGCCAGTCAAGGGGGTCCCAGTGGTGATCGGCACACTGGGTGCAGTGCCTAAAGACCTTGGCCTGCACTTAAACACCGGCACTGACAAAATTACCATCTGTCAGTTGCAAAAGGCCACCCTACTCGGATCTGCACACATTATTTGCCAGTACATTACACAATCCTAGACACTTGGGAAGGGTCCAACGTGTGATCCAATACAACGGCCAGCATAGTGATCTTGTTTGCTCTGTACTAATCTTGTTGTGTTTGTAATAATAATAATAATAATAATAATAATAATAATAATAATAATATACTTTATTTATATTCCGCTTTATCTCCCTGGGGAGCCCCTGGTGGTGCAGTATGTTAAACTGCTGAGCTGCTGAACTTGCTTACTGAAAGGTCACAGATTCGAATCAGGGTGAGGTCCCACTGTTAGCCCCAGCTTTTGCCAATCTAGCAGTTCGAAAACATGCAAATGTGAGTAGATGAATAGATACCGCTCTGGTGGGAAGGTAAGGGCGTTCCATGCAGTCATGCTGGCCACATGACCTTGGAGGTGTCTACGGACAATGCCAGCTCTTCGGCTTAGAAATGGAAATGAGCACCAACCTCCAAAGTCGGACACAACTGGATTTAATGTCAGAGGAAAATCTTTACCTACCCTTATCTCCCCAGATGGACAGAGTGGATTACAGTACACATATAAGGCAAACATTCAATGCCATTTTACACAGACAGTGACATATAATAGAAAGATAAGATAAAGGCCTTCCCTCTTTCCATCTCTAATGTCCGGAGGCAATGCTCATAGCCCAATACTCAAACCATGCTGGCTGTCACTATAGATAACTATAGAAACTGCAGTGTTAGCATAGCTGTAGCATTGCCCTAGGTTGGGAATGATTGGAAGGCACACCAGGTCAACTAATGGAACTGGGATGGAATGATCATGGTGATCAGAAAAAGCAGAATTGAGCTTGACAGACTGGCCCATCCCATGCAGTGGGATGCAATGTTTGAATGCTTCTTGGCAGGGGGTTGGACTGGATGGCCCTTGAGGTCTCTTCCAACTCTTTGATTCTATGATTCTATGATTCTATGATTCTAAGAGGAGAGCATGTCTTTCCCCATGGCAGTGCATGGGAGGCACTGTGCTCTCTTGGCACATCTCCACCAAAGCTTTGCAAAGGCATGAGTCCTTTGCAGCATTCATTCTCCTGGGCAGACAGAGACAGTCAAGATGGAGGAAACCCATCTGGCTCAAAGAGTGAAGTGGCTTCAGTCAACACTGTCTGGAAAAGCTGAGACCTTAATAAAACAACCGTGGGAAGAGCTCATGGGCAGCTGAAGATGATTTAGTTGCTCCAATTAGCAATTGTTCTGCTATCCGCACTGTGTTTGGGAATTGCCTGTGGTTAATTCTTCATGAACAAATTGGAGATTGTTTTGTAGTGTTTAATGTTTTAGTGTTATGAATAACTTTCAATAACTTGAAAGCATACTTTTTATTGCAATTTTCCAGTAAGAGAAATAAGGACTGCTTGAATATCAAGCAAAAATTGGGCGCTAGAAACAATATCGTACGAAAGTTGACTGGCACAGCCTGGGGATCACAACCAGACACAATGAAGACATCTGGCCTTGTTCTTTGCTACACTACTGCTGAGTATGCATGCTCAGTGTGGAACACATCTCACTATGTTAAAACAGTAGATGTGACTCTTAATGAGATATAGCACATTATCACAGGCTGTCTGCGCCCTACACCACTGGAGAAATAGCACTGTTTAGCCGGTATTGCACCACCTGACATCCACCGGGAAGTAGCAGCCAGTAATGAAAGGACAAAAGCAGTGACATCCCTGGCCTGTCTCCTGTTCGGATATCAACCAGTATGCCGGCACCTTAAATCAAGAAATAGCTTTCTAAGATCTACAGAGATACTCACAGGAACACCTCAGCAAGCAAGAGTCCAAAAGTGGCAGGCTAAAACCTGGAACCTCAATCCATGGCTGATACCAAATGAGAGGCATCCTCCTGGGCACACAGAAGACTGGGCAACTTGGAAGGTGCTGAACAGACTGTGCTCTGGGACCACGAGATGCAGAGCTAACCTTAAGAAATGGGGCCACAAAGAGGAGTCCATGACATGTGAGTGTGGAGAAGAACAAATCACAGACCACCTGTTGCAAAGCAGCCTGAACTCTGCCACATGCACAATAGAGGACCTTCTTATAACGACTGTATATACTCGAGTATAAGCCTAGTTTTTCACCCCCTTTTTTAGGCTGAAAAAGTTCCCCTCGGCTTATACACGAGTCAAGGTTATTTTTTATTTTACTCTGTTATTAGAATTATTTTTATTATATTTATTATTTTACTCTATTATTACTGCTACTACTACTACTACTACTACTACTATTACATTTACTGTATTATTATTTTTATTACATTTATTATTTTACTCTATTTATTATTATTATATTTATCATTTTACTCTATCATTGTTATTACTTTATTACTACTATTATTAAATGTCCATTATTTACTCTATTATTTTTATTACATGTTATTACATTTATTATTTGACTATTATTATTGGTAATAGGTAAGCACATTTATATTGAAGGAATAATGATTGAATCAGAGTTGGTCAGTCTTATCTTAACTTACAGTTTTATGTAAATACTCAAAAACATTTAACCTACTGATGATTACCAGTGGCAGCTACATTTCTCACCCTCGGCTTATACTCGAGTCAATACGCTTTTCCAGTTTTTTTGTGATAAAATTAGGTGTCTCGGCTGATATTCAGGTCGGCTTATATTTGAGTATATACGGTACATCAGAAGCACTCCAAGTGACCAGCTACTGTTCAAATGACATTTCATATAATGCCAAGTTTTTAAACTTTGTGTTTTCTCAAATACATCACAACTGTACCCTTGGTTTGCTCCTGATACAATAAGTAAATAGTAAGAGAAAGGATATAGAGAACTTTTACAGAGCAACTGTTAGACATACAGACATACAGATTCTATGTAACGTTATTGAATCCACAAACAACCTAAAAAAAGCGAGGTTACATTTTTACTTTGCATTCACATTACCCATACACATTTACTCATCCTTATGCATCTAAATATTACCTTATCCTTTCGCCATCCTTGGAAAAGCACCTGCTTAGGCCAGACCCTGCTTTCCCTGCAGCCTGCCAAAGCACAGTTCCAAAACTTCCAAACTGCATCCTCTTTCCCTGAGAACTATGCTTGTTTTTCCTACAGCAGAAACTGACTCCCTGCAAATGTATCATGACTCCAAAATCACACTCCTTTCTCTTCCCTTGAGAAAAGGAGCAAGTGACCAGATTGCGTTCCATTGCATATCTGCCACTCCCAAAGATACACTATCTCTCTCCTTCCGTGGAACAGAGCATGGCAGGTGGGCCAAACTTCTCCGGTCTGCCACATTTTTTGGAATATTAGGGGGTCTATTATATAGCAATATTTCTTGCTGATGTTGTTCCAAAGTTGTAACTGAATAATAGATGTTTTTTTCCATCCTGAAACATCCTAGCTTTATCTCATTTCTTGGCAAATGTTGACTCTCTTTAATTGGTATTGGTAAACGTAAGGAGCCTTGTGTTGACTTCTTTCTTAATGTAAGGAACCTTGTAAACATTTCCTTAACTTAAAGAGACATTACCTCTGATAAGGTATCTCAGAAGATAGTTTTTTAAGTGCAAAAAATATGGCAGTTTGTAAGACTATTATGTTGCTTCCGTCTCTCTTAATTAAGGGTGAACCGGGGAATTCAGGCCGACCAGGAAAAGTTGGTGAGCTGGTAAGTATTCCTTATATATGATACTTCTGGGCTCATATTTCTTGAGGAAAAGGCTTGTGTGCTGAAGATTGTTTTGATAGGTCTAACTGTAGCTGTTTCGTGTTGCCCTCTTGTTTGGATTTGAAATTGTCAGCTTGCTTTGACGACTACAAAACACACAATGCAGAGTAAGCGCTAATGAAAAATGCATAAAGTTACCTAGAGGCATTGAAGAAGAATGGAAAATATTGAAAGAGTAGTACAGTAGTTCTCAGCCTGTGGGTCCCCAGGTGGTGGGGAATGCCATACATTTCTGGTAGGCCTACAACTACCAGAAATCCCAGACAGTTTACCAGACAGTTGAAGGCCAAAACATCTGGGGACCCACAGGTTGAGAACCACTGGAGTAGTAGCACCATATAAAATCTGAATAAGCAGAAATGGGGTCAAAATTGGATTTCATTCTGCCAGGACTTTACACTCCAGAAATTGTTTCAATACATTTAGCTTTAAATAATAGAGCAGTCCTGCACGAGGGGCTGTGGTGGTGCAGCGGGTTAAGCCGCTAAGCTGCATAACTTGCTGACTGGCACGTTGGCAGTTCAGATCCATGGGATGGGGTGAGCTCCCATTGTTAGCCCCAGCTTCTGCTACCTTAGCAGTTCAAAAACATGCAAATGTGAGTAGATCAATAGATATCGCTTCTGCGGGTAGGTAACAGTGTTCCATGCAGTCATGCCAGTCACATGACCTTGGAGGTGTCTACAGATGTCAGCTCTTCGGCTTAGAAATGGTAATGATCACCACTCCAAGAGTTGGACTCACTGGACTTAATGTCGAGGGGAAGCCTTTACCTTTATTTGAATAATATTTATTTATTTATTTATTTATATACCGCTCTATCTCCCCAAGAGGACTCAGGGCAGTTTCCAAGTAACAAACACCAAAAACATACAGAATAAACAACATGAGCATAAAATTATCAAAACAACATCAGCATAAAATTATGTATGAGGCTGCTAGTGTGACTGTTTCAAAATCCCATCTAGCTAAATAATCAGAGACTCAAATAACAGTACATCAGTCTTTTATTTGCTCATGTTCAAAACCTTTTAAAATGCCCCTGCTTAGCCTCTTCCCTACATTATACGATGAATTCATTTTGTATATTTGTATGCCACTTCCATAAAGTAAAGTGTAGTCATGACTCATTCTAAAACTGAACTTGTCCAAAAGCAACATTCGAACGAAAAGCATGGCAAAAACCTGCAACCATCCCACTTGCAAAGCTTTGTCCATCACAGAGAATGCCAAGAGAGGAACTAAATAAGGCCAATAGCTGTTTCCTTTTACCTATTGGAAATAAAAGAGTTAGATCAGAGTATTTCCTAGACACATTCAGGTTGGATTGATGCGCAATGTGCTGAGAATGTCAGTGTTGTTCTTCTATGCCCAAATGAATGCATGCAATGTCCACATAGGGTCCATTGGGAATCCTTGTCTGCTGGTGGGGAATGCCATACAGTATTCTAATCCAGAGATATGAAGGGGTAGAAGAAAGCCTTCTTTTCTTAGAAGGGTGAATCACAGAGACAAAAAGGAGTAAACTCTCAGTCTCTCCATACACTTCTGAAACCATTCAACCAACCAAGTGCTGTGTAAACCTCACCGCACCTCTCAATCCCAGCTTGACTGCATGGAAGAGCCCCGCCATGGCTTTGGCCAGACTCCCTTGTGGGCTCCTTGGCCATTGGCTGAAGGCCCTGTGGCTTGTCCTGGCAGCCTTTTCCCAGTGGTAGAACCTAGTTTTTATGGGCTTGTTCAGTTTGAAAGAATCCTACTGATTGCCTGATCTGGAGCTGTGTGTAAATGGACTCCCCAAACCCTTCACCATAATCGTGGTTAGAGAAATTAGGAGGAACACTTTCAAGAATTCCTCCCCGGGAAGGAGAAGTCCTCTAATGAATGGTTGGTCACTATGTGGATTTCCTGCCAAAGTCACCTCTGGGCCACCTCTCACTCCTGCTTGCCCAAATATATCTCTTTTCTTCTGCAGTCCCTCTCAAAATGGTGACAGAAAGTGGTGTTACATCATATCCTATTGCCATTTGGAGAGAGACTACAGAGGAAAAAGAAGGAATAGCATACTTACCCTCTTTTTAGGGGGATTAGGAACTCTAGAGGCCACAAAAGCAGCATCTAGGGCAATGTTTCTCAACCTGGGAGGTCGCAAGGGGGTTTAAGAGGGGTTGCCATATGTTTCTGATGGTCTTAGGAACCCCTTTGGCAAAGAAGGCTGAAGATCTCTCCGCCTGTCCTCTTTTTGGAAACGAGAGAGTGAATCTCTCCACCAAAAGGCCTTCTCTGCTGTGATTGGCCAGCCTCTCAGCCAAGGCAGAGCTGTTTCTGAGACTCCACGCAAGGAGGGGAGAGCAGGTGTGCTCGGCGCATGGCAGTGTGGTGTGCATGTGGCAGGCAAGAAAGAGCACATCAGATTGGAGGGAAGCTCGCCCCAGCGAGTCCCTTCAAGACATGGGGGATCCTGTGTGGGAAATTTGGCCAAATTCTATTGTTGATGGGATTCAGAATGCTCTTTGATTGTAGGTGAACTATACATCCCAGCAACTACAACTCCCAAATGACAATATCAACACCCCCAACCCCACCAGTATTCAAATTTGGGCGTATCAGGTATTTGTGCCAAATTTGGTCCAGTGAATGAAAATACATCCTGCATATTGGATATTGTGGAACCCTGGTGGCGCAGTGGGTTAAACCCCTGTGCTGGGACTGAAGATTGACACATCAAAGGTTCGAATTCAGGGAGAGTGCAGATGAGCTCCCTCTAACAGCTCCAGCTCCTCATGCGGGGACATGAGAGAAGCCTCCCACAAGGATGGTAACACATCAAAACATCTGGGCATCCCCTGGGCAACATCCTTGCAGATGGCCAATTCTCTCACACCAGAAGTGACTTGCAGTTTCTCAGGTCGCTCATGACATGACAATAAAGAAATAAATCGGATATTACATTACGATTCATAACATTAGCAAAATTACAGTTATGATGTAGCAACAACAAAAAAATGTTTGGGGATCACCACAACACGAGGAACTGTATGAAGGGGTCACAGCATTAGGAAGATTGAGAAACACTGAGCTAAAACAGTAAGGACTGGAGACGACGTCTCTTCTTTTGAGAGGAAAGGATCACATATCAGTGGCAGAGCATATGCTTTTTGTGCAATTTGTCCCAAGTGTGGCCCCAGAATTCCACTTGCCTGAAAGCCAAGGGACTGCCTGTCAAAGACAAAATGGAGCTAGGTAGACTGACAACTTGGCTCAATACAAAACAACTTCTTATGTGTTTTTTTTGTATACTTGAGGTCTTGTAGAAACTCCGAAGACAGGGTGTGGGGAAAACAGCCTTTTGTTGGTCTGAAACAGGCATAGGCAAACGTGGGCTGTCCAGGTGTTTTGGACTTCAACTCCCACAATTCATAACAGCCTCAGGCCCTTTTTTTCCTCCTTGGCCACTTAAGCTGAAAAGGAAAGGGCCCAAGGCTGTTAGGAATTGTGGGAGTTGAAGTCCAAAACACCAAGTTTGCCTATGCCTGTTCCAGACCAATCAACACCACCCAAACTCCACCAGTGTTCACATTTGGGCATATTGAGTATTCCTTCCAAGTTTGGTTTTCCCCACACCCTGCCTCTAGAATTTCTCCAAGACCTCAAGTATACAATAAAAACATACGTTGTTTTGTACTGAGGACTATACACAAAACCAAGAGATGTATCTTCCAGTCTTACGTCATCTGGAGTAAACTGCAAACAGTGTTCTTCCTTTCCTCTTTCTCTATTAGGTTCCATGGAAGTAAATGTGCACAGTTAAACAAATGTGCACTTTTGAGAAACATGTGCAAACACATATTTCACAATTCTCAAAAGACACCAATTAAGGCATTGGTCAGGAAATACAAACATGTAGTAAGAAGAAATGCAATCTTGCAACTAATATTCAAGGGGGAGAGAAGAAACATCTGATGGGAGTCAGGGAAATGCCTTCACGTTGGGATCTTTTCATAGGAACCTTCAGCTGAGATGCAGAAAAAGGAACGTTAAGCCGAGGGAATCCACAAAGTGCAGGCACGGCCTGTAATTGGTTCCTTCTCGCTGTGTGTGTCTTGTG
This sequence comes from Anolis sagrei, assembly GCF_037176765.1. Taxonomy (NCBI): domain Eukaryota; kingdom Metazoa; phylum Chordata; class Lepidosauria; order Squamata; family Anolidae; genus Anolis; species Anolis sagrei. Next base: position 14,683,329 of record NC_090031.1, on the reverse strand, counting down.
GCTCTCCTCTCTCGGCGCCTGAGCTTCAAAGGCCCAACTGTGGTTTCGGAGGCAGGACCAGCTGGCTGGCGCGCAAAGGCCCACCGCCTGGGAGCAATTGTGTCCTTGCCGGTAGCCAGCAAGAAGTTCTGGACAGTTTGCAAAGGGCGCTGGGTTCATTCGCCAAGCGAGGAGAAATCCTTTCTTGTTTGCTGCTCTGAAGTAAATAAACCAGAAAATCAATTCTGCTGTTGTTTCCCCTTTCGGTTCCTCTTTCTCTTCAGGGTCTGATGGGCTTCGTTGGTCCAGTAGGGGAACCTGGAATAGTCGGGGAGAAGGTAAGAAAGCCTGGCTCGTTGGATCATCTGCACAGCTCTGCAGGAGATCAGGAGTGGGTTCAGAAAGCACCAAATAATAGCCTTGAATAAATCTGAGCACTAAAATGCAATGGAAATTGGGCCTGCAGTTTTGAAATGCGACCTCCAGGCTTGATAGGCGAAGGTTTTGGAAAATGGAAATCTCCATAACCTTTTGAGATTTTATGATCTTTGGAAAGGCATAACCTTGTTAGAAGTCATAACCTCTTGGTAAAAATGGGATTCACCAGCATTCATGGTTTCTCAACTGTTTAACTGATGTACAGATTTGTCTTTGAACTGTTAGGGACAAAGATATGCCAATACACAAACATATATATTCAGCAGAGTTTCAGAAGTGTTATTTTTAGTTGCCCAAAAAACTCTACTCTCCCTTAAAATATACAGTAGAGCAGTGGTTCTCAACCTGGGGTCCCCAGATGTTTTTGGCCTTCAACTCCCAGAAATCCTAACAGCTAGTAAACTGGCTGGGATTTCTGGGAGTTGTAGGCCAAAAACATCTGGGAACCCCAGGTTGAGAACCACTGCAGTAAAGTCTCACTTATCTGACATAAACGGGCCAGCAGAACGTCGGGTAAACATAAATGTCTGATACTATGGAGTCTCCTACTATTACCTGTCTGATGTGGTGCTAGACACCTAGAATATTAACAAGAGGGACTCAAATGGTTAAGGCAAGGCAATGCCTCGGGGCCAGCAGGAAGTACCCGGATGCGGAAGAGAAGCGTGGAAATCACAGAGGGGAGGAGGGAGGACGCTTCCACTTCCAGTCCTCCTCTTTTCCCGCTTTCCTCCCTCCTCCTCCTCCTCCTCTTGCCTTTTTCACTTATTGGGAATGGAGAGAGAGTTGGGGAGCACTCCTTTAATTGAAGGGGAAATGCTGGAGGAAATGGGAGCTGTCGGATAAGACAGAAGGTCGGATAAGCGAAGGTCGAGGGTGAATCAAAAAGTTTTGCCTACTATGAACCTATAACCACAGGAGTTGCTCCAGATCATAGCCTGAGCTGTCCTCTAGACAAAACTACCATTCAACATAGTCAGCATCAATTTGGATGCATTTGCACCATTGGTTAACCCAGGCATCAAAACCATTTGGAAAAATTCAGGGTTTTGCTCCGTGACCCATGATTTCAAAGCTGTTTTAACATCATTCAAGTCACGGAATCTGAAACTTTCAGACTTCTTTGCCCAACATCGCACATTGCTGATATCCATTGCAACATCCCAATAAACCTCCTTCCAGCGATGACAGATTTTCTTAGGTGCACAACTTTCTTTTGCCATAAATTCAGTGATGACTATTTCTTTTAGCTTCAGATTCATGGCTCTAATAAGTCAATCAGAACAGTAGAGTAAGGTGTTCTCTATCATATCATGCATAGATTGTCCAGTAGCTCTGAAAGAAATAAGTTAGAGTGATGGAGGCATTGCTTTTTGACCCACCCATGTGTGTGTATGTGTGTGAGTTTGTATACACACACACACACACACACATTTTAAAGCACCACACTCACCCTGGGATTGCTCCCCCTTGTCCTAACACTGGAGAAAAGAGTCCAGCCCAATGCAATCTTAGAGCCAGGCCAAGCGCGCTGGGATTTCCTAGGCCTCGGGGACAGTGAGACTTAGCGCTTCTGCGTTATTTGCTGTGTTTTGTTAACAGAACCTTCTCACTCGGGCTTCTTTGTTGCATTATCTCCTTTAGGGGGACCGGGGCATGGTAGGACCTCCAGGACCACCAGGCGCCAAGGGGTCGATGGTAAGGAGTAAGTCTGCATTCTCTGGCTCTCCTTCTCTCCCTGGGAAAACAATAGCTCTCCTCTCCTGCAGTCTCTCTCCTCCTCTTTCTCACTGCCATTTGCTTTGCATTCCCCGCAGTGACTTGCTGTGTCCCGCCCCCACGCTTTGAGGTCAAGGAGGGTGCTTGACCTCAGCCGAGTTATAGTATCTTAGCACTCATGTGCCCGAGCATGGGATTAAGTGTGCCGACCACCCAGCACCTTCCTCCTCCATATCCACCTCCTGAAATCAACTGTGTTTTTACAAGTCTGCGAAAAAGAAAGCAATGGTTCTCTTTTTGGTTTATCGAGGAAGCCTTTGATGACTTCAAGTCATTAATCATTTCAAAGCCTGTGCAATTAGAGCGGCCAAAAGGCTCACTTGAAAATCCTTTGGTTTGTTTGTTTGTTGTATATCTACTACAGTAGTTCAGGTGGGTAAACCCAGGCCCATGGGCCTGGATGCGGCCCCTTGAGCTCTTTTCTCAGGTCCTCCTCTCTCTAATCATCCTATTCTCGCTTCTTTCCCTCCCTCTTTCTTCCTTTCTCCCTCCTTCCCTTTCACCCTTTCATCTTTCCTTCCCTCTTTCCTCCCTTCTTCCCTCTCTTTCCCTTCCTTCCTTCCTTCCTTCCTTCCTTAACCTTTTCTCTTTCCTTCCATCTTTCCTCCCTCCTTCCCTTTCTCTCTTTCTCCTCCCTCCCTGCCCTTGTCTTTTGTCCCTTCCCTCTTTCCTCCCTTCCTCCCCCTCTTTCTCCTTCCTTCCTTCCTTCCTTCCTTCCTTCCTTCCTTCCTTCCTTCCTTCCTTCCCTGTTTTTCTTTCTCCTCCCTCCCTCCCTCCCTCCCTCCCTCCCTTCCTCCCTTCCCTTTTGTCTTTCCCTCCTTCCATCTTTCCTCCATCCTTCCCTTTCTCTCTTTCTCTTCCCTCTCTTCCTTCCCTTGTCTTTCGTTCCTTCTCTCTCTCTTCCCTCCCTGCATTCCCTTCCTTTGGTCCCTTTTGTCTTTCTTTCCTTCCCTCTTTCCTCCCTTCTTCCCTTTTCTCTTTCTCCTTCCTTCCTTCTTTAATTCCTTCTTACCACCCCTTTTGTCTTTCCTTCCCTCTTCCCTCCCTCCTTCCCCCCCTCTCTTTCTCCTTCCTTCCTTTCCTCTTTCCCTGTTGTCTTTCTTTCCCTCTTTCCTCTCCTTCCTTCCTTCCTTCCTTCCTTCCTTCCTTCCTTCCTTCCTTCCTTCCCTGTGATGGCTGAATTGCAGATGGATAATAAAAATGCCAGGATTTTCATACAAACTTTTTTTGTTCTATAGGGTCATCCAGGAATACCAGGTGGAATAGGTGAACCGGGGGCCCCGGGACCACCGGTAAGTCATGATTTCTTTTCCTTGCGACTGACCTCTGGGTTCTCCTGTAGGAGTTATATCACTAACAACATTTATTTCAAGGGAAATGAAGTGGTATTTGAATTGACATTCCAAGTTGATGATATGAGCCCTATCCTGTGGGTTTCAACTTTATCATTTAGCAAGAGGGAAAGTGTTAAAAGGATACCCAAAAGGATAATTTTCTGTAAGACAGAAAGTGCCCAATGCATTTTTGTGAAACCTTATTCAGGAGTGTTTTTGCATTGCCTTCTAGGGCCCAACTGGAATCCGTGGCTCCCCAGGAGTCAGAGGCCCAAAAGGTCGTCGGGTAAGTCAATATTCCTCAAATGTTCAAAATTTGCCATGGACAGTGTGTCCCACTAACCTTCCAGGTGACAACAGGAAAACCTGTGGGGGTCAAATAAGTTTTTAATTTCCCCTACTTGAAACTCATCACTATGGGATGAACAGACGTCTTTTGTGAGAGAGCTACAGACTTCGGGGGGCTGTAACCAAGAAGACCATGTCCCTCACAGGAGTTAAACCTGGCAGAAGTGGGTTGTGGATGAGGGTCTCATGACAAAGGCAAGGGGTGAGCAGGGCCATTTGAGTGAGAGCGACCATTCAGACCTGGGAAATTTGGCCTCACTTGAAGTACTAAAAACTGCTTTGAGTCCCCCTAGGGGTGAGGAAAGCGGTATATAAATACTGTAAATAAATAAATAAATAAATAAATAAATACCATAGCCACTGAGTCAGCAGGAAGTGCATAAACATACACAAGTATTGACTATTTATTAGTTGACCCAATGGATCTAATCTTATTTGGGTTTAGGTCTTTGGGGGCCACAGCTCGGAGTACCTCAGATCGGTGAAATGAAGGGCATTGGGACCAAGACGCATTCCCCAGACTTGATTTAATAATAATATACTTTATTTATATTCTGCTCTATCTCCCCGAGGGGATTCAGTGTGGATTACAGAACACATATATGGCAAATATTAAATGGTGTTATACAATTAACAAGGACAGATAATACATAAACAGAGGTAAAGGTTTTCCCCATCTTTTTCCATCTCCTGCATCTGGAGGCTGTGCTTGACTCTGACCATGTTGGCAGGGGGTGCTGCCACTCCATCTTCCATGCCAAGGAGCTTTGTCGATGTAGATGTCCTCCCAATCAAATCACCTGGGTGCCTTTTATTACCTCCCCACTTAAAGTGGTACCTATTTATCTACTCACATTGCTGTTTTCTAACTGCTAGGTGAGCAGAAGCTGGGCTGTTGGTTGGGAGCTCACTCCAACCCAGGTTTTCGATTGGCAAGATTTTCTGCAGCTGGCAGTTTAACCCGCTGTGCTAAAGCCTGGCTCTGTATCTCTATTGCTTTTTTTTTTTTTAGTTAAGCCCGTTCCCTGTAAGTGTGATATTTGGCAAGGGCTTTGCCAAAGGCTCTCGCTGGCCCAGGTTTCCCTCCTTCATCTCCATTCCTGTCAATCCCTGGGCAAAGCAGGCAACCAGAAAAGTATGGCGCCGGTGGTGAAACCTTCCGGCCACCTTCACCCGGGAGCTGTCAAAGTCACTTAATTTTGGAAAGCCGCTCTCCAAAAATACTATTTTAATGAGGTGGAAATAAGGCAGTTAAAGAGTTTAGAAAGGCCAGCGGGAGTTTTCACTTTAACATAGCAAAAAGCCTAATCTTAGAATGAATCCGGCTCTTTCATATCCTGGGTGGCCAGGACCAGAGTATTCCTAGAGGTTGGCAAGTTGAATTTGGGCAAGTTGAATTTGGGCGATTGCAGACCATTCTGCATAAGAAAATCAAGTCCAAGCAAAGCCTCCCTACAGATCTCACAATTCAAGTGTTGAAACAGCTATTTGAGGCCCAATTCTCGCTCCTGACAACGTTTCACAGGAGATGATCGGCACCTGTGTGGCCAAGTGACATCAGCCCGTGGTCAAGACAGAAAAAATGATGAGGACAAGCACACAAGTGAGGAGAGGCTGCAGCACTGAGCCTCCTGGGAAAGGGAAGGCTCTGCCTTCTTTTCCTTGTCCTCCTTACTGAATTAATCCACAGTCTTTGCAGTTTAACCTCGGTTTGCAGCAATCTGAAGTACGCTGAGCATAGAGGAGAAAGTGGGAGAAGGAGAAAGAAACGCCACCATCTCCCCGAGTTCCTTCAGAAATAAAGTTATTATTTCATAACCAGATCACTACGGCGGCTTTTGAATTTGCTCACACGTCCGACATGTCTAGGACTGTGTAATGTATCAGCGAGTAATATGTGCAGATCCCAGTAGGGTGGCCTTTTGCAGCTGACAGATGGTAATTTTGTCAGCGCCGATTGTGTTTATGTGCAGGCCAAGGTCTTTAGGCACTGCACCTAGTGTGCTGATCATCACTGGGACCCCCTTGATTGGCTTGTGCCAGAGTCTTTGCAGTTCTATCTTTAAATCCTCATAGCATGTCAGCTTTTCCAGTTGTTTCTCTTCAATCCTGCTGTTGCCTGGGATTGCAACATCGGTGATCCATACTTTGTTTTTTTCTACGATTGTGAGGTCAGGAGTCTTGTGCTCCAAACCTCTGTCAGTCTGAATTCGGAAGTCTCAAAGTAGTTTGATGTGTTCATTTTCCATAACTTTTTCAGGTTTGTGATCCCATCAGTTCCTTGTCACAGGCAGATTGTATTTGTGGCACAAGTTTCAATTGATCATCTGAGCAGCGGTGTTATGCCTCTGTTTATAGTCCGTCTGCATGATCTTGCAGCAGCTGAGGGTGTGATCTATTGTTTCAGCTGCTTCCTTGCAGAGTTTACATTTGGAATCTGTCATTGACTTTTCAATTCTGGCTTTGATGGCCTTGGTTCTAATGGCTTGTTCTTGGGCTGCCACAATCAGGTCCTCCTTTGTCTCCTTTTCCCAAGTTCCATTTGTGAGCCACATCCATATTTTTTCATTGTCCATTTGGCTTTCAATTTTCCCCAGGCACTGTCCATGGAGAGCCTTCTTTAGCCAGTTTCTACTCTGCATTGTATTTTCATGGTATTCCCTCCTTGTCTTTTGCACTTGAAGCAGTTTTCTACTCTTGACTTCCATCAATGTTGGTTCTTGGCTGCCTTTCATGTAATCTGCCAGCGCATGTTTCTCTTCTTCTACCGTTGGTTTCACTTGCAGAAGCTCTCTTTCTGCCTCCTGATTTTCTAGGCAGGGCAAGCCTGTTGACATCACTACATGGGTGTCATGAGGAGTGGATTGTCATCCATTTCCTTGTTTTTCTGTCCAGATCATCCAGCTCTGCTTGCGTCCAGTTCACAATTCCAGCAGTATATCCGATGACAAAAATGGCCCAAGTGTTGATAGCCTTGATCATATTTCTTGATTGTATTATTATTATCATTATTCATTTCATTCATTAGGTGATCCCTCATAGCTCAAGGATTATTGTCTTCCAGATGTAGTGTCTTGGTGGTGGGTCCGTAGGTGGCTATGGGGCCCTATTTTTGATCTGCTTGTTCTCCTGCAGTGAGGACATCGGTTTTCAGATGGAAGGCGGTCCCGGTCAGGGTTGGCTTGACATGCCTTCCTCTTGGCATGTTTCTCCCTTTTGCCTTCCATTAATGCCTCTTTGAATTCTGCAGCACTTCTGGTCACAGCTGACTTCCAGTTAGAGCGCTCAAGGGCCAGGGCTAATTAGTATTAGTATTATAATAATGTGAACATTTTAAAAGCAGCTGAAAGGTGTGGTGAAGGAGGATCAATACAACACTCTGGCATTTCTGCTTGTCCCGGTTTTAATCTGTCAAATGTTGGGTGGTATGACATTGCTTGGGGGCCGTCCTGGCCCTAATCGAACACTGCTGTCACATCAGCTGAGACATCCCTATGATGTCAGCCACATGCGCTGTGAACACCCAAGCAGCTTTGTCTTTCCCGCCTTCCCTCTTCATAATCTCTTGTGAACAAGCCCTTGGTTTTGTTCTGCTGCTGAGCCCCTCACCATCCTTCCAATTTGTGCCCTTCTCCATCCAGCTTGTTTCTGATCCCACATCCAAGAACATATTTCAAATCAGAACGGAAAGACATGGAGGCCGCCTGATTGCCAGAAGCTTGCGGATTCTGCTGATCTCCATGTAGATGCTTCATTAGTCAGTTTGGTTTTTGAAGCCCAGGAAATAGCTAGTCTGGTTTTGATTGGGAAGAACAATGACTGATGTGTATGTATGTGTGTAGGACTCTCCGTTTTACAGATTGCGGCCCCCCGAAGACCCCATGTCGACTTAGGCAAAACCCCCAATAGACCTTTGATGAAGAATATTCCTTCTGAGACAAGAATGGTTCCCATTTAGAAGAGTCTTTCCTCTCCGCACACACAGAGTATCTCTCCCCCCGTGGCTTTTAGGAAGCCCGTTCTGTACCATTCTCCACAGAGGCATTTCTTTTTCCAAGGAGTCTTCAATTTTTTTTTAGCAAAACAATTTAATCCCAAGGATTAATTTTAAACACATGCCCCAAACCGCGTGTGTTCAACATGGCCTTTTACTCATGCGCCAAAGCCTCAGCGGAATTAAGTCCATGTGGCTGAGAAATGTCACCAACCCTGCTGGAGGCAGCATGGGTTGGCAAGATCGGATTCTCCAAATGGATCAAAATCTGGATCCATTTAGGATCTAGGTGATGCTGCAGGAGATGCAAATGCCCCATCGTTGCTGTGAGTTTTCCGGGCTGTCTGGTGGTGTTCCAGAAGCATTTTCTTATGACGTTTTGCCCACATCTATGGCAGGCATCCTCAGAGGTTTTGAGGTCTGTTGGAAAGTAGACAAGGGAATTGTCAAAGGCTTTCATGGCCGGAATTAATGGGTTGTTGTGAGTTTTCTGGGCTATTTGGCCATGTTCCAGAAGCATTCTCTCCTGACATTTTGCCCACATCTATGGCAGGCATCCTCAGAGGTTGTGAGGTCTGTTGAAAACTAGGCAAGGGAGTTGTCGAAGGCTTTCATGGCTGGAATCAAAGGGTTACTGTGAGTTTTCTGGGCTGTCTAGCCATGTTCCAGAAGCATTCTCTCCTGACATTTCAACCACATCTATAGCAGGCATCCTCAGAGGTTGTGAGGTCTGTTGGAAATTAGGCAAGTGAGGTTTATATATCTGTGAAATAATGTCCAGGGTGGGAGAAAGAACTATTATTTTTGAGGCAAGTGTGAATGTTGCAATTGGCCACCTTGATTAGCAATGACTAGCCTTGCAGCTTCAAGGCTTGGCTGCTTCCTGCCCGGGGGAATCCTTTGTTGGGAGGTGTTAGCTGGCCCTGGTTGTTTCCTTTTTGGAATTCCCCTGTTTTTGGGTGTTCCCTTTATTTACTATCCTGATTTTAGAGTTTTTAATACTGGTTCATTTTTTGTGGTTTTCTCTTTTCTGTTGAAATTGTCCACATGCTTCTTGTGGATTTCAGTGGCTTCTCTGTGTCGTCTGATATGGTGGTTATTAGAGTGGTCCAGCATTTCTGTGTTCTCCAATAATAATATGCTGTGTCCAGGTTGGTCCATAAGGTGCTCTGCTATGGCACTTGATGAAACTGTTAGAATTGTTGCTGTTGATAGAAGGACAGCAAGGAGAGGGTCAATTCTACCTCCTTAAGAAAGACTTTCCAGAGTCTGGGGTAGCCACTGAGAAGTCTGTCTCTCCTGTCACTTAAAGTGTACCTAGGAAGACATGGGACTTAAAAAAGGAATGTATCACCTCCCAACAAAGGATTCCCCCAGGCAGTAAGAAGCCAGACATTGAAACTGCTAGGCCATTCAATGCTAATCAAGGTGGCCAATTGAAACATTCACCCTTGTCTCAAACAGACAAGAGTTCTTTCTCCTACCCTGGATATATAAACCCCTCACAACCTCTGAGGATGCCTGCTATAGATGCAGGCGAAACGTCAGGAGGGAATGCTTCTGGAACATGGCCAAATAAATTATTGTTTCTTTTTGATGTTTTGTCTTATGTCTTTTATAATAGGCTGTGCTTTTTATTTAATTTTAGTGTGTTAAATTATAATTTGTATTTATATGTTAGGTTGTATAAATGTTGTTAGTATGGATGTATTGTTGTTGTAATTGGGCATTGAATGTTTACATTTTATGTTTGGAATCCGCCCTGAGTTCCTTTGGGAAGATAGAGTGGAATATAAATAAAGTTATATTATTATTACTATATTACTAGCCGTCCCCTGCCACACATTGCTGTGGCCCAGTCTGTGTATATGTGTTTTGTGTGTGTATGTGTGTGCATATTTTTGTATATATGTGTATATATGTGTGATTGCATATGTGTGTGTGTGTGGTTTTGTGTAATTTTTTAAAATATCTTCTGGTGTGTTTTCCAGTATTTTTTATGAATGAGGGTCATTTGTTGACCAGTACATGTATTCTGTCCAAATTTGGTGTCAATTCGTCCAGTGATTTTTGAGTTATGTTAATCCCACAAACGAACATTATATTTTTATTTATACCTAGCCGTCCCCTGCCACACGTTGCTGTGGCCCAGTCTGTATATATGTGTTTTGTTTGCATATATGTGGTTTAGTGCGTTGTAATGAATTTTTATTTTTTGGCTTTTAAAGTCTTCCACTTTGTTTTTTGGTGTTCTAATGAGTGATGATCACTCATTGGCATGATAGGTGTCAATTTGGTGTCAATTTGCCCAGTGGTTTTTGAGTTATGTTAATCCCACAAACGAACATTACGTTTTTATTTATATACAGCCCGGAAAACTCACAGCAACCAAAGGAATGTATTTTCCCATCCTGCTTTCTATGCAGGAAACCTGATTCTTGTGCAGAAAATCAGGAACGACAGTTTTAGTGGACTTTTTTTCTACAACAGAGAGAGCAAATAGATTAACTTGCTGGCTCTGGCTTCAGAAAATGAATCGAATGCAGATCCGCATCCCTCTTCTTGCTCTGGAGCAGCTGTGGATGATTCATTGGGCCCAACTGCCAGCGGATGAATGGATCCGGAGATTTTGCTTTTGCAACGGACGGCCTCCTGCCCTTCTGCACGGGGCCTGCAAGCCCTCCTCCCTTCAGACCCCTGCTGCGATCTGCCACCGCTGCTTTGGCCAAGATCGGCAGCATTTCCTGCTGTGTGTTTTTAACTTTGCTTACTTTAGAGATTGCCCCCTTCCCTCTTACACATACACATCTCCTACAATTACACTGTGGCTCTGTGTAATCCACCTCCCCCTCTCCCACTCTCATACTAGTCGCTTTGGCCAAATATTGGCTCTTTGCCCCTTTGGCTTCAGGTCTGCATCTTGATTATCAGCTTTGGCTGCAACTTCCTTTCTCTCCTCCCGCCCCTTTCCCTTATTAGACTGGCTTTCCCCTTTGCTTCCTCTATTCCTTACCAGGCAAGTTTTTTTGTGTGTGTCAGGAGCAACTTGAGAAACTGCAAGTCGCTTCTGGAGTGAGAGATTTGGTCGTCTGCAAGGACGTCGCCCAGGGGACCCCTGGATGTTTTGATGTTTGACCATCCTTGTGGGAGGCTTCTCTCATGTCCCTGCATGGGGAGCCAGAGCTGACAAAGGGAGCTCATCCGGCTCTCCCCGGATTTGAACCTGTGATCTGATGGTCTTCAGTCCTGCCGGCACAAGGGTTTAACCCATTGCACCACCAGGGGCAAAATAATAATAATAATAATAATAATAATAATAATAATAATAATAATAATGTGGGACTTTCGAATCCAGACTGACAAAGTTTTGGAACACAATACACCAGACATCACGATTGTGGAAAAGAAAAAAGTTTGGATTATTGATGTCACCATACCAGGTGACAGCCACATTGAGGAAAAACAACAGGAAAAACTCAGCCGTTATCTTGACCTCAAAATCGAACTGCAAAAGCTCTGGCATAAATGAGTACAGGTGGTAATTGGCACACTGGGTGCCGTGCCAAAAGATCTCAGACGGCATTTGGAAACAATAAACATTGACAAAATCACGATCTGCAACTGCAAAAGGTCACTTACTTGGATCTGCGTGAATCATTCAAAAATACATCACATATCATAGATGCTTGGGAAGTCTTCGACTTGTGATTTTGTGATATGAAATCCAGCATAGAGATCTTGTTTGCTGTGACATACTGTGTTTTTGTGTCAGTAAAATAATAATAATAATAACAATAATAATAATAGTAATATAATAAAACCACGCCCTGATCTGCCTGATTAAGAGCTGGTGTAAGTGGTCTGCTTGCTTGAGAGTGTGATGGAGGAGGAGGAGGAAACTGGGGCCGCACATTCCAGGGAAGCTAAAAATTATCTAGAGCTCTGAGCCCACTATTCACAGCAGCTGTGGGGAATCTTAGGTCCTGGGGCCAAATTGGGCCCCCTTTTTCCACTCTGTCCATTTGATCTTCCATGCCTCTTTCCCTGTGATACTGTCATTCATCAAACACCTCTCGTAGTTATTTGTGTTGTCAAAGGCTTTCATGGCCAGAATCACTTGGTTGCTGTGAGTTTTCTGGGCTGTATGTTCCAGAAGCATTCTCTCCTGACATTGCGTTCACACCTATGACTGGCATCCTCAGAGGTTGTGAGTTCTGTTGAAAACAAAGCAAGTGGGGTTTATATATCTGAGAAATAATGTCCAGGGTGGGAGAAATAACTCTTGTTTTTGAGGCAACTGTGAATGTTGCAATTGGCCAGCTTGATTAGCATTGAATAGCATTGCAGCTTCAAAGCCTGGCTGCTTCTTGCCTGGGGGAATCATTTGTTGGGAGGTGTTTCTTGTCTGGAATTCCCCTATTTTCTGAGTGTTGCTCTTTATTTACTGTCCTGATTTTATTTTATTTTTAAAAATACTGATTGCCAGATTTTGTTCATTTTCATAGTTTCCTCCTTTCTGTTGAAATTGTCCATATGCTTCTCATGGATTTCAATTCAGTCAGGAATCAGCTAGGCTTTGAAGCTGCAAGGCTTTTCAATGCTAATCAAGGTGGCCAATTGCAACCTTCACTCTTGACTCAAACAGACAAGAGTTCTTTCTCCCACCCTGGACATCATTCCACAGCAATATAAACCCCACTTGCCTAGTTTCTAACAGACCTCACAACCTCCGAGGATGCCTTCCATAGATGTGGGTGAAATGTCAGGAGAGAATGCTTTTGAAACATGGCCAGACAGCCTGGAAAACTCACAGCAATCCAGTACAGCATATGCACAGCCATTCCACAGATATCTATACCTCACTTGCCTCATTATCAACAGACCTCACAGTGTCTGAGCATGCCTGCCACAAGTGTGGGTGAAATGCCAGGAGTGAATGCTTCTGGAACATGGCCATACAGCACGGAAAACTCACAACACCTGTTTTCTTGTCTGCCCAAAGAAAGTAGGGAATGGGGCTGGTCTCACTTCTCTGGAAAGGGAATTCAGAACCTGGGAGCTGCCACCAAAAAGGCCCTATCTCCTGTGTTCCCACTAAATTTAACCGGGAGGCACAGAGAGAAGGGCCTGTCCGTTAAGTGTCATAAGGGTTGAATTCTTCATAAGGAAGAATAGATTCCTTTAGAAAACCTGGTCCTGAGCTGTGTGGGGCTTTAAAGTTCATAACCAGCACTTTCCGTTGTGTAATAAGATTGAATATCAGTCATATACTCATGGCACCAAACTCCAAAATACTCAGGATGGGATTTGAAGTTCAGTCACTTTGTTGAGGGCTGTCATTGGCTACCTCTGTTTCAAAGATTCTGGCATAGTTGAATGCTCTGAAGCTCTCGCAGGATTAGAGGATATTGATTATTCTGCAGCGTGAGGGAGACACCTGCTGTTCATTCCACTTGTGCAACTTGACTTTTTTTCCTTTCTCCTTTTTAAATTTTTTGCAATGTTGTTTGGTGGGAACGACTGATATGCATTCATACCTATGTGTTTCCCCCTCCGCAGGGTGCCCGAGGTCCTGATGGACTAGTGGGTGAACCAGGACCACAAGGCACCAAGGTAAGACTGCCACCCACTTCTGGACAGTCGTTATTGTGGGGAAATGAGAGCCTGGTCTAATATTGTTAGACTCAAGACTGATTGATTTTTGTCTGGAATTTCCCTGTTTTTTTAGTGTTGTTTTTTTTAAATTTACTGTCCGGATTTTAGAGTGTTTAAATACTAGTAGCCAGATGTTGTTCATTTTCATGGTTTCTGCCTTTCTGTTGAAATTGTCCACATTCTTGTCAATCAGGGCCGGTTAACACCTCCCAACAAAGGATTTCCCCCAGACAGGAAGCAGCCAGGCGTTGAAGCTGCAAGGCTATTCAATGCTAATCAAGCTGGCCAATTGCAACATTCACACTTGCCTCAAGCATTTTCTCCTGCCATTATGCCTACATCTATGGCAGGCATCCTCAGAGGTTGGGTGGTCTGTGGAATATCCAGGTCAGGATAAAGAGACAAGCATGAATGTTGCAATTAACAACCTTGATTAGCATTGAATAGCCTTGCAGCTTCAAAGCCTGATTGCAAAGACAACTCTCAGGAAACAGGGGAATTCCAGACAGGAAAAACTCAGGGCCAGCTGACACCTCCCAACAAAGGATTTCCCCCAGGCAGGAAGCAGCCAGGCTTTGGAGCTGCAAGGCTATTCAATGCTAATCAATGCTAATCACCTCAAACAGACAAGAGTTATTTCTCCCACACTGGATATCATTCCACAGGTATATAAACCCCTCTTACCTAGTTTCCAACAGACCTCACAACCTCTGAGGATGCATGCCATAAATGTGGGCAAAACGTCAGGAGAGAATGTTTCTGGAACATGGACATAGAGCCTGGGAAACTCACAGCAACCCAGTGGTTCTGTCTATGAAAGCCTTAACCATGACTTATGGTTAAGAATGGGTCTAAGACAACAGAGAAAATGTGGAAATATAGAGGGATCATATTTCCACATGTGGTGGTCGTGTACAAAATCTAAAATATATTGGGGAAAAATTCATAAAATACTGCAGGAAATGTTAAAAATAAGAATCTCACTCAAACCCGAGATATTCCTACTAGGGATAACAGACCATTTTTTTTAAAAAAAATACAGATAAACTCCTTTTTCATTGAATACGGCAGCAAGAATTTGCTACCCGAAACTATGGAAAAAAGAAGAGATCCCAGAAATTAGTGATTGGATAGAAAAAATGGTAGATATTAAAAATATGGATAGGTTAACATACCTAATATCAAAAAACAAAGGGACCCCAATAAAAGAAACTGACTGGACAAAAGTAACAAATTATTTGAAACAGAAATATGGAAATATAATAATATAAAAGGAAGAGAAAACAAGAAGGATAACAGCCAAAACAAAAGAAAGAAGAGGAAAAACCACTTGGAATATACTCAGGAAGTCAACTAAGGAGATACATACCACCCTGCTCCAGATTTTTATTTTTTTATTTTATTTTTTCTCTCAAATATTTTTAATCTCTTCTTTCTTTCCTTTTTCTTCCTTTTCTCTCTCTCTCTTTATGACTTTTTTCTCTTTTTGTTTTGTTCGCATTGTTTGATTTTTCTGTATTGTTTTCTTTCTTTTTAAAAAAAGAAAACTTCAATAAAGATTATATTTTTAAAAAAGAATGGGTCTAAGACAACAGGAAGGAGGGAATTTCACTCCTGGAAGAGTTATTATCATGGGGAAAAGGAGTCTCCACTGAAACTTTATCCCTAATCCTTATTTCCACAACAAGCCAAAATTTTCAAAATCCAATTATCACCACGACAGAAAGCGAGGTGAGATAGAATCATAGAATCCTTGAGTTAGAAGAGACCTGGTGGGCCATCCAGTCCAACCCCATTCTGCCAAGAAGCAGGAAAATTGCATTCAAAGCACCCCTGACAGATGGCCATCCAACCTCTGCTTCAAATCCTCCAAAGAAGGACCCTCCATCACACTCTGGGGCAGAGAGAGAGTTCTACCGCTGAACAGCTCTCTCAGTGAGGAAGTTCAGACAAACATTCTGTTTTGAACAGATTGCTCTGTCTGAACCCATCCCACAGTGTCAGAAAGAATAAATAGCTGCATTGAACCTGAGCGAGTGGAAAGGACGAGGATGGTGTTTCCATTGGGTTTCTCCTCTTTTCCAAGCTTTCTCCTCTCCCAGATCTTTCTCTCTCCTTCCTTCCCTCTCAAAAATGCTTGGCAGTGTTTAGGAAGATTTGAGGACAGCTTCTGTGCACTTCAGGGATTGGGCAGTTATAAATTCACTCCAGATGAACACAAGCTCCGAACGTAATAGCTGAGTTGAAGGCCACTTCTGTGACAGGAAAGAAACGAGAGGCTGGAGGAAGAGTGCGATTTAGTTTATCATTTATTTATTTATTTAAAACTTTTATATCCTGATCTTCTCACCTCCATAGAGGGACTCAGACTAGCTTACAGCAAGGATTCAATGCTATTAATACAAGTTAAAACATCATACAACAATACAAGATTAAAATACATATAGATAAAATACATATATACCAAATCGCCAAGGTAAAATCATGTTCAACTCAGTCTGCATATGTGGTCACTCTCTTTGGTCTGTAACTAGTCTCAGTCATTATTCTGGGAATGCTTTGTTCCATAACCAGGATTTCACTAGCCTCCTGAAAGACAAGAGGGAGGGGCCAGATCTAATCTCGCACGGGAGAGAGTTCCATAGCTGAGGGGCCACCACAGAGAAGGCCCTGTCTCTCATTCCCACCAAACGCACTTGTGAAGGTGGTGGGACCGAGAGCAGGGCCTCTCCAGAAGATCTCAATGTTGGCCTTATTGCCACAAATAAAGGAGAGCGGTGGAAAAGAAAGCCTGTGTTTGGGCACAGCTTGGAAGTGTTAGTTCAGTGGATTGTTGTAGGTTTTTTGGGCTATATGGCCATGTTCTAGAAGCATCCTCTGAGGATGCTTGCCATAGATGTAGGCAAAACGTCAGGAGAGAATGCTTCCAAAACATGGCCATATATCCCGAAAAACCTACAACAACCCAGTGATTCCAGCCATGAAAGCCTTCGACAATGCAGTGTTAGTTCAGTTTGGAACATCACTCCTAGAATTCTTTACCCAACATAATGGGAGTTGTGGCCCAACGGCACCTGCAGAATGACAAGTTCTCAATTCGTGACCTGAGAGGCAGGACATAAGCAAGTTAGATTTATCCCGTATATATATACAACTCTCTCTCTGTTTTAATATCTCACAGGGCCTTCTAGGGAATCCAGGCAAAGATGGACTTCATGGGCAACAGGTATGTCAGATATTTTTCAAGTACTCCGAAATAATAACAATATACCTTCTTTATATTCCGCTCTATCTCCCTGAGGAGACTCAGGGCAGATTACAGAACACATATACAGCAAACATTCAATGCCATCATACAATTAATAAGGACAGACAATACATAAAGAAAAGTATAGGCTTTCCTATATTTTTCCACCTCCGGCAACTGGAGGCTGTGCTTGACTCTGGCCACAGGGAGGTGCTGTCATTCTGTCTTACATGCTGAGGAGCTTTGTTGTCCTTAGATGTCCCCCTGATCAAATTGCTGGTATGTTCTTATGGGCGCCTTTTATTACCTCCCTGCTTTAAGCGGTATCTGTTTATCTACTCATATTGTTGTTTTCTAACTGCTAAATGAGCAGAAACTGGGCTGATGGTGGGAGCTCACCCCAACCCGGGCTGGAACTGTCAACCTTTCAATCGGCAAGATTTTCTGCAGCTGGCGGTTTAACCCGCTGTGCTAAAGCCCGGCCCAATTTGGGTCTCTTCTCCAAGATTTCTCATTTCAGGTGTATATACAAATGTCCTGAATCTGAAAAAATAATAATACAAAATACAAAAAATTTCTGGTCCCTAGCATAAGAGATTCTCTTTTGGCTTTTTCACCAATTTATGGGATATGCTTCCATTTGGAATTGAATTCATGACTCCTAACTGTGTCTTTGCAGGGCAAGATTGGAGAGATCGGAGAGATGGGACCCCGTGGCTTCCCTGTAAGTTCAACCCACATCTTGTTTTATTGTAAAGTACAGCCCAAACCCTGCATCCCTGTGGAATATGTTACTGGACATAATGTGGATGTGCAAAATCACAGCTAATAGTGAACCCTATTGCAATGGAGGCCTTTGAAAATGCCTTGGAATGATAAAATTTGTCAGATGTTGATAAATGAAACCACAATATTTTTGCAATCATAGAGTTGCAGTATATGTTTCCTGATGTGCTAATGATGTTGTTCTGATATGTTCTGGAATTAAAAAGAAACTCACATGATAGTAGAAATAACATTGAATATAGTGTTGGAAATTGCGAGGAAAGAAGCTAGGACAAAATAAAAGTACTTCACTAAGGCCCCTTCTACACTGCCATATAAAATCCAAGTTATTTGCTTTGAACTAGGTTATATGACAGTGTAGACTCATATAATCCAGTTCAAAGCAGATAATGTGGGTTATCTGCTTTGATAATCCGGATTGTATGGCAGTGTCTAAGGGACCTAAGGCTGGATGTACACTGCCCTTGTATCCCAGAATATCTGACAGCGTAGACTCAAATAATCCAGTTCAAAGCAAATAATCGGGATTATCTGTTTTGGTAATCTGGATTATATGGCAGTATAAAGCCAGCCAAAGAGTTTTCTAGGCCCCTTCTACACTGCCATATAAAATCCAGATTATCTGCTTTGAACTGGGTTATATGGCAGTGTAGATTCATATAATCCAGTTCAAAGCAGATAATGTGGGTCATCTGCTTTGATAATCCAGATTATATGGCAGTGTTGAAGGGACCTAAGCCTGGATCTACACTGCCCTATATCCCAGGATCTTATCCCAGATTATCTGTTTATCCCAGATTATTTGGCAGCATAGACTCAAATAATCCAGTCCAAAGCAAATAATCTGGATAATCTGCTTTGGTAATCTGGATTATATGGCAGTGTAGATCCAGACAAAAGAGTTTCCTAGGCCCCTTTTACACTGCCATATAAAATCCAGATTACCTGCTTTGTAGTCCCTCCCACAATTTAGAGTTAAGAAAAAACTGAATATTAACATATGCACACACATACAATACAGTAAGCAGTATGAATTATATACATAACGAATAACTAGTGGAGGCTGGAAGAAGGTTGCTATTTCCAACACATACTTTGACTTTTATAGAGAGAGATGTGCAGGATATTGATGATACCTCCTAAGATAGGTGAGACATTGGCCTTCTGGCCGGGTGCTCTGACTCTCCATTGTCTTCTTGCAGGGTATCCAAGGACCTTCTGGACCACAGGGAGCAAAGGGGCCTCTGGGAGACCCGGCAAGTACTCCATATAGCTCCTTCTCTTCTTATTTACCTAGGCTTTGCCTCTGTGTGATGTATTTCAGAGGAAGGAACTGACAAAATTGCCTCCGGTTTTTCCTTGCCAAAGAAAGCCCTTTTGAAAGTCATGGGGTCGTCATAAGTGGGTGTTGACTTGAAGGTAGACACAAGATTGGGCGTTGGTCCTTTATCCCCAAATGATTTATTTACCGTATCAGGAGCAAACCAAGGGTTCAGTTGTGATGTATTTAAAAACACAACATTTAAAAACTTGGCATTGTATTAAATGTCCTTTGACCAGTAGCTGGCCACTTGGAGTGCCTCTGGTGTTGCTATAAGAAGGTCCTGCATTGTGCATGTGGCAGGGCTCAGGCTAAATTGTAGTAGGTGGTCTGTGGTTTGCTTCTCTCCGCACTCGCATGTCGTAGACTCCACTTTGTAGCCCCATTTCTTAAGATTGGCTCTGCATCTCGTGATGCCAGAGTGTAGTCTGTTCAGTGACTTCCAAGTTGTCCAGCCTTCTGTGTGGAGGGAGTCTCTCATTTGGTATCAGCAAAGGGTCAAGTATCTGGGTTTTGCCTGCCACTTTTGGACTCCCACTTGCTGAGATGTTCTTTTGAGTATCTCTGTAGATCTTAGAGAACTATTCCTTGATTTAAGGCAATGGTGTGCTAGCTGATATCTGAGCAGAGGGTGGGCCGAAGATGTTACTACCTTGGTCCTTTCATTATTGGCTGATACTTCCCGGTGGATTTCAGGTGGTACAATACTGGATTAGAAATCAGCTAGTTTTCCATGTAATAGGCAGTAAGAGCACATAAAGCTTCGGAGAGCTTCTGTTCACCACCTCAAATCTCCCTGCTTGAATGGTGATGGCTCGATCGTCAGCATAGATGAAACTCTCTATCCCTTCTGGCAGTGGCTACTCATTGGTGCAAATGTTAAACATTGATGGGGCAAGCACACTCCCCAAGTAATGCAGAGACAGAACTTCCAGGGCATGGGAAAAGGTATCTTTTTGAGCTGGCATTCCCTGAATATCCTAGCCAACTGTTTGTGCCAGGATATTCTGGGAATGACAGTCCAAGGAGAACATTCCCTAAGCCCAGAAGAATGATCAAGCCACACCAGCTCTGTTGCAGAGAAGGGAACTGGGGAAACTACCTCTGAGTATTCCTGGCCTAAGAAAACCCAATGAAATTGCTGAAAGTCAGTAAACATCTTAAAGGAACACAGTATTCCTTTACCACACAATTACTATTGGATTGTTTTCTAATTTTTGTATTGCACTTTTAAAACTTGTCTAGAATGGATTGTTAACCGCCTTGAGTCCCCCCACAGGGAGAAAGATTAAATAATGACAGATGGTGGCTGCTTTTGTGTTTTGCTAGTGCGGAATATAGGGTTACATTAGGCTGGACTTGTGTCTGGCCCAGCAGATGCTTGCTTAACGTTGTGGGCTTCTCTTTTAGGGACCTCAGGGAGCACAAGGTCCACCAGGGCCTTTGGGAGAAATTGGACATAAGGTGAGTAGCATTTCCATGGATGCATGCATTGCTCTGTCTATGCTTCCTTTTGGCCCTTTTTTCTGGAACCCAAGATGGAGCACAAAAGAGAGAATTCCCATAAAAGGAGTGGATGTTCTTTAAAGATCTCAATTGTCATGTCCCTTTCTTTACCAGTACTTTGCTTTGTGTTATCTCACAACTTGCTAATTAATAGGCACCCATGAAATCATGGCTTTTCCCATGAATTTTCTCCCCAACTTTCCCACATAATTGCGCTTTTCCCCACATAATTGCCTATTTTTGGCTCTAATCTGTAAACAAAAACTTTTGTTGATCTCCATAGCTCCAGGTGTTTTTTCCTGGGGGCCTTCTGTATTACTTACTTCTTCGCCTGACTCCTTATCTAATATTGCCATTTCTGGCTCCTCTGACTGACCTTGAAGCCCTGCACTTTCCAAGTCAGATTTCTCACAGAAAGAATCATCATCCCCTGACTTGAATCATCATCACTTCGAGCCCCGGAAAATCTCACAGACAATCCCACAATCCTCTCTAAATTATCAATGAACCCATCAGCCTCAGGAACCTCAGGCTTATCTGCAGCACTTCATTACTGTGCATTTCACACTCAGCTCAGAAAGAGGTAGGCAACACGAAGCAGTGCCAGTGCTTTGACAATCCTAACCTGGAGCAAAAGTCCTGCAACAACTCTTTGGGGAGAAAGAGGGCAGAGAATTCAAAGGGAAGTGAATAGAAAGAGGAAAGGAAGTGGGCAATAGATCTGCTCTTTCTCTCTCTTTCCTAAAGCCAAGTTAGGGGTGATAATATGCCATTACTCTTCTCTTCCTCAACTATTCAGCTGTATAAACTCCACCTATGATCTTTTCTTCTCAGTTTTAGTAACAGTGGGTTTTACTTTGTCTTCTTTCCTTTTCTCCAAGGGACCACCCGGTTCTGTGGGACGGCGTGGCCTTCCAGGTGAACCAGGCATGAAGGTAAAAAGGGTTGGGGGGATCCATGTACCCACTCATTACACAATGTTGGCTTCAGATTTGAGATAATGATGTTACTTTTTGTTGTCAAAGACTTTCATGGCCGGAATTGCTGTGAGTTTTCCAGGCTGCATGGCTGTATTCCAGAAGCATTCTCTCCTGACGTTTCACCCACATCTATGGCAGGCGTCCTTAGAGGTTGTGAGGTCTGTTGGAAACTAGGCAAGTGGAATAATGTCCTGAGTTGGAGAAAGAACTCTTGTCTGTTAAAGGCAGGTGTGAATGTTGCCATTGGCAAGCTTAATTAGCATTGAATAGCCTTGCAGCTTCAACGCCTGGCTGCTTCCTACTTGGGGAAATCCTTTGTTGGGAGGTGTCAGCTGGCCCTGATTGTTTCCTGTCTGGAATTCCCCTGTTTTCTGAGAGTCTTTGCAGCCAGGCTTTGAAGCTGCAAGGCTATTCAATGCTAATCAAGGTGATCAATTGCAACATTCATACTTGCCTTTTTATCCTGACCTGGATATTCCACAGACCCCTGAGGATGCCTGCCATAGTTGTAGGCAAAACATCAGGAGAGAATGCTTTTGGAACATGGCCAGACAGCCTGGAAAACTCACAGTAACCCATGTTTTTTGTTTCTGAGGCCAAGTACCATCTTTGTATGATTCCTTATCCCCAAAGGCTGCACATCTTCAAATACTACCCAAGATCTTAACCCCAAAATGCTGCCCAAGATCTGATGGACAATTCCAATTTAAACCTGACTCAGCTGCAAGGGAAAAGTCAGTTCACAGATGTAGAGCCACAAAAGGCAATAACAGTCTCCCTAAAATATTATTTTTGTCCATTGGGTGAGAATTTTATAATAGTTTTCTCCTGAATTTTAACTTTTGTAGTCTCAAGTTCCTTGTGTCCCAGATATGCAGTCAGAAAATATAGTTAACTTCCTTTCAAAACAGTCAGAGTCAACATTACCCACTCTCTGCTCCAGCTGGATCCAGCAGGTTCAGTTCTTTTCAGCATGAAGAAAACTTGTGTTGTGCCCACCTTTGTCTCATATGGATGTTAAGGAAAAGGATCATCTCAGAAATCAAGGTGGCAACTCTAATGCTTCCTCCCAATCTCTCATCTCTCTTTTCCTCTTGGTAAAAGGCCAATAGCACATCAGTTGGATAATTTATTTGGGGATTAAATCCAGTTTCCCTTTTGAGTCCTTCATCCATTTCCCATGGCTCAGTTTGCCTTGGCAAGTCTTCCAACACTTCTCCGAAGCTATGGGCCTTTGGACTCTTGGGGTCCATCTAAGATTTCACCTCCCCTCATTGGCATTTGGCCACCTTCTTAACTTACCCCTGGAACAAAATCCCCATTTATTTGCTTCGCCTGCCCGCCCATCCCATTGACTGGAAATGCTGGGTACAAGACAGGAAGTCGGGTTTATTTATTTATCGTCTCAGGAGCTCATTGAGAATACAGATATAATGTATAGAAAAACTACCAACAAAGTCAAAAACTTGGCATTATACTAAATTTCCTTTGGCCAGGAGCTGGCCACTTGGGGTGCCTCTGGTGTCATTGTGAGAAGGTCCTCCATTGTGTACATGGCAGGGCTCAGACTGCATTGAAGTAAATGGTCTGTGGTTTGCTCTTTTCCACACTTGCATGTGATGGACCCCACTTTATAGCCCCATTTCTTAAGATTGGCTCTGCCAGAGCTCTAGTTTGTTCAGCGCCTTCCAAGTTGCCCAGTCTTCTGTGTGCCCAGAAGGGAGTTTCTCATCTGGTCCCAGCCACTGATTGAGGTTCTGGGTTTTAGCCTGCCACTTTTGAACTCTCGCTTGCTGAGGTGTTCCTGCAAGCATCTCTGCACATCTTAGAAAACTGTGTCTTGATTTATGGCATTGGCATGCTGGCTGATATCCGAATAGAGAATGGGCCAGAGATGTCAATGCTTTGGTACTTGCATTACAGGCTGCTACTTCCCGACAGGTGTCAGATGGTGCGATACCAGCTAAACAGTATAATTTCTCCAGTGGTGTAGGGTGCAGGCATCCTGGGATAATGTGGCATGTATAAATAAGAGCCACATACACTGTTTTAACGTGGTGAGATGTATTCCATACTGGGAATGTGTATTCAGCAGCTGAGTGGCAAAGCGCAAGGGCAGATGTTTTCACTGTGTCTGGTTGTCACCCCCCAGTTGTGCCAGTCAGCCTTCGTATGATATTATTTCTGGCAACCACTTTTTTCTTGATAGCCAAGAAGTGCTTCTTGTAAGTCAGAGCAACAGTTCAGAGTGACTCCCAGGTATTTGGGTGTGCTGCAATGCTCCAGTGGGATTCCTTCCCAGGTCATCTTCAGAGTTCGAGATGCTTGTCTGTTCTTAAGGTGAAGAGCACATGTCTGTGTTTTAGATGGATCAGGAATCAGCTGGTTTTCCCTGTAATAAGCAGTAAGAGCACCTAAAACTTCAGAGAGCTTCTGTTCCACCATTTGAAAGCTCCCTGCTTGGGCAGTGATGGCACGATCATCAGCATAGATGAAGCTCTCTGTCCCTTCTGGCAGTAGGTGGTCATTTGTGTAAATTTTGAACATGGATGGAGCAAGCACGCTCCCCTGAACGGTCCATTTTTCTGATTCGCCATGTGCTTCTGTGACCTTGGATCTCAACAAAAAAGCTCCTGTTTTGTAGCAGATTTCCTATGAAGTGGATGATGTCTTCAGTTTTTGTAGTTTGAGTGATGCTGTAACATTTCATGGTTTACTTTCATTACATTGTCTAAATCCAGCTACCCATAACATTAAAACAATCAATATATTTGAAAAAACAAGCGTGCATTAGTTTTGGTATCAAACCCACAATGTGTTAACACAATGAGTAAAAATGATGAAGTTATTGTGTCCTCAATGTAAAAAAAAGGTCATGCTATAATGCATGACTTCCAACCTGTCCTTATTAAGCTGTATTTTAAAAGGCCACTTTCTCTCTCTCTCTCTCTGTACATTGATAGGGTGATATTGGACCACTTGGGGTTCCAGGAGAACAAGGCCTTATTGGTCAACGCGTGAGTAGAAATGCCATCTCACTGACTTTGTAATACCAAAGATGCTATATAGTCCAAAATGTCACCAGTCCTAAAATGAAGTCCAAAATATGCTTCACCCTCTATTTTGCAATCACATTAAAAGGCCTTGAAAGGGGCTGGATGTTTTCTTGCCATTGCATTTTAAGAACTATGTTAAACCAGAGGAATCGGTGGAGTGGAGCGGTTTAAGCAGTGGACTATGATTCTGGAGACCAGGGTTCGAATCCTTAATCAACCATGACTTTGGGAGACCTAAGTCACACTCTCTCAGCCTCAGGGGAAAGCAATGATAAACCTATTCTGAAGAAATCTTGCCAAAGAAACCCTACAATAGGCTTGCCTCAGGATCACCATAAGTTGGGAAATGTCTTAAAGACATATGTTAAATCCTCTCTCTGCCTCACATATTTCCTGAGCCAATGCTTAGTTTTGACATCTTCCTAGGAAACTCCAGGACTCGAGTTCAAGTCGTCTTGCTATGATAGTGTATGTCAACAGTCTTCCTTTGGTTTCTTGTAGGGTGATCCAGGTCTTAAATATAACACTACAGGAATATATATATATATATATATGTGTGTGTGTGTGTGTGTGTGTGTATGTAAGGAAGAAAACAAAGAAAAATGTGACTTCCTGTCTTCCTCTCAACAGCTATGTGTACATACATACTACTCATACCCCCTACATTAACCATATTCATAACAAATTCTTATCAAGTATCCAAACAAAAACTTAATATTCCCCTTCTTCCCTCCCTCATTTTCCTCCTTCCTTCTTTCCTTCCTTCCCTCCTTCCTTCCTTCCTTCGTTCCTTTTTTCCTCCCTCCCTCCCTTCCTCTTTTCCTCCCTCCCTCCCTCCCTCCCTTCTCTCCTCCCTCCCCCTCCCTCCCTCCCTCCCTTCCTTTCTTTCTTCCTCCTTTCCATTCTCTCTTCCTTCCTCCTTCCCTCCTTCCATCCTTCCCCTCCCTCTCTCCCTCCCTTCCTCTTTTTCTCCCTCCCTCCCTTCCTTCCTTCCTCCCTTCCTTCCTTCCTTCCTCCCTTCCATTCTCTCTTCCTTCCTCCTTCCCTCCTTCCCCTCCCTCCCTCCCTCTCTTCCTTTTCTTCACCCTTTTTTTGTAGGGTGAGCCGGGTCTTGAAGGGGACAATGGGCCAGCAGGACCAGATGGACTGAAGGTAAAGATCGCAGCTCTTTCTCTTCACATTTGGCCACAAAAATGTCCCACTTAGAGGAATCTCACTTCACCGCAAATCCTCTTTCTCTAGAAGGAGCCTGGAAATGTGCCCGTCTCATCAGTGCAGCCAGCAAGAACGCATTTCCCTTACTTTGTACCATTTCTTTCCCAGCTAGACTCCATGGCCATGTCAGCCAAGTTCTTCCATTCCAGGAAAACGTCAATCTCTCCTTGAAACTCCTGCCAAATGAACAAAAAAAACCCTTGTTATGTCAGTCCAGGGATATAATTTGCTGCTCTTCTCTGTGGCAATCTATCATCAAATGTCACAGCTGAGCAAGTCTCTCTTTATGAGATAATCCAGTTTTTTAAAAAATTACCTTGATTCCACCTGAGCCCCGCGCCCAAAGACATTACTGAATGGCTCCGTAACAAATGCTTTCTCCTCTCAGATCTTTAACATATTTTGTGCATGTAACAGAAGCCAGAGGAGGTAAAGGAAGCAGTATTAGTTCCGATAGTAAGGCAGGAGTAAGGCAGGAGTAAGGTAAACATCTCAAGGGAAGTGATATTTATTTTTATTTATTTACAGTATTAATATTCCTCTCTTCTCACCCCAAAGGGGACTCAGAGCAGATCACAAAACATATATACAACAAACATTCCATGCTGTTATACACTGACAAGACAGTCAACTGTGTATGTGTGTGTGTGTATGTGTATGTGTATATATATATATATATATATACACACACACACACACACACGCATACATACACACACGTGTGCACTTTCCTATCTTTGGCAACTTGGAGGCTTGTGCTTGGTTTTTGCCACAATGGGGTGCTGTTGCTTCACTTTCCCTGTCATAGAGTTTTGTTTGTAAACTTCCTCCTTGATCAAATTGCCAGCATTTTTCTGGCATTTCCATTAAAGCAGTACCTATTTATCTACTCACATTTGCTTTCGAACTGCTAGGTAAGCAGAAGCTGGGCTAAAGGCCAGGAGCTCACCCCAACCCTGGCTTCGAACTGTCAACCTTTTGATTAGCAAGATTTACTGCAGCTGGCTGTTAACGTGCTGTGCTAAAACCTAGCCGATATTCTAACTACAGTGTTCTCTCACTTATCGCGGGTGTTAAATTCCAGAACCACCCGCAAAAAGTGGAAATCCGTGAAATAGGGAAGCTGTGTATATATTTACAATCTCACATCAGCAAGTAGCATCTCAAGCAGCCGCTGTGCAAGTCCTACTTTTGCTTTTGGTGTGTATTCATCTGCTGAGTAAATATGCTATTTACTGTAAATTGTAATTTACAGTAAATTACGATTTACTGTAAATTACGACTTCTTTTAGTGTTAGAATTAATACCTTTTAAATACATTTTTATACATTTTGTCATTTTTAATGTGATTTTAAAACTGCGAAACAGCGAGTCCACGAAAAGCAAGCCGCGAAGTAGTGAGGGAACACTGTACATCACATTCGCTTTCTGCCTAATGTGACATTCTCCATCATGCCACTTCATTTTGTTGCATCTATAGATCAGATCATACACAAAACTTAAGCAGGCTCAGACAATGCATACCAGGTGCTTTAGGCTATATATCAGAGGAAGAAATTAGCCAAATTGTCTCTGAGGATTCTTTGCCTGAGAAAACCCTATGGGATTTATTTGGTAGCTATTGGTTGACAGGAATTAAAGGCACATACACACAAACGATCTGACATTGGTCCCTGTTTCCCAAATGCTGCAAGCTAGAGCTAACGTGCAGTCATTGAATTCTTGACAGCAGAAGGTGTCACCCCAAAGGAGATTAATCAGAGAATGGAAGCTGTTTATGGTGATTGTGTTGATGTGAATACTGTGCATCGTTGGGCAAGTAAGTTTAAAGATGTTGAGATGGGAACATCTGACTTGCGTGACAAACAAAGTTGGACGTCCTGTGACAACAACCACCGAGTTTCACAAGGAAAAGGTTGACAGATTGATTCAGGATGATCATTGTATCAGAGAGAAATTTCAAGCATAATCGGCATTTCACAAGAACATGTGAGTCACATTATTGCTTTGCTTGGCTATCAGAAGATCTGTACACAATGGATACCCAGGATGCTGATGCCTGAAATGGAAGCACACAGACTTGAAACTTCAGAGACTGGATTTCACCGCCGTATGACATCCTCCATACAGTCTAGATTTAGCACCGTCTGACTTCCATCTGTTCCCGATAATGAAAGAAGATCTGCGGGGACATCATTATGCTTCTGATGAAGATGTTGAAAGAACTGTGAGACGCTGGTTGCGGAAACAGAGTGTCGATTTCTTCTGTGACGGCTTCAGAAAGAAGCCGTTCATCGTTGGCAGAAATGTATCCAATGCCCTGGTGATTATGTGAAAAAGTGAATAGTGGTAGTTAAAGAGCACATGCTAAGGATTATTTCTGTGTTTGAGTTATTAAAATATTCCCATCCAAACCCAAGTAACGAAGGTGGAGGCATTACTTTTCATTCAACCCTTGTAATAATAACAGTAGGGTCTGTAATAATTATTATTATGTAGGCTCTGTTTTGAAGGAAGGAACTGGCTGAATCACCTCTGACTGCTCCTGGCCTAAGAAAACCCTAAGAAATTCATGGGGTTGCCATGAGTCACCAGTTGACACACGCAGAGATCAGAATGAGTCCAAACATACTAGGAAAAACACAAGGCAGGAAGAAAAAAGAGAGATGGCATTGCAGGTGGTAATTTCTGTCAAGGAGACTTGTATATACAAGACCTGATCAGAGCTGTTGAGAACAGAATGCTTTGGATGTCTTCCTCATTCAAAGGGAACCATAAGTCGAAGCCGACCTGACAACAATGAACTAAAATGGATCAGACACCAATAAGCAGTATTCTAGATCCACTGTGTGGGAAAGTTCATCAGATCAGTAAAGATGTGTTAATGCAAATTTGCTGTCGGAGTCATATATTTTGCATGAGCTTCTTTGGGAAGCCCCTGCTTCCTCTCCTCATACTTCTCCTCCAAATACTTCTCCTGTGTCTCTGAGTATGAAAGCATTGTTCATCCTGTGTTCCTCTTCCAGGGTGATAAAGGAGAGCCTGGTCCTGAAGGAGAAAGAGGCGACAAGGGACAGGAAGGCATCAAAGGAAAAGAAGGCCCTCCCGGATACCTTGGCATGACAGGCGTCCGCGTGAGTTTCCACGATCCCTTGCTTTTTCTCTACTTGGCTTTACTCTGCTGCTTGACCTTACTGGCATCTTGTAGAGTGGTTAAGTTAGTCAATGTACATATATATATATATATACATCTGTGCACGCGTCAACATGTTTATGTTTGTTGGTTGGTTGGTTTGTAACACAAAGACTCCTGCATGGATTGATGGATCTAGACCACTTTGAAAACTGCTAGGCCATTAAATGCTAATCAAGGTAGCCAACTGAAACATTCTCTCCTACCGCCAACAGACAAGAATTCTTTCTCTCACCCTGGACATTTCACAGTTATATAAACCCCATTTTCGAACAGAACTCACAACCTTTGGGGATGCCTGCCATAGATGCAGGCAAAAATGTCAGGAGAAAATGCTTCTGGAACATGGCCAGGCAGCCCGGAAAACTTACAACAACCTAGACAGGAAAAGAAATTGAGGGGAAGGGAAGAAAGAGAATAGGGGAAGAGTAAGGAAGAGAAGAAAGAAGAGATAAAGGAAGGGAGGGAAGAAAGAAAAAGAAGGGAAGAAAAAGAAAAGAAAGAAACGGAGGTGGAGGTGTATGAGGCAAAACAAGGGAGGGGGAGGGAGGGAGGGAAGGAAGGAAGGAAGGAAGGAAGGAAGGAAGGAAGGAAGGAAGGAAGAGAGCAAGAAGGAATATGAAAGAAATGGTGGAAAGAAAGAGCCATGAAGAAAATATATACCTGGGCAATGCCAGGTATATGCACTAGAGTTTCTATACTTTTATGTCAACAAAATACATTTCATATGCATTTAAATAAATATAAAATAATATTTAAGGACATTGAGCTCAATAAATTAATTAAGAATAGTTGTTGCAGACTTAGGCTCGTGTTTTTTCTCTCTCTCGTGTCAGGAGCGACTTGAGAAACTGCAAGTCGCTTCTGTTGTGAGAGAAATGGCTGTCTGCAAGAACTTTGCCCAGAGGATGCCTGGATGCTTTTGGGAGGCTTTTCTCATGTCTCCACATGGGGAGCTGGAGCTGACAGAGGGAGCTCATCCGCGTTCTTCCCGGATTTGAACCTGCAGGTCACTGGTCTTCAGTCCTGCTGGCATTGAGTTGGGGACATACACCCTTTCGGGGTGAGAAGGCTGGAATATAAGTGCTGTCAATAATAAATCAATCAATATGCAGTCATCCCGCTACATTTGCTGGCGTTAGGAGGAGATTTTATTCATATTTCTAAGACTCTCTAGATAAAAAGGAGGGAAGGGAAACATAAGGACAAAACCATCAGGGACAGCTAATTATCTCTCAACAAAGGATTCCCCCAGGCAGAAGCTGACTGTAGAATCGCAGTGAAGGGTCTAAGGATTCCTAGAGAGAACATTTTCATCAAATTCGCACATGCTGAAGCCTGCCAAAGCAGAGGGCCGATTGTATATAATCCTGATTGTCACTTCCCAGGGTCTCAATTGGGGAATGGAAAGTGCTGAGTCCAGGCGCATGACCGCCTGTCTGCCTTGTGGAAAAGTAAAGTCTGGCCTCAAAGGAGAAAACAAAACCCACAGCCATTTCACGAGAACTAGGAGAAGTATTGCTTTGTAAAGCAAAACAAACCATCCCTTCCCCGTGAGGTTGTAGCGCTCCAGTCAGTAGGCAAGATCGGAGGCTGCAGCCTCCTTGTGCCAAAACTAAACATGACCTTTTGAAAAAGTAGCACGAGGAGCCAATACAGTTCTGCTTGCTTGTAATCACTTTCCCTTGTTATTCTTTATTGTAGTGTTATGGGCCCATTTTGTATTTTTAGTGCACATTTTATATAAATAATATTTTTAAAGGCACATAAATGCTGCTTCTTACAAATCATATTTGGAAACACGTCTGCCTGCTTTGTGATCCATCCCAGCCAGCCCCTCGCCTCCTCCATGATCTTCTCTTCTCACCACTTCCTTTCTTAGGCCTCACTACTATTTTTATAATGTGCTGCTGTGATTTAGGATAGCTAGCGGAGAGCCAACGTGGTGTAGTGCTTTCAGCATTGGCCTATGACTCTGGATTTGAATCCCTTCTTAGCCATGGACATCCATTAAGGACCTTGGGCAAGCCCATTCTCTCAGCCTCAGAGGAAGCAAAGGCTTACTATTAGGTTATCACCTGTTGCTAAAAAAAACCCCATGGGAGGTCCACCTTAGGGTCACCATAAATCAGAAATGACTTCAAGGCACCCAACAAAATGTAGCAGAGTTTTTTGTTTGCTTTGTTGCACTCCAGGCTTGGAAACACCTATGACCACCACACCACACAAATGTCCAGGAAACAGTTTATTGCAAAAACATATAAAAATCAGGATATATAATCCAAAAAGATTTAGCAACAGGTGATAACCAAACAGCAATCCAAATGCCTCCTGAAGTTCCAAAGGTGACAAAGTCCAGGAACAGCCAGAAATCACAGGTATAGCATGTCCACAAGCAAGTAGGTATAACTAGTAAATACTTGAACAAGAGTACAAGAACAGGATCATAGAAAACTTACAGGAGATATAGATAGATAGATAGATAGATAGATAGATAGATAGATAGATAATTCAAAATCAAAGCTTGACTTGAACCAGGAACAAGAGAGCTGAGGCTTAACTTCTCACTTTAATGCGGCATTGACTGAACTGACCTTAAGGTAAACAATTTTCTGTTTAATAGATACCCATGAAATCATGCCATTTCCCATGAATTTTCTCCACAACTTTCCCATGTAATCTCTCTGAACAATGCAATCTATTTTCTGCTCAGGTGATTTCTCCTCGGATCCCTTCTTATCACTAGCACTTCACTCAATTCCTTATTTACTGTTGCTACTTCTGGCTCCTTTGATTACCCTTGAGGCCCTGTGAGCCAGTTTTCTCACAGACAGAACCATCATTTCCCAGACTTGAGAGCCCATCACTTTGTGCCACAGGAAGGCTCATAATCCTCTCTAAATCATCAGTTAAACCATCAGTCTCTGGCTGATCTACAACAGGAATGTAGCTCAGTGGCAGAGTACAAAAAGCCCTAAAACTCCTATGCAACTGAAAAATGCTGGCGGGGATGGTCTTGACCTGAATGAATTGGGAATGAATTGGGAATAAATGTTTGATCAAGTTAAGAGTTCCAGTTTTTAATAAAAAAAGAAGAGGAGGGGAGGGAAATTATTTGTTTGAGGTATGGCTGGGAGATGAAGTATTGCAAGAAGAGGAGAACGACTTCTGAGCATCTAGGTTAGATATTGCCTGTGCATTGGCAGGGACAAATGTGGGCATTAATGTGTGCGCGTCCTACACGATCTCAGTGGGTCCTGCTCTCAGGAATGCCTTAAGCCCTCCATGCCTCACTGAGCACACTGCTGCTCATTCAGTCATGCTCCTGTGGTCAAGGTGAACCAAAGCTTTCATTATATAACCATCAGCAGCTCCTCAGCAGCTGGACGCAACTGGCCCGAGCTGAGCATCACCCATCCCATCCAGTAAAGACTCCTGAGCACATATTCTTTATTAAATCTCTCTTCTCGCTCCTCTGCTGTAAGGCACCAAGTGTTTCAGTTCCCTCCTTCGTCGTGTGCTTGATGAGCCAGAAGCCACACGAAGAGTTTGCCAACTGGCAGGAGCCAAGCCGATGGGTTTTCATTTGCTTGCTGTTGCCGAGCGCTGCGGCTTTTCATAAATACGCAGCCCTTTGTATCCTGCGAATATGAAAGTAGCCAATGTTTTTACAGTTCCAGGAAAGTAATTGCTGAGTCCGTAGGTAATGAAATCCAACATGTTTAGGAGAACAAGAAAATCCCTATTTCTGCAGCAAAGCAGGGAGCTTAGTTCTTCATTTTGGAGATTACTTCTGAAGGTTTTTAATCTACCATTTGCCACGAGGATTTGAGGCCAACCATCATATGAATGTCTTCTGTAGTAAAACAGCTGTTACCTTGTAGTTAAGGAAGTTCCACCATGGTTTGAAGAGAGTCCTCACTTGGGAAGGCCCATGCTTTGTGGAAGCTTGCAAGCCAGGATTAGGAATTATGGTTTAAATTATGGAATTATGGTTTGCCCTCATCCAGATTGTCACAACTGCCAGGCACCAGTTCAGGACCTGAACAGCCGTCTTAGTAGCAAGTGGAAAGGAGTGATAGAGCTGGACATCATCTGAGTACAGATGGTATTGAACTCCAAAACTCTGGATGATCTCTCCCAGCGGCTTTATCTAGAAAAGCGTTTCTCAACCTGGAGGTCAGGACACCTGGGGGGGAGGTCGTGAGGGGATGTCAGAGGGGTTGCCAAAGACCATCAGAAAGCATAGTATTTTCTGTTGGTCATAGGGGTTCTGTGTGGGAAGTTTGGCCCAGTTCTATCATTGGTGGGGTTCAGAAAACTACAACTACAACTCCCAAATGTCAAGGTCTATTTTCCCCAAACTCCACCAGTGTTCACAATTTGGGCATATAGAGTATTTGCGCCATGTTTGATCCAGATCCATCATTGTTTGAGTCCACAGTGTTTTTGGATATATGTGAACTACAACTCCAAAACTCAAGGCCAATGCCCACCAAACCCTTCCAGTATTTTCTGTTGGTTATGGGAGTTCTGTGTTCCAAGTTTGGTTCGATTCCATCGTTGGTGGAATTCAGAATGCTCTCTGATTGTAGGGGAACTATCAATCCCAGCAACTACAACTCCCAAATGACAAAATCAATCCCTCCAACCCCACCAGTATTCAAATGTGGAAGTGTTGGGTATTTGTGCCAAATCTGGTCCAGTGAATAAAAATACATCCTGCATATCAGATATTACATGACGATTCATAACAGTAGCAAAATCACTGTTTTGAAGTAGCAACAAAAAAAATGTTATGGTTGGGGGTCACCACAACTGTATTAAGGGGTCATGGCATTAGAAAGGTTGGGAGCCACTGATCTAGATGTTAAACAACATGGGGACAGTACTGAACTGAGCAGGACCCCACAGGACAATGGCTGTGAGGCCAAGGAGCTGTCCTCCAACAACACCTTCTGGGAATGGTCCTCCAGAAGCCACTGCAAAACAGTACATTCCCTCTGGGCATTGCTAGGCTCACCAGCGTGATGATATGTTAAACTCCTGAAGCTTCTTTCGAGGAACATTTCTTGTCTGCATGTGAAGCTTTTTGGAATGGCAGAGAGGCTTCCATTCCAGAATACAGAGTGCTTAATCTCCATGATGGTCAGTTCAGAACCAAATGAGGTTATGTGTATCTATGCACTGAACCAGAACATGGGCTTCTGTGGTGTCAATGTGTTCAGAGGCAGAGGCAGACTTTAAAACAATACAACTGAGTGGCAAAGAAAATCCTGTTGAAAACTGGAGTCCTTTGTCCTTCCTGCCAAAATGCTGTCCAAGCTCATTCTTTTGTGTGTTCTCCAGCAGCTGTTCCATTCTGTCCCACCGATTCCTTGGCCTTCCGCCCGAGGGCTGCGGGAGTCATCGCAATACAGAGTCCCTTGGCTTCCAAGTTCCGAGTGATGAAACAGAAATGAGTCATCTTACATCTCTGGGAAAATACCTAATAGCCTCTCTTCTAGCCTTGCTTGTCTACCTCTCCTCCTCTTCTTCTTTTTCTTCTTCCTCTCCTCCTCATCCTCGTTCTCTGTGTTCCAATATCCTTTGGGGAATGTTGTTGCACAATGGGGTGAAATCCTCTCTCTTGTTTTCTTCAGGGACCGGAAGGAAAGCCCGGCCGCCAAGGGGAAAAGGGGAAGACTGGACCCAAGGTACACTTCCCTCTGTTCTTTTGACTCCTATGGATGGTTACATTGCAAAACCCAAGGCATAGTTACACTGTTATGGATCTGGGTTAGAATCCCTTCATACTTTCCATTTCACAAGGGCCAAATCTGCCTTGAGGGGTGAAAGAGAATTATTAATTAGAGAGTAAATAATACTTTTACTTACATTATTGGATACCAGAAGGAAAGCCAGGCCACCAAAGGGAAAAGGGCAAGACTGGAAATGTTCCTAGAAAGAAGGGATTCTAACCCAGATCCATGAAAATTTAAAAGGAATAACTAGTAAAGTATATAAGATAATAATTGAAATAAAGTAAGGAAAAACAAAAAAACAATACCCTTAAGAAGGTCTGGGAAGAAGATTTAGGGATAAAAATAAATGAAACAGTGTCAACAATTATGGAGACAAAGACATCTAAAGAATTTATCAATACGGGTTAAAGAAAACTACTATAAGTTAATATGGAAATGGTACCTAACACCAATAAAAATAGCAAATGTAAAGAAAAACTACTCAAAAAATTGCTGGAGAGGATGCCAAGAATCAGGAACATATATACATATGTGGTGGCAATGTAAATATGTAAATAATTTTGGAGGGGGGAAAGTATTTAGAGAAATAGAAGATATAATGAATATTAAAATAGAAAGAAGTCCTAGTATAGCTTTATTATCATTATATAACAATAAACAATTGAAAAAAGAGGATAAAGATGCAATAACAAACCTATTAACAATAGCAAGACTGCTTATAGCAAGGAATTGGAAAAGAGAAATAAATATACAAATAGAGGAGTGGTACAAGGAAGTATGGCAATTGGCAATAAATGATAAGCTGAAATGTATATTAAAAGTTAAAAGATGTGTATGGAAATGATAAGCTGAAATGTATATTAAAAGTTAAAAGATGTGTATGGAAACAAAGTGATTTTGATGAAATATGAAGAAAATTTATTGAAAAAGTATTTAAAAACAAAGTAGGAAAGTTACCTCCACAAGAAGAACTGGTGATATGTAAAAGCTGTGACTTGGGAGTGGGGAGGGGAGCACAGTTGTGAGAGATGAAAGGCTTTGGAGGCGGTGCTCATCTTTGGCTCTGGGGGAGACTTTCTCCATTTCCGAGCTGAGGAACCTGCGTTGTCACCTCTCGGTCGTGTGACTGGTATGACTGCTTGGAGAGTCTTATGCTTTTCCCTCCCAATCAGGGCACAACACAGTCAAAACACAGCACCATAAAATCCATACAATGAAATCCATATATTCAAACACATTAGTATCAAATATAAAGGAACAACATTGTATTATGCCATTGTATATAATGGAATTTGAATATCTACAGATTTTATGTTTACCGCGGGTGGGGTGGGGGGGGAGCGCACCATGCTTTAAAAACAGATGGGGATGAGGTGGGGCAAATTGATAAAATAATAGAATTGTAATTGTCCACTGTATGCTCAAACAATAGGCTTGGGCCCAAATTAGTTTGAATGAAAATTATTTGTAATATTCAGTGGTCTGTTTTATATAATCTCAAACAATAGAATGGGAACTGGAATAGGAATAGGAAGCCGGATTTTATCGGCTCCTGGAGAGGATAGAATCAAGTCTCCAATATACCTGAAACGGCATGCCTTTTCATCATCATCATCATCATTTAATTAATTACTTTAATTAATCGCCCTCCATCCAGGATGCTCTAGGCGATTTACAAGCTTTTGTCTGAATTGCACATCTCTTTCAAACAATGTGACACCTCTCTGCTTACATGTGTATTTATTCTTTATTTCTTGGAGAAGCCTATAGTCCTGTGAGGCCTTTCTGCATTCAGATTCATTGGTTTACTATCGCTGACATCTACACTTGCATCTGCAGGGCAGCAAAGGTCATCAGGGTCAACTTGGGGAGACCGGCCCACCTGGGAAAACGGGTTCCAAGGGGACTCAAGGCCCAAAAGGATCCAGAGGAACCCTGGGAGCGATGGTGAGAAATGAGTGCTAGTTTCTTGCATTTGAGGCCAGGGCAGAATTCTCCGAATGTTACCTTTAACGCTTGCCTTGTTTGGTATGTGGGTAGGTGCCCGCCCAAGAGACTCACCTTGCCTCTTCCCTCCCCCAGCCAGCTAAAAAATATATATTTTATCAGCCTGAAGATTTCCAAGGTTTCATTTGAGTGTAAACACCATCAGGTAGAGCTCCGTAAGGTTAGAGATGACTCTCTTTTCTCTGCTTTTTCTTTGCAGGGTGCTCCAGGTCGAATGGGTGTCCAAGGAGAAACTGGCATGAAGGGCTACCAGGTAAGCCCTTCTATTTGGCTGTTTGTTCATTACTTTCTGTAGCTAGTTTTGCTTCAGGTTGGCTCTCTGTATGCCCATGCTGGGTTTGTCCATAGCTGGGGAAGGTTACCCAAATGATTGGCCCTATGGGGATTCTGTCTGATTCATCTGCAAAACTTTAGCAGATACAGAAGTAATTTAACTGTATAATAATAACAATAACAACAACACTTTATTTATATTCCTCTCTATCTCCCCGAGGGTACTCAGAGCGGATTACAACATACACAGATAGGCAAACACTCAATAACAACAACATACAAATACACAGAACAAAGATAAAGGCTTCCCCTTTCATCTCTGGCTTCTGGAGATGGTGCTCACTTTGGCCATGGGGAAGTGTTCTTGTTCCATTTCCAAGCTGAGGAGCCTGTTGTCCATAGACACCTCTCTAGTCGTGTTGCCGGCAAGGTTGCCTGGGCGCCTTTATTATCTTCCCGCCAAAGTATCACCATTCCAATGCATTGTCTTTCTTTCTGTCAGGGGCACACAGGACCACCGGGGCCAATCGGACCACCTGGGCCCAAAGGCGAAAAGGTAAGTGAAGCTTTGTTAAGCTCAAGAAAGAAAAGGGTACTGACTTGAAAATTCAGAGGGATTACAACATTTCAGCAATGAAACTGGGGGAAATGTAGCCAGGCAACAACAGAGTGTGACCAAGATGGCAAAATATATTAATGTGCAACCAAGGAGAGGCTCCAGTTTGCTTTCTCTTGAGTCTACAGGGAATGACAAAATTCCTCCCCTTATTAAGTTAATTGAGTTTTGCATTTTGAACTTAAGTTTGCACCTGTTGCACTCCAGGCCTGGAAACACCTATGACCACCATACTACACAATTCCAGGAATATAAGTAAAAACACATAAAAACATATAACAATCTGGAATAAGAAACAAAGATAAATAATCCAAAAAGGTTTAGCAACAGGTGAGGACCAAGCTATAATCCAAATGTCTCATAAAGTTCCAGAGGTGATGAAGTCCAGGAACAGTCAGAAATCACAGGTACAGCTTAAGTATAAGTAGTAAAAACTTAAACTTGAGTACATGAACAGGAACATAGAAAACTTCCAGGATATATTAAATCCAATACCCAAGCTTGACTTGGACCAGGAACAAGAGAACTCAGGCTTAGATTCCCGCTCTAATGCAGTATTGCCTGAACTGATCTTAAGGTAAACAACTTGCTGTTTAATAGACACCCATGAAATCATTCTGTTTCCCATGAACTTTCTCCACAATTTCCTCATGTAGCCTCTCTGAACAACACAATCTATTTTCACCTCTGATTTGTAAACTAAGATTTTTGTTGATCTCAGTAGCTACAGGCGGTTTCGCCTGGGAACCCTTCTTATCACTCAGCTCTTTACTCAATTCCTTATCTACTGTTGCTACTTCTGACTCCGAATATCCTTGATGCCCTGGACTTTACAAGCCAGTTTTCTCACAGAGAGAGTACCATCATTTCCCAGACTTGAATTTCCCATACTTGAGGGCCCATCACTTTGTGCCAAGGAAAGCTCACAATCCTCTCTAAATCATCAGTTAAACTATCAGCCTCTGGCTGATCTTCAACAATACCAACTAGAGTAAACTGAGGTATGTCGCACTTTCACACTTTCCCTGGCTCTTCTTAGGATTCATTACACTTAGCAATTATGAACTAAACCCAGCACTTTATTTGTTCAGCTGTGATAGCTTTTAATCATTTTTATAATGTTGTCTGATTTTATGTTTATTGATGTTTGATATTGCTTGTTTTCTATGATTATTTTAACCTGTTTTAACCATTGTAAGCTGCCCTGAGTCCCTTCGGGGAGATGGAGGCGGGGTATAAAAATAAAATTATTATTATTATTATTATTATTATTATTATTATTATTATTATGGGATGTTGGAAAAAGTTTGATGATAGAGAATTAATCAGGCCTTTCCCTGCCACATTAGAGCAGCTGGAAGAAATGGGGCATAGCTGCCAGTTAGATCTCATGTGTGGTTTCACACTTGCCTGATTTCAGAAGCTAAGTAAGGATGGTTAGTATTTAGATGGGGAGCCATCAAGAATTTCCAGGTAGGGCTGGGAAAGAATCCCAACAGCTGGATGGCCATCTGTCAGGAGTACTTTGTTTGTGTCTTCATGCATGGCAGGAGGTTGGACTGGACAGCTGTTGGGGATCATTTCCAATCTCATGATGAAACTCCTGCTGAACAAATCTTGACAATAGGCTCACCTTAGGGTCAGAAGGCTAACATCACACTGCTTCTTTCTGGCCTAAAGACGAGCACAAGCACATCCTATTTTGCCTGAAATCCAAAGGGTACCCTTAATATGATCAAGACCTGCACTGTATCAGGCTTTCATTACGTCTAGTATTCCATCCAGTGTATGTGGTTATGACCTGCACTTCATTAATTTGCAACTTGGAACGTTCTTTGCAAGATTTGAAATGTAATCCAGTCTTATTATCCAACTCAGCAGGCTTCATATAACGCGGGCCTCGACCATCTGTTAAAGATCTTGATTTCTTCCTAAGAGGCACTGTCATCTGAGTATAATTTATAGATTATTAGTTCAGTCTGCAAGTTTAATGCTTAGTTAGCCGGTTTTTTGAGAAGAGGTTTTAATGTGAATTTGGCAGCAAGGCTCTGTGTGTGTGTGGGTAGATAATGCTCTCCAAAAGTGAGTGGGAGACATCACAAGGGATTTTGCAGCGAGAAGAGGGGAGGCCTTTTGACATTGGCTTGTACGCGAATGAACCATATTTTCCCTGCATTTCCGAATGGATTCTGGGCATCGAAGTACATGTGCACTTTGCACTTCTCATCAATCATGTGGGGGGAAAGGTTAGCTGCAGAACTTATTCAGAGCTTGAGAAGAGTCGTTTGAGGACTAACACCCAGAATCTCCTGGCTTGCAAGGTGTTGGGTGCCAGAATAGGAACATCTCTGTCTTTAAACACCACACCAGTGTAGTAAGCCAGCAAGCAGTTCATTGAAAGATATAAGTGAGAAAAGCAATAAAAATGATAAAAACAATATACAGGGTGAGGCAGCATAACTTCCTTTTTTCAAAACTTAATAAACCCCATTGTATGAATAAAAAAATTATAATGTAGGCACATACCTAAAGTTTTGTTTTACCTAGTTTTGAAGATCAGATTAGGTAGGTGACGTTCTCCATTCTCCATACACTGAGTAAACCGATTTCTGGCGTTTGTCATGACTCTTGCCAGCATAGCAGGCGTTATGTTGGCAATTTCTTTCTGGATGTTGGTTTTCAAATCTTGTAGGGTCCTTGGACGATTCACATAAACACGGGATTTCAAAAAAACCCATAGAAAAAAATCACAAGGGGTCAAATCTGGAGAGCGGGCCGGCCACTCCAAATCAGCTTGAAAAGCAGACCTCGAAAGCAAAAGCACACTCCTCACTGTTCCAATGCATGATGGCGACTGAACTGTGTCAGGACAAAACTTTATACTCCCGCCTCTCAAACGAGACCACTAGCGCTCCTTCACGTCTTCAACCGACTGAATGGCACATTTTAAAAAAGGCAGTTATGCTGCCTCACCCTGTAGTTCAAAGCAATGTTGTTCCAAGATAAAAGTGAGTCCATAAACATCCAAGTAACAAGATAACGTATTAGGAGCGAATCAAGGGTCCAGTTGTGATGTATTTGAGAAAACACAAAGTTTAAAAACAGGAACAGAACAGGAACAGAAAAGGAACTTGGAAAAACTTGAAACATGAAACTAGAAATCCACTTAAAGAAACAAACTATCATGAAGCATCAACATTGATGAGAATAAAGTGAAACTTTTCCTAGTATCAATATAAAGCCTTTCCTGGCCCCTGAAACAAAAGGAAAGCATTTCACTTGCTCTTGCAACCAGATAAGGCTTTCTTATCTCTCTTCTCCTGGAGATGAATTGACCTCCTTCAACCCTGAGAACAATGTCTTCGTTTACAAAAGTCTAGTTCATCCTGATTAAATTCTGCACCTGACAAATTATCCTCAAGAGACAGACTGCTGTGGGCCCTTCCCAGGAATTTGACCTTGTGCATCTGCACGATAAACACTCCATCCATCAGACAGCTCAGGCCTCTGTCCTGAGCTTAACTCAGGCCCAGCAAAACCCTCATTCTCATTGACAACAGACACAGGCCCAGAAGAACCCTCATCCCCATTGACATTAGACACAATCACAGGCTGAACTACAACACAAGGGCTACTCGCTAGCAAAAGATACAAACCACAGATGGTACTAGATCCTAATTTACAGTATTTATATTCCACGCTTCTCACCCCAAAGGGGACTCAGGGCAGATCACAGAATACATATACGGCAAACATTCAATGCCGTTATGACAATGACAAGGCAGACAACTGTACATAGATAGAGGTATATGTAGGCTTTCCCCCCGATCTTCAGCATCTTGGAGGCTGTGTTCGATTCCAGCCACTGGGGGAGGGGTGGAGGTGTCGCTCCATCTTCCTTGCTGAAGAGCTTTTGTTCGTAAACTTCCTCCTTTTTGATTGAATCGCTGGCATTTTCTGGCATTTCCTTATGGATGCCTAAATTTCCCCGCTTTTAAAAAGCGGTACTATTTACCTACTCACAATTGCTGTTTTCGA
The DNA here is from genome assembly GCF_037176765.1 of Anolis sagrei. Lineage (NCBI taxonomy): Eukaryota > Metazoa > Chordata > Lepidosauria > Squamata > Anolidae > Anolis > Anolis sagrei. The sequence goes on along the minus strand of NC_090031.1, from coordinate 14,641,820 downwards.
TCTGCTAGGTTGGCAGAAGCTGGGCTGAATGCCAGGAGCTTACCCTGGCTTTGAACTGCCAACTTTCTAAATAGCACAATTTACTTAAACTAGCGGTTAACCTGCTGTGCTAAAGCCCGGCCCATGTGGCCTTTATGCTAGGAAATGCACTAGATTTTAAAGAAATGCCCCCTCCACAAGCCCAAATACTTCTGTTCCCCTGCAGACTTTCTCAAAATGACAACAGGCACTTAAGGCCTGCCATCTCTTCCTTTGGACTACAGAGGGACTGTGTGGCTCCAGGGTGCTGGTTGAGTATGCTGTGTGGGTATTACGGCATCTTTCTATGTCTTTGAGGGATTTTCTGGGTGGCTTGCACCAATTCTAAAAGCAACAGTTTCTTGAGTTTCAAGATCTGAGGGCCTTGCTTGTCATCAAGGGTGGCATAAATCTTTCAGCCAGCCTATTCTGTTTCTAGCTGGTGTCCTGCCTTCCTTCCCAAGAGTGGCATGCCCGCATGTGCAAATCTTCCCACCTGTGGCTTCTGTGACTCAGCTGTCATGCTGCTGCTCTGTCTTTTCTCCCTCCCCAGCGTTTCCCATCTCCCCCTCTCCTGGCCAGACGTTTTGTGCTTAGTCAGCTCAACTATAAACCAGTTCAAGCCAGAGAAAATGACTCATGTTTTGTTAAGGGCTTGCCATTCAGAGCCCCAGGAGGTGTGGAACGGTGTGATTCCCAGCTGTCTTTTCCTTTGCACTCATGCTTTTGGATGACGCTGCTCATGTGAGCAAAGGTACCTACAGAAGTTTCCTTACACTCTTGAAAGTATGTGGACATTTTAGAACCCATGAGAGGGAAACAAACTCCCTCTCTCCTACTTCCATCATAGCCCCCAACAACGGGAGCGAACCAGTGAATCCTCTGTCATTGTTGCACCCCAGGCCTGAAAGCACCTATGACCACAGCACTACACCAGAGTCCAGAATATAAGCAAACAGTTTATTGTAAAAACACATAAAAAGTATAGGAAAAAATCAGGAATAAAGAAAGAAGATGTATAATCCAAAAAGGTTTAGCAATACATGACAATCCAACAGGAATCAAAATGTCTCATACAGATTCAAAGATAACACAGTCCAGGAATGGCCCAAATAGCCCAAAGTCCACAAGCAAAAGGTATACTTAGTAAAACTTGAGCAGGAACCCCAAAGCAGGAACTTCCAGAATACTAGAATCCAAAACCATGACTTGACTTGAAACCGCCCTGAGTCGCCTGTGGGCTGATATGGGCTGATACGGGATTGTGACGCAGCTGGCTGAGTGTCAGCTGCATTAAGATCACTCTGACCAAAAGGTCATGAGTTCGAAGCCAGCCTGGGCTGTAGTGGGTGTCCAGCCATTGTGTAGCCTGTTGTCGACCTTTGCAAGCCAAAAGACAGTTGCATCTGTCAAGTAGGAAAATAAGGTACCACCTTGTGTGGGAGGCTAAATTAACTAATTTATGAGGCCATAAAGAAAACTCCGGGATGTGGAATGCGGAAGAACTTCATCGGTGTCGCTGATGGCGATGAAAGCAGCAGCTCCCCTGGCGGCCAAAAAAAAAGTTAAATAGCTTCTGTGTATTGTCTGTATTCGTTGTCTGTCAAACTGGCATTGAATGTTTGCCATATTTGTGTATGCTGTAATCCGCCCTGAGTCCCCTGTGGGGTGAGAAGGGCGGAATATAAAAACTGTAAATAAATAAATAATAAATAAATAAATGATCGGGATATAAATAATGTAAATAAATAAATAAATAAGATCTAGAGAACTCAGGCCTAGCTTCTCACTTGAACGCTCCATTGCCTGAACTAACCCTTAGGTAAACAACTTGTTATTTAATAGATACCCATGAAAGCATTTAGGTTCCCATGAATTTTCTCCCCAACTTTCTGGCGATGCCTATTTTCTGCTCTGCTCTGTAAACAAAGATATTTGTTGATCTATGTAGCTCCAGTGTTTTTCTCTGGGAGCCTTCTGTATCACTTAGCTCTTCGCCTGACTCCTTATCTAATGTTGCAGTTTCTGGCTCCTCTGACTGACCTTGAAGCCCTGCACTTTCCGAGTCAGATTTCTCACAGAGAGAAGCATCATCCCCCAGGTTTGAATCTTCACCACTTTGAGCCCCAGGAAATCCCACAATTCTCTCTAAATCATCAGTGAACCCAACAGCATCAGGAGCCTCAGTCTGATCTACAACATCCCACTATTTTCACCTGCTTTGTCACTTGCTTCTAAAACACCCCAGTTTTTCGCTCCTTCCACTTTCTCCTTTTGTCATCATCCTACCTAAATTGCCACAAACTGCATTCAAAGTAGTTGGCACTCACAAACTCAGTTGCAGCCTCTCCTAGCTTTTGTATTCTTTCTCATTAATAATGTTTGCCGTTTCGACCGGACTCTGATATTCCTGGCACACATGTGAGATGTTGAAGGATCTGGGGTATGCTTAAATATACTCTTGGAGAGGAATTTCAAAAAGGGGGAGCTGAATTGAATAACATTGAATTAAATTGAATTGGTCTTGATGCATTAACTGCCCCTTTAACTGTGCAGAGTGACCAGCCTTTTTCTTACAGCTTAATCTCCAGGACTTTGGCAAGTTCACTCCTTGGAGCTTCCCAGTCAATTAACCATCTCCGTTTAGTACATTTCCCGCTTTCCATCGTGGCCTTGCCCAGACGAGGGCTGTCCAGCTGGAAGGCTTTTGAAAATTACAAACTGATGCTTTTCCCTCCTCGGGATGGTCTCCAAGAATGAGAGGCCTTCCCTCAGCCTGGCCTTTTCCATTTGTAGCTGCAGCGTGTTTATTTTCTGTGCCCTTTTTTATTACTCGTTAGGCTTTTATTTTTAAATGTTGGCTCTGAGCTAACGTGGAATTGGCAGGGAGAGCGTGTGGGTGCCGATAACTAAGGACTCTGTGCTCTAAGCGTCCAAAACAAAACCCCGCCATGAATCAGAAAAGGAAAAGTTGTATGGCACAAACGTAACAAAAGTTTGGAAAGTTCCTTGAAAATAATTTGTCACAATTCCAAGCGCTCTCATAACACTGATTTGTTTTTATGATAACCTTTTTTGACATCCTTAAAAAGAAAGGCATTCGAATGCTATATGCCTCTGGCCTGTGATACAACCAAAGCAAAGCTACTTTCTTCATCTATAAAAGTAACAGTGGCTGTAACTACAAAGAAAAAGGAGTGATGATATCCATCTTAAGTTACAACTGCGATGTATCTACAGGTCAAACTATTGATTTATTTATCATGTCAGAAGCAAATTGAGAGTACCGTTGTAATGCATTTAAAAACACGAACAAAGTTAAAAACTTGGCATTATACTAAATGTCCTTTGACCAGAAGCTGGCCACTTGGAGTGACTTTGGTGTTGCTATAAGAAGGTCCTCCATTGTGCATGTGGCAGGACTCAGACCACATTGTAGTAGGTGAACCAAGGGTACAGTTGTGATGTATTTAAAAACACAACATTTAAAAACTTTGCATTATATTAAACGTTCTTTGACCAGTAGTTAGCCACTTGGAGTGCCTCTGGTGTTGCTGTGAGAAGGTCCTCCATTGTGCATGTGGCAGGGCTCGGAATAAATTGTAATAGGTGGTCTGTAGTTTGTTCTTTTGCGCACTTCCATGTCGTGCACTCCACTGTGTAGCCCCATTTCATAAGACTGGCCCTGTGTCTCATGGTGTTCTGCACCTTCCAAGTTGACCAGTCTTATGTGTGCCCAGGAGGGAGTCTCTTATTTCTTATTAGCAATGAATTGAGGTTCTGAGTGTAAGCCTGCCACTTTTGGATTCTTGCTTGCTGAGGTGTTCCTGCGAGTATCTTTTTAGATCTTAGAAAGCTATTTCTTGATTTAAGGCATTGGCATGCTGGCTGATATCCGAACAGAGGATGGGCCTGAGATGTCACTGCCTTGGCCCTTTCATTATTGGATGCTACTTCCCAAAAGATGTCAGGTCATGCAATACTGGCTAAACAGTATAATTTCTCCAGTACTGTGGGGGTGTAGACATCCTGTGATAATGTGGCATGTCTCATTAAAAGCCATGTCCACTGTTTTAATACACATGCCTAGTGTCCTACACTAGGCATGTGTATTTAGCAGCAGAGTAGCAAAGCGCAAGGGCAGATGTCTTCACTGTGTCTGGTTGTGATTCCCAGGTTGTGCCCATCATGTTTTGTATGATATTATTTCTAGCGCCCACTTTTTGCGTGATATTTAAGCAGTGCTTCTTGTAAGTCAGAGCATGGTCCAAGGTGATTCCCAGATATTTGGGTGTGCTGTAATGCCCAGTGGGATTCCTTCCCAGGTAATCCCCAGAGCTTGAAATGCTTGTCTGTTCTCAAGGTTAAAAGCACACGTCTGCATTTTAGATGGATTAGGAATCATTTGGTTTTCCCTGTAATAGGCAGTAAGAGCACCTAAAGCATTGGAAAACTTCTGTTCAACCATTTGAAAGCTCCCTGCTTGGGTGGTGATGACATGATCATCAGCATAGATGAAACTCTGTGTTACATTATCTGTAAATTACATATAGCTGTGATAAATGTATCTTTTGTTTTGATTTTTAGTTATGCCTTAACTATTACAAATGGTTTTTTTTAATTCCACCTAACTTTAACCCTGTTGTTCGTTTTCCAGGGTGAACAAGGTGACGATGGGAAGATCGAGGGGCCTCCTGGACCACCTGGAGACAGAGTAAACTACCTATTTTATCAATTATCGTATTTACTCGAATCTGATGCTCACCTTTTTTTGACTAAATGACGCCTCCAAAGTTAGGGTCCACATTAGATTTGTGTAATATGATAATCTTAGTACTGAGCAAAGGCAAAAGGGAAACTGCTTCAGGAGCCCTTGGACCTCCTTTTTGAGGGACATAATCTCTCATTTAATTACCATGGCTCGATGCAGATTTTTGGGTAATGATCGTTCATTTTCAGGGGGTGGGTTGAAATGTTCCAGATTGCATGTTTCTGAATGTTGTGATGCTTGTAAGCTATTCCAGAAAGCACACATGAATGCAAAGCCTAATGTACAATATTATTATAATATATTAAAATATTAATATAAAATGTATTAATTCATTTTTTCAAGAAAATGTGTTTTAAAACATCAACAAATCTTAGTATTATCATTTCCTAATGATAAAAGGCGACAGTTTCCTTGTAATAATTAGAAAGGAAGAAAAATAGTCTTAACTATTGTTCGCCATAAAAACTCCATTGTAATTCATGCAATAACTTTGCAGTGGTCTTCAAATTTGTGGATTTTTCAGCCTTAGTGGAGTAATTTGTCTATGCATTTGTTACACCTTTCCTGCCACCTTGTGTCCAGAACGGTGAATTGTATGGTTTGATTTATCAATAAAAAAGTTATTAAAAATATAGAATATTAAAACAGAATTAAACACAAACAGCATTACAATAATTCACAGTGAAAATAATTGAAAAAAAGGCAATCTCTCACAAGTCATGCTAAACTTTTGTGTCTTGAGATGAACAGTACCACTTCGAATGCTCATAGAACATCCTATCTTTGACATTTCCCCATAAATAAAACCTGGAATCACATTGGCTTTTTCAGCTGCCGCATCACACTGTTGTCTCATGATCAGTTAGTGGTCTCTGAAGACTGCTAGATCCTTTTCTCGTGGACTGTTTCCAAGCCAAGTGCAAACAGGACATGTGAAAGAAATGTTAGCATCAGTTCATTCTCCACTATTTCCCACCTTTACTCCAATTCATTGTGTGTGAAGTGGGAGAGGAACCACCCTGTATTGGAATTTCCTTCTCTGAATGGGGTTTCTACCATGAGAAGCCTGCACTGGAAAGGCCCTGCTTTTTGTGGCAGCTCTGAACCACGGGCTGAACTTGAACCAGGGATTTGAAAGAGGATGAGTTTGCAGTTCACGTCTCTCTTGTCTTTCTCTGTTGCTCTCTTTTTAGGGTCCGGCTGGGGACAGAGGCCCTCGTGGAGAGTCCGGAGACCCTGGTTATCCTGTGAGTCCTTCTCCAAATACCTGGTTAGGAAATTAACCATCTTGGGAAAAGTTCTCTGGAATGTTCTGCGACTCTTGAAGTAATGGGAGCAGGCATGGGCAAACTTTGGCCCTCCAGATGTTTTAGACTCCAATTCCCACAATTCCTTACACCCTCAGGCACTTTCCTTTTCCTCTAAGCCGCTTAAGGAGAAAAGGAAAGGGGAAAGGAAATGGAATGGGCCTGACGCTGTTAGGAATTGTGGGAGTTGAAGTCCAAAACACCTGGAGGGACCAAGTTTGCCCGTGCCTGAATTAGAGTGATTGTTAATGGAGCCATGGGTTCAAATGACAGGAAAGGAGATGCCACCTGAACATTAGAAAAAACTTCCTGACTGTAAGAAGAGCTATTCAGCAGTGGAACTCTCTGCTTTAGAGTGGGGTGGAACCCCTTCCTTGGAGGCTTTTAAGCAGAGGCTGGGTGGCCATCTGTCAGTGGTACTTTGATTGTGCTTTTCCTGCACAGCAAGGGGTTGGACTAGATGGCCCATGTGGTCTCTTCCAACTCTATTATTCTATAATCACAGATCAGAGTTTCTAATCTCCCCTTTTTGGGCAAAGTCCTGGAACGTGTGGTGGCTTCACAACTCCAGATATTCTTGGAAGACACAGATTATCTGGATTCGGCGCAGTCTAACTTTAGACCGGGGCATGGAACCGAGACAGTCTTGATCGCCTTAGTTGATGATCTACGCCAGGAGCTAGACAGGGGGAATGTGTTCCTGTTGGTTCTGCTGGACCTCTCAGCGGCCTTCAATACCGTTGACCACGGTATCCTTCTGGGACGCCTTTCGGGAATGGGCCTTGGAGGTACTGTTTTACAGTGGCTCCGGTCCTTTCTGGAGGGACGCACCCAGAAGGTGTTATTGGGGGACACCTGTTCGGCTCCACAACCATTGTCTTGTGGGGTTCCTCAGGGTTCAATACTGTCTCCCATGTTGTTTAACATCTACATTAAGCCGCTGGGGGAGATCATCTGGAGTTTCGGGGTGCAGTGTCATCTGTATGCAGATGATGTCCAACTCTGTCACTCCTTCCCACCTGCTACTAAGGAGGCTGTTCAGGTCCTGAACCGGTGCTTGGCCACTGTGACGGTCTGGATGAGGGCAAACAAACTGAAATTGAATCCAGACAAGACAGAGGTACTCCTGGTCAGTCGTAAGGCCGAACAGGGCATAGGGTTACAGCCTGTGTTGGATGGGGTTACACTCCCCCTGAAGGCACAGGTTTGCAGCTTGGGTGTGATCTTGGATTTATCACTGCACCCGTACCTTGGGAAGTCTGACTTGGTCACGATGGTCCACGCTCTGGTTACATCCCGTATAGACTACTGCAACACTCTCTATGTGGGGTTGCCTTTGAAGACTGTCCGGAAGCTTCAAATGGTCCAATGGTCGGCAGCCAGGTTACTAATGGGAGTGGCGCTCAGGGAGCATACAACTCCTCTGTTGTGCCAGCTCCACTGGCTGCCAGTTTGCTACTGGGTACAGTTCAAAGTGCTGGCTTCAGCCTATAAAGTTCTGGCCCAACTTACCTGTCCGAACGCATCTCCTCCTATGAACCAACTAGGGTGTTAAGATTGTCTGGGGAGGCCCTGCTCTTGGTCCCGCCTGCGTCACAAGCACGTTTGGCAGGGACGAGAGACAGGGCCTTCTCAGTAGTGGCCCCTCAGCTGTGGAATGCCCTTCCTACAGATATCATATTGGCCCCCTGTCTGTTGACATTTCGGAGGAAAGTGAAGACCTGGTTGTTTGAGCAGACATTTGAATAGGCAGTGTAACAAACAAAGGAATATGGAGCAATTGGATAATGAGACTGGATCTTGATTTTAACTATGAGACGCTAATGATATGTTTTATTGATTTATATTGACTGTTTATTATGCTACTGTTTTAATTATTTTAACTGTTTTATTATGTTTTTGAGCATTGAATTTTGCTATTGCTAACTGCTCTGAGTCGCCTGAAGGCTGAGAAGAGCGGTATACAAATATAGTATACCAATAAATAGTAATAGACTGGCTTAAATGCTTTGGGAAGCTTGATTCTTGACAAAGATTCTCATTCATACCTTTCTGCTAACGTTTCTTTCACCTGCAGCATTTTGCCTTTGGTCAGTGAACATCTCAGGTGAAAGAATAACTTGGATCTTCCCTCTCGCTTCCTTTTAGGGCCAAGAAGGCCTTGATGGAGAAAGGGGAAAACCTGGACAGCAAGGCTTACCTGTAAGAAACCTTCATTACTGTTGCGATAGAGATAGCTGTATTAATCTGTTTTAGCTGACAAAAACATAAAAGAAGCCAGGAGCACTTTGGGACTAATCTTTAGTAGATTCAGTCCAACTCCATCTGTGTTCACATTTGGGCATATTGAGTATTCATGTCAAGTTTGGTCCAGTTCCATCATTGTTTGAGTCCACAGTACTGTCTGGATATAGGTGAACTACAACTCCAAAACTCAAGGTCAATGCTCACAAACGTTTCCAGTATCTTCTGTTGGTCATGGGAGTTCTGTGTGCCAAGTTTGGTTCAATTCCATCATTGGTGGAGTTCAGAATGCTCTTTGGTTGTAGGTGAACTATAAATCCCAGCAACTACAACTCCCAAATGTCAAAATCAGCACACACCCCCCCCCCCCCCCCCCGCCAAATTGCACCAATGTTCACATTTGGGCATATTGAGAATTCATGCCAAGTTTGGTCCAAAGAATAAAAATGCATCCAGCATATCAGATATTTACATGACAATTCATAACAGTAGCAAAATTACAGTTATGAAGTAGCAACTGAAATAATGTTATGGTTGGGGGTCACCACAACATGAGGGATCGTGACATTAGGAAGGTTGAGAAACACTATTCTAAAGAATTTTGTCTTTGTTCCTTCTCTTAGGGACACCCAGGACCTCCAGGCCAACCAGGGCTGAAAGGATCCAAAGGCAGTATAGTAAGTTTGGGAATGGCGGTAGGACTTGCAGATCCACAGAGTTGAATGAAGAGCAGGGAATGTTGATAACCTAAAGGTCTAGTTCTCCAAGAGATGCCAGCTTCAGGTTATGTGAGACCAGAGATGAGGATGTGCCTGACTGAATGGTTTTAAAAATAGTGGTGGGGTCATAGAGGGAGGTTCATGGAACCGTAAGTTGGACTTATTTTTTCTTTCTTTTTGTCCTTTTAAGGGTCAGAAAGGCAAGCAAGGGCGAAAGGGGACCACAGGCAATAGAGGCTTTCCGGTAGGTGATAAAGCATTCATCTGGGGGCATTTCTCCCCCAGTCCCACCTTCCCACGCATCTCCTGACTTGCTACACTCTCCCCTTACATTCATCTTGATGTGTTGCTTGGTTGGACCAGATCCATCATTGTTTGAGTCCACAGTGCTTTTTGAATATATGTGAACTACAACTCCAAAACTCAAGGCCAATGCCCACCAAACCCTTCCAGTATTTTCTCTTGGTTATGGGAGTTCTGTGTTCCAAGTTTGGTTCGATTCCATTGTTGGTGGAATTCAGAATGCTCTCTGATTGTATTTGAACTATTAATCCCAGCAACTACAACTCCCTAATGACAAAATCAATATTTTTTGAGTGATGGTCACTCATTGGTCTGTTAGGTGTACAGCGTACAAATTTGGTGTCAATTTGTCCAGTGTTTTTTGAGTTATTTTAATCCCACAAATGAACATTACATTTTTATTTATATAGATAATAATAATAATAATAATAATAATAATAAATTAAGAATACTTTATTTATAACCCGCACTCTCTCCCTGAAGGTACCCATGTGGTGTCCAGGGTCTATGGTCATAATTGCTGTGATACATCTCTTTTTAGGGTCTTGTTGGGTTGCCGGGACCTAGAGGAGTTATTGGAAGGCAGGGCCAAGAGGGTGCCCCTGGACCTGATGGGATTCACGGGAAAGATGGCAGCGCTGGGCAAAAGGTAAGCGTGAGAGTTTGCTCCAAGGCTGCAAAACTTGAGACTCTGTATCTTTCTCAGCTCAGTTTACTTCTTCAATTTTGCAAAATTTGCAAATCTTCTTTTACAGGCTTCACAGGCAAGCACTTCTGGAAACCCATAACCTTTTGGAAAATGGAAATCTCCATAACCTTCTGGAGATTTTATGATCTTTGCAAAGGCATGGCCTGGTTAGAAGTCATAACTTTTCGAAAAGCGATGCCATAACCTCTTGGTAAAAAGCACGACCTGTTAGAGTCATAGCCTTTTGGGAAAATGGCATTCATGCAAGGCAATTGGGTTTCTCAGCTGCTAAACTGATGTATGTAGGTATGTCTTTGAACTGTCGGGGACTAAGAGATGCCAATGCACAAAAAACACACATACATTCTTTCAGTTGCCCAAAAAACATATACTCTCCCTTAAAATATACTTGCCTTTAAATCATAGAGGGTGGGAGTGGGGTAAAACAACACAATAAAAATAAATATTTAAAAAACAATAATGTAGCATCACATTTATAATGCATTTTATATGATTCTCTAGATATCCTTGTGATTGTAGTTGGAAGAGATGTAAGAAGGGGCTGCTGTGGTGTTAAGTTTTCAATATTTTTATGGATTTTAACTGTATTTTTTAACACTAATGATACTTAATTCTGTTTTAATGTTTGTATATTTGTAGTTTTAAAAATTGTACTGAAATGCTTTTAATATACGCTGCTTTGAGTCTCCTCATGAAGAGAAAAATGAGGTATAAATAAACATAACAGTCCCAGTGGTGATTGGCACACAGGGTGCAGTGCCTAAAAACCTTGGCCTGCCAGATTACTCACCGGAGCGGCATACAGGGAACATACCACCCTCTGTTAAGTCAACTCCACTGGCTGCCGGTCCAGTTCCGAGCACAATTCAAAGTGCTGGTCTTGGCCTATAAAGCCCTTTACGGTTCTGGCCCAGCTTACTTGTCTGAACGTATCTCCCTCTATGATCCACCTCGGAGTTTAAGCTCATCTAAGGAGGCCCTGCTCTCAGTCCCGCCCTCTTCACAAACACTATTGGCGGGGACGAGAGACAGGGCCTTCTCAGTGTCTGTGGAACACACTCCCTAGGGAAATCAGATCGGCTCCAGCTCTCCTTTCCTTCAGGTATAAGCTTAAGACATGGTTTGGGGACCAGGCATTTGGGCAGCAGGTCCAAAGTTATACTTTAACTGATAATGCAGAGGCTTTGGAGTGGGTCTCTCAATTGAACTTGGATGCAGTTATATTGTGATTGTGATGATAACAATGCTTTAAATGGCTATTTTATTATTTAATGCTTTAATTAATTTTGAATCTGTGTTAATTTTGTTATGGCGTATGTGTTGGCATTGAATTGCTGCCGATTGTAAGTCGCCCTGTATCCTCCCTCGGGGATTGAGAAGGACTGAGTACCAATGTTTGAAATAATAATAATAAATAATAATGCACTTCAATACAATTGGGGCTGACTAAATTACCATCTGTCAGCTGCAAAAGGCCACCCTACTGGTATCTGCACGCATTATTTGCTGATACATCACACAGTCTTAGACACTTGGGAAGTGTCAGATGTATCATCCAATACAATAGCCAGCAGAGTGATCTTGTTTACTGTGGACTATTCTTGTTGTGTTTCAAACAACAACAACAACAACAACAATGGACAGTTCCTGGGAAAAATTGAGAGCCAAATTGACAAAGAAAAAACATGGCTGTGGCTCACAAATAGAACTTTGAAAAAGGAAGGCCTGATTCTGGCAGCCCAAGAACAAGCCATTAGAACCAATGCCATGAAAGCCAGAACTGAAAAGTCGACGACAGATCCCAAGTGTAGACTCTGCAAGGAAGCAGATGAAGCAATAGATCACATCCTCAGCTGCTGCAAGAAGATCACGCAGACAGACTACAAGCAGAGGCACACCACTGTTGCTCAGATGATTCATTGGAACCTGTACAACAAATACCATCTGCCTGTGTCAAAGAACGGATGGGATCACAAGCCAGAAAAAGTTACAGAAAATGCTACTCTGGGACTTCTGAATTCACAGACAGAGTTTTGGAGCACAATACTCCTGACCTCACGATTGTTTTAAAAAACAAAGTATGGATCGTGGATGTTGCAATCCCAGGTTACAGCAGGATTGAAGAGAAACAACTGGAAAAGCTGACACGATATGAGGATTTAAAGATCAAACTGCAAAGACTGTGGCACAAGCCAGTCAAGGTGGTCCCAGTGGTGATTGGCACACTGGGTGCAGCACCTAAAGACCTTGGCCTGCGCTTAAACACTATCGATGCTGACAAAATTACTATCTGCCAGCTGCAGAAGGCCACCTTACTGGGATCTGCACACGTAATTTGCCGATACATCACATAGTCTTAGACACTTTGGAAGTGTCCAACGTGTGATCCAATAGAACAGCCAGCAGAGTGACCTTGTTTGCTGTGTACTAATCTTGTTATGTTTGAAATAATAATAATAATCCGTATTCCCATGCTGCTATAGCAGTGGAGATTCTCTATCAGATGGTCCTGTTCCTCTTCTAAAGAACTCTAATCAGAGCTTGAAAAAGTTATGTTTCCTGGTTTTAACTTCCAGATTCCCAACAGCCAAAATCAATAAAACTTTTTTTTCTTGCAATACATAACATGATGGGATTTCATTTATTCACACAGGTTGCAGTCATGTCCCACGTATCTAAGCAGAACAGACCATTTAACGGATTGGCTCTTTGTTCTGAGCGGAAACGGATTGGGGATTCCGCTAGTACAAAAGTATCCATATCCTGTCTTTTTTTGTTGCAACAGCCACGTCCGGGGTGCCATGCTGTCACTGTATTGCCACTTCCTCTCCATTGCCGTTCCACATCACTGCTGGTCAGAGACTGTGGGACATGACACACAATGCTGTCACATCCCATTATGCCCCATGTGATATGGATAAAGGAGGAAGAGACACGGAGCCACAGCTGCCCCGTGTTCTTTGATGCCATACAGTTTGACCTTTGAACTTCAGTTCCCCCCTTTGTTTCCTTAATCATGGACTAAACATCCAGAGAGTTATGTGGAAGCTTGATCTAAGATCAGCATGAGAAACTACAAAGTGATATGGTTGTTACATTGCCTTTCATTCTTGATTTCGGGGAGCTGTTAAGGACAGGGTTCAGATTTGGAGGTGCTCTGGAAGAAGACATAATCATAATAGCATCCCTTGTGTTGTAGATCAACCAGATCTGAAAGACTAAATTCTGATTGCAGTCGACTGTGCTGGGAATGCTTTTAACTAATTGTGGCTGTTTATTTAGTTTTAATAATGCAGTGCGAGTCCATACAGTATGTAGTATTTTAAGGGTGCATCTTGCCACCGATATATGTAGCATTTTAATGAATTATTATTTATTTATTTTCTACATTTCTAACCCGCCCTTCTCAACCCCCGAGGGGAGACTCAGGGTGACTTACACCGGCAACAATTCGACGCCACAAGATAATACAAATATAAACAAATATAACAACAGTTTAAAACAGTAAATAGAACATTAAGTTAAAAACACTTTAAATCATTGATTTATAGGATTTTAATGGTGTATTTTATACTGTATTTAATAATCTGGTGAATAACCATATGTGAATGACCTAAGGTCTAAGCATCAAATAAATTTGAACTTGAACTAACTGATGATTTAGAGAAGATTGTGAGCTTTCCTGTGTCACAAAGTGATGAGCTCTCAAGTCTGGGAAATTCAAGTCTGGGGAATGATAGTTTTCTTTCAGAGAAAACTGGCTCGGAAAGTGCAGGGCCTCAAGGGTATTCAGGAGAGTCAGAAGTAGCAACAGCAGATAAGAGATCGAGTGAAGAGCTGAGTGATAAGGAGGGTTCCCAGAAAAACATGCCTGGAGCTATAGATATAACAAAAGTCTTCGTTTACAAGCAGAAAATAGAGTGTGTCATTCAGAGAGATTACGTGGGAAAGTTGTGGAGAAAATTCATGGGAACCGGAACAATTTCATGGGTGTTTATAAAACAAAAAGTTGTTTACCTTATGTTCAGTTCAGGCAATGCTGCGTTAGAGAGATTATATGGGAAGGTTGTGAAAGACATTCACGGGAAATTGAATGATTTCATGGTCTGCCTTTGAAGATGCCCCGGAAAGTGCAGTTAATGCAAAGGTTGGCAGCCAGATTACTAACTGGAGCTGGTTATAGGGAGTATGCTCCACTGGCTGCCAATGAGTTTCCTGGTCCAATTACAAAGTACAGGTTATCATCTATGAACCCTATATTAAATATCAGGACCTCAGTTTCTCAGATCCTCAGCCTCCTTCTGGTCTTACATCTCACACAACCCAAGTAGCAAAGGAACGGGACATGAGGCTGGAGAGATACGCGAGGATATGAAATGACAGGAAGTGTGGGTATACAAGATATCTGTCTGTCTATCCATCCATCCATCCATCTATCTATGCAAATATGCCAAAATATGAAACACTTCTGGTCCCAAACATTTTGGATAAGGATCCTCTACCTGTTTGTTATTTCTCAGGACTTGCCTTTCACTTGTGTTGACAAAGGATTAGAACAGGCAGAACTGACCATTCTTTCTCCTCTCTTCCCGATCAGGGAGAACAAGGTGAGGACGGGGAAGAAGGCATAACCGGACTGTCGGGGAAAAGAGGGAACCCTGGTGTCCTTGGTCTCCCAGGAGCTCAGGGCCCCCCAGGATTCAAGGTGGGTTCCTTGTCAGCTGCTTTGTTTGTGATGCAATGCCTTTACAACCACGGCAAAAGTTGCAGGCTCTGTCCCCCATGAGCAAAAGGCACCTTTGTCAAGATTTGAGCTAGAAAATTCTCATGACACTGGCTTTCATGTCAGCCTTGAATTCTGCTCACTCACCTTTCTCCTGTATTCTTTGTAGGGAGAAGCAGGATTGTCTGGACAGGTTGGCCCTACAGGGAAAAGAGGTCCTCCAGGTGAAATGGGGCCCCCTGGCACTCGTGGGGACCTCGGAGCCAAAGGGCAGCCGGTAAGTAGATGGCTCACATGGCTGTTTGTTTATATACTGAATTTTGTTGGTTTGTTTGTTTTTGCCAGTCTAGGGCTCATGGCAACACTTGAAAAGGTTTAAATAGCTAAAGAAAAGTTGACACAATCATTACAACTATAAATATTCTAATGTCACCATGTTACTCTGGAATATCAGTATACAAAGAGATTTGGTATCTCTATGGAAACTAATCGGGAGAATTTGGGAGCACACGCCTCCATAGACAAAGAGCGCATCTGCATTGAAGAATTAATGCAGTTTGTTTATTTATTTATTTACAGTATTTATATTCTGTCCTTCTCAGAGCAGATCACAGAACACATATATGGCAAACATGCAATGCTGTTATAAACTGACAAGACAGACAACTGTAAATAGATAGAGTTTCCCATCTTCGGCATCTTGGAGGCTGTGCTTGGTTCTGGTCACAGCGGGGTCCTGTCGCTCCATCTTTCCTGCCAAAGAGCTTTGTTTGTAAACTTCCCCCTTGATTGAATTGCCGGTATTTTCTGGCATTTCCTTATGGGTGTCTTAAATATCTCCCCATTTAAAGCGGTAACTTTTTATCTACTCCCGGTGGCACTGTGGGTTAAACCGCTGAGCCACTGAGCTTGTTGACTGAAAGGTTGCAGGTTCAAATCCTGGGAGCGGGGTGAGCTTCCTCTGTCAGCTGCAGCTTCTGCCAACCTAGAAGTTCAAAAACATGCAAATGTGAGTAGATCAATAGGTACCGCTCCGGCGGGAAGGTAAGGGCGCTCCATGCAGTCATGCCGGCCACATGACCTTGGAGGTGTCTACGGACAACGCTGGCTCTTCGGCTTAGAAATGGAGATGGGCACCAATTTATTATTTATTTATTTCGAGCTTTTGTAACCTGGTCTTCTCGAGCTTTTGTAACTTGGTCTTCTCGACCTCCGAAGAGGGACTAACAGCAGAGGGTTAAAATACAATAAGATTTCTCATGGATGGCCCTTTGGAAAGGCACTCTTGCAGCCCCCCCAGAGTCAGACACAACTGGACTTACTGTCAAGGGAAAACCTTTACTTTTACCTATTTATCTACTCACATTTGTTTTTGAACTGCTAGGTAGGCAGAAGCTGGGCTGAAAGGCCAGGAGCTCACTCTGACCCAAGTTTCGAACTGTCAACCTTTCGCTTGGAAAGATTTACTGTAGCTGGCGGTTAACCTGCTGTGCTAAAGCCTGGTGCTTTGACACCACTTAAACTCCCAGGACACAATTCTATAGAAATCCTGGGATTTGTAGCTTGGTGAGGCACCAGCACTCTTTGGCAGAAGTGAAAGACCTTGTACAATTACAGCTCCCAAGATTCCATAGCATTGAGCCACAACAGTTAAAGTGCATTTGAACTGCATTAATTCGATAGTGTGGATGCACCCTTACTCTGTTTCTTCAGTTGTGCACCTACTGAACTGCGTCTGATGAAAGAGACTTAAGTTTATGAATAGTTTTAATAAAGGTTCTACAAGATCCCATTTCATCTTAATAGAATGAAAAACACAAAGACTGGATGGCCATCTGTTTGGGAGAGCTTTGATTGTGTGTTCTTGCCTAGCAGAATAGGGTGGACTGGATGGTGTTTGGGTTTTTTTCCATCTGTGATCCTATGAATTCAAATGAAAACTAGAGATTGGGGGTGCTTAGAACATGATAGTCCTGCTTCTTGACAGAATCAGGTTGTACTGGATGGCTCATGAGGTCTCTTCCAACTCTATGATTCTAGAGATGTCAACAACATAGCCCGCCCTTCGGTTTTTCTCATGGATGGCCCTTTGGAAAGGCACTCTTGCAGCATCTTCAGCTTCCAAACAGGCTTCACTCTTGCCAAAGTGTGTCTCATGAACAGGGCAGGAAAACTTTTCTAAGCGCCAAAGGACGTTAGGAGTCTGGAAGGGGCCTCGCAACAGAAGTGGTGGAAACCTCCCTGGCCTTTTGAGTCATTTACAACTGAGCTGAGCAAGCCCCTTTGGCATATACTCCCAAAAGTGCAGCTGAGCCTGAAGGCCATAAAAGGCTCTTTTTCCCTATTAATGAGATCTCTGTGACTCATTGAGGGTCCTTTTGGCCCTTCCTCCCCCACCTCAAAACGTTCCATCTGCAAAGATCAAGAGATACAAATGCTTTGTCCTGTGGATTAATAGAATGCAGGGTGTATTCAGCTCAGAACCTTTTTCACTACGTCCAACTGTAAATGCCACCTCTTGCTGCTTGTTCCCTTTTGAGTTATATGCTATGTCCAGGTTGGTTCACCAAGTACTCTGCTATGTCCGACTTCTCTGGTTGGGTTAGTCTGCAGTGCCTTTCATGTTCCTTGCTTTGATTTGGGCACTGTGTTTGATGGTCGCTATGTAGACTTGTCCACAGCTTACTTACTTATTTACTTAGGTGTTCCCTCATTGTCCGAATAGGATTGTCTTCCAAGATCAGTGTCCTGGCGGTGGGTCCGTAAGTGACTGTGGAGCCCCAATTCTTGACCCGCAGTGAGGATATTGGTTTCCAGGTGGAAGGCGGTCCTGGTCGCGGTTGGCTTGATGCACCTTCCTCTTGGCACGTTTCTTTCTTTCACCCTCCATTCGTGCCTGTTCAAATTCTACACCACTGCTGATTACAGCTGACCTCCAGCTGGAGTGCTCAAGGGCCAGGGCTTCCCAGTTCTCAGTTTCTATGCCAGAGTTTTTAAGATAGGCTTTGAGCCCATCTTTAAATCTCTTTTCCTGTCCACCAACATTCCATTTTCCATTCTTGAGTTCAGAGTAGAGCAACTGTTGTGGGAGAGGGTGATCGGGCATCCAGACAAAGTGGCTGGTACAGCGGAGTTGATGGCAGAGGACCATCGCTTCAATGCTGGTGGCTTTTGCTTCTTCCAGCACACTGACATTTGTCCACTTGTCTTACCAAGAGATGTGCAGGATTTTCTGGAGGCAGCACTGATGGAATCGTTCCAGGAGTTGCATGTGATGTCTGTAGACAGTTCACATCTCGCAGAGATATAGCAGAGTTGGGAGGAAAACAGCTTTATAAACAAGCACCTTGGTCTCCGTATGGATTTCCCGGTCCTCAAACACTCTCTGCTTCATTCGGAAAAAAGCTGCACTCGCAGAGCTCAGGCGGTGTTGTACTTCAGTGTCAATGTTGACTTTTGTGGAGAGGTGGCTGTCAAGGGAGTGGAAATGATCAACATTTTCTAATGTTACACCATTAAACTGTATTTCTGGCATTGGAGAATGCCAGAAATACAGTTGTGTTGTTAAAGGCTTCTATGGCCGGAATCACTGTTGTAGGTTTTTTGGGCTGTTCTTGGATGCAGAGAATGCGTTTGATAACATTTCTTGGGAGTTTCATTTTGTGGGAGTTGAAGTCCAAAACACCAGGAGGGAGGGCGGAATTTGGTCCATGCCTGGAATATATGGTATAGAATGCTATAGAATATCTACAGGAGCATAAAGACCAGCAAGAAGCATTGATGTTCTTGGATGCAGAGAAGGCATTTGATAACATTTCTTGGACTGGGTTGTTTTAGATTTTTCTGGCTATATGGCCATGTTCTAGAAGCATTCTCTCCTGATGTTTCTCCTGCATCTATGGCAGGCATCCTCAGAGGTTGTGAGGTCTGTTTGAAACTAGGAAATTTGGGTTTATATATCTGTGGAAAGTCCAGGGTAGGAGAAAGAACTCTTGTCTGTTGGAGGAATTCTTTGTTGAGAAATGATTAGGTGAGAAGCCATTGAAATCCACAAGCATGTGGACAACTTAAACAGAAAGGAGGAAACCATGAAAATGAACAAAATCTGGCTACCAGTATTTTTAAAAACTCTAAAATCAGGACAGTAAATAAAGAGCAACATTCAAAAAACAGGGGAATTCCAGACAGGAAAAAAATTAGGGCCAGTATGCTGAATCTAAATGATGCCTCTTGCTGTCCCCTTCCTTCAAATTGGCAGTATTTACGTTCCTAAATGCCTTCTTGTCACTTCTTGCTCAAATGATATCTTGGAGCCAATGAACAGATGGATTTCAACTCTCTTTACAACATCATTTCCTCCCCCTTCGACATGGCTTGGCTTGTTCTCGTCTTTGGCCTTTCCAACTCGTGAACCGTACGTAATGAGTTTAGCAGCCCTGAGCTCTTTAAACTGAACATTTCCTTTCATCTATGTTCTTTTTTCCCTCTTTGATTTTATTGAAAACTTCTAGGGAGACTTTGGTGAATCAGGATTTCCAGGGATCGCCGGTCTGTTTGGGCCAAAGGTGAGATCACAGTGCGTGTGTACATAACCGTCATTGCCGAAGCAACCTCTTGGTTTCGCCAAGGGCTCTTTAAACATTGCCGTTGTGTTTTTTTAAAAACTTTTATTATGTTATTTTGCACTGTTTATTTTATTTTGCTACTTTATGTATTTTGTTGTGATGAGATTTTTCTGTTCTTTTGTATTTTACTTTGCTGCACTGTATGTTTTGAGCTCGGTCTCATGCTAGCCGCCCCGAGTGCCCTTCGGGGAGATGGTGGCAGGGTATAAATAGTTGTTGTTGTTATTATTATTATTATTATTATTATTATTATTAATTACACAACAGCACAGTATGTCACAACAAAAGAGATCTATATGCTGGATTTTGTATTATTATTATTATTATTATTATTATTATTATTATTATTTGAAACACAACAAGATGAGTCTACATCAGACAAGATCACTCTGCTGGCTGTTGTATTGGATCACACGTCGGACACTTCCCAAGTGTCTAGGACTGTGTGATATATCGGTGAATAATGTGTGCAGATCCCAATAGGGAGGCTTTTTGCAGCTGGCAGATGGTAATTTTGTCAGTGCCAATTGTGTTTAAATGCAGGCCAAGGTCTTGAGGCACTGAACCCAGTGTGCCAATCACCACTGGGACCACCTTGACTGGCTTGTGCCATAGTCTTTGCAGTTTGATCTTTAAATCCTCGTATTGTTTCCAGTTGCTTCTCATCAATCCTGCTGTTGCCTGGGATTGCAACACTGACTATTATTATTGTTATTATTATTATTATTATTATTAGGACTGTTTTTGGCTGCGTAGATGCTACACAGTCAACTGGGTGCAAGCCAGATGGGCACAGATCCTGACACAGAATTGCCATACAACAACAATAACAACAGCAACAATATATTACCTGACTCTCCTTGTGGGGGGGATGTTGATTCTTTGGGAAAGAACCCTAACTCCTTCCAACCATCTTTTTGGTTCCTTTTAGCATTTCCAACATTTGCTAGGACACATTTAAAAGTCCCCTTAGATGGGTTTTTAAAAGATCCCTTAAAAGACCCCTTAAAAGACCCCTAAACAGCGCTCCATGCAGTCATGGCGGCCACATGACCTTGGAGGTGTCTATGGACAATGCCGGCTCTTCGGCTTAGAAATGGAGATGAGCACCAACCCCCAAGTCGGGCACAACTGGGCTTAATGTCAGGGGGAAAACTTTTACCTTTTACCTTAAAGGCATGGAGCTTCCAATGTTTTTAGAAGAGCATCTTTTCCTTTTCATAGATGTTCTGACCTTGTGGACACTGACAGGCTCCAGAAAAGGCCCAAGTTGCTTGTGATATAATGGGATGAGGTGCCTCTGCTGCACTGTGCGTGTCACTCCCCCAGTGCAGTCTAGTTTGCAGCTGCCATTTAGATTTTGCATCACACGTCTTCATAGTTTTATAGAGAAGGACTGATGGGAGGAAAAAGCAGTCACTAGATATCCAAATAAAATGTAAACACATGGGGCTCCTCAACCATTCCGTCCCACTCATCCCACATATATTTTCCAGAAGTTTCATAAGATTTTTAGGCACACAAGAAACCTAACTGGGGATTTGATAGATCTTTGGAAGAGATTATCTGCATTAAAGACTTTTCAGAATTGATGTTATTATATATTGTTGTTGTTTAAAATTGTTATTTTATGATTTTATTTATTTTGTATCAAAGGTATTGCATAAATTAGGTTTTTTTGTTGTGTCAGGAGCGATTTGAGAAAACTGCAAGTCGCTTCTGGTGTGAGAGAATTGGCCATCTGCGAGGACGTTGCCCAGGGGACGCCCGGATGTTTTGATGTGTTACCATCCTTGTGGGGGGCTAAGTTGATATTGAGGATTGTAGCTTCTCCTTGTTTGGCCTTTTTATATATTTTGGGTTTTCATGCTGTTGTCATTGCTTTAACTCTTAACAATGTAAAAAATTTCAATAATAGTAGTGAAGAAAACTGATTTATACTGTAAGAAAAAGTCATTCCTTTAAATCAATAGAAACCTGAAAAGTAAACACCATTGCAAGTCTTGGTGATTTGGTGGGTCTCTTGAGAGTAATCGTTGGACTGATATCATAAAATGCATTCACGTGCTGGAATTTGGGAAAAGAACAAATCCTTTTGGGTTTGGATTTCTCTTTAAAAAGAATGTCACATGGGTTATCCTAATCTGTAAAATCAATGATGAGGCTGTATCTTGAATGCTGAAAAGTATAATAGTGCTTTGTCGAATTCACACTCGATTGCAATCTCTTTAGGGGCCGCCTGGTGACTTCGGGTTCAAAGGCATCCAGGGTCCGAAGGGGCCACAAGGTCTTATGGTGAGTTTGCGAAGCCCTTTCATGGTTCCCCCACCCCCTTGTTTCAGTAGCTGCTTCCACTTGAAAATTTCCTATTGGCAAATATATGCGAGGGTTGAATGAAAAGTAATACCTCCACCTTCGTAACTCCGCAACAGTACTGGTATGCGGCAGGTACTGGCTTGTTCAGTAGACTCTCCTCTACAGTTCAATTTTGGTGGGAAGCCTTAGCATTGAATGGTTGTGTTGTTAAAGACGGTCAGTCAATGCGACTTAAGCAACGTGCAGTCATTGAATTCTTTACCTCAGAAGGTGTCACCCCAAAGGAGATTCATCAGGGAATGCAAGCTGTTTATGGTGATTGTGTTGATGTGAGTACTGTGTGTCGTTGGGTGAGTAAGCGTAAAGATGTTGAGGCGAGAACATCTGACTTGCATGACAAACAAAGAGTTGGATGTCCTGTGACAGCAACACTGAGTTTCACAAGCAAAAGGTTAACAGATTCATTCAGGACGATTGTCGTATCACAGAGAGAAATTTCAAGCATAATCGGTATTTCACAAGAATGTGTGGGTCACATTATTGCTTTGCTTGGCTACCGGAAGATCTGTGCACAGTGGATACCCAGGATGCTGATGCCTGAAATGAAAGCGCACAGACTTGAAACTTCAGAGACTGGATCTCACCACCGTACAGCATCCTCCGTACAGTCCAGATTTAACACTAAATTACTTCCATCTCTTCCTGATAATGAAAGAAGATCTACGGGGACATCATTATACTTCTTCCATGATGGCTTCAGAAACCTTGTTCATTGTTGGTAGAAATGTATCCAATTGTCTGGTGATTATGTGAAAAAATGAATAGTGGTAGTTACAGAGCACGTTCTAAGGATTATTTCTGCATTTGATTTATTAATATATTCCCATCTAAACCCAAGTAACAAAGGTGAAGGCATTACTTTTCATTCAACCCTCTTACTTGGCCTCATCTTTGCTGTTGAATTCTTCCAAGATGCTCTGCTCCTTGGAAGGCAGTAATTGTTCTATGATGATGAAGCAGGTGTTTTGTCCTTAAGGAGCCAAAAGCGGCCGTGGTGCTTTCTTAAACTGTTGGATGTCCATCCTCTCTAACATGGAAGTTAAAGTCCAATGGGGTTTTCTTAAGCAAGGAGTACTCAGAGTTGGTTTTATCTCTGAAATCTAGAAATTATTGAGGGACTCCCATGCAAGAACTAATCTGGGCTCACACTATTTACCTTCCAAGATCAGATAGCATTTTGTGCCAATTGTTGCACTCTAGCCTTGATAGCACCTTTCACCCAGCACCACATGCAGACCAGTAGTATCTAACTACAGCAGTTTATTTACTAAGGGGAAAGGCATTTCCCAAAAAAGTAGCGGAAGAAGTGCTGTAAAATAACAGTAGTCCAAATATACAACGTTCAGTCGTCCAAAATAGCAAGGTACATTGAATCTAGGAAATCAAGATCATAGGCATAAATCCATAAGCATGAAAAACAGGATTTTTTCCAAGAAAAAACTCTGACAGGAACATAGACTTGAATGAGAGCTGAAACAAGAACTTGATTCTACAGCAACATTGTCTGCTCTGAAGACACCACAAAAACATCACTTAATTTAAACTCAAACTTGACCAAGAAGCCATGAGGCTGTCCCTTCGACACCTAGGTTTCAAGGATTGCTTCTCACCGAGTCTTTTTGACCTTCTAGTTAATCTTTCCTTTGCTCTATCGTTGTTGAGGCTGTTGGGGAAAAACACCCTATCTTATGAATGTATTTATTTATTTACAGTATTTATATTCCACCCTTCTCACCACGCTGGGGACTCAGGGCGCATTACAATGCACATATACTTGGCAAACATTCAATGCCAATTAGACATACAACATATATAGACAGACAATTTAACATTCCAGCTTTCTGGTTTCATGAGGATATGCTTAATTCCAGCTCGATTCCAGCTACAGGAGGAGTTTCTGCTTCACCATCCATTTGTGACACCGAGTCCTTCTGCATGCTGCTGGAAGATTTTATGGTGTCATAAATTAGTTAAAGTAGCCTCTCTTCATAAAGCGGTACCTAAATTTCTTACTTGACAGATGCAACTGTCTTTTGGGCTGCAAAGGTCAACAGCAAGCTAGACTAATGGCCAGAAGCTCACATCGACCTGGGCTGGCTTTGAACTCATGACCTCTTGGTCAGTAGTTTTTTTAATGCAGCTGGCTATCAGCTAGCTGCGCCACAACCCAATTCCCAGGAAAAATGGAATCCCAAATATTCCTTATCTCTTCTGCAGCTGCCGGCCCTAAATTGCAGGTGATCCACGGCCTGCAATTCAGCCTGTGTTTCTGCCTGATCTCACACAGACTCAGTGAAAAACCCATCATTCCCCTCATTCTCCAAGGAGGAATCCCCATCATCCCCAGCTTGCTGCTGAGCCCCAACACCGATATGGTATTTAGACCCCATGGAAAAAGCATAATCCTATACCAATTACCATACCAAATATGACAAAGGAGACAAAAAAGATAACACAAAAGGTAGCGAGAGAAGAAAAGACAGGAAGCGAGGAGAAGAATTGGAGATGGGCTGATTCAAGGCAAGAGGAAAGATTAAAGTTTGCATGAATCAGAGCAGATAAGACAATGGCAACAAGTGAGACCCGAATTGAATGAGCAAAAGTAAAGGGTGGTTTGCAAAGAGAAAATAAGAAAGGGAAACTTTGCAAGTTGGGGTATCCCAAGAGCAGGAAATAAAACACTTCAGTGGAAGAGATTTGGATGCGAAATGGGATGGTAAAGCAGGAAGTCTTGGACATCAAAAAAGGTTTCAGTCTTTGAGGAACATGGAGAAGTGTTTTGAAGAGGGATGTGTTTGGGTTAGAGAAGGGATGCAGAACTGTTTAGCATAAGAAATGAAGAACAAGAACAGAGCATTAACTTACTCTGATGAGAGAAACAGAGACTTCTGTGCCAAAGTGTCTCTCGGAGCCATGAGCACAGAGTTGTAAATAGCTGACAGATGAGACCAGCCAAAAAATGCAGCGAAGCCAGGCCAAAGCAGGCAGGAGGGGGGCTGCTATGAAAATGTCTTTGGCTGCATGATCCAAAGACTTAGAGATGGCGAAAGAGGATAGGAAACCAGGAAGACAGAAAGAGAAGACCTCAGTTCAAAGGGAATGACACTCGTGGAGGAGACGAGGCAGGCACAAGAGGAGATGAAGTAAAGATGTGCTGGAAAAAGGGGGAAAGGTGAAATCTATATAAATAAAAATGTAATGTTTGTTTTTGGGATTAACATAACTCAGAAACCACTGGTCGAATTGACATGACATTTTGACACTGTTAGCACCGGGATTGGGGCGCAGCTGGCTGAGTGTCAGCTGCATTAAGCGCACTCTGACCAAAAGGTCATGTGTTCGAAGCCAGCCCGGGTCGGAGCGAGTGCCCGACCAATTGTGTAGCTTCTTGTCAACCTTTGCAACCCGAAAGACAGTTGCATATGTCAAGTAGGAAAATTAGGTACCACCTATGTGTGGGGAGGCTAATTTAACAAATTTATGAGGCCATAAAAAAGACTCCAGCAAAAAGCACTCCAGCAAAGCATGTGGGGAATGCAGAAGTACTTCATCAGTGTCGCAGATGGATGATGAAAGTGACAGCTCCCCTGGCGGCCAGAAAAAGTTAAATAGCCTCTGTGTATGTCTATATACGTTGTATGTCTAATTGGCATTGAATGTTTGCCATATATGTGTACATTGTAATCCGCCCTGAGTCCTCTGTGGAGTGAGAAGGGCGGAATAGAAATGCTGTAAATAAATAAATAAATAAATAGGTGTAAACAGTCCAACAAGTGTCCATCACCCCTAAAACACACAATCCCCCCCCCCCCAGTGGAACTGACTTCAAAACCCAAAAAATACACCATATATACATATATACCTACACTCATATACATATACACATGCACACACAAATATGCATATATACACATGCACACATACATATATACATATACGCATGCACACACATATACAAATACACATACATTCATACACACACGTATATATGCACAAGCACACACAAATATACACATGTACACACATACATATACATACATATATACATGCACACACAAATATATGTATAGACACATACATACATTAATACACACATATATATATGCACAAGCACACACAAATATACACATGTACACACACATATATATACACATGCACACACATATACATATACACATACATACATTCATACACACACGTATATATGCACAAGCACACAAATATACACATGTACGTACATATATACATATTGACATGCACACATAAATATACATATATACACATATACATATACACATGCACACAGACATATATACATATACACAGGCATGTACATATACATACACGCATATATACACACAAATATGCATATACACATGCACACACATATACACAATATGCATATACACATATTCATATTCATAAACACAAGAATACACAAATATATAAACACATATAAATATATATATATGCACACAAAACATATACACAGACTGGCCACTGCAACGCGTGGCAGGGGACGGCTAGTCTATATAAATAAAAATGTAATGTTTGTTTGTGGGATTAATATAACTCAAAAGCCACGGGACGAAATGACACCAAATTTGGACACAATACCCCTATCAGGTCAATGAGTGACCATCACTCATAAAACACACACCAGAAGGAACTTGAAAAGCAAAAAGACGCTACAGCGCATGTGCAAAAATGATGCCCCTGGCAAACAAAACACACAATAGCATATCAACACTCTCTTCCGGACTACAGCTCCCAACATCCCCTAGACCAGGCCCTTTAGGAGAGGAGGATGCTCCAAATGTCCTTGTTCATTTCATTTTGTCCTATGCACTCATTCAGACAGATCTTTGTAACTGAGATCCTACAATGAGAATGTGGAGCTTAGTTGGTTTACTGCATGCCCACTACCCAGCATTCCTGACATTTTGCCTCCCTTTCACCCATCTGTAAAAAATTGAAATGAAAAAATGGCAGACCTCACAATCTCTGAGGATGCCTGCGAAACGTCAGGAGAGAATGCTTCTGGAATATGGCCATACAGTCTGAAAAATCTACATCAACCCAGTAATTCCAGCCATGAAAGCCTTGGACAATACATTGACCAGCTAGTTGTCTGGAAACATAAGGAGAGGGAATTGTTTTCAAGCTTCGTCAATGGGAAGTGTTAGGGCTTTAAAAAAAATCCACTAACTTTCTGTTCTCTCTGTAGGGAAAAGAAGGAGTTATTGGCCCACTTGGAATTCCAGGTCCAACAGGAAGCCCAGTAAGTATCTATCCTGCTCATGTTTACTTATCTTATGTAATATAATATATTGTATATACATATAATATTTATAATATTATAATGTAATACAATATAATAACAGTAATATGACATAATTATATATTTTATATTATATGTAATATTACTAATAATATTACAATATAATTGTATAGTTCTATATAGTAGTATATTTATTTATGATAATGGACCCAGTGGAATCTCTCATTCATTCACATATATGAGATAGGTAAAGGTTTTCCCCTGACATTAAGTCCAGTCGTGTCGGACTCTGGGGGTTGGTGCTCATCTCCGTTTCTAAGCCGAAGAACCAGCATTGTCCATAGACACCTCCAAGGTCATGTGGCCAACATGACTGCATGGAGCACCATTACCGTCCTGCCGGAGCAGTACCTATTGATCTATTCACATTTGCATGTTTTCAAACTATTAGGTTGGCAGAAGCTGGGGCTGACAGCAGAAGCTCACACCCCAGATTTGAACCTGCAACCTTTCGGTCAACAAGTTTAGCAACTCAGTGATTTAACCCACTGCGCCACCGGGGCTTCATATATTATTAGCATAATACAATATCAGTATTATATATATAAATATATATAATATTGATATTGTACTATGCTAATAATATAATGTATTGTATGTATATATATCTTGTAAGCCGCTCCGAGTCCCCTTCAGGGTGTAAAGGGCGCCATATAAATGTTGTAAATAAATAAATAAACAAATAATCGTTTTGTTGTTACTTATAAAGATAATGATAATAAACTTTATTTATACCCCGCCGCCATCTCCCCGGAGGAGACTCAGGACGGCTAACATGAGGCTAAGCCCAACGATACAATACAGCAAAATAAAATACAAAATACAAAACAACAAAAATTACATCAGAATAAAATACATACAGTGGCAAAATAAAATAAATAAAGCAAAAAATCAAACACAATGGGTGAGCCAAATGCACAAGATAAAATGATAAAACCCTAGATGAGGTAGAAGTAGAAAAAGTGTATTTGAGAGGAGTCCAAAAAGGGTGAACAGTCGGGTTAGGCCTTCAATTTAGGACGGGGGAAAGTGCATCATAAGGACAATACTGTAGATGGAACAGACAGAAATGGGATGAATGCTCACTCTCCAAAGACACATACTTGTGTTGTTATTTTTGCAGAAACAGCCATAAAGATATTTCTCTTTCGTGGTCTCTGTGAAATTGCACATATGGTAGTGTGATGCGCATGTGCAGCAGACTACCATATGTGCGGATTTCACAGATGACCACTCGAAGAAACACGGTTACAGGTAAGCAACCATTCTTTCTTTCTGCATTAGATATTTCCAGAGCTGTTGATCCCTTGTCAGGGCAAAGGCGGGGTATAGATTAAATACAGGAGTACATCAATTGACATTTCTTTTTCTCCATACAGGGCCCCAAAGGTGACAAAGGTAGCCGAGGAGAAACGGTGAGTGGTCTTGTGCCCTTCTTCGGATTGTATTTTGAACCAGGGGATCAGGAATGCATTTGGCAAACACTTGCCAGCTGCTGGAGGTCATGTGCACCAGGCTGGTCTGAGCTGTCTTCTGGGGGGGGGGGGTGGGGTCTGAAGACACTCAGGAAGGGCTCCCCACTTCCCCTGCCCCTTAAACACAGGCCGGACCTCCGACCACCTGCAGCTCAGATAATAATATTTATTTATTTATTTATTTATTTATTTATTTATTTATTTATTTATTTATTTATACCCCACCACCATCTGCTTACATGAGGCCAAGCCCAGTAATACATTACAGCAAAATAAATACAGAACAGCAAAAAATAACATCACAATAAAATAAGTAAAATATACAAGTAAAATAAAACAGTGCAGGCAGGCCTTACCAAACAATCCCTCTGCTCAGATAAGGCAGACAGAAAACATTGTTGAGTGTTGGAAGCAATGTCAACAGTGGGAAATACACCCAAGCCAGCTCTATTTTCAGGAAAGTTGGAACTAGAACCTGACTGCAATCAGCCCTCCACATCTACAGGTTTTACATTTTTTTGGATTTGATTACACGATATAACACAGTTTTTGTTCCTGGGTTATAAATGTCATTTTCTAATTGGTTCTATCATAAAAACATGGAAAAGTTTATTAAACTGCAAAAACTTTATTTGTGCAGGAGGGACATCCTGCAGCACATTTTTCTATAGTTTTTTAAGGAATATCTTGTCAAATTTCAACCAAATCAAAGTAGTAATATAACAACTTTCAAAGTAAGTGCCGCACAATTAAACAGGAAATAATATTTTCAAACCAGGAATATACTCCCCCCCCCCCCCCCAATTTTGTCACATAGTGTTATACATGGATTTGATTAATATGGTCTCTGCGTCCTCCAGGGCACGTCTATGGCCAACTTCCACCAGAGCTTGAAAATAGAGCTGCCTAGAGATTCCTAGCGGGATGTTCTCTCAGAGAGGAAAGAGAAGATTTTTATTTTTAGTTTTACTATCTTCTTGGGGGTCCTGCACCCCAACCCCAGCAAATGTGGAGGGCTGGGGTTACACTATTTTGCACGTCCATCCACCTATTTTGCATTCCCTTGTTCCTGTCTGATCCCTTGGCTTCTTATGGACTGCCCATTATCCACACTGCTTCTCTCCTCTCTCAGTAAATAATTATGAGAGCAGTGATATCATGGGGTAGGAGGCTTATTGGGACCTAAAGAAGTCTGCCCCCCCCCCCCCCCCCGGGTCTGACTGGAAAGCTCAGTGAATGTGAACCTTTACCGATACTTCTTAAGGTTGGGGAAAATACCAGATATGTGTTGTCGAAGGCTTTCATGGCTGGAATCACTGGGTTGTTGTAGGTTTTTGGGGCTATATGGCCATGTTCTAGAAGCATTCTCTCCTGACATTTTGCCTGCATCTATAGCAAGCATCCTCAGACCTCACAGTCAGGAGAGAATGCTTCTAGAACATGGCCATATAGCCCGAAAATACCAGATAATTCTGAAAATAAGTCTAATAGCTTACTGGTAAACAATAGCCTTTCAATGCAAAATTTAATCACATTGACTACTTTTTTTCATTCACTAACTAATAAAAAATTCTCAATTTTTTATCCACTTGTTTTCTCATTATCACAGGGATTGCAAGGTCCAAAGGTGAGTCTCTAGCAGCATTGCCAACAAAATGGTTTCTTCCAACCAATTCTCTCTGAAGCAAAATATGATGTATATTTAGATACTAACATCTCAGAGCTATCATGCTATAGTAGGTGAATGTCTAATAGAAGCCAGGTGAAGCCAGCCTTTTAGACATAGGGCAGTTCCAGACAGCACCAAATCGCATGCTTTAGTCAAGATCAAAAAAATCCAGGACCTGAGAAGATGTCCAGATACATATCTGTTGGTCCTGGGTTTTCGGTCTCCGTTGGCCACCATGGGACTTCCATTAGAAATTTCAGCAGTTAAGTTGTAAACATGCAAATCATTGTATAAGTTCCATTCCTGGGTTACAGTGTCTAGATCTAGGGAAGTAATGCTACCCCTCTATTCTGCTTTGGTTAGACCACACCTGGAATATTGTGTCCAATTCTGTGCATCATAATTGAAGAGAGATATTGACAAACTGGAATGTGTCCAGTGGAAGGCGACTAAAATGATCAAAGGTCTGGAGAACAAGCCCTATGAAGAGCGGCTTAAAGAGCTGGGCATGTTTAGCCTGAAGAAGAGAAGGCTGAGAGAAGACTTGATAGCCATGTATAAATATGTGAGAGGAAGTCACAGGGATGAGGGAGCAAATTTGTTTTCTGCTTCCCTGGAGACTAGGACATGGAACAATGGCTTCAAACTACAAGAAAGGAGATTCCATCTGAACACAAGGAAGAACTTCCTGACTGTGAGAGCTGCTCAGCAGTGGAACTCTCTGCCCCGGAGTGTGGTGGAGGCTCCTTCTTCGGAGGCTTTTAAACAGAGGCAGAATGGCCATCTGTCAGGGATGCTTTGAATGCAATATTCTTGCTTCTTGGCAGGGGGTTGGACTGGATTGCCCATGAGGTCTCTTCCAACTCTATGATTCTATGATTCTATAAGCTGCAGGGCCATCGGTGCAAACAGGATGTACTTCCTTGGTTATATATGTCTGTTCCTGAATGCTCTTGTTGTGAAAAGATGTACAATGTTGACTAGGACGCCACAACTTTGTCCTGGCCAGAGAAAATGTGCCCTCCACATGTTTCGTAAAGTTTCTGGCACACAAAGTTTTTGCTTTCTATTCAACTGTCACCTTCTTCTTAGGAACCAAGCAATCAGGAACAGACATCTAAAACCCAGGAACAGACCCATATAAAAAATCCTGTTATTTCCGAGTGCAGGACCATACAGACATTCGAAGATGCTGATTATCGGCTCAGAACCGAGATATTCCCAGCCCTGAAAATCTCGCGTTTTTTGCTGTTTGTAGTGATTGCTTCCGCGTTTACAGAGAACGGCATTTGGCCACCCTCCAGTTTTCTGTGGGAGCTTCTGGGATAAAGGTAATGTCTGGACGGGCCCTAAGCAAACTGGAAAAGGCTCACCCAAGAAAGAGCAAAAGAACAAAATGAAATCTAAGAAAATGAGAAATGGCTAAGATTATATCAATAGGAGAAATCAATAGATTTTACCAAAAGATTTATTCTCTTCCTCTCTCCTTCTTGTTTTTGACTTGTTTTTAACCTAAGCCAGAGCTATGCCAGACCATCCCTCTTTGTTAACCTCCCTGATCTTTTTCTTCCCAGGGTCCCCCAGGGCCACGTGGGCCCACAGGGCCACCGGTAGGTATTCTTTAGAGGTGTTCAGACTCTCGGTACAAATATATATTTTAGTGATTGAGTGAGTGTGGAATGGGAGAGATGCTACTCTGGAATACAGGGTCGCGGATTTGTTGATAAGCCTAAGGTTGAGAATGTGGGGGTAAGACAGATTTATGAGACTCAAGGAATAGCTACAAGAAATTTTCTCCACCAAATGTTCTTGAGCCCCCAAATGTTTAGCGTCGTAGAGAGGGGGAAGAGATTGAAAGTCATTTACACCCAGAGCTCTTACATTCACTGTGTTGTTGTATTCCAGAACAAGAAACACTCTGTATTTAACACCACATTCCAATCCAGTGTAAATCAGCAAAGCAGTTTATTGAAGAATATATAAAAAGCAATTCAGCAAAATAGTAAAAAGATCTAAGTATGTATGAAATAGTCCATAAGATTCAAGGTACAAGAGTTGCATTAAAAAACAGGAATGCAAAAGAATCAGGATACACAAGGCAGCATAAAATCTAATGCAAACAATTCAAGAACAATCCTTTAAACTTAGAAGCATGGAAGCTGAACAACTGGAAACATGAAACAAGAATTCCCTTAGCAGGCTTGACTGGGACTTGATAATGATTCAACTCCAATGTTAACCAGACTGCTGAAAAATCCCTTTGGTCTCTTTAATAAAGCCATGAAATCATTCTGCTTTCCCTGGCAAACTGATAACGGCTTTTTCTCTAATAAACACTGTGACCTTCACTGAGTCTGTGAATCAGCTTGGAATTTGCGAAAGCTGAGACTCCTTATCTATCAGCTCATTCCCCCTTTCACCTGGCAGTTCATCCTCTGAACTTGCTTCCCTAGAGAAAGACTTCTCTGGGCCCCTCTCTGGAATGTGACCTTCGCTTTCAGTAACTGCAGGAGACACAGAATGCCCAGTTTCAGGACTTAAAATCTCATGCAGGCTCGCAGGCTCAGCAGGCCCAGAAACCCATGTTCCCCTTCCTTATTGACATTAGGCACAATCAATGGCTGAATTACAACATATGTCTGCATTCCCTTGGAAACTGACAGCCTGCTTTCTTTGGAGATCTGAAATGTATTTAAATATTCAGCTGAAGATTTAAGTTAATGCAGTGCTAGAAATTTAGGGAACTTAAGGATAATTAATAAGGGTAGCAGATGCCTAATTAATCCTCCCCAGCTGCATCTTTGATCAGACCCCATACAGTGAATTACTTCTTTAAAGGATTGAGAGCTATGTCCCAAAGAGTTTGATTGATATATCTGATGTATTGCCTTCTCTCTTGACTTTGTAGGGCCCTCCAGGAATCCCAGCTATATTTGTAAGTTCTCCAGGATTTCATTCTGTTTGTAATTTTGCAAGTTCCTTGCAGTTGTGTTTCACCACATGAGAGCAGATTTGTAAAGAAGACGAAACAGGGACAAATGGCAGACATTTTATCGTCTCATTGTCACAAGGATTTCATGTTGGTACATGAAAGTCCCATGGTTTAAAAATCTGATCTGCCAAGTAGCCTAAGCAAAGATGCAAGTGTATTGTTGTAATGAGCCTTCAGGTTGACTCCAACTTATTTTGACCCCATGAATCTCATGGAGATTTCTTTAGCAAACAAGGTTTGGCCATTTCGTTCCTCCAAAATAGACCCTCCAGCACCTGGTATCCATTGACCGCCTCCCATCCAAGTACAACCAGGACTGATCTTGGTTTGCTTCCAAGACTAGACAGGATCTGATGCCTGTAGAGTTTTTAGGCCATTTATTTATTTACAGTATTTATATTCTGCCTTTCTCACCCAATAGGGGACTCAGAGCAGATCACAGAACACATATACCGCAAACATTCAATGCCGTCACACACTGACAAGACAGACAACTGTCATAGATAGATAGATAGATAGATAGATAGATAGATAGATAGAGGCTTTCCCAACTTCGGCCTCTTGGAGGCTGTGCTTGGTTCTGGCCACAGGGGGGTGCTGTCACTCCAGTTTCCCTGCCAAAGAGCTTTGTTTGTAAACTTCCTCCTTGATCGAATTGCCAGCATTTTCTGTCCTTTCCTTATGGGTGCCTTAAATACCTCCCTGCTTTTTTCAAAACTGGTACGTAGGCAAAAGCTGGGCTAAATGTCAGGAGCTCACCCTGACCCGAGGTTCGAACTGTCAACCTTTTGCTTGGCAAGATTTACTGCGTGTGGTGGTTAGCCTGCTGTGCTAAAGCCTGGTCCTATATACATAAACTAAATATGACCCCCCAGAACCATAGCTTATATATTTACAATGTTAAATGGAGTCAGGCTTTTGTGCAAATACCACACACTATTTGTTCTACACACACTATTTGTTCAATAAAAGTCTGTAAGCTTGTGTATTGCAAATGTTATTACAGAGTAATGCTTGGCTCCTAGCGCTCACTTACAAGTGTCTCGTGTTTGCTTCCTCTTTACCAGCAGCAAGATGACTTTGGTGCATCTTTTCAAGCAGTGAGGCATGCCAGCACTGTCTTCAAGTCTGAGGTATGTTGTGAGTACACCATTTCTGCAGCCTCCTATACCAGTCCCCAACATACAGGAGGAGATGAACCCAATTGACTAATGTGCAGTCCTGGCTTACTCCCTCTTCCTACCTCTCTGCTCTTTGTTCTGGGCAGAACTATCAGCAACCAGACCTTCCAATGCTGGACCAGGGCGGGGAGATCTTCAAGACTCTGCACTACCTCAGCACCCTCATCCAGAGCATCAAGAGACCCCTTGGGACAAAGGAGAACCCTGCCCGCATCTGTAGAGACCTCATGAACTGTGAACAGAAGATGCAGGATGGTATGTGTCATACAGATTCCCTGGAACAGAAAAATTGGGCTTTTCCAATGGTGATTGTTAACTATTGTCAAATTGACTTCAACTTATGGCAAGACTTTGAATGAGGGACCTCCCAGTCAGCCTGTCACCAGCCGTTCTGCTCATGTCATTGTCAACCCTGCCTTCCTAACAACAGGGGAATTCCTGACATGAAGCAATCAGAGCCAACTAACACCTCCTAACAAAGGATCCCCCGGGCAGTAAGCAACCAGATCTTGAAGCTGCAGTGTCATTCAGTGCTAATCAAGGTGGCCAAATGCAACATTCACAGTTGCCTCAAGCAGGCAAGAGTTCTTTCTCCCACCCTGGACATTGTTCCACAAATATATAAACCCAATTTTCCTAGTTTCCAACAGACCTCCCAACCTCTGAGGATGCCTTTCATAGATGTGGGTAAAATGTCAGGAGAGTATGCTTCTGCAACATAGCCTTTTAGTCCAGAATAACTCACAGCGATCAAGTGATTCCGGCCATGAAAGCCTTCGACAACACACAATGCTCTGTGCTGTGCCAAACTCAATAGGATCTTGGCAGAAGTTTGACCTGAGTTCGGGTTTGAACCAGGAACAAATATTGCCACTGAATGGAAGAGATTTTGCTATATGCAACGCTGAGCCTAGATAATGCTAGAGAAATGACACTGCAGGGCTAAGCCATGCTGCATCTGCACTTCATTTATTCTTCAGGCCTAACTAGAGTTCCCATTCCATACTGATGCCTTGACCAAGTTGCCTTCCTGCGCTATCCATCTATCTATATGAATAAAAATGTAAAGTTCGTTTGTGGGATTAACATAACCCAAAAACAACTGGATGAATTGCCACCAAATTTGGCCACAAGACACCTACTAACCCAAGGAGTGACCATCAGTCAAAAAAATTGATTTTGTCATTTGGGACTTGTAGTTGCTGGGATTTATAGTTCACCTACAATCAAAGAGCATTCCGAACCCCACCAATTATGGAATTGAACCAAACGTGGCACAGAGGACTCCCATGACCAACAGAAAACACTAGAAGAGTTTGGTGGGCATTGACCTTGAGTTTGGGAGTTGTAGTTCACCTACATCCAGAGAGCATTGTGGACTCAAACAATGATGGATCTGGACCAAACTTGGTATGGATATTCCATATGCCCAAATATGAAGACAGATGGAGTTTGAGGGAAATAGACCTTGGCATTTGGGAGTTGTAGTTACTGGGATTTATAGTTCACCTTCAATCAAAGAGCATTCTGAATTCCACCAACGAGAGAACTGGGGCAAACTTCCCACACAGAACCCCCATGACCAACAGAAAATACAGTATATTCTGGCGTATAAGACTACTTTTAAACCCAAGAAAATCTTCTCAAAAGTCAGGGGTCATCTTATACGCGGGTGTAGTCTTATGCATGGGAGTGGTCTTAACTCTATATTTTAACTGGAAAAGTTGGGGGTCGTCTTATACACCCAGTCGTCTTATATGCCGGAATATACGGTACTTAAGGCCATCCAGTCCAACTCCCTTCACCAGGGCAAGAAAATGTAATCAAAGCCCTCCTGACAAAGAGCCATCCAGCCATAGATATAGATAGATATGATTCACACACACACAGATATAATATCATAGATTTGAAAGGGACCCCTAAAGAAGTGTCATGAATGACTTTTCAATG
The DNA here is from genome assembly GCF_037176765.1 of Anolis sagrei. Taxonomy (NCBI): domain Eukaryota; kingdom Metazoa; phylum Chordata; class Lepidosauria; order Squamata; family Anolidae; genus Anolis; species Anolis sagrei. Next base: position 14,605,417 of record NC_090031.1, on the reverse strand, counting down.
ACTTTGAAGCATAGGTTCTTTTTATTGCAATTTCCAGTGTGAGAAGGTATATCAGATTAAGGAAAACATTTAGACAAAGAATGACATTGGACATACAGACATACAGATTCTATGCAACTACATTGGATTTACAATTACATTGGTTAACAAACAAAGGGGAATAACATTTTCACTCAACATTCACATACGTGTACACACATTCATCCACATGCATCCAGATATTACCATATCCTTTTCTCCCTCCTTGGAGAAGCATCTGTTACGCCAGACCCTGCTTCCCTGCAGCCTGCCAACGTATAGTTCCATAACTTCCATAATGCCAGAACTTCAAAATGCTGAAATGCCAAAACTTCTTCCCTAAGAACAATGCCAAGGGGCAGATCTCTGTTTTCCATACAGCAGAACCTGACTCCCTGCACAAAACCTAAGACTCCAAAAGCGCACTTCTTCCTCTTCCCTTGAGAAAGAAGCCCCAGTGACCAGACTGCAAATCTGCCACTATCCATAGGTACACTATCTCTCTCCTTCCCATGGAGCAGAGCATAGCGGGTGAACAACGTCTCTGTCTGTCACAATGTGAGCATTATTAGACTGAGTCTTTTATAGGAATATTCTGTTGACGTAGTCCCAAAGTTGTAGATTAATGATAGACTTCTTCCATCCTGGCTCCATCTCAGTTTTCTGGCCAGATGTTGATCTTCTTGATTGGTGTTGATCTTATGTTGACTTCCTTCTTAACATAAGAAATGTTGCAAACATTTCCTTAACTTGAAAGAACCATTGTCACAGTTCTTATCAATTCTCATTAGAAGGTTTTGATCACAGTTTTAGCAAGCAGGTAGTTACTGCCGGCCTTGGTCTTTTACTGATGTTTCCAAAATTCATCCATGCATCCTTCCATTCATTCCCACACATCATATTAAATTCATATTTGTCAAATCTGCACATTGAATTTCTTGTGACAGAAGAACAATAATATGTTCCATGGTCCAGAGTAGGCAAACCAGACAATCTCTACGTCAACACTGACAAAGAAACAATAGGAAGTACTGTTCATCCACAAGCATCAAGAAATTAGATATAGTAGAAGCCAACACTTTCTCATTATTTTATTTTTGAGATCACCAGACTGGGCCACAGCAACGCCTGGCAGTTAGTTTTTGATAAAAAGCAAGAGAGAAATGTGAAGAATTACCAATCCCACAAAGCAAAGACACCACAAACAAAGTGGCCTTATGCGTGCCTTCTTTCCTTAGGTACCTACTGGATTGACCCTAACCTTGGATGCACTTCAGACAGCATTCAGGTTACTTGTAACTTCACCCAAGGAGGACAGACCTGCCTCAACCCCATCGTGGCCTCAAAGGTATGCGAAGTTGCAGGCCAGAGTCACAAACCACATTGGTTAATGCATGATGATGATGATGATGGTGATGGTGATAATGCAGGACAATGGTTCCCAACCAGAATCCCTGAGCTTCAGCTGTACTGGGTTGGGCTCCTGAGGGCCGAAGTACAAAATACTACTGGCTTGAAGGCAGTGAACTGGCAATCCACTGAATATTTTACAAAACAGATAGAAGCATGTTTAAGACTGGCTTTACTTCTGTTCATGTGGGAAACATGCTTCCTAGCTGCATGTGTTACTCCAATCTGGGGATTAGCTGCTGGGGAATGTTACTTTAGGAAGGGAAGTATGTGCAGTGGAGAGCAAAGGAGAGCTCAGTCTTACTCTGTTTTTTTAATGAAACTGATGTTTTCCCTACCTTCTATGACTTCCCCACAGAGAAGGGTATGGACCTTGGGAAACTATAATTTCCAGGACCACATAGTATGGAGTTATGGTATTTAAAGTGGGATCGAAGAGCATTCATTCCATAGTGTAAATGCATCAAGAAAAGGCTATGGATCTTGGGAAACTATAACTTCCAGGACCACATAGTATGGGGCTATGGTATTTAAAGTGGGATCCAAGAGCATTCATTCCATAGTGTAAATGCGTCAAGAGAAGGCTATGGACCTTGGGAAACTATTACTCCTAGGAGGACTCCATTGCATGGAGCCATGTCATTTAAAGTGGGGTGCAAGGGTGTTCATTCCATTCATTGCACCAAGAGAAGGGTATGGACCTTGGGAAACTATGATTCCCAGGACTGCATAGCATGGCGACATGACATAATAATAATAATAATAATAATAATAATAATAATAATAATGACATTTAAAATGGGTCCTGACTGCATTTATTCTCCAGTGCAGATGCATCCAGAGAAGGGTATGGGCCTTGGGAAACTATAACTCCCAGGACCACATAGTATGGGGCTATGGCATTTAAAGTGGGCTCTAAGAGCATTCATTCCATAATGTAAATGCACCAAGAGAAAGGCATGGACCTTGGGAAACTATCACTCTTAGGAGGACTTCATTGCATGGAGCCGTGGCATTTAAAGTGGGGTGCAAGGGCATTCATTCCATACTGTAAATGCACCAAGAGAAGGGTATGGAGCTTGGAAAACTATGACTCCCAGATTTTTAGTGTAGCACTCAGTGGAATGTAGTAAGTGTTATGAAGTGATTAGCCACCACTAGTTGTGTGACAATCCATTCTGCCCACCTGAATGGCAGAGGTTGGATGCTTGACTCTGATCTTCATTGTGGGTTTCCATCTCTCCCAAATCCCACCCAGCTGGACTTCGACATCGGAAGAGTGCAAATGAATTTCCTCAACCTCTTGAGCTCCGAGGTGGTCCAGAACATCACCATTCACTGCTTGAACATGCCTGTGTGGCAGGAAGGGCCTTCCGAGACGTCTGTGCGTTTCAAGGCCTGGAATGGGCAGATCTTCGAAGCTGGTGGACAGCTCATGCCTGAAGTCGTAGCCAACGATTGCCAGGTAAGAACAGCTCACGAACTGCCTTAGGAGGACCTGGGAGCAAGCTTTGCAGCCCACATCCTGGAACATGTTCTCCGTGTTTATTTGGGAATGCCTTCCTTATTTCACCCTTTTGTTGAGCCTAGTGCCTTTTTCTGTAAAGCCACATTGCCATCTTCTGTCAATGAGAAGGGACTACAGCCTCTTCAAGAGCCATGATGCAGAAATGTGGGTGTAGAATCATACAATCATAGAATTGTGTATAGCTGGCTGGGAGTCAGCTGCATTAAAATCACTACTGACCGAAAGGTCATGAGTTCTAAGCCAGCCCGGTTCGGAGTAAGCTCCCGACCATTTGTCTAGCTTGCTGTCGACCTTTGCAGCCCAAAAGACAGTTGCACCTGTCAAGTAGGAAATTTAGGTACCGCTTATGCGGGGAGGCTAATTTAATGTATTTATTTACGACATTTATATGCCGCCCTTCTCACCTCGAAGGGGACTCAGAGCGGCTGACAAGATATAAATATACATACAATATTTTATTAGCATAGTACAATATCAGTATTAAATATTACTATATTGTATTATCTATATAATTATCTATATAAATAAAAATGTAATGTTTGTTTGTGGGATTAACATAACTCAAAAACCACTGGGTGAATTGACACCAAATTTGGACACAGTACACCTATCAGGCCAACAGGTGACCATAACTCATAAAAACACTGGAAAACATAGCGAAAGAGACTTAAAAAGCCAAAAAATAAAAAAATACATTACCATAAAAGGTAAAGGTAATCCCCTGACATTAAGTCCAGTCATGTCTGACTCTGGGGTGTGGTGCCCATCTCCATTTCTAAGCCAAAGAGCCAGTGTTGTCCGTAGACACCTCCAAGGTCATGTGGCCGGCATGACTGCATGGAGCGCCGTTACCATATATATACACATATGCACAAATACACACACACACATACACACACATATATACACACACAAAACACATATACACAGTAATAAAACACATATAATAGTAAATTTTCAAACCACAAAACTTAAAAACGAAGGTTAAAACAAAGGTTAAAATAGATCAGCTATTTCACAATCCCAAATATCTGCATCACCCCTACGGTTTATGCCAATCTCTTCCAGATATGCAGATCTGATATATTATATTATATTATATTATATTATATTATATTATATTATATTATATTATATTATTAAGATAGCACAGGAGACAAGATGGAACTGTCTTCTGCCCCGCTCTCTCTTTAGTCTGACGCAGAGCGGCAGTTGGTGCTGGGGGAGGGGTTCCAAAATGATGACATATACAGGAGACAAGATGGAACTGTCCCCTGGCCCCTTCTTTTCACGAATTTAACTAATTTAGAATGCCATAAAACTCTCCAGCAGTGTTCAAAAGAATGAGGAAGTACTCCATCATTGTCACAAATGGATGGTGAAACAACAGCTCCCCCGGTGGCCGAAATTCAAAAAGCATACCCCTCATGAAGCTGGAAAGTTAACTAGCCTCTGTGTGTCTGTCTATATATGTTGTGTATCTATGGCACCCCCGGGGATGAGAAGGGTGGGGTATAAATATAGGAAATAAATAAATAAATAAATAGCAGGAGATGCATTCGGACAGATAAATTGGGCCAGGGCTTTATACACAACTTCCAACTCTATGATTCTATGATTCAAGTCATGTGCTGCTGTATAGCCACACCATCTCATTGTGTTTTCTTAGGCAAGGAATCCTCGGAGGTGGTTCCCCACCCCCCAAGTTCCTTTTTCTGAAAGAATGGCCTGCAGCACCTGGCCATTCTTACAGGCGCTCTACGTGGGGCTGCCCTTGAAGACGGTCCGGAAATTCCAATTGGTCTAACAGGCGGCAGCCAGATTATTAACTGGTGCAGATTACAGAGAGCGGTCAACCCTCCTGTTTAAGGAGTTCCACTGGCTGCCTTTTATTTTCCAGGCCCAATTCAAAATACAGGTTTTGACCTACAAAGCCCTGAATGGTCTGGGACCCACCTACCTTTGCGACCACATTTCCATTTACGAACCCATATGATCTCTTCGATCTTCTGGAGAGGCTCTTCTCTTGCTCTTGCATCACAAGTGTGACTTGCGGGGACAAGAGAGCGGACCTTCTCTGTGGTGGCCCCTCGGCTCTGGAACTTACTCCCCAGAGATATTAGGCAAGCTCCCATGCTGGCAATCTTCAGGAGGAATCTGAAAACCTGGTTATTCCAATGCGCCTTCAGTGATTGAACGTAATATACTCCCTGACCAAAAACCTTTCACAAAATGACCTCAATAGCCCTCTATCTTATGGTTCGTGCAATTAAATCCTTTCTCATCCCAGATCCTCCTCCTGATGTTTGACATTGTCCTATCTCCCAGTGCTTTAAAATTTTGTCCTGAATTTGGCCCTGTTTTAATGTCTGATTTTATATTGTTGTGTTGCTTATTACATTGTTTTGCATTTCATGTATTTTATTTTTTGGTTTTATTATGTTCTTGTGTTATATTGTTGTGTATTGTACTGATGGGCGTGGCCTCATGTCAGCCACACTGAGTCAGTCCCCTTTAGGGAGATGGAGTGGGGTATAAATAAAATTTATTATTATTATTATTATTATTATTATTGGTTGGTGGCTTCCCATCCAAGTGCTAACCTTCTTCTTCCGCCTTCCCTTTGCATTCAGGTTCAGGATGGACAATGGCACCAGGCTCTCTTTACATTTCGAACGCAGGACCTGCACCAGCTGCCCATCGTCAGCGTCCACAACCTTCTGCCCTCAGAGTCTGGCCAGCAGTATCTCCTTGAGGTTGGACCCGTATGTTTTCTCTAAAGGGCAGCCTCTGTTGTCCTTCAAGCGTTGGCTTTCTCTGTTTTGGAGACGGGGTGTCGCTGAGCAAAGGGCTCATCTGCTCCCAAAGCTCAGTGAGCTTCTAGTGGACTGGCCCTTCCGTGTTTGGACCACGAAAAACCACCATGAATCCAGGGTCCATTGGACTCTTGTTTCTTCCAACACAGAGAGAGCAAAGGGAACGTTGGTTTTCGCAGAAACATGACATGAATCAGGAAATTGAAGCGGAGGCCAGTTGAACGGAGCGGATTCAACATCCAAAGATTTTCGGAATATCTTCCTTCGGCCAAAGAAGATGGTAGATGAGATATCGCAAAATAATAATAATAATAATAATAATAATAATAATCCTGCCTGGTCCCTCCGATACCAAATGTGGCTTTCCAGGGATTGCGGACACAAAACAGGGCAGGGTTTGTGGAATGAGATAGGAATAAGTCTTGGAAAAGACAGCTTTGTCAACTCATTTCATCTTGCTTGTTGTTCTGGAACAGGAAGCATTTTGATGTGCAATATTAGAGAAAAAAAGAAGAAAAAGTATAAATATATATATTATATATTATTTAAGGCAAAAAAATAAAACCAAGTGCGATCCTTCGTCCCCTTTGCGGGAAAACGAAATTCCTTTCCATAGGTTTATGAGGAGGGGAGAACCAAAACAGGAACGGAGCGATTGGTGCTAAATCGAACAAGAAAAAATCAGAGAGACATCATGAAAGAGAGGGGATGGGTTTGTTTCATTTGATTCTACCTCTCACTGTGAAATACCTGGTGCTTTTTGTGTTATTTTTCGAACAAGAAGTGTGTTATTTTATATATGACTAAAACTATTTAAGGTTCTAAGAGGTGCTACAGTGTCTCGTCGCAGACTCCTTTGCTGAATCCTCCACTTTGGAAGCAGAGCTGAGAGGAAAGGGAGGGGATCGGGTGAGGGACGTTGTGATCTTCGAGGCAACAACGACAAATTGATCTTTAACTTAAAAAGTGCATTAAATATTTTATGCGGGGCGGGGGGGAAGGTTTGGTATGTTCTTTGGAATCCAGGTTTTCTGTTAACAAGTCGTTTTATATTTTTGTCATGGTTGTGTACAAAAAAAGTAAAAGCTTTTCTTAGAGTTTTCTTAGAGCTTGTAAAAAAAACTAAACACATGCTTCTGCTGTTCTCTGTGTATGTGTGTGTATGTGTGTGTACGTGCCTATGTGTTTTACTTGTGTGTCTTACCAACACATTTGGCTGCAAGAGAACCAATCAGGCAAGAAAGACAGGGAGAGGAGACAGGTAAACTCAAGGAATTTAATGTGTTGTTGAAGGCTTTCATGGCCGAAATCACTACATTGCTATGAGTTTTTTGGGCTGTATGGCTATATTCCAGAAGCATGCTCTCCTGACGTTTTGCCCACATCTACAGCAGGCATTCTCAGAGGTTGTGAGGTCTGTTGGAAACGAGGCAAATGAGATTTATATATTATTATTTATTTACAGTATTTATATCCCCCCCTTCTCACCATGAAGGGGACTCAGAGCAGATCACAATGCACAAATGCACAGCAAACATTCAATGCAGTTTTCTAGACAGACAGACAGATAAAGGTATTTTTGGCATTTCCACTTTGGTGCCTGGAGGTTATGCTTGATTCCGGCCACAGGAGGAGCTGCTGCTCATCCACTATCACGCCAAGTCAAATTTGATCAATTTCCTCCTTTCTCTTTGACTGCTGTCATTTTACAGTGTTGTAAAATACCTCCCTTCTTTAAGCCATCCCTAATTTCTCTATTCACAGCTCAGCTGTTTTCAAACTGCTTAGGTGGACAGTAAGCTGGGCTTAACAGTCAGGTGCTCAATCCAACTGGGGCTTCCAACCTGTCACCTTCCGGTTGGCAGTAATCTATTGCAGCTGGTAATTAACCAGCTGTGGAATAATGTCTAGGGTGGGAGAAAGAACTCTTGTCTACGTGAATGTTGCAATTGGTCATCTTGATTAGCATTTAATGGCCTTGTAGCTTCAAAGCCTGGCTGGCTGCTGCCTGGGGAATCCTTTGTTGGGTCTACCTACCAGTATTTAAAAACTGTAAAATCAGTACAGTAAATAAAGACCAACATGACCATGTTTTAAATGACCATGTGGCATAATTGATGGCATTCAACCTTTCAAAAGTCAGTCCACTTGCTTAGAATGCCATTCAGCCTCAATATTGTCTGTACTGGGTTATACTGGGCTATACTATTGCAACTAGACTACTACAATGCGCTCTATGTGGGGCTGCCTTTGAAGACTACCCAGAAGCTTCAATCGGTCCAATAGTCAGCAGCCAGGTTGCTCACCGGAGCGGTGTACATACAACTCCTCTGTTATGCCAGCTCCACTGGCTGCCGATCTGTTTCTGAGTACAATTCAAAGTGCTGGTTTTAACCTTTAAAGCTCTAAACGGTTCCGGGCCAGACTACATGTCCGAATGTATCTCCTGCTACAAATCATCACAAAGTTTAAGATCATCTGGAGAAGCCCTCTCAATCCCACCACCGTCGCAAACGCGATTGGTGGAGACAAGAGACAGGGCCTTCTCAACAGTGGCTCTCCGTCTGTGGAATTCCTTCCCCAAAGACATCAGATTGGCCACCTCCCTCCTGTCCTTTAGAAGGAAACTCAAGACTTGGCTGTGGGACCTTGCATTTGGCCATTGAATAGCGGCTTGTATGAAGAAGACATAAGCAATTTCATGGCAATGAATACTTCCATCTTTGCTTCCACGCTGGGCTTCTTTCTCATGCAGATAAAAAGCTTCGCTCTCACAGAGCCTCTTCTCACAGTAAACTTACACAGGAGCTTCACACAGTGGCTTTCACACTGCAGCTTCACACACAACAGCCTTTAACTTGGGGCTTCTCTCACTTGCCTAGTTTCCAACAGACCTCACAACCTCAGAGGATGCTTATCATAGATGTGGGCAAAACGTCAGGAGAGAATGCTTCTGGGACTTGGCCAGACAGCCTGGAAAACTCACAGCAACTCAAGGATTTCAATCCACGTTAGCTTTTCTCCCATATGATTCTGGGTTTGTAATTTATGCAAGCTCTTTTGCCTGTTCGGCAAGTCCGACTTCTGGTTTATACAATGGGGACAGAAACACCTTCTCATTGAAATCTACATCAATCTGGAAATCCAACTTGGAGGTATCTTGTTAACTTCTCCACTCAGTCAGCCTCGGATGGGTACTTTATGTTTTGTTCTGCTTTTCCCCCCCCCTTCCCATTCTGTTTTGTAGAAATGTAGACTCTGTATGTAAATTTGGAGTTTAAAAAAGAGAGAGAGAAAGAGAGAAAGAAAGAGGAGGATTAATATTATAATAATCGTTTTTTTTAAAAAAAATTCTATATAAGGAATGTAATATTAATGTAATCGGGGCTGTACTGTATTTCGAATGGCTTTGGCGCCTGTTCTTTTTGAATCTCTGTGTTTCGTAAAAATATATGTGAGTCTTACTCTGTGTGTATTATTTGGCTTGCTTTGAACTGGATTTTCTCAATCCCCCCTTTCCTCTCATCCTCTCTTTCACTCCGTTCACTCCCTCATTCATTCTCTCCTTCTGGTCTTGGTTCTTTTTACCCAGAATACCTCAGTCTAAGGGAAGGGCATTTGTCACTGAAACCAGCCTTTTCCAACCTGGTGCTCTCTTGAAGGGTTTGGACGACATTTCCCATCATCCCCAGCCATGCATTGGATTTGTGCTCCCAGTAGCATCTGGATGGGAAGAAATGGGAAGACAGACTGGTCCCAAACCATTGCCTGCGCCAAAACTTATTTTGGGGTGAAATGATTATCACAAGTTCCATTTCCTTTTATTATTATTATGTTGTGTCATCTTCAGTCTCCATTTCCCCCCATGTCTTCGTTGTTCTCTTGTCAAGTGGATTCTCATTATCCTCCTAAGGGCAGTGATTCCCCTCACCATTCATGTTAACCACCTTCCTCTCTTTCTCTTTCGTATTCTTTAAAAGTAACACAACACTAAAATAAATATTTAAAACTGAGGCAGTGCAACCAAACTTTTGTGGCACATCGTTTTCTTTCTTGTTGTGACGACTCATACAAAAAGATACAGAAGGAGCAAAAACTCAGGCCTGGAAATGTTATGAATAATTTTTCAGTAACTTTAAAGCATAGGTTCTTTTTATTGCAATTTTGCAGTAAGAGAAAGGGTATCAGAACTTTTACAGAACAACATTTAGACATACAGACATACAGATTCTACGTAAATATATTGAATTCACAAACAACCTACAGTTACATTGGCTAATGAGCAAAGAGCATTTACATTTTCACTCAGCATTCACATTACACATACACATTCATTCATCCTCATTCATCCAAATATTACCATATCTTTTCTCCTTCCTGGAGAACCACCTGCTTAGGCCAGACTCCGCTTTCTTGCAGCCTACCAATGCACAGTTCCCAAAACTTCAAAACGCCAAAATTCCCAAAAGGCATTTTTTCCCTTTCCCTGAGAAAGAAGCAAGTGACCAGACTTCTGCTTTCCATTGCAGATCTGCCAGTCTCAAATACATATACAATCTCTCTCCTTCCCATGGAGCAGAGCATGGCAGGTGATCAGCACAACTGTTTGTCACAATTTTGGATTGTAATAAGGTCTCTTATATAGCATTTTTTATTGTAATAAGGTCTCATATATTTCTTGTTGATGTTGTTCCAAAGTTGTAAATGAATGATATATGTTTTTTCCAGCCTGAAACATCCTGGCTTCATCTCAGTTCCTGGACAGATGTTGACTCTTCTTAATTGGTGTTGGTAAACGTAAGCCTTGTGTTGACTTCCTTCTTAACATCAAAAACCTTGTAAACATTTCCTTAACTTAAAGAGCCAATGTCTCTTGTTAATGTAAACACTTTGCTTTCCCCAAAAAATTAAGTCAACAACGTCAACAATTAATAATTGTCACTGGTCATCAGCAACTTTTAATTACAGTTCCTGAGTGTAGTTTTTCCCCCCGACCTCAATATTTTAGAATTGTGTCTTCAGCCCAATTAGGCTCCAACCATACATCTTTCATACATCTTGTCATTCAACGAGTAGACCAACAAAGGCAGCATCTGTCCTTCTCTGGATCAAGGTTGAGCTTCCTCTCAATTAACTATTCCTCAAACATCTTGGACTACAATTCCTTACATCGGCACCCAGAATGCTGGCTAAAGGTACGGAGATCCATGACTGTATGGAAGCAGAGAGGCTGCTCCTAAATGCTGGGCCACAATGTGCCAAGTTTCAACGTCTTTGTTTTGTGGAGTAAGGGAGTCCCTAAAATTGAATGGCCCTTTGAGCATCTTTTGTGAACACAGATTGATTGAAATATAGTGTCTCAATTCAGGGAAATAATAACCCCATCTTCCTTCTGCTGTGGTCAAACCTCGTCATTCAAAGGTTGATTGGAATCAACCTATGTCCAGTTCTGGGCAACACGATTCAAAAAGGAGATGGAAAAGATGGAAGGTGTCCCGAGAAAGGTGACCAAAATGATCAAAGGTCTGTAAACCTAGCCTTTATGAGGAAGAAGCTGAACATGACTGTGAAAGGGATCTAGGAGTCTGAGCATGAGTTAACAATGGTGCAGCTGTGAAAAAAGGCCAATGGAATTCTAGACTGTTGCACTTCAGGCCTGGAAACACCTATGACCACCGCTCCACACAAGAGTCCAGATATATAAACAGTTTATTGTAGAAACATATAAAAAGCATATAAAATCAGGAACAAGAAAGAAGGATCTGTAATCCAAAAAGGTTTAGTGAAAGGTGATAACCAAACAATGACCCAAAAGTTCCAGAGGCGACAAAAGTCCAGGAACAGTCGGAAATCACTGATACAGCTTAAATCTACAATCAAGAAGGTATAACTAGTAAAAGTTAAACAGGAGTACAGGAACATAGAAAACTTCCAGGATAAATTAAACCAAAATCAAGATTAAAAACAATGTTATATGGAAATGAAGTGTGTATAAATATGAGCACCAATGGAAACCATGTGTAAGAAAGAAATTGTAAAGTTGAAACAATAAAAATATTGTTATATAAGGGGAGGGAGCTTGACTTGAACTAGAAACATGAGAACTCAGGCTTATCTTCTCACTCTAATGCAGCGTTGCCTGAACTGACTTTAAACATGAAATCATCCCTTTTGCTGCAAATTTCTTTCACAACTTTCTCATGTAATCTCTCTGAATAACACAATCTATTTTCAGCTCTGATTTGTAAATGAAGATTTTTGTTGATCACCGTAGCTACAGGTTGGTTCCCATGAGAACCCTCCTTATCACTCAGCTCTTCACTAGACTCCTTATCTGCTGTTGCTACTTCTGACTCCCCTGAATGCCCTTGAGGCCCTGCACTTTCTGAGCCAGTTTTCTCACAGAGAGAACCATCATTTCCCAGACTTGAATTTTCCAGATTTGAAAGCCCAACATTTTGTGCCACAGGAAAGCTTACAATCTTCTCTAAATCATCGGTTAAAATAGCCTCTGGTGGCTGATCTTCAACAGAGTCAAAGGAAGTCCTAGTCCCACTCTATTCTGCTTTAGTCTCATGGAATAATAACCCTATGTCCAGTTTTAGTCAAAGCAATTCAAGGAAGATATTGAGAAGCTAGAAATGTCTGGAGAAGAGCAAAATGGTCAAAGGTCTCGAAGCCACGAATCCCTATGAGGAACAGGGGAGGGATTTACGGATGTTGAGCCTGGAGAAAAGAAGGCTGAGAGGAGGAAACCGTGTTTACATATCTGAAATGATGTCCTTGCCGCCTTGAGTGTCATCATCGAGATAAAAATAAATCAGTATTTAGGAAAGCATAAGCCTGTTTTTTCTGCTACAGAAACACAGAGAAATGGATTAAACTTGCAAGGAAAGAAATATGAATATTAGGAAAAACTTCCCAATGGTAAAAGCTGTGCAACAGAGGAGGTTTTGAAGCAGAGGCTGGGTGGCCATCCATTGGGAGGGCTTGGATTGTGTTTTTCCACCTGGCAGAAGGGGGTTGGACTGGATGGCCCTCGGGTTCCTATATTTCTAAAGCAGCATCTGGGACAGATTCACAGGAGCAGGGGAAGGTTTTGTTTGCTGACAACACCAGATACACACAAGGAAAGTGTGTGGGGCAGGCACACAACCCAGTCAGTTTCTATTCCAGATACATTCTTGCCAACTGGGGGGGGGGGGCTCTTCCACATCCAAGCAGGGTCAAAAATATGTGACAAGAAGCCCATGTTGTTAATGAGGAAGACTATACAGAACTCCTATTATGAATAGAAACTCCCTGCGATACCCCAATATATGTAGACGTTTGGAAACGTGGCATACATCCCTTTAAAAGTAATTTTCAGGGTTTTTTTTAACAAACTTAATACAGAAAAACATTTCCTCAGAGGAGCAAGAAACTTGCCAGGTTCTGCTTTTCCCATGATGAAGTTATAGTAATGGGAAAAGCCACAGCTTTGGGGATTTTGTTCAAAAAGGCCCTTTACATGCCTTCATTTGGCCATTTTAAGCTTTTCACAACACAGCGAGGGAGATAGATGGATAGATAGATAGGAAAGATTGAGAGAAAGAGGAAGGAAGGAAGGAAGGAAGGAAGGAAGGAAGGAAGGAAGGAAGGAAGGAAGGAAGGAAGGATGATAGATAGATAGATAGATAGATAGATAGATAGATAGATAGATAGGCAGGCAGGCAGGCAGGCAGGCAGGCAGGCAGGCAGGCAGGCAAGAAAGCAGGAAAGAAGGAAGGAAAGAAAGAAAGATGACAGAGAAACGGAAGAAAGGAAGGATGGATGGATTGAGGGAATGATGATAGGAAGAGGGAGGGAGGAGAGAAAGATGATAGAAACAAGGAAGGCAGGAAGGAAGGAAGGAAGGAAGGATTGAAAGATGATTGATAGATAGACAGACAAGGGAGGAAGGAAGGATTCAGAGAAAGAGGATAGATAGATAGATAGATAGATAGATAGATAGAGATAAGGAAGGAAGGAAGGATTGAGAGAAAGATAGATAGACAAGGAAGAAGGAAGGAAGGAAGGAAGGAAAGGAAAGATGATAGAGAGAGAGACAGGAAGAATTGAGAGATGATAGATGATTGATAATGAATAAATAGATTATTGATTTTGAATAGATAGATGATGGTAGAAAGATGGTGGATAGATAGATGGTAGATAGATGATAAATGGAGGATGGATGGATGATAGATATTAGATAGATAGATAGATAGATAGATAGATAGATAGATAGATAGATAGGCAGATAGGCAGATAGGCAGATAGGCAGATAGGCAGATAGGCAGATAGACAGACAATGGATGGATGATAGAGATGACATATGTGATAGATGTATAATAGGTAGATGATGGATGGATGGATCGATGATAGATAGATAGATAGATAGATAGATAGATAGATAGATGGATGATTGGAAGATCAATGATATATAGCTATTCTTTAGTCTTACTTTTAAAAAAATCAGTTTACAATCAGTTATAGACAACCACCCCGCAAAGTTGTGAGATGAGGCTGAGTTGGAACATATGCCATTTGTAGGATCCCACGGATGCCCTCCCTGTTTCACACATTAACTGGACAATTTTGGGACAATATGGCAGGAAGGCTGAAGAACAGGACAAAAAGGATGGAGTTTGCGAGGCAGAGGGTCTGCAGTGGGTGAGTCTCCTTTCCTCCTCTTCCTTTCTTGAACACCGTTCCTTAAAATTCAGGTTTCTGTGATCTTATTATGGAAGAAGTATGAAAAAGAGAATTGTTTTGGTTTCTCTTGGCATAAGGAATATAAACAAAAAAATATCAAGTTGCACCTTCAAAATTAACCTTCAAAGTATTTCTTATTTATGGTGACAGCAACAAACAGGCATAAGATAGGAGAACAAAGCAGTCCAAACAATGTTGTCCCTCTCTCTTTCACCCCCTGCTCCATTCTTTGTTCCATTTCCTTCCCAATTTACCCCAAAATTGCCACCAGGTGGCAGCACACACCTCGATGGCTAGAGAAGCTGACACTATCTCTGTGCTCCTCCCAACTGGCCCTTTCCCACTGTTGAATTAATGCAGTTTGACATCACTTTACCTGCCCTGTCTCAATGCTTTGGAATTGTGAGAGTTGTGGTTCCACAACACCAAGGAGGGCTGTTTCCTCGCAAAACCGCAACTCCCAGGATTCCATAGCACTAACCATGGCAGTTAAAGCAGTGTTAAACTATGTTCATTCAACAGTGTAGACGCACTCCACATTAGATTTACTTGAATTTGCCAGAATTGAGCCAGTGTGGCTTACTGGCTTGACTGTTGGAATACAACTGTGGATACTAGGATTGGAATCCATGGTTGGCTATGAAAATCTATGGGGTGACCTTGGACAACTGACACCATAAACCAGAAATTACTTGGAAAGTCATAGCAATAGTTGAGCACAATACTTGAAAGGAAGGAAAAAAGATATACATAAATGCACAAAAATACTTTGAATTAATGGTTTTGAATAAAAACTTATTTATTTATTTATGACATTTATATACCACCCTTCTCACCCCGAAGGTGACTTAGAGAGGCTTACAAGTAATATGTAAATACATTATATTATTATATATATTATTATATTATATATTACTATATTGTACTATAACATTATACTGTAATATTATAATATATTGTTAGTATTATTATTATATTGTATTACATTATAATATTATCAATATTATATGTATATACAATATATTATATTATATTATATTATATTATATTATATTATATTATATTATATTATATTATAAGCCCAATATCCTGCCCAACAGGCTGGGATACTTACTTTACTTACTTACTTAGGTGATTCCCTCGTTGTCTGAGTATGATGGCTTTCCAAGTGTAGTGTTGTGATGATGAATACATAGGTGACTGTGGAGCCCTATTCTTGACATGCATATAGTGAGGACATTGGTTTCCAGATGGAAAGCGATCCTGGTCAGGGTTGGCTTGACACACCTTCCTCTTGGCAAGTTTCTTCCCTTTGCCCTTCATTCATGCCTCTTTAAATTCTACAGCACTGCTGGTCACAGCTGACCTCCAATTGGAGTGCTCACAGGCCAGGGCTTCCCAGTTCTCGGTGTCTATGCCACAGTTTGTAAGGTTGGCTTTGAGCCCATCTTTAAATCTCTTTTCCTGTCTTCCAACATTCCCTTTCCCATTCTTGAGTTGAGAGTATATAGCTTTGGAAGACAGTGATTGGGTGTTCAGACAATGTGGCCAATCCAGCTGAGTTTATGGCATAGGAGCATGGCTTCAGTGTTGGTGGTCTTTGCTTCTTCTAGCATGCTGACATTTGTTTGCCTGTCTTCCCAAGAGATTTGCAAGATTTTCCTGAGACAATGCTGATGGAATAATTTCAGGAGGTTATCATCGGCATATTGGAGTTCTATGAATCGGCTAGTGACTGCTAGAAGAGCACTTTGGTTTTCTCAATATTCAATGAGAGGCTAAGCTTCTCGAATGCTTTTGCAAAGCTGTTTAGAGTGGTATGTAGGTCTTCTTCTGAATGTGCACAGATTATGTTATCATCGGCATATTGGAGTTCTATAACAGATGTTGTTGTTACCTTGGTTTTGGCTTTTAGTCAACTGGAATAATAATTGTGTCTTTGTACATTAGATCTTGCCTCAACAGTAGCACAGGCCTGGGGAAATTGTTCTGGAACCTTTTACCGGATTTCTCTAAGTGACAGCTAAGTTTGTTCATAACGAAGGTCACAAAAGCATCCTTTCTGGCTTCATTTCAGTTTCTCTTCTCATTTTGAGGGCAGCTGGATAGCGCAGAGCTCTATATTTAGCTCGGTCTGGCTTGATTTTTGCAAAACTGCAAGGAAGAAACCCAGAAACCTTTAGCTAAGATATTATTTATTTATTATTGCTTTCGATTTTTTAAAAAAAAAAAAAACCACACACACAAATAGAGATTCATCTGTTGGGGCATTCAGAGGTCGCCGCTGTCAACAGTGGAAATTTTCTGTGGCAGAGAGCAATCCATTTCACAGGAAACGGTCTTGTATTTCACTCCAGGCTTTTGCTCAAGCAAATATGACCGAAGGGGAAACTGTATGAACCAACTCTGCGGCACAATGCCGTCCGCTTTTCCAAACGTTGATCTGTGTGCCAAGTCAGTTCCAGATCCATCATTGGTGGAGTAAAGAGTGCTCTTAGATTTCAGGTGAACTATACATCCCAATACGCACAACTCCTATAAATCATGGTGAATGTTTTTTTTTGGCAAGCTATTTAACCTCAGCAGACTGAAAGCCAAAACCAAGGTTACAACAACATCTGTTATAGAACTCCAGTATGCTGATGACAACGTTGTCTGTGCGCATTCAGAAGAAGACCTACAAGCCACTCTAAACACCTTCGCAGAAGCATAAAAGAAGCTCAGCCTGTCATTGAACATCGAGAAAACCAAAGTGTTCTTCCAGCAGTCACCAGCCAATCCCTCTCCAATGCCAGAGATGCAGCTTAATGGTGTAACATTAGAAAATGTTGACCATTTCCACTACCTTGGCAGCCACTTCTCCACCAAAGTCAACATCGACACAAATAAAACACTACCTGAGCTCTGCGAGTGCAGCATTTTTCCGAATGAAGCAGAGAGTGTTTGAGGACCAAGACATCCGTAGGGATACCAAGGTGCTTGTTTATAAAGCTATTGTCCTCCCAACCCTGCAAAACGTGGACTATCTACAGACGTCACATGCAACTCCTAGAACGATTCCATCAGTGCTGCCTCCGGAAAATCCGGAAAATCTCTTGGGAAGACAAGTGGACAAATGTCAGCATGCTGGAAGAAGCAAAGACCACCAGCATTGAAGCGATGGTCCTCCGCCATCAACTCTGCTGGACCAGCCACGTTGTCCGGATGCCCGACCACTGTCTCCCAAAGCAGTTGCTCTACTCCGAACTCAAGAATGGAAAACAGAATGTTGGTGGGCAGGAAAAGAGATTTAAAGATGGGCTCAAAGCCAACCTTAAAAACTCTGGTATAGACACTGAGAACTGGGAAGCCCTGGCCTGTGAGCGCTCCAGCTGGAGGTCAGCTGTGACCAGCAGTGCTGCAGAATTTGAAGAGGCACTAATGTTTGGTGAAAGAGAGAAACGTGCCAAGAGGAAGCCAGCCCCAACCGGGACCATCTTCCACCTGGAAACCAATCTCCTCACTGCGGGAGAAGATGCAGATCAAGAATAGGGCTCCATAGTCACCTACGGATGCACTGTGGAGGATTATCCTACTCGGACAATGAGGATCACCTAAATCAAAAAAATAAATCATGGTGAATTCTCCCCAAACCTTTCTAGTTTGTTTACTTACTGATCAATCCCTCTGTTTGCTGTGTGCCATAGAAAAGAATAGGAAAGGGTTAAGGGAGAGGCAGTGGGCGGTCTCCTCTAATTTAACCTAACCTAACAGATACCTGGACAGAATAGTACTTTGGCATTCTGAATTGTTCAGCTCCCTTTCACATAGTTAATGGGAATCTAGGTCACACAATGGTGAGAAATGGGCACCAGCTGGCATGACAAATGCCCAGTTTATCTTAGCCTGGAGCAGGCAACATGGCAATGTGATGTCACAGACATGGGTTGGAATGCCATATGGCTCAGCATTGCATAGCAGTTATGCATTTGGAACTATGCTATATCTGGATTTACTATTGGAACGCTGCAGCCCCTTTTCCACAGAGAGGTTTCTGACTATCTCCCTGGAGTGGGGTGCAAAGGCTATACATTGTCCATATTGTGAGATACTGTGACTTATTGGAAAAGGCTTGGTAATGGGGACAGGATTGTTGCACCGTGGGTCTTGAAACACCAATGACTATACCATCACACAAGAGTCCAGAGAATAAGCAAACGGTTTATTGTAAAAACACATAAAATATATATGAAAAATCAGGATCAAAGAAAGAAGATGTATAATCTAAAAAAGGGTTAGCAATAGGTGATAACCAAACAGTAATCCAAATGTCTCATGCAAATCTCAAGGTAACACAGTCCAGGAATAGTCAAAAAGTCACAAATACAGCATACATCCACAGGCGAAAGGTATACTTAGTAAAACTTGAACAGGAATACAAAAACAAGAACATAGGACACTTCCAGGATACTTAAATCCAAAACAAAAGCTTGACTTGAAACAAGAACCAAAGAACTCAGGCCTCGTTTCTTCACTTGAATGCTATGTTGCCTGAACTAAATCTTAGGTAAACAACTTGCTAATTAATAGGCACCCATGAAGTCATTTCTTTCCCCATGAATTTTATTCCTAACTTTCCCACATAATCGCTCTGACCTATGATGCCTATTTTGTGCTCTAATCTGTAAATGAATACTTTTGTTGATCTCCGTAGCTCCAGATGTTTTATTTTTCTTGGGAGCCTTCCTTATCACTTAGCTCTTCACATGACTCCTTGTCTAATGTTGCAGTTTCTGGCTCCTCTGACTGACCTCAAAGCCCTGCACTTTCTGAGTCAGGTTTCTCCCAGAGAGAACCATCATTTCTCTGACTTGAATCTTCATCACTTTGTGCCCCAAGAAATCGATCAGAATATCCCACAATTCTCTCTAAACTAATAGTGAACCCATCAGCCTCAGGCTGTATTTCAATAAGGATGCATATTAAGTGTTTCTAAACACTGGGCCATTGTTTTATTTTCTATATTTGTTAGCTATTATTATTATTATTATGATTATGATTATTATTATTTGTGTTAGAATTGGAATTGATTATATCACCTTAGCCTAAAAGAACTCTGTTGGATTGTCTCATCAGAGCATTTTCCAAGGAGAAAGGCATTTGGGAGTGGTTCACCATTGCCTTTTCCTTCTCATTACAGGTTGAGTGTCCCTTATTTGGAATGCTTGGAGTCAGAAGTGTTTGGAATTTTTAAATACTTGTGTCTACATAATGAAATAGTTTTGTGATGGGGCCCACATTTAAACACAAATTAGAAAAAGGTAAAGGTTTTCTCCTGGCCTTAAGTCCAATCGTGTCTGACTCTGGGGGTTGGTGCTCTTCTCCATTTCTAAGCCGAAGAGCCAGCGTTGTCCGTAGACACCTTCAAGGTCATGTGGCCAGCATGACTGCATGGAGCGCCAATACCTTCTTGCCAGAATGGTACCTATTTATCTACTCAGATTTGCATGCTTTCAAACTGCTAGGTTGGCAGAAGCTGGGGCTAACAGTGGGAGTTCAAGCTGCTCCCCGGATTCGAACCTACGACCTTTCAATGAGCAAGTTCAGCAGCTCAGCGCTTTAACCCACTGCGCCACCGGGGGCTCCAAACACAAACTACACCTGTGATATTTTAGAGTATCAAAACAGCATTTATCTTGTCCTGGATGGCTCTCTAGTAATTCCCAGCACCAGATGCAACGCTTTATTCCCATCCTTCAAGGGATTTATCAAATTTCACAGCAAACCTTTTGAAAACAGGGATGGGCAAACTTTGGCCCTCCTGTTGTTTTGAACTTCAACTCAAGCTTAAGTGGCTCATGGGGAAAAGGAAGGGGCCTGTGGCTGTTAGGAATTGTGGGAGTTGAAGTCCAAAACACCTTTGGGAAGGCCGAAGTTCGTCCATGCCTGCTATAAACCCTGCTTTTATAAATGGCAAAAGGGAATATCACTTCTATTTGAAATTGGTCCCATTTTTGCATATCTAGACAGCTCAATGTCACACCCAGGAATGCTGGCCACGTGCCTTGGTGCTTATCGTAGCAATGTTTTCCTAATTACTGTGACAAAGGAGCGGGAGGAGGAAGTTGTGGGTGTTTCCATAAACCTAATCTTTGGCTTATTCTTACCATTCCATGCTAATCAAGGTGGCCAATTCCAATATTCACCCTTGCCTCAAACACTATGTTTGTGTGCTTAGTGGCCCCCTCTGTGTGTAACACAATGCCATGGTGCCACAAGGCAAACCTTGTTGGCTTCTGTCCATGCACAGAGTGCTTTTCCCCCTTTGGAGGGCCTGATGGAATTGTTCCAGGAATTGGCTGTGACGTCTGTAGACAGTCCACGTTTCACAGGCATATAGCAGGGTTGGGAGGAAAATGGCTTTATAAACAAGCCCCTTGGTCTCCCTATGGATGTTCCAGTCCTTAAACACTCTCTGCTTCATTTGGAAAATGCTGCACTCGCAGAGCTCTGGTAGTGTATTTAAGTGTCAATGTTGACTTTTGTGGAGAGGTGGTTGCCAAGGTAGCGGAAATGGTCGACGTTTTCTAATGTTACACCATTAAGCTGGATGGCCATCTGTCGGGTGATTTGAATGCAATATTCCTGCTCCTTGGCAGGGGGTTGGACTGGATGGCCCATGAGGTCTCTTCCAACTCTTTGATTCTATGATTCTATTTCTGGGATTGCAGAACAGGGATTTGAAGCGTGGTCACACTTAGTCCCACTGTCTCCAGTGTCGGAACATTTGCTCCTCTCCAAACATTTGGAGACCGGCAGGTGATGCTTGCAGACACTACGTTTGTGTGCTTAGTGGCCCTCTTTGTGTGTAACACAATGCCTTGGTGCCATAAGGCAAACCTTGTTGGCCTCTGTCCATGCACAGAGTGATTTCCCCCTTTGGAGGGCCTGATGGAATTGTTCCAGGAGTTGGATGTGACGTCTGTAGACAGTCCACGTTTCACAGGCATATAGCAGGGTTGGGAGGACAATGGCTTTATAAACAAGCACCTTGGTATCCCTTCTGATGTCCCGGTCCTCAAACACTCTCTGCTTCATTTGGAAAAATGCTGCACTTGCAGAGCTCAGGCGAATGTTGTATTTCAGTGTCAATGTTAATTTTTGAGGAGAGGTGGCTGCTAAAGGAGTGGAAATGGTCAACATTTTCTAATGTTACATCATTAAGGTGTATTTCTGGCATTGCAGAACAGGGATTCGAAGCCTGGTCTCCAGAATCCCTCTGTCTCCAGTGTTGGAACATTATGCCAATCTTTGCTGGTCTCCAAACATTTGGAGGCCAGCAGGTGATGCTTGTAGACACTACGTTTGCGTGCTTAGTGGCCCCCTTTGTGTGCAACACAATGCCCTGGTGCCACAAGGCAAACCTTGTTGGCTCCTGTCCATGCACAGAGTGCCTTTCCCCCTTCTTCTTCCTCCTTCTTTTGTTTCCTCCATCTCCCAACCTGGGCGCACCTCTCTCTCAATATCTCTGGATGGAGGGCGAGCACAAAGAGAGCCCTGCCTTGTCATTGGCTGGAAGGGGCGCCAGTCCGCACGTGGGCCCGGCTGGGCTTCCTATTGGCTGGGCGAGGCGTCGCTCTCTTTTCCCTCCCTCCTTTCTTTCTTTCTCTCTCTCTCTCTCCCCTTTTCCCTCCCTCCCTCCTTCCTTCATTCCCTCCTTTCACTGAAGGAGGAGGAAGAGGAGGCGAAGGAAACAAGAGAAGGGGGAGGAGAGGAGGAAAAGAAAGGGAGAGAGAGGAAGAGAGGGAGGAAAAAGAGAGAAAGGAGGAAAGGAAGGCAAAGACCAAAGGAGAGGAAGAAGGAGAAAGAAAGGAGGAAAGAGGGAGGAAAGGAAGGCAAAGACAGAAGGAAAGGAGGAAAGACAAGGAAAGGAGAGAAAGCAGGAGGAAGAGAGGGAGGAAAAAGAGAGACAGAAGGAAGGAAGAAAGAGAGGGGAAAGAAAAGAAGACCAATAGATACAGATAGATACAAAGATAGGTAAATAATACCTAGAGATAGATACATAGAGATACAAAGATGCCAGGTTCCCCTCGGTGGCCCTCTCTCCTTAGAGGCGCCGCATAAAAGGAGGAGGAGGAGGAAGAGGAAGAGGAAGGAAGAGAGGAAGGCTTGGCTCTGCCCCTGGAGGGATGCTCGCCCCATAGGCCCCGATGGAGGGCGGCGGGGGCCGGGTGGAGGACCCTTCCTCTCGCCCCTCGCCATGAGGACTCCTGGCCGCCGGGGAAGGGAGCAGCTCGCCTTCCTCCTCCTCCTCTTCCTCCTCTTCTTCCTCCTCCTCCTGGGCTTGGCGAGGGGCTCCGGCTCGGAGGCGACCCCTTGGAGCAGCCCTTCGCCTTCCCCTGCGGGGCCTCCCACCCAAGACCCGGGCCCCCAAGCCCAGCCCTCCCCCACCGCCACCCCTGGACCCACCAAGCCCGAGGAAGAAGAAGAGGAGGAAGAGAAAGGAGAGCCTTCCTCGCCTCAACCCCCCACGCCCTCAACCCCCTCTCCTCCCCACGAAGAAGAAGAGGAGGAGGAAGAGCCCTTGGTCCACAGCGGGACAGGTGAGTGCCTATTCCAGGCAGAGACTTAAGAGGGGCTTGCGTCAATGACATTCTCGTTGAAAGGTTGCATGCTTTGAGTTTGGGGGTACACCCATTGTAGAGCCCCTTCGGAGACATAGGGAAGGCAGTCCTCGAGTTACGAACAAGGTCGGTTCGTAAGTCGGATTTGTACGTAAGTCGGAACACGGGCCTTTAAAGGTGGAACTCTACCTAGATACATACAAAAATCATCCAAGTGTCCCCTGGGCAGTCAAATACATATGGAGCCCCCAGTGGCGCAGTGGGTTAAACCCCTGTGCCAGCAGGACTGAAGACTGACAGGTCACAGGTTCGAATCTGAGGAGAGGCGGATGAGCTCCCTCTATCAGCTCCAGCTCCTCATGCGGGGACATGAGAGAAGCCTCCCACAAGAATGATAGAAACATCAAAATCATCCGGGCGTCCCCTGGGCAACGTCTTTGCAGACGGCCAATTCTCTCACACCAGAAGCGACTTGCAGTTTCTCAAATCGCTCCTGACACGACAAAAAAAAAAGTCAAATACATATGGTAGCTCAATTACTGACAAGGCAGTCAACTGTTCTGTAGAGGCCCCACTAGATACCTACACAGGTAGCCCCCGAGTTATGAAAAGGTCGGTTCGTAAGTCAGATTTGTACGTAAGTCGGAACACGGGCCTTTAAAGGTGGAACTCTACCTAGATACATACAAAAATCATCCAAGTGTCCCCTGGGCAGTCAAATACATATGGAGCCCCCGGTGGCGCAGTGGGTTAAACCCCTGTGCCAGCAGGACTGAAGACTGACAGGTCACAGGTTCGAATCTGGGGAGAGGCGGATGAGCTCCCTCTATCAGCTCCAGCTCCTCATGCGGGGACATGAGAGAAGCCTCCCACAAGAATGATAGAAACATCAAAATCATCCGGGCGTC
The DNA here is from genome assembly GCF_037176765.1 of Anolis sagrei. Classification (NCBI taxonomy): domain Eukaryota; kingdom Metazoa; phylum Chordata; class Lepidosauria; order Squamata; family Anolidae; genus Anolis; species Anolis sagrei. Next base: position 14,581,401 of record NC_090031.1, on the reverse strand, counting down.
CCCTGGGCAACGTCTTTGCAGACGGCCAATTCTCTCACACCAGAAGCGACTTGCAGTTTCTCAAATCGCTCCTGACACGACAAAAAAAAAAGTCAAATACATATGGTAGCTCAATTACTGACAAGGCAGTCAACTGTTCTGTAGAGGCCCCACTAGATACCTACACAGGTAGCCCCCGAGTTATGAAAAGGTCGGTTCGTAAGTCAGATTTGTACGTAAGTCAAAACACGGGCCTTTAAAGGTGGAACTCTACCTAGATACATACAAAAATCATCCAAGTGTCCCCTGGGCAACGTCCTTGCAGACGGCCAATTCTCTCACAACAGGAACGGTTGCTCCTGACACGACAAAAAAAAAAAAAAAAAAAAAAAACCAAACAAAAAAACCCTAGATACACACACCCAAACACATATGGTAGCTCAATTACTGATACTGCATTCGACTGTTTTGTAGAGTCCGCTTTAGATACATAGACAGGTAGCTCCCGAGTTATGAACAAGGCCGGTTTGTAAGTTGGATGTGTACGTAAGTAGGAACAGGGGCCTTTTAAGTTGGAACTCCAGCCAAATACACACACACACATGGTAGCTCAATTACTGTTATTACAGGTGACTGTTTTGTAGGGTCCCCTTTAGATACATAGACAGGTTGCCCCCGAGTTATGAACAAGGTCAGTTTGTAAATTGGATGTATATTTAACTCAGAACAGGGACCTTTTAAGGTGGAACTCCAGCCAAATACACACATACATACATAGACCACCCCCCCCCACACACACACACACACATATGGTAGCTCAATTACTGACATTGGAGTCAACTGTTCTGTAGAGGCCACCCTAGATACATACACAGGTAGCCCCCAAGTTATGAACAATGTCGGTTTGTAAGTCGGATGTGTATGTAAGACTTTTAAGGTGGAACTCCAGCCAAATACACACACACATACATACATAGAACCCCCCCCCCCCACACACACACACACATAGTAGCTCAATTACTGACATTGCATTCGACTGTTTTGTAGAGTCCCCTTTAGATACATAGACAGGCACTCCTAGAGTTACGAACAAGGTCGTTTCATTAGTCGGATGTGTACGTAACTCGGAACAGGGGCCTTTTAAGGTGGAATTCCACCCACCCACACACACACACACACATGGTAGCTCAATTACTGATACTGCAGTTGATTGTTTTGTAGGGTCCCCTTTAGATACATAGACAGGCAGTTCTCGAGTTATGATCAAGGTCAGTTCGTAAGTCGGATGTGTATGTAAGTCAGAACAGGGGCCTTTTGAGGTGGAACTCCAGCCAAATATACACACATATATATACATACATACACACACCCCCACCACATCCATACGTATATGAAAGTTCAATTACTGATATTGCAGTCGACTGTTTTGTAGGGAGTCCCCAAGTTACAAACAAGATCGGTTCAGGAGGTTTGTTCATAAGTTGAATTTGTACATCAGTCAGAACAGGGGTCTTTAAAAGGGGAACTCCATCTAAATACACACCCTTTGGTTATATAGGCATCCCCCAAGTTTTGAACAAAGTTGATTCATAAGTTAAATGTGTATGGGGCCCTTTTTCAGTGGAACTTCAACCCAATCCAAACCCTTTGGATACCTAGGCAGGTGGTCTCCAGGTTACGTACAAGGTCGATTCATAAGTCGAGTCTGTATGTAAGTCGGAATAGGGGCCTTTTGAAGTGGAACTCCAGCCAAATATGCACCCTTGGGATACTTAGGCAGGCAGTCTCCAAGTTACAAACAAGGTCAGTTTATAAGTTGGATTTGTGCGTAAGTCGGAATAGGGACCTTTTAAAGTAGAACTCTAGCCAAACACACACATGTATACACATATAATAATAGTAATAATAATAATGTTACAGGGTGGCCTATGAGGTCTCTTCTAACTCTATGATTCTATAATAAATCTTTATTTATATCCTACTTTTTTCCCTAATGGAGAAATGGGAGATTTGTTCGTAAGTTGAATCTGTACATAAGTCAGAATGGGCATTTTAAAGTGGAACTCTAGCCAAATATGCACCTTTTGGATACATAGGCCATTCCCCAAGTTACAAACAAGATAGGTTCAGGAGGTGTGTTCATAAGTTGAATTTGTATGTAAGTCAGAACAGGGGCCTTTTAAAGTGCAACTCCAGCCAAATACACACACACACATATACCAATAATAATAATAATAATAATAATAATAATACATCACACAGTCCTAAACACTTGGGAAGTGTTTGACTTGTGATTTTGTGATACGAAATCCAGCATATAGATCTCGTTTGCTGTGACATACTGTGGTTTTTTGTCAGAATAATAATAATAATAATAATAATAATAAATCTTTATTTATATCCCACTTGTCTCTCTGGAGGGCTTTCATCCAGAAAGAGGAAGCAAGTGGGTGGAGGTGCCCTTTGAATATTCATATCCATAATCCCTGATATCCGTATTGGTGTGTGCAAATTTTAATTTGATTCCCTTCTTTATTCCTTATTCTTATTCCTTTTCTCTGGATTAGTGCTCCCAGTTGTTAACACTGACTTTGCCAGGCTTTTCTGATCATGCAGCCTGAGGATAAATCATCACATGTTATATATTCCCTATTGATTGTCATTGCCTTTTATTTGTGTGTTGCCCAGGTTGATTGAAAAAGTCATTTTTTATTTTACAAAATGCGAATGTTGAACTACAACTCACATCATGCCAGGTTCACCCCTGAAACTCCATCAGTAGTTAAAGTTTGTCATGTTGGGCAAGTTTGCTGTAGATGTATCATTGGGTTCAGGGTAATCTTTGGCTGAAGGTAAACTACAGCTCCCACCATGATGGGTCAGTCTCCTCAAATCCCTTCAGTGGGTTCAGTTGGTCATGGGGGTTCTGTGTGCCAAGTTTGGTCCACTTCTGTCATTGATGGTGGTCACGGTGTCTCTTGAATGAATGTGAACTACAACTTCCAGAAATGAAGGTCAGTTCCCCCTCAAATCCCTCCAGTATTTTCAATTCGTCATGGTGGTTCTGTGTGCCAAGTTAGGTCCAGGGTCATCATTGGGGTTCAGAGTACGCTTTGATTGCAGGAGAACTATAAATCCCAGTACCTACAATGGTTGTAAATCAAGGTGAATTTGCCCCAAACCTCTGTAGTATGTTCAGTTGCTGATCAATGCCTGTTTGCTGTGTGCCATGGAAAAGAATAGAAAAAGGTTAAGGGAAAGGAAGTGGGTGGGGTCATGCAAATTCCACACCAGTGCAGAGAGTAAGGAACACTGGGATGCCTGTGGTGGAGGAAACACATAAAATCTGAAATGGAATTGTCTCCATATGAAATCCTTCTCTTGGGTATGTTCAGTTGCTGATCAGTGCCTGTTTGGTGTGTACCATAGAAAAGAATAGAAAAAGATTAAGGGAAAGGAAGTGGGTGGGGTCATGCAAAATCAACACCAGTGCAGAGAGTAAGTAATACTGGGATATACAGAAAATCTAGGATGGAAATACAGAAAATTTGGATGGAATTTTTCTTTTATTTTTTCTCCTTTGTTCATGGGGGTTCTGTGTGCCAAATGTGATCCAGGTCCACTGTCAGTGGGGTTCACAGTGCTCTGACTTGCTGCGGGGTGAACTACAACTTCCATCATGAGGAGTCAGTCTCCCAAAGTCCTCCAGTATGTTCAGTTGCTGATCAGTGCCTGTTTGCTGTGTGCCATGGAAAAAATAAAAAAGGGTTAAGGGAAAGGAAGTGGGTGGGGTCATGCAAAATCCATAGTGCAGAGTAAGAAACACTGGGGTGTCTGTGGTGGAGGAAATACAAAAAAATTAGGATGGAATTTTCTTTTTTCTCTCCTTTGTTCATGGGGGTTCTGTGTGCCAAATGTGGTCCAGGTCCACTCTCAGTGAAGGTCACAGTGCTCTGACTTGATGCGGGATGAACTACAACTTCCATCATATGGAGTCAATCCCCCAAACTCCTCCAATATGTTTAGTTGCTGATGAGTTCTGCTCTGTTTGTTGTGCAGACAGAGTTGAAAAGAGTAGGAAAGGGTTAAGGGAGAGGCAGTGGGCAGGATCATGCAAATTCCACACCAATGGAGAGAGTCAGAAACACTGGGGTGACTCTGGTGGAGGAAACATGTAAAATCTAGCACAAAATGGTCCCTGAATGAAAGTATTCCTTGGGTGGTGTTTGGGGAGGACATTGAAGGGGTTGGGCTACATGTTCATGGCGCTCGCTATAACCTGAAATGTCATTGGAGGGAATGCTTTTGGTGGCTCCTCAGCACTGTGAGTTAGAGCTGTTTGTGGAAGCAGGAGCCGGTCTGTGGATACATATTTTCACTTCTTATATATAGAGATAAATATGTAGAAATAGATATAGTAGAGGTTTTGTGTGCATATGCGTACATCATGAGATATCTTGGGAGTCAAGGCCCAAGTTGAAATGTAAAATGCATTGATGCTTTGTAAACACTGTATGTGCTTAGCATCAATAATAATGTTGTGCTCGAAAACAAAGTTCGTGGGCTTTGAACTATCAGGAGGCAAAGGTGTGTTGGGGACAATGTTGAAGTGTTTGGGATTTTAGAATTGAGGGTAAGGGATGTTTAACCTGTATTAGATACACTTAAAGGAACCAGATCCTGTCTGATCTTGGAAGTTAAGCAGGGTCAGCACTGGTTAGTCCTTGGATGGGAGACTGCCAATGAATATTAGGTGCTGGAGGTCATATTTCCGAGGAAGGAAACTGGCAAAACCTCCTCTGAGCTTTCCTTACCTAAGAAGACCTTATTAAATAAATATTACCATAAGCTGATAGCCAACTTGAAGGCAACCACATCTATATATGATCTTGGGTGCTAAGACTGTAATTTCTTGGTGTTTGACACCCCTTGAACTGCCATACCTCGATGTTATGAGATTGTGGGAGTTGTAGTTAGGTAAGATGCTATGTAATCATGGGAGTTGTAGTTTGGAAAGATGCTATGGGATCGTGGGAGTTGTAGATTGGTGAGATGCTATGGGATCGTGGGAGTTGTAGATTGGTGAGATGCTATGGGATCGTGAGAGTTGTAGTTTGGTGAGATGTTATGGGATCGTAGGAGTTGTAGTTTGGTGAGATGCTATGGGATCGTGGGAGTTGTAGTTTGGTGAGATGCTATGGCATCGGAGTTGTAGTTTGGTGAGATGTTATGGAATCGTGGGAGTTGTAGTTCGATAAGATGCTATGGGATTGTGGGAGTTGTAGTTTGGTGAGATGCTATGGGATTGTGGGAGTTGTAGTTTGGGGAAATGATATGGGATGGTGGGAGTTGTAGTTTGGTGAGATGCTACGGGATCGTGGGAGTTGTAGTTTGGTGAGATGCTATAAGATTGTGGGAGTTGTAGTTTGGTGAGATGCTATAAGATTATGGGAGTTGTAGTTTGGTAAGATGCTATGGGATTGTGGGAATTGTAGTTTGGTAAGATGCTATGGGATGGTGGGAGTTGTAGTTTGGTGAGATGCTACGGAATCGTGGGAGTTGTTTGGTGAGATGCTATGGGATCGTGGGAATTGTAGTTTGGTAAGATGCTATGGGATGGTGGGAGTTGTAGTTTGGTGAGATACTATAAGATCATGGGAGTTGTAGTTTGGTAAGATGCTGTGGGATCGTGGGAGTTGTAGTTTGGTAAGATGCTATGGGATCGTGGGAGTTGTAGTTTGGTAAGATGCTATGGGATCGTGGGAGTTGTATTTTGGTTAGCCTTCTCTGCCCTCTTTGGCAGAGAAGGCTAAAGACCTTGTCAAGCTACAACTCCCAGGATTCTAGAGCATTGAGCCACGGCAGTTCGAGTGGCGCCAAACTGCATTAATATTACAGTGTAGATGCACCTTCAGTGAGTATTGTGACTAAGTGTTTATTCTTCTTGCCAAGTCCCCAATCCCTTGCTCTCACCACTGCAAAGGACCAGCTCATAAGATTATAATTTCTTGTTTTTGTTGTTGTCATTATTATTATTTTGGCATGAGATCCTATACTCAACTGCTTCCTAAAAGGGAATCCTGCCTTCTTGTTGTTGTTCGGGAGGTTTGCCCTTGAGTTAAAGGAGCCCAGCAGGTGTTTAGCAAATACCGGATAATGTCAGCAAAGCTACCTGTGCGATGAGACTGTCGATTTCGTCCCAGTAAAGGCCAAGGTCAGGTTCACTGGGGCAGCTGGGCTGATGCAAGCAAACAAGGTGGCCAAAGAGTATGCGAATGGCAGCAAACACAAGGAGAGGGCACAGCTGATTCGGAAACAATTCTTTATTTACTTGAGATGCTACTTATACGCAGCTTGACCCCCAAGAGGCTGAACAAGCTGTGCATCTTCTTAGTAAAGCAAGATTAGAATGTGTTCCTTTGTTGTTTGTTTATTTGTTGTGTCATTCAAATAATTTCTGACTTGCATTCACTTTGGGGTTTTCTTGGGCAGGTTCATTCAGAGGGAGTTTCACATTGCCTTCCTATGAGGACGAGAGAGTGTGACTTCAAGGGTTTTTTCATGGACGATCAGGGATTCGGACCCTGGTTTCTCCGAGTATTAGTCCAATATTTATTTATCATGTTAGAAGCAAATTGGGAATATAGTTATAATGTATAGAAAAACCACAAACAAAGGTAATACCTTGACATTATACTAGATTTCCTTTGACCAGAAACTGGCCACTTGGAGTAACTCTGGTGTTGCAGTAAGAAGGACCTCCATTGTGTATGTGGCAGGGCTCAGGTTGTATTATAGTAAGTGGTCTGTGGTTTGCTCTTCTTCGCACTCGCATGTCGCGGACTTCACTTTCTTAAGATTGATTCTGCATCTTGTGCAGTCTGTTGAGCGCCTTCCAAGTTGCCCCGTTTTCCGTGTGCCCAGGAGGGAGTTTCTCATCCGGTCCCAGCCTCTGATTGAGGTTCTGGGTTTTAGCCTGCCACTTTTGGACTTTTGCTTGCTGAGGAGTTCCTATGAGTATCTCTGTAGATCTCAGGAAGCTATTTATTGATTTAAAGCATTGGCTTCCTGGCTGATATCCAAACAGAGGATGGGCTGGAGATGTCAATGCTGTGGTCCTTTCCCCACTGTGGATATCAGGCGGTGCAATACAGATTAAACAGTATAATATCTCCAGCGGTGTTGGGCATAGACATCCTGTGATAATACAGCATATCTCATTAAGAACCACATTCACTGTTTTAATGTGGTGAGATGTATTCCATACTGGGCCTGCATATTCAGCAGCAGAATAGCAAAGCACAAGGGCAGATGTCTTCACTGTGTCTGGTTGTGATCCTCAGGTTGTGCCAGTCAGCTTTCATATTATATTATTTCTAGCACCCACTTTTTGCTTGATAGTCAAGCAGTGCTTCTTATAAGTCAGAGCACGGTCCAGAGTATTTGGGTGTGCTGCAATGCTCCAGTGAGATTCCTTCCCAGGTCATCCCCAGAGCTCGAGATGCTTGTCTGCTCATAAGGTGAAAAGCACATGTCTGTGTTTTAGATGGATGAGGAATGAGCTGGTTTTCCCAGTAATAGGCAGTAAGAGCACCTAAAGCTTCAGAGAACTTCTGTTCCACCATTTCAAAGCTCCCTGCTTGGGTGGTGATGGCACAATCGTCAGCATAGATGAAACTCTCTGTCCCTTCTGGCAGTGGCTGGTCATTTCTGTAAATGTAAGAGCATCTAAAGCTTTGGAGAGCTTCGGTTCTACCATTTCAAAGCTCCCTGCTTGGGTGGTGATGGCACAATCGTCAGCATACATGAAACTCTCCATCCCTTCTGGCAGTGTCTGATCATTTGTGTAAATGTTAAACATTATGGAACAAGCACACTCCTCTAAGGCAGGCCATTCTTCTGTCAGTCCAATGATTCAACTGCTATGCTCTCTTAGGGTTCAAGTAAGCCAGAAATTATTTGAGTGACACAAACAAACAAGTACCTTTTAAAATGTTGCTTTAACCCAGGGCCATACAAAAACACGACAAGTGTCCATATTACTTTGAAGGATACTTGTCTAAACAGCAATTTTTCAGCCTCCATGACCATATGACCATTACAGGGTTGGTGCAACTTAACAAAAAGGTAAATTAAATCAATCGCCGATCAGTCAATGTCTTACCTTTTCCCCAATATGCTAGATTTTAATGTAAAATCTTCCCTGGATAAGAAGAAAGATATTGTGCGTATGTGTTTTAAGGAAAAAGCAGAGTCAATCTTTGAGTCATCTGTGTGCAGCAGAGAATGTATTTCACTCTGTGCAATCCTTTCGGGAGGGTTGGCCCACTTACAAGGGGCCATATGGGTAGAGGAACATCTTACTTTTGTTCGGAAGCCAAAGAGATGGCAGGTTTTATATATATATTGTGGTAGGCGTTCCTCGAAAAGAGGAGAACAAGGGAAGTGCCAGGAAATCTGGATGCTTCTTTGCTCAAGGGATCATAACGACATCATGCCTTTGTGCATTGTGCCGAAACAGGGATGAGCCGGCATCAGGGACCTTGTTTTGTACTAAACTAGCATGCAGTCTGATTCCATTTTAATTGCAATGGAGGCCACTTGTGAAATCCTATGGTTAGCAATTTAGGGAGATTCAATCATCATCATCATCATCATCATCATTCCTTTATCATTCTGTCTGGAGAAGACTTTTATGGCTATTATGGAGAGCTAAACAGAGGAATTGATGCATCTTATCGCAAATTGAACCCATTCCAGAAGTGAAGGTGACTCGACTGAGGTTATTGTACTTTGGGCATGTCATGAGATAACATGAACCCCCCCAAAAAAAGACAATATAATAATAATAATAATAATAATAATAATAATAATAATAAACACAACAAGATGAGTCCGCAGCACACTCTCTGCTGGCTGTTGTATTGGATCACATGTCAGAGACTTCCAAAGTGTCTAGGACTGTCAGTGAATAATGTGTGCAGATTCCAGTAAGGTGGCCTTCTGCAGCTGGCAGATAGTAATTTTGTCAGTGCCAATTGTGTTTAAGTGCAGGCCAAGGTCTTTAGGCACTGTGCCCAGTGTGCCGATCACCACTGGGACCCCCTTGACTGGCTTGTGCCAGAGTCTTTGCAGTTCTATTTTTAAATCCTCATATCGTGTCAGCTTTTCCAGTTGTTTCTCTTCAATCCTGCTGTCACCTGTGATTGCGACATCGACGATTCATACATTGTTTTTTTGACACGATTGTGAGGTCAGGAGTATTGTGCTACAAAACTCTGAATCTGGAAGTCCCAGAGGAGTTTGGCGTGTTCATTCTCTGTAACTTTTTCTGGCTTGCGATCCCACCAGTTCTTTGTCGCGGGCAGATGGTATTTGTGGCACAAGTTCCAATGAATCATCTGAGCAACGGTGTTATGCCTCTGCTTGTAGTCTGTCTGTGCAATCTTCTTGCAGCAGCTGAGGATGTGATCTATTGTTTCATCTGCTTCCTTGCAGAGTCTACATTTGGGATCTGTTATTATTATTATTATTATTATTATTATTATTATTATTAGCTTGGGTACCCGACATTGCCCGGGTTATTTGAAAGAGTCCATTTTAAATTGTACTAAATGCATAAGGTTGTGGGTGAACTACAACTCACATCATGCCAGGTTAACCCCAAGATACTCCCTCAGTACTTAAAGTTTGTTATGTTGGGCAAGTTTGCTCCAAATGCATCACTGGTGGGGTTCATTTTGCTCTCTGGCTGTCGGGTTAACTACAACTCTCGCTATGGTGAGTCAGTCCCCTCAAACCACTCCAGTAGGTTGAGTTGTTCAAGGAGTTTGTGTGTGCCAAGTTTGGTCCAGGTCCATCATCAGTGGAGGTCACTTTTTCTCTGCTTGTGGGTGAACTACAACTCCCAGAAAGGAAGTTCACCCCCCCCCCCCAACCCCTCCAGTAATCAAATTTGGGCATACCAAGTATGTATTCCAAGTTTGCTCCAGATCCATCGGTGTTTGGGTTCATAGTGCTCTCTGGATATAGGTGAACTACAACTCCTCCAAATCAAGGTGTTTTTATGAGTGATGGTCATTCATTGGCCTAATAGGTGTATTGTGTCCAAATTTGGTGTCAATTCACCAAGTAGTTTTTGTGTTATGTTAATCCCACAAACAAACATTATATTTTTATTTATATAGATGGAATAGTGAAATGGTATATATTAGACAACAACGCGAACCAACGAATGTTGCAGAGAGAGTGAGGATCTCTGAAATGGTGAGAGGCTAGAGCTGGGCATGCTGACACACCAATGTAGTCCTTGGTGCACAGAAAACATCAAGGTTTGCTGTTTAGTAAAAGTCTTTCAATCCTTGGTTGGCTGGATCAATGTGGATATGGAGAACTGACTATATAAGTTGTCATATATAGGGTCACCATAAGTCAAAGTCATCGAATCATAGAGTTAGGATAGACCACAAGACCCACCTAGTCCACCCCACTGCTATGCAAGGAGACACCATTCAAGCACTCCCAACAGATGACCATTCAAACTCTGCTTAAAATTCTCCCATGCATTTATTCTAGTTGATTCTACAGAGATTTGTGGAGCCAGGAATTTGTTTTGAAAATCAAAACAGATTTATGCAGAGGGCTCCCTCCCCCTCAATATCAATGCATGCCTGGTTTCCTCCCCACTTTCTTCACTTTGAAAAACACAATTTAGGATGGGGAGGGTGTGAGTCATCATGTTGTTGCTGTTATGAAACCATTTAGCACCAGAAATCCCTGCTAATGATAGGGAAATGTTCTAATATATCGCTATCTACTTCCCTCCGTCTAAATACCACAAACGCACCAGATCCTGCCTTGTCTTGGAAGTTCAGGAGAATCAGCTGTGGTTAATGCTTGGATGGGAGACTACTGAGATGCTATAGGCTTTATTTCAGGGGGAGGAAATGTCAAAATGGATTATTCCTTGCTTAAGAAACACCTCCAAGATTCCTGGGGTGTCCATAAGTCAACTTGAAGGTACAAACACCTTTCCCTTCACTCCTGGACTGAACGAGCGAAATGAAGTCTTAGGTTTACCATCACAACAACCACAGCTTATTGCGATGGCCGAACCCTCTTGAATCCATGCCTCATGGCTGTTTGGTATTGAAAAAATCCCTCTTCCAGGGAATTGTTCGTATTTGGTGGAATGGGGTGCAGCCCTGAAAAGGTTGTGTTGGGGCTCGCTGCTGTTCCCTCTTCTTAATTTGCCCGAAGGCAGGAGATCATTGCGACAAGTTTAATTGATCTAGTCACCCTGCTGGGTGAGAAGTGCCACATTGATTCAGTTGTCTGATGTCTGTTGTCTTTTGCCCTTGTTGGCTAGCAGCTGGCTGGAGTTGGCTTCCAGCACTGTCTGGAGGACTACAAGATGCTTCTTCATGGCCTAGAACTTGTCTTCTGGGATTCAGGTGCCATTGGTTTAACTTGTTGTATGGACTGCGAGAAACAACAGATTGCAAATCCTATGAGGCAGAGCCATAGCCAGTGGTGAGGAAACCCGAAGAACTGCAATCCTGTCAAAAATTATCAGGAGGGCCAGAGATTGTCCAGGACTTGCCTTTAGGGAGGGTAATTTTCCATAGGAACTGATTGAGAATATGTCCTTTGAACTGTAGAAGATTCCTGACAATCTCTCTTATGTAGAAGGAATCTTTCAGGAAGAAACTACACTCTGGAGACTGGGTTTGGTTCTCTGCTTCGCCATGAAAACCTATGAGTGACTGTGAGTGAGTCACACACTCTCATCCCTGCCTAAAACCCTGTGATAAGGTTGCCATAGGTCGGAAACAACTCGAAGGATCACAACTGCAACAAGGGCTGTGAAATATTTTATTTATTTATTTATTTATGACATTTATATGTTGCCCTTCTCATCCCGAAGGGGACTTAGAGCAACTTACAAGATATATATACATACAATATATTAAATTATCAGCATAGTACAATATCAGTATTATATATTACTGTATTGTACTACACCATTATATTGTAATATTATTCGTAATATTACATGTAATATAAATATATAATTATAGTATCATATTGGGTTGTTGTAGGTTTTTTCGGGCTATATGGCCATGTTCTAGAGGCATTTCTCCTGACGTTTCGCCTGCATCTATGGCAAGCATCCTCAGAGGTAGTGAGGTCTGTTGGAACTAGGAAAAAGGGTTTATATATCTGTGGAATGACCAGGGTGGGACAAAGAACTCTTGTCTGCTGGAGCTAGGTGTGAATGTTTCAACTGACCACCTTGATTGACTGACCGGCTGACTGATAGTATCATATTATTATTAGTAGTATTATATTGCATTACATTATAATATTATAAATAATATATGTATATACATATTATAATGTAATATATATTATTGTATACATTATATTATTACCATAGCACAATATTAATATTATATATTACTATATTATACTACACCATTATATTGTAATATTATTAGTAATATTACATGTAATATAAAATATATAATTATAATATTGTTTTATTATTAGTAGTATTATATCGCATTACAATATAATATTATAAATATTATATGTATATACAATATATTATATTATTAGTAAAGTACAGGAGACAAGACGGAACTGTTTTCAACTGTAGCCCCCTCACTCTTCACTCTGGCCAGAGCAAATAGGACTTGGGATTGTTGTTGTTAAGTGACTTCATGTCCTTTCTGGCTTATGGCAACCCTAATCATAGACTGTTCTTGGTAAGGTTTGTTCAGGAAAGGTTGGTCATGGCCTCCCTCTGAGACTGAGAAAGTGTGACTTGCTGAAGGTCACCCAGTGGGTTTATGAACCCTGGTCTCTAGAGTTAGAGTCCAACACCTAAACCACTACATCAGTGGTTCTCAACCCCCCTAATGCCGTGACCCCTTAATACATTTCCTCATGTTGTGGTGACCCCCAATCAGCAAATTATTTTCGTTGCTACTTCACAACTGTAATTTTGCTATTGTTATGAATCATCGTGTAAATATCTGACATGCAGGATGTATTTTCATTCATTGGACCAAATTTGGCACAAATACCTAATATGCCCAAATTTGAATGCTGTTGGGGTTGATGGGGGAGTTGGATTTTTGTCATTTGGGAGTATTATTTGCTGGGATTTATAGTTCACCTACAATCGAAGAGCACTCTGAACTCCACTAACAATGGAATTGAACCAAACGTGGCACACAGAACTCCCAGGACCAACAGAAAATACTGGAAAATGTTGGTGGGCTCCCAAACTCCTTGAGTTTGGGAGCTGTAGTTCATCTATATCCAGAGAGCACTGTGGACGTAAACAATGATAGATCTAGACCAAACTTGGCAGGAATACTCAATATGCTGAAATGTGAACACTGGTGGAGTTTGGGGAAACTGGACCTTGACATTTGGAAGTTGTAGTTGCTGGGATTTCTAGTTCACCTACAATCAGAGAGCATTCTGAACCCCAGCAACGATAGAATTGTGCCAAACTTTCCACACAGAACACTCATGAGCAACAGAAAATACTGTGACCCCTCTGACACCCCTTCATGACCCCTCCAGGGGTCCCGACCCCCAGGTTGAGAAACACTGCACTACATCATGCTAGCTTTCTCAATGGAAAGGGTTTGGCATTTAAGTTGATATCTCCAGGTGAATGATGTCCCTTCTGGCATAATATATTGACGAAAGAAAGTGGAAACTGAACTGTTTGGGCTTCATAACAATCTCAGATGCTGTCGATATATAGGTCAGAGGTACTGGTGCCCTTGGATACACCCAGCAATCACCTTACCTTCATAAATCCTAGCTTTGATTCTTTTCAGTATGTTTATCAAACAGAACAGGACACTCCCAAGTGGATTTAAGCAAGTACAAGGGTGGAATGAAAAGTAATGCCTCCACCTTCATAACTCCTCAACAGATGGCACTACTGGTATGCAGCAGGTACTGGCTTGTTCAGGAGACTCTCCTCTACAGTTCCATTTTGGTAGGAAGCCTTAGCATTGAACTCTTGTGTTGTTAAAGTGCAAAATATGGAACCCTGCGCAGATGGTTGGTCAATGCGACTTAAGCAACGTGCAGTCATTGAATTGGGTAGTTGTAGGTTTTTGTAAGCCTTCGACAATACATAATCATTTAATTCTTGACAGCAGAAGGTGTCACCTCAAAGGAGATTCATCAGAGAATGCAAGCTGTTTATGGTGATTGTGTTTATGTGAGAATTGTGCGCCGTTGGGTGAGTAAGTTTAAAGATGTTGAGGTGGGAACATCTGACTTGCGTTACAAACAAAATGTTGGAAATCCTGTGACCGCAACCACTGTGTTTCACAAGCAAAAGATTGACAGATGGATTCAGGACGATCATTGTATCACTCAGAGAGAAATTTCAAGCATAATCGGCATTTCACAAGAATGTGTGGGTCACATTATTTCATTGCTTGGCTATCTGAAGCACAATGGGTACGTTTGATTTATTAAAATATTACCACCCAAACCCAAGTAATGAAGGTGGAGGCATTACTTTTCATTCAACCCTCGTATATAAAAGCTATGTTTATGAAAAGTGTTGCTCAGTGTGATCGCTGGGGAAATTCTAGCCGGCCTTTCCAAGCTCTGGGCCCAGGCTTCACCTGAAAGGCTAGCTAAATTGTTGACCTGTGGCACATTTAAGCCTTTGCTGGTCATCTCTCCGGGTTGATCTAGTAAGTCATCTGTTTGAAGGGACGCTGAAAGTCCTGTTCCGCTTGCGAAAGTCAGCCAGTGTGGAATGTAGGCAGGTTGGTTTATTTAATAGGTGCCATCTCTGTTTGTTTGTGTCTGGACTTCTTCTTCACTGTGCTTGTTGTCTCCACAATTTTCCATTAGCAGTTCCTTAGGATTGTCGAAATTCTGGCCCTGCTGCCACATAGATGCCCATGTCCCTTTCCCCATTGGCCACCAAGATCTCAGAGATCCCAGCTTCTAGAAGGTTGCAATGGTCTCCTAAAGCTTAGCTATTGGTAGTAGGAGCATTAAACTAAAATCTGCTAGTATTGAGCATTTGGGTGTACGGTTATGACCCTGGAGTCCAGGGTTTGAATCCTCGCTCATGGAAACGCTCTCGGTCGTGTTGGGCAAGCCACATCCTTAGAGAAAAACAAAGGCAAATTCTCCAAGAAAGCTTACAGATTTGTTGTAGATTCACCACATAGCAGAAATGACAACACAGAGCCGTCTTCTCCAATGCTCAGGGTGAAAAGGAAGGATCTCAGGTTGAGGATGCTGCCTTGAAAAGTGGGTTTGTGCATATTTTCCTCATTTCTTCAATTAGGTCTTTTATTATTGTCCTTTCATCCATCAGGCTTAATGACCTTGCCAGGGGTCATCCTTAAACCTCTATTTTTGGCACTAAAATATTTATTTATTTATTTATTTATTTAGTACACTTGTATACCGCTAATATCTCAGCCTGTGCGGCGACTCATTGCGGTTTACAACATATTTAAAAATACAATATTCACTTTAAAAATATAAAATAAAATATAAAAATACATACATATACATACATAGTATTGGGCCACCAATACAGACCGGAACATCTCATAGTTAAAGTCGTAATCCAATTCGTTATCCTTGATTGCTAGTCCATGATCAAAACATCATCACATCGGAATTAGTTGAAAACTTGCTCGAACATCCAAGTTTTCAGTTTTTTCCGAAATGCCATTAGCGAGGTGGCTGATCTTATTTCAGTAGGGAGGGCATTCCAAAGCCGGGGGGCCACCACAGAAAAGGCCCTATCTCTCGTTCCCGCAAGCCGCACTTGTGAAGCAGGCGGGATGGAGAGAAGGGCCTCTCCCGAAGATCTTAGGGTCCTGGTGGGCTGATAGGCCGAGATACGTTCGGATAGGTATGTAGGGCCAGAACCGTTTAGGGCTTTAAAGGTCAAAGCCAGCACTTTGAATTGGGCTCGGTAGCTAATCGGTAGCCAGTGGAGCTGGTACAGCAGAGGAGTTGTATGCTCCCTGCGCCCTGCTCCTGTTAATACCATGGCTGCCGCCCGTTGGACTAATTGGAGCTTCCGGGCCGTCTTCAAAGGCAACCCCACGTAGAGAGCGTTGCAGTAGTCAAGGCGGGATGTAACCAGAGCGTGGACTACCGTGGCCAAGTCAGACTTCCCAAGGTACGGTCGCAGTTGGCGCACGAGTCTTAACTGTGCGAATGCTCCCCTGGTCACCGCCGAAACCTGGGGATCCAGGCTCAGCGATGAGTCCAGGATCACACCCAAACTGCGAACCTGTGTCTTCAGGGGGAGTGCGACCCCGTCTAACACAGGCTGTAACCCTATACCCTGTTCGGCCCTGCGACTGACCAGGAGTACCTCTGTCTTGTCTGGATTCAATTTCAATTTGTTCGCCCCCATCCAGACCGTCACAGCGGCCAAGCACCGGTTCAGGACCTCGACAGCCTCCTTAGTAGCGGGTGGGAAGGAGTGACAGAGCTGGACATCATCTGCGTACAGATGACACCGCACCCCGAAACTCCGGATGATCTCGCCCAGCGGCTTCATGTAGATGTTAAACAACATGGGGGACAGTATTGAACCCTGAGGAACCCCACAAAACAAAGGTTGTGGGGTAGAACAGGAGTCCCCCAGTGACACCTTCTGAGACCGACCCTCGAGGAATGACCGGAGCCACTGCAGAGCAGTACCTCCGAGACCCATTCCCGCGAGGCGTCCCAGAAGGATACCATGGTCGACGGTATCGAAGGCCGCTGAGAGGTCGAGTAGCACCAACAGGGACACACTCCCCCTGTCGAGCTCCCGACGGAGATCATCCACTAAGGCGACCAAGGCTGTCTCGGTACCATGTCCCGGCCTAAAGCCAGACTGTGCCGGGTCTAGATAATCCGTGTCTACCAAGAATGCCTGGAGTTGTGAGGCCACCACACGTTCCATGACTTTGCCCAAAAAGGGAAGATTGGAAACAGGCCGATAGTTTACCAATTGAGTGGGGTCCAGTGATGGTTTCTTCAACAGCGGTTTTATCACAGCTTGCTTTAAGCTGGCTGGAAAAATGCCTTCCCGAAGGGAGGCATTAACCACCACCTTAACCCACTCGGCCAATCCCCCTCTGGCCTCCTTTAGAAGCCAGGATGGGCAGGGGTCTAGGATGCATGTGGTAGCTCTCATTCCTCCAAGCACCTTGTCCACATCCTCGGTTTGAACCAATTGAAATGAATCCATCAAAATCGGACAAGCAGATGCTCGTGTTACATCCTCAGAGACTGCCGTTAATATGGTGTCCAGTCCAGAGCGGATCAAAGCGACTTTGTCTGTAAAGAACCGAGCAAAAGCTTCACAGCGAGCTGCCGCGTCATCAGGGCACCCATCCTGAATGGTGGGTTTTAAAAGGCCTCTGACAACTCGGAACAGTTCAGCCGGACGGTTCTTTGCAGACGCAATAGTGGCCGCAAAGAAAGTTTTCTTTGCGGCTCTTATTGCCGCGGCATATGACCTTAAAAAGGACACAAACCGTGTTCGGTTTGGCTCGCTCGGATCCGAACGCCACACGCTCTCTAGTTCCCTCTTCTTTCGCTTCAACACCGCCAGCTCCTCAGTAAACCAAGGAGCTGGTTTAGTTCGGCTACTTGAGAGGGGACGTTCTGGAGCGATCGTGTCTATTGCCCTGGTCATCTCCCCATTCCAGAGAGCGACCAGGGCATCAACAGGATCACCAACCGAGGTGGCGGGGAAATCCCCAAGAGCCATCAGGAATCCTTCTGGATCCATAAGCCTCCTGGGGCGGACCAATTTAATAGGTCCTCCACCTCTGTGGAGGTTAGGGGGCGCAGTAAGTCTAAAGCTGACCAGGTGGTGGTCGGTCCATGGCAACGGAGAGATGGATAACTCCTCAACACCGCCACCTTCCTCCCATCCCTGGCAGAAAACCAAGTCCAATGTATGTCCAGCACTGTGGGTGGGGCCAGATACTTGTTGGGACAGACCCATGGTCGCCATGGTAGACATGAAGTCCTGAGCCGCTCCCGTTATGGTGATCTGGGCAAGTCCTCACCAAGGACAGGGCAAGAAAACTGCAAACAGAAACTTCATCCTTCTGCTAAAGTTATTTGCAGCAAGGTGACCATAATCAGATCCTGTAAAGTTCAGACTAAAACCCAGATTGGATTTGTCAAGTCTTTGGCATGAAAATCACCAGCTCTCAGCTACCTCTGGTGCTGCAGAAGAAAATTAAGGTGGCAAAAAGAGGAGGAAGGAAACCCACGAATGTCAGTTGGTTGCAAAAGAAATTACTAACGCTTCTTTTGACATCGTTACTGGTTTTAAGTTAATCTTGCTTTAATTCTCTTGAATTATTACAGTATATAAAATATATTTCACACATGTTGCCTATATATATTATTGTATTGTAAACAAGTCATGACATGCTTATGCATCGTGGGCGTCCCAACAATGCACAACAAGCTTGACTGCCAACACTTTCTTCTTAAGACCTGTTGGTGGACTTGACCACTGATATAGTATTGTATTGTAAACAAGTCATGACGCATGTATATTCCTGTCAATGCATCGTGGGTGTCCTGACAATGCACAACATACTTGACTGCCAACACTTTCTTCTTAAGACCTGTCGGTGGACTTGACCACTGATATAGTATCGTATTGTAAACAAATCATGACAAATGTGTATTCTCGTCAATGCATCGTGGGCGTCCCAACGACGGATAACACGCTTGACTGCCAAGACCTGTCGGTGGACTTGACCACTGATATAGTATCATATTGTAAACAAGTCATGACACATGTGTATTCCTGTCAATGCATCGTGGGCGTCCTGACAATGTGCAGGATACTTGACTGCCAACACTTTCTTCTTAAGACCTGTTGGTGAACTTGACCACTGATATAGTATTGTATTGTAAATAAATCATGATACAACGTGCATTCCTGTCAATGCATCGTGGGCGTCCTGACAATGCGCAGCATACTTGACTGCCCACACTTTCTTCTTAAGACCTTTCGATGAACTTGACCACTGATATAGTATTGTAAACAAGTCAGGACACACGTGTAGCTGCTGATGTATAGTAGGCGTCTCAAGACACATGTATTCTTGTCAATGCATCGTGGGCGTCCTGACAATGCACAACATATTTGACTGCCAACACTTTCTTCTTAAGACCTGTCAGTGGACTTGACCACTCAAACTACAAGAAAGGAGATTCCATCTGAACATTAGAAAGAACTTCCTGACTGTGAGAGACGTTCAGCAGTGGAACTCTCTGCCCCGGAGTGTGGTGGAGGCTCCTTCTTTGGAAGCTTTTAAACAGAGGCTGTATGGCCATCTGTCAGGGGTGCTTTGAATGCAACATTCCTGCTTCTTGGCAGGGGGTTGGACTGGATGGCCCATGAGGTCTCTTCCAACTCTATGATTCTGTGATATTGTATTGAAAACAAGTCATGACACGCATGTACCTGCTGATGTATAGTGGGTGTCCCAACAATGCACAACACGCTTGACTGCCAACACTTATTCTTTAAGACCTTTTGGTAGACTTGACCACTGATTGGTTATAACTTCTATTTTGAGTATTTGTTTGGAAAATAGAGTAATCACCACGACTTTGACTCTATGTTACACAACACACTTTTGGAAGCCCTGGTCTAAGTCATGGCTTCTTATTGCCCGTCAAACCTGAAATCCATTGTGCCCCAAGATCAATCACCAAACTCAAGCCAACAAAGCAAGTTGTCCAGTCTAATAGTCACCTTGCAGCCTGAGTACTGGATCCAAGGGGGCAGGATCAGAAAGTTTGAAGGTCAAGGTGATTGACAGGTTGGACTAATGTGGTCTGCTTGGAAAAGTGTTTCTATCACAGTTTCCTCGGGTAACTTCCACATAGTTCTTTATCTAGCTTTCCCCCCTGAATATATTTTCTTCCAGTTCTTTTTGGCTTTGTCTAAGCTTTGACGACTGCTTGCCTTACATTAATTGATAACGCCGCTGTGGGTTTCCATCCTGTATTATTTATGGCGTATAATGCTGCAGAGCTGATTAATGTGCCACATGCATTTTTAATAGCCCCATTTTTAAAGTTGTGTGATCTTGCTAAGTAAGCGCGCCCCTGTATGTTTTGTCACTGTTCGTCTTCCCAGCTCCCCAACCTGTGTGCCTTCGCTTCCTTTCTTTCTCTCCTCCCTCTTTGCCTTCCTTTCCATCCCTCTTCTTTCAACCTTTCCGACGTCTCTCTTTGATTTGGCTATTTTTAGTTTTGGCACAGTGTATGGATGCATGTGTTTAAATTGCACCATAAGAAGGACGTGCCTTGGAATATTCCACAGACTGTGTCTTTGCAAAGGAGGTTTATTGAAGAGGGTTAATGATACTGTCAAAACCTTGCCATCGTTTGGTTTCTCGAACTCAGAAAATGTTCATTTCAGCATCCCTTTCATCCAGAAATTCCTTTCTGAAACCAAATATCAAATAATCGTCTGTTTTGCATGAATGTGTGTGGGTAGAAAAGGAAGCAAAGTGAGAAGTGCTGTACTAATTTTGAAACAAAATCTACTTAAGGTTTAAAACAAACATTTTGTGTTGTGGGAATTGTTTTTCTCTGTGCTCTCTGGCTGCAAGGTAAACTACAACTCCCACTATAGTGAGTCAATCCCCTCCAACCCCTCCAGTTGGTTGAGTTAGTCATGAGGGTTCTGTGTGCCAAATTTGGTCCAGGTCCATCATCGGTGGAAGTCACCCTTTCTCTGGTTGTGGGTGAACTACAACTCCCAGAAAGGAAGATCAGTTCCCCCCAAACCCCTCCATTCATCAAATTTCAACATATCAGGTCTGTGTGCCTAGTTTGGTCCAGATCCATCGATATTTGGGTTCACAGTGCTCTCTGGATGTACAATTTCCCCAAATCAAGGTGAATTTCCCCCAAGGACATTCGGTACTTTTTGCTGGTCATGAGGGCTCTGTGTACCAAGTTTGGTCCAATTCCATCTTTGGTGGAGTTCAGAGTTTTCATTGTTTGCAGGTGAACTATAAATCCCAGTACCTACAACTCCAAAATGTCCAGGCCAATTCCCCTCAAAACCCACCAGTATTAAAATTTGGGCATATCGGGTATGCAGGCCAAGTTTGGTCCAGATCTATCATTTGGGTTTGCAGTGCACTCTGGATGTAGGTGAACTACAACTCCTATAAATCCCTCCAAAGACCTCCAGTATTTTTTGTTGGTCATGAGGGTTCTTCTGTGTGCCAAGTCTGTCCTAGGTCCATTGTTGGTGAAGTTGAGAGTGCTCTTAGATTGCAGGTGAACTATACATCCCTATAAATCATAGTGAATTCTCCCCAAACCTCTCTAGTAAGTTTAGTTGCTGATCAATTCCTCTGTTTGTTGTGTGCCATAGAAAATAATAGAAAAGGGTTAAAGGAGAGGCAGAGGGTGGGGGAGTCATGCAAATTCCACACCAATGGAGAGAGTAAGGAATACTAGGATGTCTGTGGTGGTGGAAAAATAAAATCTAGGGTGAAATGGTCCCCATATGAAAGCCTTCACTTGGGTTGGGTGGTGGTAGTATGGTTTTGGTGGAGGATATTGGACATGTTTACAGCACTCTCTATAACCTGCAATGTCATTGGAGGGAGGACTATTGGTGTCTCCTGAGTGGTGGGAGTTATAGTTGTTTGTGGAGGCAGGAGCTTATCTGTGTAAGTGGACTCCCCAGCCACACACACACACATATATTTCCACTTTTATTATGTGTATACTGTAGATGACTATATTGAACTGCCTTGTATGGGCCTACACTGGCTATATTACATTTCACAATAGTGTAGATCCAGCCTTAGAGCCGATATATATTTAGGGAAGGTTGTCATTGCCACTTAATTTTGGTTGCAAATCTGTCTGCACTCCACTTTAGTCCATCGGACTAAGATTTGTCTGTCTGTGTCTAGCAGATTATCCAAAGCCGGTGTTGACACCACAAATAGATAGTAAATTAGCCAAGGAGGTTTGTGCTTATTATGTTCGGGTAGAATCAGATTTTGCTGCGACTTTTGCGGCTAACTATGTAGCCGTACTTTGGGGTGGACTTAAAACTGTGTTTTATCTGACCTTCCTTGCATATCCTTATATTTTCGGGCATACGTCTTTGGCTTTCGTGTATGGCTTTCTTTTTAACCTGTTTTGTAAACAGTCGGTCAAGATTTACGATGTTTTCACTAGATACTCAAAGATGTAGCTTTGGATTTAGGGATGGCTCCGCATTTCATTTTAGTTGGGTTTTTGACAAGGAGTGTAACACAATTCTCATATTTGGGATGGAAAAAAAACATGAGGGTTTTCTATTAACCAAAACGGACAGGTTTATTTATTCAAGGCTTAATTTTTCGGAGCCCGGCTCTGGATCTCTGTATTTCTAACCCTGATAATATTTATTTATTTATCACTAGCTGTCCCCTGCCAGACTGCTGTGGCCCAGTCTGGTGATCTGGAAAATAAAGTAATGAGAAAGTGCTGGTTTCTAATATATATGTAATTTCTTTATGCTTGTGGGTAAACAGTATTTCTTGATGTTTCTTTGTCAGTGTTGATGTGGAGAGTGTCTGGTTTGCCTACTCTGGAATATGCGACATATCATTGTCCTTCTTTAGGGGTGCCTTTCAAATCTATCATATTACTAGCTGTCCCCTGCCACGCAGTGCTGTGGCCCACATGGGGGTTCTGTGTGGGAGGTTTGGCCCAATTCTATCATTGGTGGGGTTCAGAATGGTCTGTGATTGTAGGACTATAAATCCCAGCAACTACAACTCCCAAATGTCAAGATTCTATTTTCCCCAAACTCCACCAGTGGTCACATTTGGGCATATTGAGTATTCGTGTAGAGTTTGGTCCAGATCCATCATTGTTTGAGTCCACAGTGATCTTTGGATGTAGGTGAACTACAACTCCAAAACCAAAAGACACTGCCCACCAAACCCTTCCAGTATTTTTTGTTGGTCATGGGAAAACTGTGTGCCAAGTTTGGTTCAATTCCATCTTTGGTGGGGTTCAGAATGCTCTTTGATTGTAGGTGAACTATAAATCCCAGCAACTACAACTCCCAAATGTCAAGGTCTATTTCCTCCAAACTCCATCTGTGTCATGTTTGGGCATATGGAATATTGGTACCAAGTTTGGCCCAGACCCATAATTGTTGGAGTCCACAGTGCTCTTTGGATGTAGGTGAACTATAACTCCCAAACTCAAGGTCAATGCCCACCAAATCCTTCTAGTGTTTTCTGCTGGTCATGGGAGTTCTGTGTACCACGTTTGGTTCAATTCCGTCATTGGTGGAGTTCAGAATGCTCTTTGATTGTAGGTGAACTGTAAATCCCAGCAACTGCAACTCCCAAATGACAAAATCAAATTTTTGAGTGATGGTCACTCCTTGAGTTAGTAGGTATCTTGTGGCCAAATTTGGTGGCAATTCGCCCAGTGGTTTTTGAGTTATGTTAATCCCACAAATAAACATTACATTTTTATTTATATAGATGTCAGAAGCAAATAGAGAATACAGTGGATCGGAAAACCACAAAGTTAAAAGCTTGTTGTTATACTAAATGTCCTTTGACCAGAAGCTGGCCACTTGGAGTGCCTCTAGTGTTACTGTAAGAAGGAACTCCATTGTGCATGTGGCAGGACTCAGGCTATATTGTACTAAGCGGTCTATGGTTTGCTCGTCTCCACACTCGCATATCGCAGACTCCACTTTGTAGCCCCGTTTCTTTAGATTGGCTCTGCATCTCATGATGCCAGAGCACAGTCTGCTCAGTGCGTTCCAGGTCACCCTGTCTTTTGTGTGTCCAGGAGGGAGTTTCTCATCCGGCCACTGATTAGGTTTCCGTATTTTTGCCTGCCACTTTTGGACTCTCGCTTGCTGAGGTGTTCCTGCGAGTATCTCTGTCGATCTTAGGAAGCTGTTTCATGATTTAAGATATTGGTATGCTGGTTGATATCCGAACAGAGGATGGGCCTGCCAAAAGGGACAGAGTTTCATCTATGCTGACGATTGTGCCATCACCTCTTGAGCAGGAAGCTTTGAAATGGGAGTGTGCTTGCTCCATAAATGTTAAAAATTTACACAAATTATCAACCCCTGCCAGAAGGGACAGAGTTAAATTTATGCTTATGATTATGCCATCACTGCTCAAGCAGGAAGCTTTGGAATGGGAGTGTGCTTGCTCCATCAATGTTTAAAATTTACACAAATGACCAGGTACTGCCAGAAGGGACAGAGAGTTTCGTCTATGCTGACGATTGTGCCATCACTGCTCAGGCAGGGAGCTTTGGAATGGGAGTGCGCTTACTCCATCAATGTTTTTACAATTTACACAAATGACTAGCCACTGCCAAAAGGGACAGAGAGTTTCATTTATGCTGATGATTGTGCCATCACTGCCCAAGCAGGGAGCTTTGAAATGGTTGAACAGAAGCTCTCCGAAGCTTTAATCAATGTAAAACGCAGGCATGTGCTTTACAAGCATCTCAGGCTCTAAGGATGACCTGGGAAGGAATCCCATTGGAGCATTACAGCACACCCAAAAATACATGGGAGTCTCTCTTGACCATGCTCTGACTTACAAGAAGCACTTCTTCACTATCAAGTGAAAAGTGGGCACTAGAAATAATATCATATGAAGGTGACTGGCACAACCTGGGGATCACAAACAGACGCAGTGAAGACACCTGCCCTTGTGCTTTGCTACTTACTTTGACAATCCCTCATAGTCCAAGTTGGATTGTTTTCCAAGATTGGTGTACTGGCGGTGGGTCCATAGGTGACTATGGAGCCCTATTCTTGATCTGCATGTTGTCCCACAGTGAGGGCATTGGTTTCCAGATGGAAGGTGGTCCTGGTTGGGGTTGGCTTGACACGCCTTCCTGTTGGCACATTTCTCTCTTTCGCTTTCCATTCGTGCCTCTTCAAATTCTACAGCACTGCTGGTCACAGCTGACTTCCAGCCAGAGTGCTCAAGGGCCAGGGCTTCCCAGTTCTCAGTGTCTATGCCAGAGTTTTTAAGGTTGGCTTTGAGCCCATCTTTAAATCTCTTTTCTACGCAGGCCCAGTGTGGAATACATCTCACCACATTAAAACAGTGGATGTGGCTCTTCTAGAATCATAGAGTTGGAAGAGACCTCATGGGCCATCCAGTCCAACCCCATTCTGCCAAGAAGCAGGAAAATTACATTCAAAGCACCCCCAACAGATGGCCATCCAGCCTCTGTTTAAAAGCCTCCAAAGAAGGAGCCTCCACCACACTCTGTGGCAAAGAGTTCCACTGCTGAACGGCTCTCACAGTCAGGCTCTCACAGTCTTTCAGTCAGATGAGCCAGAAACCGTAATATTAGATAAGGAGTTGGGTGAAGAGCTAAGTGATATGGAAGGCTCTTGTAATTTGAAGCATTGCAGCAGAAAACAAGTTTGCTCCCTCCTCCCTCTGACATCCTCTCACTTATTTATACATGGCTATCATGTCTCCTCTCAGACTTCTCTTCTTCAATGAGACACACCACATTATCACAAGATGTCTACGTCCAACACGCTTGTTTAGCCGGTATTGCACCACCAGACATCCATTGGGAAGTAGCAGCCTGTAATGGAAGGACCAAGGCATTGACACCTGACCCATCCTCTGTCCGGATATCAGCCAACAAACCAATGCCTTAAATCACGAAATAATACAATAATAATAATACATTGCTAAAACCGTGCCCTCAAGAAGCATCTGAGCTGACCCTCAAGAGGATCTGAAAAGAGAGAGGCGAAAAATAACCCCCAAATGTTGATGATGAAGCTCCGAGAGGCTGGTGGTGTTTGCTATAAATAGCAAAGAAGGACTCCAGGAAAGAAAGACGAGACATTAAAACAAAGAGGGAAAGAAACCAGAACTGACAAGAGCCAAGAGATCTGTTCTGTTTGATTAATTTGGGGGGAACTTTGTTTACAAGGAGACTGGGATTGGAGTCATTTCTCTTTTCCGGGAGCCTGCAGTCATGAGATTAAATCAAAATACGTTCCATTTCTAAATAAGAGACTGGGTCTGAGCATTTTGGAATGCAAATGAGGAACAGAAAGAGGGTGTTTTGGACGGAAAGGGGGAACCAAAAGGAGCTAAGACTGGAGGCAATTCTGTGTGTATATATTATGCAATGTATTTTGATCTGGTTTTGCGGTAGATCTGAAAATATGTGTGTTCAAGGGGAGGAGAGGGAGAGGGATGTTCTGCGCACTAATTGCTCGCTTCTGTAGGAAAAACACATCTTGTTACCAAATCAAGCCTCTTTCACTTTGGGTTGTTCACACTGGACAGTTGTAGTACTGTGGTTCCACTACAGAACTGCCCGAGTTGATTGGTGATTGCCGGAGTTTGTAGTTTGAGGAGGAACACTTCCCATTTTCGGCTAGCGAGCTCTAGTTCTTCATCAGGTGCATCTACACTGTGGAATGAATGCGGTTTGACACCACTTTTAACTGCGAAGGCTCAACGCTGTTGTAGTTTGGCAAGGGACCTCTTTGGCAGAGGAGGCTAAAAACTTTGTAAAATTTCAACTCCTGGTGTTTGGCATTGATGTAGTTAATGGCAGTTAAAGTGGAGTCAAACTGCATTCATTCCACAGTGTAGATGCACCCTAAGTCTCAATCCATTGATTATATGTAGAAAGAGAGAGAGAGAAAGGTTAAAAAAAGGAAGGAAGGAAACGAAGGAAGGAAACAGGGAAGGAAGGAAAGGAAAAAGGAAGGAAGGAAGGAAGGAAGGAAAGAAGGAAAAAGGAATGAAGGAAGGGAAAAAAGGACGGAAGGAAAAAAGGAAAAGAAGAAAGGAAGGAAAGAAAGAAAAAAGAAGGAAGGAAAAAAGGAAGGAAGAACTCAAGGGAGGAAGGAAACAAGGAAGAAAGGAAGGAAAAAAGGAAAAGAAGGAAGGAAGGATGGAAAGAAAGAAAGAAAGAAAGACGGAAGGAAAGAAGGAAGGAAAAAAGGAAAAGAAGAAAGGAAGGAAAGAAAGAAAGAAGGAATGATGGAAGGAAACAGGGAAGGAAGGAAGGAAGGGAAGGGAAGAAGAGAGGGAGGGAGGAAAGGAAGATTGGAATGAAGGAAGGGAAGAAGGAAGGAAGGAAAAAAGGAAAAGAAGGAAGGAAAGAAAGAAGGAAGAAAAGATGGAAGGAAGGAAAGGAAAAAAGGAAAAGAAGGAAGGAAGGAAAGAGAGAAAGATAAAAGAAGCAAGGAAGGAAGGAAGGAAGGAAGGAAGATTATTATTTGCTCCTAGGAATTTTAGCAATAATAGTTTTATTTCTTACCCAACTCTCCTCATGGCTCGAGGAGGCTTACAACGTTGCTAAAACAGATAATCAAAACACATAATCATTTAAAAACATTCCGTAAAATACACATACCAAAAGATATTTCCATAAAATATACATATTAAAATATACAAAGTTAAACATAGAATGGAAATTCCAAGAGCTCATTTCTTAATGTGGAATCCTAGGAGTTCTCCTAGCACTTGTTGGCAGAGAAGGCTAGAGACTTTGTCAAACTACGCCTCCTATCATGGGACCACAGCATCTAAAGTGGTGCCGAACTGCATTAATTCTTCAGTGTAGATGAAAGAAGGTCCTTCCTTTTGGACCTTAAGACTGTGGCATGTTGTGGTCTTTGTTGCTAGTGACCATTCCAAAAAATAGCAGGAAACAAATGCCACCGATATTCATATTTTATCTTCAACTTATGAAACAAGGAGGCCCTGTCCAAAAGGAAGGCACACCTTGCCAGTAAGGAATTCCATGCTGTGAGCTCATACATACAGGAAATGCCAATGATTATTTGGTGGTGAACATACACAAACACCCAAGCTTTGAGCTTGAGCAGAGAGACATGGAATTAGTCTTACATGAGGTCAGGTAATTCATCCATCTAGGCCCCATCTACACTGCCGTCTAATGCAGTTTCAAATCACGACCACTTCCAGTTGCCATTTTGAGAAGGACTACTACTTACTTACTTAGGTGATCCCTCATTGTCTGAGTAGGATTGTCTTCCAAGATCAGTGTACTGGCGGTGGGTCCGTAGGTGACTGTGGAGCCCTATTCTTGACCTGCATCTTTTCTCTCAGTGAGGGCACTGGTTTTCAGGTCGGGGTTGACTTGACATGCCTTCCTCTTGGCATGTTTCACTCTTTTGCCCTCCATTCGTGCCTCTTCAAATTCTACAGCACTGGTGGTCTCAGCTTACCTCCAGCTGGAGCGGTCAAGGGCCAGGGCTTCCCAGTTCTCAGTGTCTATGCCAGAGTTTTTGAAGTTGGCTTTGACCCCAACTTTAAATCTCTTTTCCTGTCCTCCAACATTCTGTTTTCCATTCTTGAGTTCGGAGTTGAGCAACTGCTTTGGGAGACGGTGGTCGGGCATCCGGACAACGTGGCCGGTCCAGGGGAGTTGATGGCGGAGGAGCATTGCTTCAATGCTGGTGGTCTTTGCTTCTTCCAGCATGCTGTCATTTGTCTGCTTGTCTTCCCAAGAGATTTGCAGGATTTTTCAGAGGCAACACTGACGGAATCGTTCTAGGAAGTGCATGTGACGTCTGTAGACAGTCCACGTCTCACAGGGTTGGGAGGACAATAGCTTTATAAACAAGCACCTTGGTATCCCTATGGATGTCCCGGTCCTCAAACTCTCTCTGCTTCATTCGGGAAAAATGCTGCACTTGCAGAGCTTAGGCGGTGTTGTATTTCAGTGTTAATGTTGACTTTTGTGGAGAGGTGGCTGCCAAGGGAGTGGAAATGGTCGAGAAGGACTAAAGGGAAGTGGAAATGTTTTTTGGCACATAGAGGATGGTAAGAGGTATTTTTGGGGAGGCGAGGAATTGAGTTGGAAGATTTCAGAGATCTTCTTTGTTGTATTTGGGAGCAATAGCACCCCAGAATTGCAATTCCCAGTTGGCTCAGGCAAAAGCAAGCTGCTCCGCATTGTCTTTGCTTCTCCGGATGACATTCTGGTAATCTGGTATATATTTTTTCCATTTGTGAAAGGTCGTAGGAGCTGCCTTTCAATTCTTGCACTTGCGGTTTGGGCGGCTCCAATGAAAGGACAATAGTGATACCTTCACAATGTGCTCCTTTTCTACGCTTCGGGCAGCAACTAAGGACAGATAAGCTTCCTATAGTTTCCCTTCAGGTGCCTTTGCGACAGCAGGGCGTTTGGGACTGAAACATTACCTGTTTTTTTCCTTGCCAGAGGACAAATAGGGAACTTGCAAAACAGACTTCTCCTGTAGGATGTCGAGTCAAAATATATTTCCCTCAAGTGCTTTTCTTGGGATGTGGGTGACCTCTTGACCATCCTTTAACCCATGGACTACTTTAGGCTCAGGGGAACACCCTCTTTTTTTAAAAAAGGAACACAAACACAGAGTAACCTGGCTTAGGGTTGTTGTAAGTTTTTGGGCTGTATGGCCATATTCTAGAAGCATTCTCTCCTGACAGTTCACCTGCATCTGTGGCAAGCATCCTCACCTCATAACCTCTGAGGATGCTTGCCATAGGTGCAGGCGAAACGTCAGGAGAGAAAGCTTCTGGAACATGGCCATATAACCCAAAAAACCCACAACAACCCAGCGATTCCAGCCATGAAAACCTTCGACAATACATTAAACTGGCTTAAGTTAGGCCTAAAGTTGGACCCAGGAGTCCAGAAACATGCTTCTCTTCACAAATCCACTCAAAGATGTGTTGTCGAAGGCCTGCATGACTGGAATCACTAGGTTGCTATGAGTTTTCTGGGCTGTATGGCCATGTTCCAGAAGCATTCTCTCCTGATGCGCTCACACCTACGATGACAACAATAACAACAACAACCTCTGCAGACCCCATGAAAGCCTTCAACAACAGAATTGGGGTCAGCTAACACCTCCCTACAAAGGATTCCCCAGGCAGGAAGCAGCCAGGCTTTGAAGCTACACGGCCATTCAATGCTCATCAAGGTGACCAATTGCAACATTCACACTTGCTCCAACAGATAAGAGTTCTTTCTCCCACCCTGGACATCATTCCACAGATATATAAACCCTACTTGCTTAGTTTCCAATACAACCTCTGAGGATTCCTCCCATAGATGTGGGCAAAACATCAGGAGAGAATGCTTCTGGAACATGGTCGGACAGCCCAGAGAACTCGCAGCAACCAAGTAGACTGATTATTCTGGCTGGGAGATTGTGCTGATTAGAATCTGCAGGAGCTTTTGTTGTTGTTGTTTGTCTCCAAGTTACTTTTGTCATCTTGGCAAAATTTGATAATATTGGCTTTCTTCCTCTCCCTTCTTTGGTTTCTTGATCTTTCAGCAAGAGTTATACTCCTCAGGTTTGGGCATCCAAGGATTTAAAACAGACACAACCCATGAAAGCCTTCAACAACAGAATCGGGATCAGCTAACACCTCCACCAGATAGATAGATAGATAGATAGATAGATAGATAGATAGATACCCACACACAACACTTGCTTAGCTTCCAACAGATCTCATAACCTCTGAGGATGCCTGCCATAGATGAGGGCAAAAATCAGGAGAGAATGCTTCTGGAACATGGCCAGACAGTCTGGATAACTCACAGCAACCCAGTGATTACGGCCATGAAAGCCTTCGACAACACATTCTTTGCTGAACACATTTTTCACATGCCCATGCTTGATATTGTCTAGCTGTAGTATGCCATTGTTGTTGTTGTTGTTGTTATTATTATTATTATTATTATTATTATTATTATTATTAGAAACACAACAAGATGAGTCCACAGCAGACAAGATCACTCTGCTGGCTGTTGTATTAGATCACGCATTGGACACTTCCCAAGTGTCTAGGACTGTGTGATGTATCGGCGCATAATGTGTTCAGATCCCAGTAAGGTGGACTTTTGCATTATTATTATTATTATTTGAAACACAACAAGATGAGTCCACAGCAGACACTCTGCTGGCTGTTGTATTGGATCGCACGTCAGACACTTCCCAAGTGTCTAGGACTGTGCGATGTATCAGCGAATAATGTGTGCAGATCCCAGTAAGGTGGCCTTCTGCAGCTGGCAGATAGATGGTCATTTTGTCAGCGCCGATTGTGTTTAAGTGCAGGCCAAGGTCTTGAGGCACTGCACCTAGTGTGCTGATCACCACTGGGACCACCTTGACTGGCTTGTGCCAGAGTCTTTGCAGTTCGATCTTTAAATCCTCCTATCGTGTCAGCTTTTCCAGTTGTTTCTCTGCAATCCTGCTGTCACCTGGGATTGCAACATCGACAATCCATACTTTGTTTTTTAACATGATTGTGAGGTCAGGAGTATTGTGCTCCAAAACTGTGTCAGTCTGAATTCGGAAGTCCCAGAGTAGCTTGATGTGCTCATTTTCTGTAACTTTTTTCCGGCTTGTGATCCCACCAGTTCTTTGTCGCGGGCAGATGGTATTTGTGGCACAAGTTCCAATGAATCATCTGAGCAATGGTGTTGTGCCTCTGCTTGTAGTCTGTCTGCGCAATCTTCTTGCAGCAGCTTAGGATGTGATCTATTGTTTCATCTGCTTCCTTGCAGATTATTATTATGAATCACCTGAGCAATGGTGTTGTGCCTCTGCTTGTAGTCTGTCTGCATGATCGTCTTGCAGCAGCTGAGGATGGGATCTATTGTTTCATCTGCTTCCTTGCAGAGTCTACACTTGGGATCTGTCGTCAACTTTTCAATTCTGGCTTTGATGGCATTGGTTCGAATGGCTTGTTCTTTGGCTGCCAGAATCAGGCCCTCCTTTGTCTCCTTTTTCAAAGTGAGCCACAGCCATGTTTTTTCTTTGTCAGTTTGGCTCTCAATTTTTCCCAGGAACTGTCCATGGAGAACCTTCTTTTGTCAGTTTTCTCTTCTGCTTTGGATTGTGTTTTTACGGTATTCACTCTTTGCCTTTTGCACTTGAAGCAGTTTATTATTATTATTATTATTATTATTATTATTATTATTATTATTATTATAGTTCCTGCACAGCAGAGGGTTGGACCAGATGGCCCTTGGGGATCTCTTCTGACTCTTAAGAGTCTACATCATTTGCTAGGGCAGTGCCCTCATTTTACCTCCCTCCCCACAACTGCTTTCAACTTCATCTCTTGTTTGATCCTGACGTTGCAAGGAATGCACACACGCTTTTGTGTCTTGGCAGCAGCTTGGCTGCAGTGTCAAGCCGGGACAGCCCCCCTGGCAGGGTTGCTGCGAGACCACCGTAAAATGGGTTGAGACAGGAGCGTCTGCTGAGCTAGTCTGCCCTTTCCTGCTCTTGATCCAAGCAGCAGGAGCTTGGGAACTTAATCAGACCCGGAAACAATTTAACCCATCAGCGGCAACAGTGTCTGCAATATGGTGACCCATTCTCATAGAATTCTTGAGTTGGAGGAGACCCCAAAGGCCATCTAGCCCAATCCCCTTCTGCTATGCAGGAAGACACAATCCAAGCACTCCCTACAGATGGCCATCCAG
Source organism: Anolis sagrei (assembly GCF_037176765.1). Taxonomy (NCBI): domain Eukaryota; kingdom Metazoa; phylum Chordata; class Lepidosauria; order Squamata; family Anolidae; genus Anolis; species Anolis sagrei. The sequence continues at coordinate 14,548,842 of NC_090031.1, read as the reverse complement.
CCTCTGCATCAGAACCTTAAAAGAAGGAGATTCCATCGGGCTCCCAAGTAGACTAGGGATCTAGATCAGTGTTTCTCAACTTCTTAATGCCACAACCACTTAATACAATTCCTGCTGTTGTGGTGACCCCCAACCATAAAATTATTTTCCTTACTACTTCATAACTGTAATTTTGCTACTGTTATAAATCGTAATGTATGCAGGATGTCTTTTCATTCACTGGACCAAATTGGGCACAAATATCCAATACGCCCAAATTTGAATATTCGTGGGGGTGGGGAGCCGATTTAGACATTTGGGAGGTGTTACTGGTATTTATAGTTCACCTACAATCAAAGAGCATTATGAACTCCACCAATGATGTAATTGAACCAAACTTGGCACACAGAACTCCCATGACCAACAGAAAATACTGGAAGGGTTGGGTGAGCATTGGCCTTGAGTTTGGGAGTTGTAGTTCACCTCCATCCAGAGCGCACTGTGCACTCAAACAATGATGGATCTGGACCAAACTTGGCATGAATACTCCATATGCCCAAACTCTGGTGGAATTTGGGGAAAACAGACTTGACATTTGGGATTGTAGTTGCTGGGATTGATAGTTCACTACAATCAAAGAGCATTCTGAACTCCACCAAAGATGGAATTCAACCAAACATGGCATACAGGACTCCCATGACCAACAGAAAATACTGGAAGGGTTTGGTGGACATTGACCTTGAGTTTGGAAGTTGTAGTTCACCTCCATGCAGAGAGCACTGTGGACTCAAACAATGATAAATCTGGACCAAACTTGGTACGAATATTCCATATGCCCGAATATGAACACAGATGGAGTTTGGGGGAACTCCACCAATGATAGAATTGAACCAAACTTGGCACACGGAACTGTACAACAGAAAATACTGGGAGGGTTTCGTGGGCAATGACCTTGAGTTTGGGAGTTGTGGTTCGCCTCCATCCAGAGAGCGCTGTGGACTCAAACAATGATGGAGCTGGACCAAACTTGGCATGAATACTCCATATGCCCCAATGTAAACTCTGGTGGAGTTTAGGGAAAACAGACTTGACATTTGGCAGTTGTACTTGCCGGGATTTATAGTTCACCTACAATCAAAGAGCATTCTGAACCTCACCAACAATAGAACTGGGCCAAACTTCCCACACAGAGCCCCCATGACCAATAGAAAATACTGTGTTCTGATGGCCTTTGGTGGCCCTTCTGACACCCCCTCGCAACCCCTCCAGGGATCCCGACCCCCAAGTTGAGAAACACTGTCCTATTCCATCAAGTGCACAGTGAAACCACTTTCTTCAATACTGGTTTGAAACTGCATTCAATAGTCAGTGTAGACGGAGCCATAGTGCTATAGCTGGGCTGTGCAAAAGGACCCCAGGCTTGTGCTTCCAACCATCTGCTTCTAGGAGAACTGAAATTGGCCTCAAAAAAAACCCTTGGACAGATGTGAATCAGATGGAAAAAAGGGAGAAGTCATTGCCCTCCAGGAGGAAAAGTATTTCTTCCAAGGAGATGTTCAATGAGGCTGATACTCTTGGCTTCTGGAAGCAAAGATCTTGCCACTGAGATGCAGACGAACGAACTCGGTCGTCCTTCAAGGGCAAGTGGGAGGCCCGAGGCAATGTTGGCTAGGATCCACTTAATTTTGGCTCCTGTGTGCTGTTGAGAAATCGGAGACTGGCTCCAGATAATGAACACCCAACTCGTGTTGTTCTTTCTATTTGGCCTGGCCTCAACCGTCATGTCCTCCTTGCAAGGCTCTCTTCCGACTTCCTGGGAGTTTTTCTGCTTGCTGCCGGGCTGGGGCATGCCTTTTTGACATTCTGCGCATACCCTTTTGGTATCCACTCCCTCCTCTTCGCCTTTATCATTCCCCTTTTTCGTCTGTGTCAAGAGTGAAATTCGAAATGGACTCACAATAAACAAAGGAGTAGACAGATTATTTATTTATTTATTCATTCATTCATTCATTTATGACATTTATATGCTGCCCTTCTCACCCCGAAGGGGACTCAGAGCAGCTTACAAGATATATATACATACAATATATTAAAATATTAGGATAGTACAATATCTGTATTTTATATTACTATATTGTACTACACCATTATATTGTAATATTATTAGTAATATTACATGTGATATAAAATATATAATTATAATATTGTATTATTAGTATTAGTACTATTTATTTTATTTTATTTTATTTAATGACAGCCTTGGTCGCCTTAGTGGATGATCTGCGCAGGGAACTGGACAGGGGGAGTGTGTCCCTGTTGGTTCTGCTGGACCTCTCTTCGGCCTTCGATACCGTCGATCACGGTATCCTTCTGGGTCGTCTCGCGGGAATGGGCCTTGGGGGTACTGCTCTGCAGTGGCTCCAGTCCTTTCTCGAGGGGCGTTCCCAGATGGTGTCATTAGGGGACACCTGCTCGACTCCGCGGCCATTGTACTGTGGGGTCCCGCAGGGGTCTGTACTGTCCCCTATGTTATTCAACATATACATGAAGCCGTTGGGAGAGATCATCCGGAGTTTCGGGGTACGGTGTCACCTGTACGCAGATGATGTCCAACTCTGTCACTCCTTTCCACCTGCTACTAAGGAGGCTGTTGAAGTCCTGAACCGGTGCTTGGCCGCTGTAACGGACTGGATGAGGGACAACAGATTGAAACTAAATCCAGACAAGACAGAGGTACTCCTGGTCAGTCGAAAGGCCGAACAGGGTATAGGGTTACAGCCTGTGCTGGACGGGGTTACACTCCCCCTGAAGGCGCAGGTTCGCAGCTTGGGAGTGACCCTGGACTCATCGCTGAGCCTGGAACCCCAGGTCTCGGCGGTGGTCAGGGGAGCTTTTGCACAACTAAAACTCGTGCGCCAGCTGCGCCCGTACCTTGGGAAGTCTGACTTGGCCACGGTAGTCCACGCTCTGGTTACATCCCGTTTAGACTACTGCAACGCTCTCTACGTGGGGCTGCCTCTGAAGACTGCCCGGAAGCTTCAATCAGTCCAACGTGCGGCAGCCAGATTGTTAACAGGAGCAGGGTACAGAGACCACACGACCCCTCTGTTACGCCAGCTCCACTGGCTGCCGATCAGCTTCCGGGCACAATTCAAAGTGCTGGTGTTGACCTATAAAGCCCTAAACGGCTCTGGCCCAGTTTACCTGTCCGAACGGATTCTCCCCTATGAGCCATCAAGGCTACTAAGATCTTCCGGGGGGGCCCTGCTCTCGGTCCCACCACCCTCACAATCACGGTTGGTGGGGACGAGAGACAGGGCCTTCTCGGTGGTGGCTCCCCGGCTTTGGAACTCCCTCCCATTAGAGGTTAGATCTGCCCCCTCCCTCCTGACGTTCAGGAAATCGTTAAAAACATGGCTCTGGGATGCGGCATTCAAAGACTGAACCTGGAACCTTCCCTGTGATGGATTATGATGAACTGCGACTATGAATATGATTATGACCATGACTGGATTGACGATTTGGCATAGGAAACTGTGATGATGTAATGATGATTTTATTGTATACGATTTTAATATGTAATGAGTTGTATTTGTTGTTTTATCTGTTTTATCTGATTGTATTTGATATGTTTTGTAAACCGACCTGAGTCCCTCGTTGAGGTTGAGAAGGCCGGTATAGAAATCCTCTAAATAAATAAATAAATAAATTATTTAATATATATTTGGAGCCCCCGGTGGCGCAGTGGGTTAAAGCGCTGAGCTGCTGAGCTTGTTGACCGAAAGGTCGCAGGTTCGATTCTGGGGAGAGGCATGAGCTTCTGCTGTCAGCCCTAGCTTCTGCCAACCTAGCAGTTTGAAAACATGCAAATGTGAGTAGATTAATAGGTACTGCTGCGGCGGGAAGGTAAGGGCACTTCATGCAGTCATGCCGGCCACATGACCTATGAAGGTGTCTATGGACAATGCCGGCTCTTCGGCTTAGAAAAGGAGATGAGCACCACACCCCTTAATTGACTTAATGTCAGGGGACAACCTTTACCTTTTACCATATTTGTATACCGCCCTTCTCAGCCCAAAGGAGACTCGAGGCGGTTTACATTTGGCAATCAATGCCCTACAAGATAAAAATATAGTCAAAACAATTACATATAAAATAACCATGTAAAACAATAAACAATTAACCGTTAAAAGCGTAAATACAAATCTCATTGTATTGTATTACATTATAATATTATATATATTATATGTGTATATATATATATATATTATATTGTATTATTATTTTATTTTGCTTCTGTGTATTATGCAGACAGGAAACAATCAGGGCCAGCTAACACCTCCCAAAAAGGGTTCCCTCAGGCAGGAAGCAGCCAGGCTTTGAAGCTGCAAGGTCATTCAATGCTAATCAAGCTGGCCAATTGCAACATTCATACTTGCCTCCAACAGAGAAGAGTTCTTTTTCCCACCCTGGATATCATTCCACAGATATATAATTCTCACTTGCCTAGTTTCCAACAGACCTCACAACCTTTGAGGATGCCTACCATAGATGTGGGCAAAATGTCAGGAGAGAATGCTTCTGGGACATGGCCAGACAGCCCAGAAAACTCACAGCAACCAAGTAGACTGATTATTCTGGCTGGGAGATTGTGTTGATTGGAATCTGCAGGAGCTTTTGTTGTTGTTTTTTGTTGTTGTTGTTGTTTGCCTTCAAGTTACTTTTGTTATCTTGGCAACATCTGATCATATTGGCTTTCTTCCTCTCCCTTCTTTGGTTTCTTGTTCTTTTAGCAAGAGTTATATTCCTCAGGTTTGGGCATCCAAGGAGTTAAATCGGACACACCTAAGAACACATTTGTAAAAGAAAGTCCAATCAAGCTTTGGAAAATGTATGTACTCCATCTCCCAGCTTGGCATTGTGGAGTTCTGGGAGCTGTAGTACAAAATTATCGAAACTTCTCAGCAAACAAGATCAGTTGAAAAAAACCTGGCCCGAATCAAAAAGCCTTTCTTTGCCCCCAGAATGAGAGGCTCAGTGCGTTCAGTAGGGACTTCCAGAGCCTTGTAAACAAAGTCCACTATTTCATATGAAACTTGGAATCCAGTTTCGGCCACAGAGCCTCTTCACTGTCACCTCCTCTTTGTCCTATTTTTCCTTTTTAATTGTTAAGTGTTGCATAATGTATACAGGCTGCCAGAACGCAGTGTCTTTTGGCACACAATTCCGGCTGTTGGTACAGAAGGAAAATATTTCTGTTGTCTAATTGCTGGATTCTGCCCAGCCTTTTATCCCCAGCTTTTGGGATCCTGACAGTTCGGGGTTTAAAGTGACCAAGGGAAGGCAAAGTGGCCACTTTATGACTGTGAAAGTCTCACTTTTTGTAAAGTTAGAAACTTGAGGATTATGGGAGAATTCCACGAAGTGTTGTAGATCAGCTTGAGGTTTCTGAGGCTGATGGGTTCACAGATGATTTGGAGAGGATTGTGGGATTGCCTATGGGATTTCCCGGGGCACGAAGTGATGAAGATTCTAGTCAGGGGAATTGTCGTACACCAGACCATCTTGGTAAAATCGGCAAGCAGTTAAACACCACACCATTTTGGTAAAATCAGCAAGCAGTTTATTTAGGCAAAGCAGTAAAACTAGCAAAACAGCAAAGTTCCCAAAACAAAGCATAGTTTATGATCTTCAAGGCACGAAGTGATGATTCTAGACAGGGGAATTGTCATGCACCAGATCATCTTGGTAAAATCAGCAAGCAGTTAAACACCACACCATCTTGGTAAAATCAGCAAGCAGTTTATTTAGGCAAAGCAGTAAAACTAGCAAAAACAGTAAAGTTCCCAAAACAAAGCATAGTTTATGATCTTCAAGGCACGAAGTGATGATTCTAGTCAGGGGAATTGTCATACACCAGACCATCTTGGTAAAATCAGCAAGCAGTTAAACACCACACCATCTTGGTAAAATCAGCAAGCAGTTTATTTAGGCAAAGCAGTAAAACTAGCAAAACAGCAAAGTTCCCAAAACAAAGCATAGTTTATGATCTTCAAGGCACGAAGTGATGATTCTAGACAGGGGAATTGTCATGCACCAGATCATCTTGGTAAAATCAGCAAGCAGTTAAACACCACACCATCTTGGTAAAATCAGCAAGCAGTTTATTTAGGCAAAGCAGTAAAACTAGCAAAAACAGTAAAGTTCCCAAAACAAAGCATAGTTTATGATCTTCAAGGCACGAAGTGATGATTCTAGTCAGGGGAATTGTCATACACCAGACCATCTTGGTAAAATCAGCAAGCAGTTAAACACCACACCATCTTGGTAAAATCAGCAAGCAGTTTATTTAGGCAAAGCAGTAAAATTAGCAAAAACACTAAAGTTCCCAAAACAAAGCATAGTTTATGATCTTGAAGGCACGAAGTGATGATTCTAGTCAGGGGAATTGTTGTACACCAGACCATCTTGGTAAAATCAGCAAGCAGTTAAACACCACACCATCTTGGTAAAATGAGCAAGCAGTTTATTTAGGCAAAGCAGTAAAATTAGCAAAAACAGCAAAGTTCCCAAAACAAAGGATAGTCCATGATCTTCAAGGCAAAATGAGATCCATTGGAACAACAATCCATGAAACAAGGCAATATGAAAAATCCAATACACAAAACAGGAGCTTGGCAAAAACTTGGTACATGAAACTAAGAACACTTGAAAGCAAGACCGTCATGAAATTCCAACGTTGACCCAACTGAGGCAATTCCTTCCCATGAATCAATATAAGGCTTTTCCAGATCCCCAAAACAAAAGAAAAGCATTTCTCTTGATCTTACCACCAGATAAAGATTTCTTATCTCTCTTTTTCTGTAAACGAACTCATCTTCTTTGCGCCTGAGCACTCTGTTGCTGTTTACAAAAGCCTTGCTTTCTATCTACAGTCTCATTAACTAGACTCTCATTAACTTCTGCACTTGACAAATCATCTTCAGGCAATTGCTCTGAGAAAGACTGCGAAGGGCGTCTCCCAGGAATGTGGCCTTATCTTCCTGAGACAGCTCGGACCTCTCGTCTCAGCTTACCCCAGGCCCAGGCAAACCCTCATCCTCATTGCCAACAGACCCAAGCCCACTATCAGGAACATCATCCACATTCCCATCATGAACATTAGACACAATCACAAGCTGAACGGGCCGACATACAACAGGAATGATGATTCAAGTCAGGGGAATGATGCTTATCTCTGTGAGAAATATGCTTCTGAAAGTGCAGGGCTTCAAGGTCAGTTAGAGGAGCCAGAAACTGTAATATTAGATAAGGAGTTGGGTGAAGAGCTAAGTGATATGGAAGGCTCCCAAGGGGGAAAAAACACTTGGAGCTATGGAAATTAACAAAGATAATTTACAGATCAGAGCAAGAAATAGGCTTCACAGGTCAGAGTGATTAAGTGGGAAAGTTGCGGAGAGAATTCATGGGAAACTGAATGCTTTCATGAGTGTCTATTAAATAGCAAGTTGTTTATCTAAGGGTTAGTTCAGGCAACGTAGCATTCAAGTTAGGCCTGATTTCCATGGTTCTTGTTTGAAGTCAAGCCTTGGTTTTGGATTCAAGTATTCTGGAAGTTGCTTTGTTCCTGTTTTTGGGGTTCCTGTTCAAGTTTTACTAAGTATACCTTTTGCTTGTGTACTTAAGCTATTCTAGTGACTTTGGGCTACTCCTGGACTATATTACATCTATATAAGAAATTTAGATTCCTGTTGGATTGTCACCTATTGCTAAACCTTTCTTTATTCCTGATTTTTTCCTATATTTGCGTTTGCTTATATTCTAGACTCTTATGCGGTGCTGTGGTCATAGGTATTCTCAGGCCTGGAGTGCAACAGGAAGCAGGATTAGTATTGGGAGGAAACACTTTTATTTTGCACCCTGCAGCTATACCATGGGAGCCTAAAGAAGCAGTTATCACTATTTCTGTTACTTTGCTATTATTTTTGTCTGACATTAACTCTCAGGCAAACCTATTATAGTGTTTGTTCAGAATCATAGAATCATAGAGGTGGAAGAGACCTTGTGGGCCAACCCCCCTGCCAAGAAGCAGGAAAATTGCATTCAAAGCACCCCCAACAGATGGCCATCCAGCCTGTTTCAAAGCCTCCAAAGAAGGTGCCTCCACCACATTCTGGGGCAGAGAGTTCCACTGCTGAACAGCTCTCACAGTCAGGAAGTTCTTTCAGTCAGAGGAGCCAGAAACTGGAATATTAGACAAGGAGTTGGGTGAAGAGCTAAGTGATATGGAAGGCTCCAGTAGTTTGAAAGAATTGTTCCATGTCCTGGTCTACATGGCAGCAGAAAACAAGCTTGCTCCTTCCTCCCTATGACGTCCTCTCACATATTTATACATGGCTATCATGTCTCCCCTCAGCCTTCTCTTCTTCAGGCTAAACATGTCCAGCTCTTTAAGCCGCTCCTCATAAGGCTTGTTCTCCAGAACCTTGAACATTTTAGTTGTCCTCCTCTTGTCAACATCTCCCTTCAATTGTGGTGCCCGGAATTGGACACAGTATTCTAGATGTGGTCTAACCAAGAGGGTAGCATGACTTCCCTGGATCTAGACACTATACTCCTATTGATACAGGACAAAATCCCATTGGCTTTTTTTGCCACTGCATCACATTGTTGGCACATGTTTAACTTTTTGTCCATGAGGACTACAAGATCCTGGCGTTGCCTTCTTCTTCTGAGGCTGAGAGAGTGTCACTTGCCCAAGGTCATGCAGTGAATTTCATGACTGAATGGGGATTCGAACCCTGTTCTCCAGAGTCCGAATCCAATGCTCACACTGTTAATACTGTTGTGCAAAGCATGGTCTTGATGTCGGGGGAAGTAGTGAGAGGGAGGTTGTCCCTGGAGCTTTGCTTGCTCTGTGCCAAGTCTTTTGTTGGTTTCCTCCAACTGTCCCGCCTTTCCCCCTTCTTCGTTGGCTCGAGCAAGGGTGACGCAGCAGAAAGCAAACAAGAGTGCGTTGCAGCAGAGCAAACCGGAGCCGTTTCTGTCACCAAGCCAACAGTTGACATCAGGCAGGGCAGCTCCAAACATGTAATGGCTGAACGGATGCCCAAGAAACCACCTGTGTGTCACTCCCCGCACGTGGATCCGCCGGCCGTGAAATGTGTTTAATGCATCAGGGAACCAAAGGAACCGGAGCCAGAGTTGACCTGGTTTGACTGGTGTCCGCCCCTTCTTTGCTACTCTCTAATATTTCACTGATGAGAATGGGAACTACTTCTATTAGATACTAGGATTGCAACACCAGGGTGGTAGAGTGCTTTGAGTATTGGACTCTGGAGATCAGGCTTTGAATCCTCACTAAGAGACCTACTGGACGGGTCACACTGTCTCAGCCTGATATTTATTTATCACTAACCGTCCCTTGCCACGCGTTGCTGTGGCCCACATGGGGGTTCTGTGTGGGAGGTATGGCCCAATTCTGTCATCGGTGGGATTGAGAATGCTCTGTGATTGTAGGTGAACTATAAATCCCAACAACTACAACTCTCGAATGTCAAGATGCTATTTTCCCCAAACACTACCAGTGTTCACATTTGGGCATATTGAGTATTTGTGTAGAGTTTGGTCCAGATCCATCATTGTTTGAGTCCATAGTGATCTCTGGATGTAGGTGAACTATAACTCCAAAACCAAAGGACACTGCCCACCAAACCCTTCCAGTATTTTCTGTTGAGTTTCTTACCCGGTCTCAACTATTGATTGAGGTTCCAGGTTTTAGCCTGCCACTTTTGGGCTCTTGCTTGCTGAGGTGTTCCTGCAAGTATCTCTGTAGATCTTAGGAAGCTTTCTCTTGATATAAGGTGTTGGCATGCTGGCTGGTATCCGAAAAGGCGATGGGCTGGAGATGGCACTGCCTTGGTCCTTTAATTATTGGCTGCTACTTCCCAGCTAATGTCAGGTTGTGCAATACAGGCTAAACAGTGTAATTTCTCCAGTGGTGTTGGGCACATACATTCTGTTATAATGTGGCATGTCTCATTAAGAGCCACATCCACTGTTTTAGCGTGGTGAGATGTATTCCACACTGGGCATGCGTATTCAGAAGCAGAGTAGCCAAGTGCAAGGGAAGATGTCTTCACTGTGTCTGGTTGTGATCCCAAGGTTGTGCTGGTCAGCTTTCGTGTGATATTACTTCTAGCACACACTTTTTGCTTGATATTCAAGCAGTACTTCTTGGTACGTCAGAGTGAGGTCCAGAATAACTCCCAGGTATTTGGGTGTGCTGCAATGCTCCAGTGGGGTTCCTTCCCAAGTAATCTTCAGAGCTCAACATGTTTGTCTGTTAAGATGAAAAGCACTTGTCGACATTTTAGATGGATTAGGAGTCAGCTGGTTTCCCCTGTAATAGGCAGTAAGAGCACCTAAAGCTTCAGAGAGCTTCTGATCAACCATTTCAAAGCTCCCTGCCTGAGCGGTGATGGCACGATCATCAGCATAGATGAAACTCTCTGTTCCTTCTGGCAGTGGCTGGCCATTTGTGCAAATGTTAAACATTGGTGGAGCAAGCACACTCGCATTTCAAAGCTTCCTGCTTGGGCGGTGATGGCACAATCGTCAGCATAGATGAAACTTTCTGTCCCTTCTGGCAGTGGCTGGTCATTTGTGCAAATGTTAAACATTGATGGCGCAAGCACACTCCCATTTCAAAGCTCTATGCTTGGGCGGTGATGGCACGATCGTCAGCATAGATGAAACTCTGTCCCTTCTGGCAGTGGCTGGTCATTTGTGCAAATGTTAAACATTGATGGCGCAAGCACACTCCCATTTCAAAGCTCCTTGCTTGGGTGGAGATGGCACAATCGTCAGCATAGATGAAACTCTGTCCCTTCTGGCAGTGGCTGGTCATTTGTGCAAATGTTAAACATTGATGGCGCAAGCACACTCCCATTTCAAAGCTCCTTGCTTGGGTGGAGATGGCACAATTGTCAGCATAGATGAAATTCTCTATCCCTTCTGGCAGTGGCTGGTCATTTGTGTAAGTGTTAAACATAGATGGCACAAGCACACTCCCATTTCAAAGCTCTATGCTTGGGCGGTGATGGCAGGATCGTCAGCATAGATGAAACTCTCTGTCCCTTCTGGCAGTGGCTGGTCATTTGTGTAAGTGTAAAACACTGATGGAGCAAGCACAATCCTCTGCGGGACCCACTGTGAGAGACACTGTCTCAGAGGAAGTCCGGTTCAAATCCTCTCTGAACAAATCTTGCCAAGGAAATTTACTTCGGGGTTGGCACAAGTCTGAAACAATGACAACAAAAACAACAAAGCCTGTGATCCTGTGTGGAAGGAAAGAGCAACCTCAGTGTGCCACCCGGATAGATGAAGCCAGGCAGCTGCTGGAGACGTTTTGTACGAAAGGTGCTTACTTTGCATATGTGTTTGCCATCTGCATATTGTATGCTGAGCTGGCAGCTTCCGTTGAATTTTTAGATTATTTTTGGCTTTCGGGAAGGGGGAGAACAGGGTACAGATTTGCATACATTTGTTATAGAAATGCCTGTCAGCACATGACGACGGAGCAAGATGGAGCCTCTGTTCTGTGCAGAGCTGGGGTTATTACTTGCGAGCAGAATGAATATAAGGACACGCTGAAACCCACAATGATGGACAGCGACTGGATTGCAATGTTCTATATCTATGACAACTAAAGGTCCTCCAAATAGACCCAACGTCTTGGAGCTGTTCTGATTTGGATGGTACCTTTTGCTCCTGAAGCTGTCCAGAATCTGCATTGAATTATGCTCTGGATCCAAGGCCACCATCCCTTTTAGAAAAAGGAAAAACAACACTTTATTTATATTCCACGCTTCTCCCCATAGGGACTCAGAGTGGATTGCAATGTAAACGGATACCAGCAAACATTCAATGCCTTGCTACAATACAATGAGACACACAAACACAAACAAAGGCAGAGGCTTCTCCTTTCATTTCCGGCTTTTGGAGTCTCATCTCTGACTCCTACAATCAGAGCTTTCCGAACTCCACCAACGATGGAATTGAACCAAACTTGGCACACAGAACTCCCATAACCAACAGAAAATACTGGAAGGATCTAGTGGGCTTTGACCTTGAGTTTTAGAGTTGTAGTTCACCTAAATCTAGAGAGCTGTGGACTCAAACAATGATAGATCTGGACCAAACTTGGCACAAATACTCAATATGCCCAAATATGGAGTTTGGGAAAAATAGACATTGCCATTTGGGAGTTGTAGTTGTTGGGATTTATAGTTCACCCACAATCAAAGAGCATTCTGAACTCCACCAATGATGGAATTGAACCACATTTGGCACACAGAACTCCCATGACCAACAGAAAATACTGGAAGGGTTTGGTGGGCATTGACCTTACGTTTGGGAGTTGTAGTTCATCTACATTCAGAGAGCACTGTGGACTCAAACAATGATGGGTCTGGGCCAAACTTGGCACGAATATTCCATATGCCCAAATGTGAACACTGGTGGATTTTGGGGGGGGGGGGGGGATAGACCTTGACATTTGGCATTGACCTTGAGTTTGGGAGTTGTAGTTCACCTCCATCCAGAGAGCACTGTGAACTCAAACAATGATGGAGCTGGACCAAACTTGGCACAAATACTCTATATGCACTAATGTAAACTCTGGTGGTGTTTAGGGAAAACAGACTTGACATTTGGGAGTTGTAGTTGCTGGGACTTATAGTTCACTTACAATCAGAGCATTCTGAACCCCAGCAATGATAGAATTGGGCCAAACTTCCCACACAGAACCACCATGCCCAACAGACAATTCTGTGTTTTCTGATGGTTTTTGGTGACCCCTCTGACACCCCTCGCAACCTCCCCAGGGGTTGAGAAACACTGGTCTAACCCATTGTGTCACCGCGGCCCAACAGCAACACATAAAGCAAAGCAACACGCGGCATTACTCAAATAACCCAGATGTGGTTTAAGGTTGCAAGCCACTGCAAAATGGAATCAAATAAAAATAAAGTCCCTTTCCAGGCTTATTTGTGAGATGGAGTATGATATTGCAAGAGAGCCTCCAAGGGCCGTGGCTTCATCTGCAGAGACGGAAAATAAAGAGGGCTCTTGTGGAGTCTGCAGATTTAGGAAATGTCTCCTTTCAGTTTTACACGTTGCTCTTGCCGACACTTTGAAGGCTTCCCTTTGATCAGCCTTTATGGAGAAGCTTGTACGCAGGAGGGGAAGACAAGCAGGGGCCTTGTTCCCTGCAAACGGGGAGCGGGTGCAGAAAGCGCTCCTATTCACCAGGCAATGGCTGCGTCAAGAGAGCGATGAGGAATTGGGGGAGTTGGATCTGGCAAGGCTTGGAGGAGGCCAAGGCTTATCGGCTGGTCCTCTCAAGCAATGCTCATTGCATGAACTGCATTAATTTATTCTTTCACCTACGAGGGTTGAATGAAAAGTAATGCCTCCACCTTTGTAACTCCTCAACAGATGGTATGCAGCAGGTACTGACTTGTTCAGTAGACTCTCCTCTACAGTTCCATTTTTATGGGAAGCCTTAGTGTTGAACAGTTGTGTTGTTAAAGTGTGAAGTATGGAACCTGCGCAGATGGTCGGTCAGTGTGACTTAAGCAATGTGCAGTGATCGAATTCTTGAGAGCAGAAGGTGTCACCCCAAAGGAAATCCATCAGATAATAATATAATAATAATAATAATAATAATAATAATAATAATCTTTATTTATACCCCACCACCATCTCCCCGATGGGGACTCGGAGCGGATTACATGAGGCCAAGCCCGAACAACAATTACAATAAAGAAAAACTGAAAACGCAAACAATAAACAACATCATAATTACATAAAACATGTGAATACATAACAATATAAAATTACAATAAGCACAAACACAATAACAATGGGCGAACTACATGTAATGATTAAAAGAAGAACTAATTAAGAACTAATTAAAAACTCGGGCGAAAATGCAAGCTGTTTATGGTGATTGTGTTGATGTGAGTACTATGTATTGTTGGGCGAGTAAGTTTAAAGATGTTGCAGTGGGAACATCTGACTTGCGTGACGAACAAAGAGTTGGATGTCCTGTGACAGCAACCACCGAGTTACACAAGCAAAAGGTTGACAGATTGATTCAGGACAATCGCCGTATTACTCAGAGAGAAATTTCAAGCATAATTGGCATTTCACAAGAACGTGTGGATCACATTATTGCTTTGCTAGGCTATCGGAAGATCTGTGCACAATGGGTACCCAGGATGAGAGAATTGTGAGACGCTGGTTGCGGAAACAGAGTGTCAACTTCTTCTCTGACGGCTACAGAAAACTTGTTCATAGTTGGGAGAAATGTATCCAATTGTCCGGTGATTATGTGGAAAAGTGAATAGTGGTAGTTAAAGGATTATTTCTGCATTTGATTTATTAAAATATTCCCATCCAAACCCAAGTAACGAAGGTGGAGGCATTACTTTTCATTCAACTCTCGTATCTATTATAATATTATATAATATAATTAATATATTATTATTAATATAATAAAATAATATATTATTATTATTATTATTAATATCTATCTATCTATACACATGTGTGTATATGGCTAGGATGCCCACTTTCACAGAAGGCTCTTCCCTCCACAAACAGCTAGGATCCCCACCTATGAGGAGCCACCAAATGTCCTCCCTCCCTCCAGTGACATTGTAGGTGATAGCGATCACCATGAACAACTCCAACCCCTGCCAATGTCCTCCCCAAACACCACCCAAGGAATGCTTTCATTCGGGGACCATTTCATCCTAGATTTTACACCACAGACATCCCAGTGTTTCTGACACTCCATTGGTGTGGAATTTGCATGATCCCACCCACTGCCTCTCCCTTAACCCTTTCCTACTCTTTTCAACTATGTCTGCACAACAAACAGAGCAGGACTAATATGCAACTAGACATACTGGAGGAGTTTGGGGGATTGACTCCACATGGCGGAAGTTGTAGTTCACCCTGCATCAAGTCAGAGCACTGTAACCCCCACTGACATTGGACCTGGACCACATTTGACACACATAACCTCCCATGACCTAAGAAAAATACAGGAGAGGTTTGGGATGAATTCACCTTGATTTATAGCTGTTGTAGGTCCTGGGATTTATAGTTCACCTGCAATCAAAGAGCACTCTGGACTCCACCAATGATGGCCCTGGACCTAACTTGGCACACAGAACCCCCCATGACCTAAGAAAAATACTGGAGATGTTTGGGGGGAATTCACCTTGATTTATAGCCATAGTAGGTACTGGGATTTATAGATCATCTGCGATCAAAGAGTACTTGAGATGCAGGTGAACTAACTATTACCCACCAACTATTACCCTGGACCCAACTTAGCACATAGAACCCCCATGACCTAAGAAAAATACTGGAGAGGTTTGGGGGGAATTCACCTTGATTTATAGCCGTTGTAGGTCCTGGGATTTATAGTTCACCTGCAATCAAAGAGCACGCTGGACCCCACCAGGGATGACCCTGGATCTAACTTACACAGAAACCCCATGACCAACCAAAAATACAGGATGGCTTTGGGGTGAAATCACCTTGATTAATAGGAATTATAGTTCACCTACATTCGGAGAGCACTGTGAATGCAAACAACGATGGATCTGCATGAATTTCGGCACGCATCCTCAATATGCCAAAATACAAATACTAGTGGGTTTGGGGTGGAATTGGCCTTGACATTTGTTACTTGTAGGTCCTGGGATTTATAGTTCACCTGCAATCAAAGAGCACTCTTCACCCCACTGATTTGAGGGGACTGACCCACCTTGGTGGGAGTTGTAATTCATCCTGCAGATGGAGATCATCCTGAACTCCACCGATGATGCATCCAGAGCAAACTTTTAGTATTGATGGAGTTTCAGGGGTTTTATCTGGTATGATGGGAGTTTTAGTTCATCTACAACCTTGTAAAATAAAGAAATGATTTCTAAAAACCCGGCCAACGCTGTTATTATTATTAGTAGAAGATAACAAATACAGTTAGCCGGCACCCACTGAGATTGGTAAATGCTACATAAATGTAGTTTCTGGTTGCTTGAGAGTTAATATGGAAAAGAGGCCTAACTCATACTCATGGCAATGTCCCGCTCCTTAAACTCCCTGCTGGACAGCTCCCTGGCTGACCTGGACTTCTTGATCTATTATACACTGGATTACATTTTGCACAAATAAGATTTTCAATCCCATGATTGAAGCCACAACATATCCAGAGTCCATCTCCACTGGGACTCTTTGAACTGGGCAAACTGGAGATTAAACCTAGAGGCTGTTGCATGGCCAGCCACTGGTATGCCAGGGTAATAAAGGCCTGAAACAATAGATCGCAATTTGCTTGGGTTGGACAGTGTGGTTTCCTGGGTTGTTTCCCTTCTGTAGAAGTAAGTTCTGAAACGTTTTGCTTCTGTGGAAATAGTGTCTGACTTGATAATGTGTGGTTTGTATTGCAAAGAAGCAAGATAGTATGGCGGATTGAGCCTCGGATATGTCTGAAATTACTAAGGTATTGCAGAACCAATGTGGAGGAGTGGTTTGAGAGTTGGTTGGGGCAAGGAGGCCAAGTTTAGATCCCTGCTCAGCCACGGCCTTGGGCAGGTTGCCCTCTCTCCGAGGAAGCAAGGCAACCTTCTGCTGAACAGATTGTGGTTGCCTCAAGGTGGTCATGACTTGAAAGCACACAACAACAACAACATCAGCAAAGGTGGAGCTGACTCAGAAGGACATACAAGCAAAACAAACAAACAAACAAACAAAAAAGATCTTTACATCTGGTATTTTGGCAACTGAAGGGTACATTAGTAAGCAAGTCTCCCTTTTACTTTCCCTCTTTCTCCTTCCTCCTTTTTCCTTCCTCCTCTTTCCTTCTCCTTCTCCTTCCTGCTCCTTCTCCTTCCTTTTCCTTCTTTTCATTCTCCTTCCTTCTCCCTCTCCTTTTTATTCTTCTTCCTCCTCTTTCCTTCTCCTTCTTTCTTTTTCTTTTCCTTTTACTTCTTTTCCTTCTTTTTCCTTCTTTTCCTTCTCCTTCCTTCTCCCTCTCCTTTTTATTCTTCTTCCTCCTCTTTCCTTCTCCTTTCTTTTTCTTTTCCTTTTACTTCTTTTCCTTCTTCTTCCTCCTCTTTCCTTTTACTTCTTTTCCTTCTTCTTCCTCCTCTTTCCTTTTACTTCTTTTCCTTCTTCTTCCTCCTCTTTCCTTTTCCTTCTCCTTCCTTCTCCCTCTCCTTTTTATTCTTCTTCCTCCTCTTTCCCTTTCCTTCTCCTTCCTTCACCTTCTCCTTTCTTTTCCTTTTCCTTTTCCTTCTTCTCCTTCTCCTTCCTCCTCTTTCCTTTTCCTTTTCCTTCCTTCTCCTTCTTCCTCCTCTTTACTTTGCCTTCTTCTTCCTTCACCTTCTCTTTTCTCTTCCTTCTCCTTCTCCTTCTTCCTCTTTCCTTTTCCTTCTCCTTCCTTCTCCCTCTCCTTTTTATTCTTCCTCTTTCCTTTTCCTTCTCCTTCCTTCACCTTCTCCTTCCTTTTCCTTTACTTCTTCTTCCTTCTCCTTTTTTCTCCTTCTGCTTTTCCTTCTCCTTCCTCCTCTTTCCTTTTCCTTCTCCTTTCTTCACCTTCTCCTTCCTTTTCCTTCTTCTCCTTTCCCCTTTCCCTCATCTTTCCCTTTCCTTCTTTCTCCTTCTCCTTCTTCTGCTTCTCCTATTCATTCCTCTTTCTCTTTTTTCCTTTTCCTTCTACTTTTGCTCCTTCTTCTTCCTTTTCCTTCTTCTCATTCTCCCTTTCCCCTCTCCTTTTTATTCTTTTTTCTCCTCTTTCCTTTTCCTTCTCCTTCCTTCACCGTCTCCTTCCTTTTTCTTTTACTTCTTCTCTTTTCTTCTCCTTTTCATTCTCCTTCCTCCTCTTTCCTTTTCCTTCTCCTTCCTTCTCCTTCTCCTTTCCTCCTCCTTCAACTTTCCTTTTCCTTCTCCTTTTCCCTTTCCCTCATCTTTCCTTTTCCTTCCTTCACCTTCTCCTTCTCCTCCATCTCCTATTCATTCCCCTTTCTCTTCTTTCCTTTTCCTTCTACTTCCTGCACCTTTTTCTTTTTCCTTCTTCTCATTCTCATTTCTTCCTCTCCTTTTTATTCTTCTTCCTCCTCTTTTGTTTTCCTTCTCCTTCCTTCACCTTCTCCTTCCTTTTCCTTTTCCTTTCTCATTCCTTCTCCTCCTTCTCCCTTTCCTCCTCCTCCTTCATTCTCCTTTCTTTTCCTTCTCCTTCCCCCTCTTTCCTTTTCCTGTTCCTTCTCCTTCCTTCTTCTCCTTCTCTTCCTTCTCCTTTCTCCACCTTCTCCCTTTCTCCCCTCCATCTCTCCCTTCTTTCCTTCCTTCTCATGATTCAATCACCTTGTTGTCATTTAGGTTCAAACATCCGGAATGGTTTTCATGATTACAGAGAAAAACCTCCGTTGTTTAAGAAAGCCCACTTAAGCCTTCAAAAGAGGAAAAGGAAGCGGAAGGCAGGGATGGCAAAAAAATTCATAATATCTCCTCCCTCCCTCCCTCCGCACTTCATCATATCTGTGCCTTTATGAAGATTTTGGAGGGCTTCCGGCCTTTGATTGCAGCCGTCTCTGAATAAGGAATATGAAGAAACAGAACAGCTGCGTCGTGGCACTCGTTTCTCCCCCTATTTGCATGTGATTAATGCGGAGGCATATTTGCTCACTGATCACATTGGCTTTCAGGTGCAAATGTGCACCCACTTCCCCGCTGAAACCGGCTCGACTCTTAGTGTGTTTCAGGAGAGGGTTTGTAAAGCACACTTTCAACACATTGTTGGTTGCACTGGGTTAGCATCTTAATTAATTTAATTAATTTATTATTTATTTACGACATTTATATGCCACCCTTCTTACCCTGAAGGGGACTCAGAGCGGCTTACAAGATACACACACACACATACACACATACACATACATATATACATACATACATACAATCCATATCTATATCTATATATATATGCTCTGTGCGTAATAAGTACCTTAAAAACAAAAGAAGCAATGAACGAAATCACACCAAATTTGGCAACGGAACATCTCACAACACAAGGACTGACCATCACTCAAAAAATTATGATTTTGTCATTTGGGAGTTGTAGATGCTGGGATTTATAGTTCACCTATAATCAAAGAGAATTCTGAACTCCATCAATGATGGAATTGAACCAAACTTGGCACACAGGACTCCCATGACTAACAGAAAACACTAGAAGGGTTTGGTGGGCTTTGACCTTGAGTTTTGGAGTTGTAGTTCGCCTACATCTAGAGAGCACTGTGGACTCAACAATGATGGATCTGGACCAAACTTGGCACAAATACTCAATATGCCCAAATGTTAACAGTGGTGGAGTTTGGGGAGAAAAGACCTTGACAATTGGGAGTTGCAGTTACTGGGATTTATAGTTCACCTACAATCAAGGAGCATTCTGAACCCCACCAATGATGGAATTGGGCCAAACATCCCACACAGAACCCCCACGACCAACAAAAAATACTGTGTTTTCTGGTGGTCTTTTGGTATATTATTATTATTAGTATTATATTGTATTACATTATAATGTTATAAATATTATATGTATATACAATATATTATATTACTTTATTACTGCTCTGTATTGATTCCTGCCTTGTTTTTCACATTCTTCTTGCAGACGTCTTCTGTAACTGCAGCCTGATCGGGAGCAGGGGCCTAAGCGACTGCAATGTGACGACTGGTCAGTGTGATTGCCACCCGGGATACGCGGGTCAACTGTGCGACCAATGCAAAGAGGACCACTTCCGGGACGGGAGCAGCGGGCAATGCCTTGCATGTGGCTGCCATCCCGAGGGCTCCCTCTCGCCATCCTGCCTCAGGTAAGGAGCAGCAAGGGGACCTTTGGATCCCCACTGATTGAGGTTCTGGGTTTTAGCCTGCCACTTTTGGACTCTTGCTTGCTGAGGTGTTCCTGTGAGTATCTCTGTAGGTCTTAGGAAGCTGTTTCTTGATTTAAGGCATTAACATGCTGGCTGATATCTGAACAGAAGATGGACCAGAGATGTCCATGCCTTGGTCTTTTCAATGCTGGTTGCTACTTCCATGCAGATATCAGGTGGTGCAATACTGGCCAAACAGTATAATTTCTCCAGTGGTGTAGGGTGTAGACATTGTGTGATGATGCGGCATGTCTCTTTAAGAGCCACATCCACTGCTTTAATGTGATGAGATGTATTCCACACTGGGCATTCAAACTCAGCAGCAAAGTAGCAAAGCACAAGGGCAGATGGCTGCACTATGTCTGGTTGTGATCACCAGGTTGTGCCCATCAACTTTCATATGATATTATTTCTAACACCCTTTTTTTGCTTGATATTCAAGCAGTAAATCAAAGGGCGGTCCAGGTATTTGGGTGTACTGTAATGCTCCAGTGGGATTCCTTCCCAGGTAGTTCTCAAAGCTTGGGGTCCTTGTCTGTTCTTAAGATGAAAAGTTCACATCTGCATTTTAGATGGATTAGGAGTAATAGGCAGTAAGATCACCTAAAGCTTTGGAGAACTTCTGTTCAACCATTTCAAAGCTCCCTGCTTGAGTGGTGATGGCACAATCGTCAGCATAGATGAAACTCTCTGTCCCTTCTGGCAGTGGCTGATCATCTGTGTAAATGTTAAACATTGAAGGAGCAAGCACACTCCCATTTCAAAGCTTCCTTCTTGGGCATTGATAGTGCAATCGTCAGTATAGATGAAACTCTCTATTCCCTCTGGCAATGGCTGGTCATTTGTGTAAATGTTAAACATTGATGGCGCAAGCACACTCCCATTTCAAAGCTCCCTGCTTGGGCGGTGATGGCATGATCATCAGCATAGATGAAACTCTCTATCCTTTCTGGCAGTGGCTGATTATTGTGTAAATGTTAAACATTATGGAACAAGCACACTCCCATTTTAAAGCTCCCTGCTTGGGCGGTGATGGCGCAATCGTCAGCATAGATGAAACTCTCTGTCCCTTTTGGCAGTGGCTGATCATCTGTGTAAATGTTAAACATTGATGGAGCAAGCACACTCCCATTTCAAAGCTCCCTGCTTGGGTGATGATAACATGATCGTCAGCATAGATGAAACTCTATTCCCTCTGGCAGTGGCTGGTCATTTGTGTAGATGTTAAACATTGATGGAGTAAGCACACTCCCATTTCAAAGCTCCCTACTTGGGTGGTGATGGCACTATCATCAGCATAGATGAAACTCTCTGTCCCTTCTGGCAATGGCTGATCATTTGTGTAAATGTTAAACATTGGTAGAGCAAGCACACTCCCATTTCAAAGCTCCCTGCTTGGGCGGTGATGGTGCAATCGTCAGCATAGATGAAACTCTCTGTCCCTTCTGGCAGCGGCTGGTCATTTGTGTGATGGAACAAGCACACTCCCATTTCAAAGCTCCCTGCTTGGGTGGTGATGGCATGATCATCAGCATATATGAAACTATAAGAGCTGTACCTTTGTGGCTTTGCCTGGCTGCTTGCAGCCATTTTCCAGTTTTGGGGAAATGTTTCTGTAATTAATATATAACAGCCCCCCCCCCCCCCCATTATTTGCGCATCGTCTTGGACCAAAGGGTCTCGACAGGCCAATTATTACTGGCGCATGGCAGGGGGAAACCCGATCCCTTCCTGAAGCGCTGGCCTCATTTCCGAAATGCACATTGACCTGACAGGCCGTTGCTGCGGATGGATGCTGACGCAGCCGTAATCAAAGGCCATTTTGCACAGACTAATTGCCGAAAGGCTGAGTCGAGAAGCGTGTTTCGTGCATGTGCTTTTGGCGTCTCGTTTTGAGTGGAGACGAGGACACAGAGCCGTGGATTCAAACGGCAGGACAAGGATGTCCACCAAAACATTGGGATAGGGCGTCCTGCCGCCATTTACGAAAGGTGCAAGTCCCAAGCCAGATCCCAGGCATCATTGTAAAGCTGGTTTCCAAATCAATACAGAACGAAGCATTCAGGCCTATTCATCCTGTATTCCCCAACGGTTAAATCAATACTGTCTCTCTCATACTACTATATGGGTCATTCTATAGAGAAATCGTTTCTCGATGGTGCGTCTTTTATGTAGCCAAGAGGACAATGGGAATGGGAGACACTGGAAAGCACATGAAAAATGAATAAATCCTGCCCACACATTTTTGACGCCCACTTAAAGGGCAGGGATCAAATAGCTTCGGGAAATCCAGCCATGCCGAGTTACCAAACGGAATGGAGGACATGGCTAGCTGACCAACATCTCAAACTGGAGAACAGCTCCAAAGTATGTCTGCAGTGTTTAATGAAGGTTGATCCTTTTGTTGCTGTGAGAAGCACGCTCTCCTGACGTTTCACCCACATCTATGGCAGGCATCCTCAGAGGTTGGGAGGTCTGTTGGAAACTAGGAAAGTGGGGTTTATATGCCTGTGGACTGATGTCCAGGGTGGGAGAAAGAACTCTTATCTGCTTGAAGATTATTGATTATTTATTTATTATTTATTCATTTATTTACTATATTTATATAATTTATTTATATAACGCCCCTATCAGCCCAGAGGCGACTTGAAGTGGTTCACAAATTGGCAACAATTTGATGCCTCAACAATTATAATAGGTAAAAACAATCAAGAAATTTCTGTTCAAAACAATAGCATATGATATATAAAAAAATATAAAAACCGTACAAAGCCTTTGAAACATTATTGTGAGTGTTGAGTGGCCTTGCAGCTTCAGAGCCTGGCTGCTTCCTGCTTTAAAGCTGCAAAGTATCAAATGGCCTTGTAGCTTTAAAGCCTGGCTGCTTTCTGCCTGGGGGAATCCTTTGTTGGGATGTGTTAGCTGTCCCTGATTGTTTCCTGTCTGGAATTCCCCTGTTTTTTTAGTGTTGTTTTTTCTTTACTGTCCTGATTTTAGAGTGTTTTTTTAAAAAAAAAATACTGGTAGCAATAATAATAATAATAATAATAATAATAATAATAATAATAAATGCCCTGGCAGATGATGTGAAACGCAGTCAAGAACTAACATTGAGGGAAGTCAATAGTAGTAAACTTCTCAAAGTGCAAAAGACAAAAAGCGAATACTGTAAAAACACAATCCAGAGCAGAAGAGAAAACTGGCGAAAGAAGGAAAGTGGGTTTGATAGTTCCTGGGAAAAATTGAGAGCCAAATTGATAAAGAAAAAACATGGCTGTGGCTCACAAATGGAAGACAAAGGAGACAAAGGAGGGCCTGATTCTGGCAGCCCAAGAACAAGCCATTTGAACTAAGGCCATCCAAGCCAGGATTGAAAAGTCGACAACAGATCCCAAATGTAGACTCTGCAAGGAAGCAGTTGAAACAATAGATCACATCCTTAGCTGCTGCAAGAAGATAGCACAGACAGACTACAAGCAGAGGCACAACACCGTTGCTCAGATGATTCATTGCAACCTGTGCCACAAATACCATCTGCCTGCGACAAAGAACTGGTGGGATCACAAGCCGGAAAAAGTTACAGAGAATGAACACATCAAGCTACTCTGAGACTTCCGGATTCAGACAGACAGAGCTTTGGAGCACAATTCTGACCTCACGATTGTGTTAAAAAAGTATGGATTGTTGATGTTGCAATCCCAGGTGACAGCAGGATTGAAGAGAAACAACTGGAAAAGCTGACACAATATGAGGATTTAAACATTGAACTGCAAAGGCTCTGGCACAAGCCAGTCAAGGGGGTCCCAGTGGTGATCGGCATACTGGGTGCAGTGCCTAAAGACCTTGGCCTATACTTAAACACAATCGGCGCTGACAAAATTACCATCTGCCAGCTGCAGAAGGCCACCTTACTGGGATCTGCAGGCATTATTCGCTGATACATCACACAGTCCTAAACACTTGGGAAGTGTCCGACGTGTGATCCAATACAACAACCAGCAGAGTGATCTTGTCTGCTGTAGACTCATCTTGTTGTGTTTCTAATAATAATAATAATAATAATAATAATAATAATAATAATAATAATGCACTTCTAGAACATGACCATACAGCCGAAACACTTACAACAGCCCAGTGATTCCAGCCATGAAAGTCTTCAACAACACAATAATACACTTTATTTATATTCTGCTTTATCTCCCTGGCGGGACTCAGAGTGGATTACAATGTACACATATGAGGCAAACATTTAATGCCTTTTACACACAGTGAACAAGGACATACAACACAGAAAAACATTCGACTTTAGCCTGGTCCTCCCTCAACAACTCTGCTGGACCACCACATTGTCCAAATGCCCGATCATCGTCTCCCAAAGCAGTTGCTCTACTCCGAAGTCAAGAATGGGAAATGGAATGTTGGTAGGCAGGAAAAGAGATTTAAAGATGGGCTTAAAGCCAGTCTTAAAAATTTGACATAGACACCAAGAACTGGGAAGCCCTGGCCCTTGAGGGCTCAAATTGGAGGTCAGGTGTGACCAGCAGTGCTGCGGAAATTGAAGAGGTGAAAGACGGAAATGTACCAAGAGAAAGGTGCATCAAGCCAACCCTGACCGGGACTGCCTTCCATCTGGAAACAGAGGTCTTCACTGCGGGAAAAGATGCAGATCAAGAATAGGGCTCCACAGCCACCTACGTGCCCATCGCCAAGACACAACATCCGGAAGACAATCATCCTCGAGCTACGAGGGATCACCTAAGTAAGTAAGTAATGTTGCCTCACAGGGTGGCGGAGTCTCTCCTCTGCAGGCTTTTAAGCAGTGGCTGGATGACCATCTGTCAGGAGTGCTTGCACTGTGCCTTCCTGCTGTGCTCTGAGCCCCGGGACCCCAAATAGAAAGGGGAAGCTTGTGCCAAAGTGGGACTATGGAGGCGTTGTGACGCTCGCCAGGCACGCTTGGCATCTTGACATTTCAGGGGGAGACCTTTGCCTCTTCAGACTTGTCGAGCGATAGATTTCACGCAGATGGATTCCATTCGGAGGCACAAAGCGAGGAATGTCGTCTGTACAATGCGCCAGTGTTTCCCCGGGAATAAAGCGGCCCTTTTTCCCCCTCGGTTGCCGCTACACACAAAAAAAGGAACGTTGTGGGCATTGCGTAATGTTGCGGGTGGAGAATGTCAGGAACGATATGGTGATGGAAACCCACGTCCTTTTGCTAATTGGCGTTTCTGCCCTCTCGGTTTCCTAAGGTCTGGATTCATTGACCCGAAAACCAACATATAGGTGATGATGTTTCCGTGAAAGCTCGGTTGAAAAGGCGGGCAAATAGAGAGTGATAGCTCCCCATGGAAATGCTGTGAACAATGGCTTCTCTGTGGGTCTGTCGGACTCTCTTGCTTAGGATGAAAAACGGAGAAAAAGAAATGGTGGATATTAAACCTTAAGGACTGCCGTGTTCCCTCGCTACTTCGCTTTTCGCAGATTTGCTGTTTCGCGGTTTTTTGCCTCCTGCCAATGATGGCGTGTGGAAGGGGGTTTCATCCTCCCCCAGCCAATCATAAAGAAAGAGATATATGTAAATCATGGCATTATAGCTCCTTCCTTATAGCTAGCAAAAAAAGGTGTGCAGTGCCTTTAAATCTCTCCTTGCTTCTTCCTCATCCTCAGAATGTGATATATATACATATACATATTCATATATACTAGCCGTCCGCTACCATGCATTGCTGTGGTCCAGTCTATGTGTTTTGTGTGTGTAAAAGGTAAGGTAAAGGTTTTCCACTGACATAAAGTCCAGTCGTGTCCGATTCAGGGGTGTGATGCTCATCTCCATTTCTAAGCCGAAAAGCCGGCATTGTCCATAGACACCTCCAAGGTCATGTGGCCAGCATGACTACATGGAGAGCCGTTACCTTCCCGCCGGAGCGGTACCTATTGATCTACTCAGATTTGCAGATGTTTTCAAACTGCTAGGTTGGCCGAAGCTGGGGCTGACAGCGGAAGCCACGCCGCTCCCCGGATTCGAACCTGCGACCTTTCAATCAACAAGCTCAGCAGCTCAGTGCTTTAACTCACTGCACCACCGGGGGTTATGTGTGTATGTGTGTGTATATATTTGTGTATATGTGTATATATGTGGTTTTGCATATGTGCTGTAGTGTCTTTTTGGCTTTTTAAGTCCCTTCCAGTATTTTCCAGTATTTTTATGAGTGATGGTCACTCGTCGGCCTGATAGGTGTCTTGTGTCCAAATTTGGTGTCAATTCATCCAGTGGTTTTTGAGTTATGTTAATCCCACGAACTAACATTACATTTATATATATACTAGCCGTCCCCTGCTACATGTTGCTGCGGCTCAGTCTGTGTATATGTCTTTTGTGTGTGTATATATTTGTGTATATGTGTATATATGTGGTTTTGCGCATGCGCTGTAGTGTCTTTTTGCTTTTTTGGCTTTTTTGGCTTTTTAAGTCTTTTCCACTGTGTTTTTCAGTGTTTTTATGAGTGATGGTCACTTGTCGGCCTGATAGGTGTCTTGTGTCCAAATCTGGTGTCAATTCATCCAGTAGTTTTTGAGTTATGTTAATTCCACGAACTAACATTACATTTATATATATACTAGCTGTTCCCTGCCACATGTTGCTGCGGCTCAGTCTGTGTATATGTCTTTTGTGTGTGTATATATTTGTGTATATGTGTATATATGTGGTTTTGCACATGTGCTGTAGTGTCTTTTTGCTTTTTTGGCTTTTTAAGTCCCTTCCACTGTGTTTTTCAGTGTTTTTATGAGTGATGGCCACTCGTTGGCTTGATAGGTATCTTGTGTCCAAATTTGGTGTCAATTCGTCCAGTGGTTTTTGAGTTATGTTAATCCCACAAACGAAAATTACATTTTTATTTATATAGACTAGCCGTCCCCTGCCACATGTTGCTGTGGCCCAGTCTGTGTATATGTGTTTTGTGTGTGTATATATTTGTGTATATGTGTGTATTTATGTGGTTATGCATAAATACACATGTGGTTATGTCGAAGCCTCCAGTGGCGCAGTGGGTTATACCGCTGAGCTCTTAAACTTGCTAACCAAAAGGTCACAGGTTCGAATCTGGGGAGCGGCATGAGGGAGGGAGGAGAGAGAGAGAGAGAGAGAGAGAGAGAGAGCATCCCTACTTTGTGGATTTTCACTTTTCGCGGGTGGTCCTGGAAAGTAACACCCGCGATAAGTGGGGGAACACTGCATTAAGATATTAAACATTGGTGCATTATAGGAGTCTACACCGACCTATAATGCAGTTTAGATGCAGCCATTGAAGCCAACAGCTGCCACTGCTTAGAACAGATATGTTAAGGACAATGGGATTAATGTTGCTTAGGGGTAGGTTAAGGGTGCTTCAATGAGTCTGTTCCAGGCATGGGAAAACTTGGGTCCTCCAGGCGTTTTGGACTTAACTCCCACAATTCGGAATTGTGGGAGTTGAAGTCCAAAACACTTGGAGGACTCAAGTTTGCCCATGCCTGGTCTAATCCGTGATTACGTCTTGATCTCAACCAGGGCTAGCTCTTACACAGCCTTTAGTTGTTGGACTTCAGGTCCCATCAGTCCCAGCTGTTGCTATGCTGGGACTGAACTCACCAATGTCTGGAGGGCTGCAAGGGTCCCACATCTGTCACATCAAACCAGGCTGGTCTATTCCAATTGGAGGCTGAGAAAAGTCTTTGCCATCCGTTGCTGCCTGATTTGAGTTGTTGTTGTTGTTGTTGTTTTATTCTGGAGGTTCCAGGGATTGAACCTGAAGCCTTTGGGTGATTTTGTGACGGCAGCCTTCCCATTTCCTACACAACATGACACCGGTTCCTGGGCCTTGTTGGTAGTACACACTTAGAATGCTATGATCCCAATGGAACTGCCGTGGCTCTTTCTTATAGATTCGTGGGATTGCTAATCTGCCGAGAATCTGCCTGTTATAGATCAGCTTTCCTGTGGCACAAAGTGATAGGCCCTCAAGTCTGGGAAATTCAGTTCTGGGAAGTGGTGGTTCTCTCTGTAATGAAACTGGCCTGGAAAGTACAGGGCTTCAAGGCCAGTCGGGAGAGCCAGAAGTAGCAACAGCGGATAAGGAATCGAGTGAAGAACTGAGTGAGAAATCACCTGTAGCTACGGAGATCAACAAAAATCTTTGTGTACAAATTAGAGCTGAAAATATATTATGTTGTTCAGAGAGATTACGTGGGAAATTCATGTGAGACGTAATGCTTTCATGGGTGTCTATTAAACAAAGTTGTTTACTTTAAGGGTAGTTCAGGCCACATTGTGTTAGGTGTTAGAGTGAGAAGCTAAGCCTGGGTTCTCTGGTTTTTGTTTCAAGTCAAGCCTTGTTTTCGGATTTAATGTATCCTGAAGGTATTCTGTGTTTTTGTTCATGTATTCCTTTTCAAGTTTTTACTAGTTATACTTTCTTGCTTATGGACTTATTATGTTCCTCTCATTTCTGGCTGTTCCGGACTTTGTGAGACATTTGGATTACTGTTTCATTATCACCTGTCACTAGACCTTTTTGGATTATATATTTTGAGTTTTAATTGTAATTGTTTATTTGATATATGTGTGTGTGGCATCGAATTGCTGCCTGTTGTAAGAATGCCTTGAGTGCCCTCCAGGGTGAGAAAGGCGGGATGCAAATATGGTAAATAAATAATATATATATAGGCTATAGAATCATAGAGTAAAAGATCCCAAGGGCCATCCAGTCTGACCCCTGCCAGGCAGGAGGACCCCATCAAAGCCCTACCGATTGATGTCCCTCTAGCCTCTCAGGGAGTTCTTCCTAATATTAAAGTGGAATCTTTTCATCTCCTGCAATGTAAATCCATTGCTCACTGTCCTTTTTTATGCTCTGACATGTATCCCAAAGGACAAGTGATGGTGTTGTTGTTGTTGTTGTTCCTGCTGTTGTTGTTGAGTCAGCTGAAGACGGGTCATGGGGAGTTCAGCCATCGCCCAGTAAACCAGACAATGTTAAGCCTCCAGCAATACAAAACCGGAAAGGAAGTAGGGCAGCAGAGGAGGGAGAGAGGGAGGGAGGGTCTTCAGTTTTGGTCCGTCTGCAAAGAGGGTCAGAAGGCATTAACAGAGCCAGATCAATACCTGCGGAGCGCCCCAGTTGCACCCGACTCTTCCCGAATAAATAGCATGATGCAATACGATGTTTGTTCCTGGATTTGTAGTTTAATCGGCTCTCATTTAACTGGCACCCATGGTTGATGAGGGATAAATGTAGTTTCTGGTTGCCTGAGAGTTACTCTTAAAATCATAGCTGTGGCGCATGAGACTGGTTGTCTTCGAGAAGTAGTATCTCAGTGATGGGTTCGTAAGTGACGATAGTTAGCTATTCTGTATCCTCACGGTCTCTATCATGTAATAATAGAGAAGCTAATAGTAGTATACTGTTTTAAGTGCAAAAAACAAAGAGTGAATACCTTAAAAACACAATCCAGAGCAGAAGAGAAAACTGGCGAAAGAAGGCTCTCCATGGACAGTTCCTGGGGAAAATTGAGAGCCAAATTGACAAAGAAAAAACATGGCTATCACCACTGAAAAAGGAGACAAAGGAGGGCCTGATTCTGGCAGCCCAAGAACAAGCCAGCAGAACAAATGTCAACAAAGCCAGAACTGGAAAGTCGACGACAGATCCCAAGTGTAGAATCTTCAAGGAAGCAGACAAAAGGATACATCACATCCTCAGCTGCTGCAAGAAGATTGCGCAGACAGACTACAAGCAGAGGCATAACACCCTTGCTCAGATGATTCATTGGAACTTCTGCCACAAATACCATCTGCCTGCGACAAAGAACTGGTGGGATCACAAGCCGGAAATAGTTACAGAGAATGAACACGTCAAGCTACTCTGGAAGTTCCGAATTCAGACAGATAGTTATAGAGCACAATACTCCTGGCCTCATGATCATGTTAAAAAACAAAGTCGATGTTGCAGTCTCAGGTGACAGCAAGATTGAAGAGAAACAACTGGAAAAGATGACACGATATGAGGATTTAAAGATTGAACTGCAAAGACTCTGGCACAAACCAGTAAGGGTGGTCCCAGTGGTGATCGGCACACTGGGTGCAGTGCCTAAAGACCTTGGCCTGCACTTAAACACAATTGGCGCTGACAAGAGTACCATCTGCCAGCTGCAAAAGGCCACCTTACTGGGATCTGCACGCATTATTTGCCGATACATCACATAGCCTTAGATACTTGGGAAGTGTCCGACATGTGATCCAATACAACAGCCAGCAGAGTGCCTGCTGTGGACTCATCTTGTTATGTTTCAAATAATAATTATTATTATTATTATTTATACCCCACCACCATCCCCCTGAAGGAACTTGGAGTGGCTCACAAAAGCACTCAATGCATTATTGCATATTGCATGACTTACATGTAAATATGCATCTGCTGCATTTCTGCACATTGTATGACTTACATGTGGATATGCGTCTGCCGCATTTCTGCACATTGCATGACTTACATGTGGATATGCGTCTACTGCATTTCTGCACATTGCATGACTTACATGTGGATATGCGTCTGCCGCATTTCTGCACATTGCATGACTTACATATGGATATGCGTCTACTGCATTTCTGCACATTGCATGACTTACATGTGGATATGTGTCTGCTGCATTTCAGCACATTGCATGAATTACATGTGGATATGTGTCTGATGTCTATCTGCACATTTCGTGACTTAGATATGGATATGCATCTCATGGATTTCTGCACATTGCATGACTTACATGTGGATATGTGTGTGATGCCTTTCTGCACATTTCATGACTTAGATATGGATATGCATGTGATTCATTTCAGCACATTGCATGACTTAGATATGGGTTTGCGTCTGCTGCATTTCTGCACATTGCATGAACTATATGTGGATATGTGTCTAATGCATTTCTGCACATTGCTGACTTAGATGTTGATATGATTCTGATGCATTTCCGCACATTGCATGAATTACATGTGGATATGCTCCTGGTGCATTTCAGCACATTGCATGACTTTTTTTTTTGTCGTGTCAGGAGCAACCGCTCCTGTTGTGAGAGAATTGGCTGTCTGCAAGGACGTTGTCCAGGGGACGCCTGGATGATTTTTGATGTTTATCATCCTTGTGGGAGGCTTCTCTCATGTCCCCGCATGAGGAGCTGGAGCTAATAGAGGGAGCTCATCCACCTCTCTCCGGATTCGAACCTGCGACCTGTCCTGCTGGCACAGTGCTTTAACCCACTGCACCACCGGGGGCTCCTTATTGCATGACTTACACATAGATATACGTCTGGTGCTTTTCTGCACATTGCATGAGTTACATGTTCATACACAAAGATATAAAATAGAACAAGTACTCAAGCAAAATCACACAATAACACCCGATGGTCTGTGTCGACCTGAAATACAGTAACGAAAGCAAATAGCGACAAAAATGGATTTGCCTGCAGATGCATCATGAGACTGATGGTGCATCTCTACACTGTAACATTAATATAGATGGACACCACATGAAGTCCGGCACTCTTTGGCAGAGAAGGCTAAAGACCATGTAGAACTATAACTCCCCAGATTCCATAGAATTGATCTATGGCCATTAGCCTTTTAATCGCAGTGTGTGTGTGTGTGTGTTTCTATGTGGCTGGGGTTCATCTTAATGACTGAGACCGCCTTTTGGGAAAGCATCCAGGAGCCTAGACGCTATAAGGGCCGTGAAAGAGAGCGTTGTGGCCAGCTTGAGTCTATAGCCGCATTGAGTGCAAAGGAAAGGCTTTCGGCTCTGGCTGAAAGGTTTAATTCTTGCACACACTCAGCCATCTGTATCGAATTGAACATCCTGCCCGAGAGGCCCTCGATCTGAACTTTCCGGAAACGGTCCCCCTTTTAAAAAGTTTAATAACTTCCTCCGCTGCTGGAAAAATTCAAATCGAGGGGCACAGAGAAAGAAACTCAGCAAAAAGATACTCAACCGGCTGCACCTCTATAATGACCGAGGCCCCATCTACATGGTCATATAATGCAGTTTCAAATGCTGTTATATGGTCAGTGTCGCCTGCTAAATCTATGAGTTTTCTGGGCTGCCTGGCCATGTTCCAGAAGCATTCTCTCCTGACCTTTCGGCCACATCTATGGCAGGCATCCTCAGAAGTTGTAAGGTCTGTTGGAAATGAGGCAAGTGGACCGTACATATATCTGTGGAATGATGTCCAGGTTGGGAGAAAGAACTCTTGTCTGTTTGAGGCAAGTGTGAATGTTGCAGTTGGCCACCTTATTTAGCATCGAATGGCCTTGCAGCTTCAAAGCCTGGCTGCTTCCAGCTTGGGGGGATCCTTGGTTTAGATACCTGTTGAACAATGTCCAGGGCAAACAACAACAACAACAACTCCTGCAGATTCCAATCAGCATGATCTCCCAGCCAGAATAATCAGACTACTTAGTTGCTGTGACTTTTTTGGGCTGTCTGGCCATGTCCCAGAAAGGCCGTCAATAAATAAATAAATAATCAAGTTGGGCAAGAGTTCTTTCTCCCACCCTGGACATCATTCCACAAATATATAAACCCCATTTTCCTAGTTTCCAACAAACCTCACAACCTCTGAGGATGCCTGACATAGATGTGGGTGAAATGTCAGGAGAGAATGCTTCTGGAACATGGTCAGACACCTGGAAAACTCACCGCAACCCAATAATAAAACAGCATTATAATGATATATATTTTATATATTACTAGTTGTATTGTATTGAATGCCTTAGTATTATTACATTGCAATATTATTATTGTTACATATTATTATATTATATTATTAATATTAGCATTATAGTGTATTATATTATATACTTAAAAGCAAACCAATCCAAATCTCAGGTAGACTGGGCCTGTGTCTGGAGGCTCTACTGTATAATACTGTATTACTCTCAGGTAGACTGCACCTGTGTCTGGAGGCTCTACTGTATAATACTGTGTTACTCTCAGGAAGACTGCGCCTGTGTCTGGAGGCTCTACTGTATAATACTGTATTACTCCCAGGTAGACTGCGCCTGTGTCTGGAGGCTCTACTGTATAATACTGTATTACTCTCAGGTAGACTGTGCCTGTGTCTGGAGCTTCTACTGTATAATACTGTATTACTCTCGGGTAGACAGCACCTGTGTCTGGAGGCTCTACTGTATAATACTGTATTACTCTCGGGTAGACAGCACCTGTGTCTGGAGGCTCTACTGTATAATACTGTATTACTCTCAGGTAGACTGTGCCTGTGTCTGGAGGCTCTACTGTATAATACTGTATTACTCTCAGGTACATTGCGCCTGTGTCTGGAGGCTCTACTGTATAATACTGTATTACTCTCAGGTACATTGCGCCTGTGTCTGGAGGCTCTACTCACAGCAATCTTATGTGGGGATAGATTACCATTCAAACTTAGTCTAACCAAGTATGACTCCAAGGCTGAAACTCTGCCTGTCTTCCTCCTGTCCCTTCAGATTCATGCACTGGGAAGAATAAGATATTATATTTTTGGAGGCAGCATCCATGATTCTTTCTCTTCACTTTGGGTTTGATGTTGTCCTTTTGCTTCTGTTTCTGAACAGTTCTGGAAGATGCCAGTGCAAAACGGGGGCCACGGGCCTGAAGTGTGCCCAGTGCCAGGAAGGGCACTCCAAGTTCAACGGCACGACCTGCGAACCTTGCCGGTGCAACAACCACTCTGCGAAATGTGACCCTCGGACAGGTAAAAATGCAAGGATCCCATTGAGGTTTGAGGTGGCCATTGATTTTTCATTGTGTGAGAGGAGCGACTTGAGAAATTGCAAGTCGCTTGTGGTGCGAGAGCATTGGCCGTCTGCAAGGACGTTGCCCAGGGGACATTGCCCGGATGTTTTGACATTTTAACCATCCTTGTACTTAGGCGATCCCTCGTTGTCCGAGTAGGATAATCCTCCAGGGTGGGTCCGTAGGTGACTCTGCAGCCCTATTCTTGATCTGCATCTTTTCCTGCAGTCAGGGCACTGGTTTCCAGGTGGAAGGCGGTCCTGGTCAGGGTTGGCTTGATGCGCCTTCTTCTTGGCACGTTTCTCTCTTTTGTCCTCCATTCGTGCCTCTTCAAATTCTACAGCACTGCTGGTCACAGCTGACCTCCAGCTGGAGCACTCAAGGGCCAGGGCTTCCCAGTTCTCTGTGTCTATGCCAGAGTTTTTAAAGTTTGAGCCCATCTTTAAATCTCTTTTCCTGCTCACCAATGTTCTGTTTTCCATTCTTGAGTTTGGAGTAGAGCAACTGCTTTGGGAGATGGTGGTCAGGCATCTGGACAAGGTGGCCAGTCCAAGGGAGTTGATGGCAGAGAACCATCGCTTCAGTGCTGGTGGTCTTTAATATATAATAATAATAATTTTATTTTTATACCCCGCCAAACATCACGCTGAGGACACAGAATGAGGGTTCTAAATAGAAATAAATATGAATATAAATATTAAACAGACTCATAGAATAGAGTTAGAAGGGACTCTACCATGGTACTGGGGAAGAACAGAAAGGAAGGAGAGAAGAAAGGAGGGAGCGGAAAAGGGAAGGAATGAAGGAGGGAAAGGGGGAAGGAAGGAAAGAGAGAAGAAGGGAGGGAAAGAAGGAAGGAAAGAGGGAATGAAGGAAGGAGAGAATGAAGAAAAGAAAGAGGTACTGAAGGAAGTAAGAAGAGAAAGTAGAAAGAAAAGAAAAAGGGAAGGGAAGGCAGGAAAGAGATAAAAAAGGAAGGAATGAGAGAAAGTAGAAAGGAAAGAAAAAGGGAAGGAAAGGCAGTTAAGAGGTAAAGAAGGAAGGAAGGAGAAAAGGAAATAAAAAGTGAAAGAAGGAAGGAAACAGGGAGGGAAGAAAGGAGACAAAGGAAGAAGTAGAGAAAGGGGGAAGGAAGGAAGGAAAGAGAGAAGGAAGGATGAAACCAAAGAGCGAAAGAAGGAATGAAAGAAAGAGGTAAAGAAGTAAGAAAGGAGAGAAATAGAATCATAGAATCAAAGAGTTGAAAGAGACCTCATGGGCCATCCAGTCCAACCCCCTGACAAGAAGCAGGAATATTGCATTCAGATGACCCCTGACAGATGGCCATCCAGCCTCTGTTTAAAAGCTTCCAAAGAAGGAGCCTCCACCACACTCCGGGGCAGAGAGTTCCACTGCTGAACGGCTCTCACAGTCCAGATATCTACCTCTACTTCGAAAATTCTTGCTATAGGCCACAGCAACGTGTGGCAGGGCACAGCTAGTAGCTTTATAAACAAGCACCGTGGTATCCCTACAGATGTCCCGGTCCTCAAACGCTCTGTGCTTCATTCGGAAAAATGCTGCACTCGCAGAGCTCAGGCGGTGTTGTATATCCTTGTGGGAGGCTGCTCTCATGTCTCCTAATGGGGAGCTGGAGCTGACAGGGAGCTCATCCATCCTCTCCCCATATTCGAACCTCTGAGCTGTTGGTTTTCAGTCCTGCCAGCGAAAGGATTTAACACATTGCACCACTGTGGGCTCCTATAATCCTGTATTCATCAGCACTCTCACAGAAAAGGCACCTCTTTAAAACTTTCCAAAGATCTCAACGTTTGGAATATATATCTGAAGAGTTAGTCATCAACACCAGGAATAAAACCTGAGATATCTTCCTTCCTGCCTTTTGTCTCCCAAAGATTGAACTCGTCCCCTCCTCGCCTTCTAGTTTTGCATTTCCATTGCTGTTTACATGCAACCTAGTGGTTCATTGCTGAAAAGGTCTGCTATGAGTCAATTCATAGCCAAAGCTTAAGGCTACCAACTTCTTCCTCTCTGTTAGTTGCAAAGATGCTGCAAGATCCCTTTGTATATTGATATGCCAGACTAACAGGGCTCTCTCTGCCTTTGAATGGTTTCAGAGATGTGATTTGAGTGCCCCCTTGTGGCCACCAAAACATCAGAATTTAATTTTTCTTTTTCTTCATTATTATTTATTTTGTATCAGAAGCATTGCATAAATTAGTATAAAACTGATAAAAATCGAAGGCGCGCAGGCGGCTAAATATCTTTTGATCAAAAACGGGCAACAGCAACGGCATTGTCTGTAGCCTCCAATAATTCTTCCTCTGCACATGAGGCAGGACATAGAGGACAAGCATACAGATGCGGAGTTGTCTGTTCTGCTCCACAGTCACACAAAGT
This sequence comes from Anolis sagrei, assembly GCF_037176765.1. Taxonomy (NCBI): domain Eukaryota; kingdom Metazoa; phylum Chordata; class Lepidosauria; order Squamata; family Anolidae; genus Anolis; species Anolis sagrei. The sequence goes on along the minus strand of NC_090031.1, from coordinate 14,512,628 downwards.
GTGGGATTCTTTTAGGTTGTGCCATTTTGCCAGGTTGTCTTTTGATCTGCCCACTCTACTTTTGATCTGCCCACTCCACCCCCTGCCAAGAAGCAGGAAAATTGCATTCAAAGCATCCCCGACAGATGGCCATCCAGCCTCTGTTTAAAAGCTTCCAAAAACGCTATATATGCCAATAAAGGCTTATTGGATTGGTTGACTCAGAACCTGAAAAGCTTCCAAAGAAGGAGCCTCTACCACACTCCGGGGCAGAGAGTTCCACTGCTGAACAGCTCTCACAGTCAGGAAGTTCTTCCTAATGTTAATTTAATATAAAAAATAAGGGAACCCCAATAAGAGAAACTGATTGGACGAAAGTGACAAACTACCTGAAACAGAAGAGTGGAAATACAATAATATAAAAGGAATAGAGAATAAGATGGGAAAAAAAGACAAGATACAAGAAAGAAGAGGAAAAACCACTCTGAAGATACTTAGGAAGTCAACAAAGGATACACACACTATCCTTCTCCTGGTTTTAACTACTTTTTTCTTTTTCTTTTTTCTTTTCCTTTTTCTTTCTCTCTTTCCACTTCCCCACTTTCTCTCTCTCTCTCTCTCTCTATCTATCTTTTATTTTTTTCTTTCTTCTTTGTTTATTTTTGGTTTTTTTGTGTGTTATTGCTCTCTCTACTATTATGCATTTTTAATGAAATTTTTCAATAAAGATCATTTTTTTAAAAAAGGAAGTTCTTCCTCATGTTCCGATGGAATTTCCTTTCCTGTAGTTTGAAGCCATTGTCCCATTGTGTCCTAGTCTCCAGGGAAGCAGAAAACAAGCTTGCTCCCTCCTCCCTGTGACTTCCTCTCACGTATTTATACATGGCTATCATGTCTCCTCTCAGTCTTCTCTTCTTCAGCTTAAACATGTTCAGCTCTTTAAGCCGCTCCTCATAGGGCTTGTTCTCCAGACCGTTGATTGTTTTAGTTGCTCTCCTCTGAAGCTATGTGTCCATTGAACACATACCTCCTTGGATATGACAGCAACCTTCCCTGTCTACAAGGATACAAATATTTGTGTGTGGGTGTGTTTTGATATTTTGAAGCAAAGCAGTGATAGGTACCTGCTGACTTAAAGCTGCAGTTTGTTCCCTTTCTGGGAAAGCCAGGTCCTGAGCCAGGAAATCCAAGACAGTGGCCAAGTTTGGGCATCATGCTCTGGCCTTCCTTCATGCCACTCCGCATTTGGATCTCATTCCTGTACGATGACACGGCAACCAAACTTGCAAACTTGTGCTCTTCTTCAGGGCAGTTGGTCAAACATCCACATTCACTGAGGTCGAAGGCACGGGAAAGGGGTCAAAACAGGAACAGAAAATTTTCCAAATGGTGTTATTTTCTTCTTGTTTGCTTCATAGGCACCTGCCTGGACTGCCAAGGCAACACCGAAGGCGCCCACTGCGAGAAGTGCAAAGGGCAGTTCTACCAGAATAACTCTCATCCCCACGAGTGTCTCCTTTGCCCCTGCTCCACCGTGACGTCCAGCGGAAGCTGCCGGATACGTAAGACAGGCTCCCAAATGCACATATTGTTGCCCAGTGTCAATATCTGGAGGCTGATGCCTCTCGTATCACCAAGAGAATGCATCTGTTTCAGAACTTAGTCCCAACTTTAATAATAATAATAATAATAATAATAATAATAATAACTTCACAACCTCTGAGGATGCTTGCCATAAATGCAGGCAAAATGTCAGGAGAGAATGCTTCTAGAACATGGCCATATAGCCCGAAAAAACTACAACCCATTGATTCCAGCCATGAAAGCCTTCGACAACATGGATACATTCCAAATGTCATTGAGGAAACATGGGGAAGAGAATTCCCTCAGCCTATATGAAACTAACTAACTGCTCCTCATTGAGGACTTGTGACTTGGGCAGTGTGGGGTTAAATTCCAAAAATGGGGATAGCACTATTTTACTTATTCAACATTATTTACATCCTTTCCCCTCAACGAGTTGAAGGTTGAGGTTTAAATAAAGTGGCAGAAAGAGAACCAAGAGGGGTCTGCCACCGAGAGACAACCCTCTTCTGTGTCTCTAGTTGTGCCTTGAGATTGGCAAATCATGGACAAAGGAGTGACCGGCAATCTCTCTTCTTACACAGTTCCCGGTGACCGCTCCCCGACTTGTGACAAGTGCCGGCCTGGCTACACCGGGCCCCTCTGCAACCAGTGTGCCAATGGCTACTACAGCTCAGACAGCATCTGCGTCAGATGTCACTGCAATGGGAATGTCGACCCGATCCGGACGCCGAGGGTCTGCAAGGTCGAGACGGGAGAATGCCTCGGGTGCCTCTACCACACAGCGGGGCCGCGTTGTGAAACGTGCCAAGAAGGATACGCCAGACTCTCGGAAGAAGGGAACTGCACCAAGAAAGGTACAAGTTAGAATCATGGAATCAGGGTGTTGGAGGAGGCTAGGAAGATTAAGGGGCAGGCAGCAAACAACCATCATGGTACTAACATTTATCCCACATAATGATAAATAATAATAAAACTTTATTTATATACTGCTCTATCTCCCCGAGGGGGACTCAGGGCGGTTTCCAAGCAACATCACCAAAACAGATGGCAGTACTGGTAAGTGGCAGGTACTGGCTTGTTCAGTAGACTCTTCTCTACAGTTCCATTTTGGCAGGAAGCCAAAAACAGCATAACATAAAATTTAACAAAACAACATAAGCATAAAATTATCACAATTACACATATATATTAAAAAATAATCCTGCCTGTTCAGAGCAATTAAAAGGCCGGGTTGAGGCTAGTGCAACTCAAAATTTGAGGGGACTGGGAATTAAGTACAGTGCTATAACAGGCTAACTGGAATAGCAAGTACGGGTCTGTGGCTGCTCATTTTCAGGGCCTATTAGAGGGATGACCGAGGTAATAGGTAGGAAGCATAAGGCCATATTCAACAATGTTTGGGGCTGGGCTAGAACTGACCATTCTTAAAGGCTTGTTGAAACCACCAAGTCTTCAAGCTCCTACAAAAGGAGGGGAGGAATGGGGCCTGTCTTATTTCCCTTGGAAGGGTGTTCCAGAGGTACATTATAATATTATAAACCGCATTGAGTCGCCGAATTAGGCTGAAAAATGCGGTATAAAAATAAAGCAAATAATAATAAAATAATAATATAATAAGATATTATAATTATATACTAATATTACATGTAATATTACTAATAATATTACAGTATAATGGTATAGTACAATATAGTAATATTTAATACTGATATTGTACTATGCTAATAATATAATGTATTGTGAAGTGACTGGTTTGATCTTGAAGGAGCTGGGGGTGGTGACAGCCAATAGGGAGCTCTGGCATGGGCTGGTCCATGAGGTCATGAAGAGTTGGAAGTGACTGAATAAATAAACAACAATAACAACAACATGTATATATACCTTGTAAGCCCCTCTGAGTCCCCTTCGGGGTGAGAAGGGTGGCATATAAATGTTGTAAATACATAAATAAATACACTGTATCTTGAAACTGACAATGATCATGATAATAACAGAATGCTTTCATTTCCTTTTCAAAAAATGCAGAAATCACTCCTGGCCCAGCGGTCAGAGGGCTCGTCCCTTCAGTCCCAAATGTTAGCACTTCAACATCTTTCCCCACAACAGCGGAGGTGGCCACCAATGCCACGGCGACTCCGACCACAGCGCAGACTGCCTTCCCCATTGGATCCTCCGACAACAGCACCGCTTTGGCCGACGTCTCCTGGACCCAGTTCAACATCATCATCCTCACTGTCATCATCATCCTGGTAGTTCTGTTGATGGGCTTTGTGGGTGCCGTTTACACGTATCGCGAGTATCAGAACAGGAAGCTGAACGCCCCGTTCTGGACCATCGAGCTCAAGGAGGACAACATCAGCTTCAGCAGCTATCACGACAGCATCCCCAACGCCGACGTCTCTGGATTGTTGGAGGATGACGGGAACGAGGTGGCTCCCAACGGACAGTTGACGTTGGCGACCCCCATGCACAACTACAAAGCTTAGCCGAGGGTTTCAGTGAAGAGACCTCTTTGAGCAAAGCGACAAAAGGCTCCTTGGCAGATGATCATATTTTCTTGAGATGGTCATGGGACCAACTTAGAGGTCAAGACGTTGGCCATAATAAGGAAGGCCTTTCGGGTCAAATCCCAGGCTGCATTGTGTTCATCATTCTCCATCCAAACCCATGGATCGTTACTTGTATTTAGGAAGTAAAACGGAGTTGCTTTGGAGTCTATTTTTCTACGAAATGATGGAGTCATACCAAGGAGTCATCTCATAGCGAATCAAAAACTGCGTCATTTTTGTAAGATCCTGTCTTTGACAAACTTGTAGGAAATGGACCTTTGTGGGTTTTTTTTAATTGAAAGAAGGAACCCCAAGCTTTGTTCCTTGCCTTGAAAGAGTTTTGCTATTTAAAAATTAATGAAAAATATATGTTTTCCAGAACGGCTAGGACTAACTGAGGAAAAGCAATCAAAGTTTTGCCTTTGACTCTGAGAAAAGAACTCAAACTTCTTTCCCCTGAGAAATAAGCTGTCGACAACTCAGCCCTCGACGTTTTCTGACAACTTTGTTCTATTTAAAATGCAGGAATCCATTTATTTTCGTAGCTTTACTGAACGTGGATTCTCCCAAAGGATGCGAAGGAGATGTGGCAGGCTCATCTCTCAAGAGTCTCCCATTCATGGTGGAAACGGCATGTCTTCAGAATGTAACAGAGATTCCTCGGCACTGTATTTGTAACTATTTGTACAAAAGTATCGCAGGCCATATTTTATCTGTACAGTGGTTCATGGCGTTGTTTAAAAACAAAACGAAACAAAAATGAAACCGAGAAGGAGAGCGAGTATTGTATTAAAGCCCTGTAAATTGAGATGGCAATACCGTTGGAGCTGGGTCTCCGGCAAAGGTCAGTTGCTAACGTCCCCCTCCTCTTCTGATAATAGGAGTGCATTTGTGTCTTAACTTGAGCGTTTCTCTTGCTTGCTTTGTTTGAATCTTCACAGATTTCCCCCTCTTTCCCTCCACCAAACCTCAAAGGCACCATTCATCCCAGGTCGAGCGGATTTCTCGGTGAGGCTCAGATTGGGTTCACAAAAGTGTAGGAACACTTCTCTCAACTCCAAGAAAGCCTAGAGAACCCATCAGGAACCTTGAATGATCTCTCTCTCCCCCACTGTAGTTATTTAAACCTTTCTGTGCTGCTTAACCTGTTGAATTCCTATTGCTTTTGCCTCTCACGACCCCCATCTCTGATGTCCTCAGTTGTTGTTGCTGCCTCCAGGTGTGTCTGTGGCAAAGCTTTGCTGGCAAGACTTGTCCAGAATGTGAGCCATTGCCTTCCTCTGAAGCTTTTTTGTCATGTCAGGAGCGACTTGAGAAACTGCAAGTCGCTTCTGGTGTGAGAGAATTGGCCGTCTGTAAGGACGTTGCCCAGGGGACATTGCCCGGTTGTTTTGATGTTTTATCACCCTTGTGGGAGGCTTCTCTCGTGTCCCCGCAGGAGGAGCTGGAGCTGATAGAGAGGGAGCTCATCCATACTCTCCCCAGATTCGAACTTGCGACCTGAAGCTGAGAGATTGTGACTCAATCCAAAATGGGTTTCCATGGCTGAGCAGGGATTTGAACTCTGGTCTCCAGAGTTATGGCCCAGTATTGAAACCACTGGCCATTATTGGAAGCTGGGTCTGTTGTTCAGCTCATGAAAAGAGGACCTAAGCATTGCCAGAAGGTCATTCGCCATTCATTATTTAGGGCATCTCTACCGCTATGTTGGTGCTTCCTTTGGAACAACCATGCTTTTGCATTTTCAAAACATTGGATGTTTTTATGTCATCACTAGCATATATACCTGGCATTGCCTGGATGTTGGACAGCTACTGACCCCTACTTCCCTCCCTTCTTTCTCTCTCTCTTTCCCTCCTTTTGTACCTTTTCTCCATCTCCTTTCCCCTTCCTTTCTTCCTTTCCTTTTTTTATTTTTCCCACCTCTCTCCCTCCTCTATTCCTTTCTTTCCCTTCTCTCTCTCTCTCTCTCTTTCTTTCTTTCTTTCCTCCTGACAGTTTGTTAAACAGTCTCTCTCTCTCTCTATATATATATATATAATGTCTTCATTCCCAACCCACAACGTAGCCCAACCCTTCCCTCTAGTAGCCTACATATATATTAGGCTTGTGCACAGATTTCGTTTCCTTCGGTAGCTTTGGTACTTCAGGAGCTCATTATGGTAAGGGCCCTCCCGGTATGAAAACCTGCTCAACACAAAAGTAAGAAGGAACCAATTTTGGCTCCTCCTCCCCTATTCGGCACCAGTTTAATCTTTTTATTTTCCTTTATTTTCAGATTATTTTTTATTTAGTGAGACTGACTGGGAGTTGGGGACATGAAGGATGGTGGCTGGGGTGCGTATGTGTGCATTTGGGGACTTTCACCCTTATAGTTTCTTTTTCTCCTTCCCTTCTCCTTCAGGAAATACTTCTAAAAGATTATTATTAATAGTAATCCCAGCAAACAAAGAGAGAAGCCTACCTCTCCTCTAGAGGAGAAAATAGACATAGCTTTAAGGAAGCAAAACCTGAAGCAGAAAGGAGATTGCAGCCTTGCAGGCAAGAGAGGGGATTTTTAAGGTCGTCCAGGGAGGATAGCTCGACTGAGCTCCAGTTCATCGTTCTTCCTTCCTTGGGTCTCCTTAAAATGCCTTTGAAATTGGCTGGTGCTGGGAGAGAAGAAATCGTGCATGCCTGCCTCTCTTCTAGAATAGAAAGTAGACATAGCTTTAAGGAAGCAAAACCTGATGCAGAAAGGAGATTGCAGCCTTGCAGGCAAGAGAGGGGATTTTTAAGGTAGTCCAGGGAGGATAGCTCGACTGAGCTCCAGGTCATCACTCTTCCTTCCTTGGGTCTCCTTAAAATGCCATGGAAAGCTACTGGTGCTGGGAGAGAAGAAAGCGTGCATGGCTGCCTCTCCTCTAGAGTAGAATAGCTTTAAGAAGCAGTAAATCCAGTCTCCTCTCTACAAACAGAAGGGAAAGGATCCAGAAAGTTAAGAATGGCAACTCTGATGCTTTTTAAAATCCAGGATTTAATGAAGGATATGGAAGGAGAGCCTGTGAGAAGTCCCCCCTCCGCATAATGTGAGTGGAGGAGGATTCTTTCTTAACCCTGTTGCATACACCTAGGCTCCCTTGAAGGGAAGAAAGGAAAGGCTCCCAGGAATGGAATGGGGAGCTTTGTAAGTTCCCCATTGTTGTCAATGGGCTGAAAATATCTGTGTTTTTCGCATGTTGAACCAAAACACTTCCCGTTTTCGGGAGGCACTGAAAAACGGATAAGGGGGGCTTCCGGTATCCGGCAAGCAGAAACAGATAGCAATTCACCCGAAATGCACAAGCCTAATATATATATAAGGTAAAGGTATTCCCCTAACATTAAGTCCAGTCGTGTCCAACTCTGGAGATTGGTATTCATCTCCATTTCTAAGCGGAAGAGCTGCCATTGTCCATAGACACCTCCAAGGTCATGTAGCTAGCATGACTGCATTTCCAGTTGGAGCCCTACCTATTGATCTACTCACATTTGCATGTTTTCAAACTGCTAGGTTGGCAGAAGCTGAGGCTAACAGCAGGAGCTCACGCCACTCCCCGGATGCGAATCTGTGACCTTTAGATCAGGAAGTTCAGCAGCTCAGTGCTTTAACCCACTTTAACCCAGAGAGAGAGAGAAAGAGAGAGAGAGATTGATTGATTGATTATAATAATATACTTGTTATATCCCTCTGTTTCTTTGAGGACTCCCAATATCCAGGCTTTTGGGGGAAGAGCAGAACAGCACAGTTTCAGAGTCGCCTTGCATGCACCTGAATGCAGCAGGCTATCATTAAAAGTTCAGCCTTTTGATACAGGTAGGAATGGCAACCCCAAATCTCACACATGCCTTGTGTGGACTATGATTATTTTGAGTCATGTCCATCCATAACCCATCTGGTTTGGGTGACAGCAAGCGTACTCTGGACAGAGCATCGGAATTGGGCACCAAACAGCAAGGTTAGCTGCTCCAAGGCTTGTTTTCAACAGGGCAGCCATTCTGTCTTATGGATTCCAGAGATTGACGTGCTTTTTCCACCAGACATTCCCAAAGAGAAGCCGCAAAGCGCAGGCAGTGTTTTTGTTTCTATTTTTCCTCAATCTTTAGTGAACTAGCTAGTAAACTGCATGACCATCTCCAAATTGTAGCAAGAGACTGCATGAATTGTTTCGTGAAATAGGCCTTGCATTGGATCCAGCCAAATATCTTTACCAAATAGGGGAGGACTGACTTACTTACTTAGGCGATCCCTTATTGTCCGAGTAGGATTGTCTTCCAAAATTGGTGGGTCCGTAGGTGACTGTGGAGCCCTATTCTTGACCTGCATGTTCTCCAGCAGTGAGGGCATTGGTTTCCAGATGGAGGGTGGCCCCGGTCAGGGTTGGCTCGACACACCTTCCTCTTGGCACATTTCTCTCTTTTGCCCTCCATTCATGCCTCTTCAAATTCTACAGCACTGCTGGTCACAGCTGACATCCAGCTGGAGCACTCAAGGATCAGGGCTTCCCATTTCTCAGTGACTATGCCAGAGTTTTTAAAGCCCATCTTTACATCTCTTTTCCTGCCCATCAATATTTTGTTTTCCATTCTTGAGTTCGGAGTAGAGCAACTGCTTTGGGAGACGGTGGTTGGGCATCCAGACAACGTGGCCGGTCCAGCAGAATTGATGGCGGAGGACCATCGCTAGTGGTTTTTGCTTCTTCCAGCATGCTGATATTTTTCCGCTTGTCTTCCCAAGAGATTTGCAGGATTTTTCGGAGGCAATGCTAATGGAATCGTTCTAGGAGTTGCATGTGATGTCTATAGATAGTCCACATCTCACAGGGTTGGGAGGACAATAGCTTTATAAACAAGCACCTTGTATCCCTACGGATGTCCCGGTCCTCAAACACTCTCTGCTTCATTTGGGAAAATGCTGCACTTGCAGAGCTCAGGCGGTGTTGTATTTCGATGTCAATGTTGACTTTGGTAGAGAGGTGGCTGCCAAGGTAGCAGAAATGGTCAACATTTTCTAATGTTTCACTATTAAGCTGTATTTCTGGCATTGGAGAAGGATTGGCTGGAAGAGCACTTTGGTTTTCTCAATGTTCAACGATAGGCCAAGCTTCTTGTATACTTCCGCCAAGGTGTTTAGAGTGGCTTATAGGTCTTCTTCTGAATGCACACAGACCTTTACCAAATAGGGGAGGAAGACACCATGGCTTGAGCGTCTTGTTCGAATGCATCATTCTAAGCTTTTCATAAAACACTCCCATTTATTTATTCCTTTGACTCACGTAACGGAGATTTGGGCCTACTGATGGAATACCGGTTGCACTCTCACTTCCAAATACAACCCATTGGGTATATTTGATTCCCTTCCTCTTCCCCTGAGCATATGTTGAGCTAACGAAATACAGTTATTTGGGGAGGGAAATGGGAGGGAGCGTGGGAATGGGGAAGGGTTGAAGGACGCGAATGATCGGAATATATGTTGGAATTTATACGGAAGAATGTTATTTAAAATGAATTAAAATTTCAAAAAATTGATATAATTTGTATTTACTCCCATTGGGCTTTTGTATATCTATATTTTAAAGAAGTGATATATGCCGTGAACGAGTCTCTTTCATTCAGCTTTTAAGGTAAAGCTATTTGTTTTGTTTAGGATTCAGTCACAAAGTGCACAAATTAATGTTGTGTTGCCATCTGGATCTGCAATGCCATGTCATGCAGTTTGGAACTGCATTATTTGGTTAGTGTTGACCCATGAAATACATTATATGGTCAGTGTAGACCTACATGGTGCATTATAGGGTGAGTGTCGAACCATATAATGCATTATAGGGTTAGTGTCAACCCATATAATGCACTATAGAGACAGTGTAGACTCATATAGTGCATTATAGAGTCAATGTATGCTCATATAATGCATTATAGGATCAGTGTAGACTCGTATTAAGGCACTATAGGGATATTGTACACTCATATAATCCACTATAGGGATAATGTAGACTCATATAATGCACTATAGGGACAATGTAGATTCATATAGTGCATTACAGAGTCAGTTTATACTCATATAGTGCATTATAGGGGCAGCGAAGATTCATATAATGCATTATAGGTCAGTGTAGACCCATATAATGCACTAAAGGGACAGTGTAGACTCATATAATGTATTATAGGGATAATGTAGACTCATATAGTGCATTGTAGAGTCAGTGTAGACCCATATAATGCACTAAAGGGATAATGTAGATTCATACAGTGCATTATAGAGTCAGTGCATACTCATATAGTGCATTATAGGGCCAGTGTAGACTCATATAGTGTATTACAGAGTTACTGTATATTCATATAATGCATTATAGGACCAGCGTAGATTCATATAATGCATTATAGGCCAGTTTAGGCTCATATTATGCACAATATGGCCAGCGTAGATTCATATAATGCATTATAGGTCAGTGTATGCTCCTATAATACACTATAGGGCCAGCGTAGACTCATATAATGTATTATAGGATCAGTGTAGACTCCTATGATGCACTATAGGGATAATGTAGACTCATATAATGCACTATAGGGATAATGTAGATTCATATAGTGCATTATAGTCAGTATGCATTACAGAGTCAGTGCATACTCATATAGTGCATTATAGGGCCAGTGTAGACTCATATAATGCATTATAGGATCAGTGTAGACCCGTATGATGCACTATATGGATAATGTAGGTTCATATAATGCACTATAGGGACAGTGTAGATTCATATAGTGCATTATAGTCAGTATGCATTACAGAGTCAGTGCATACTCATATAGTACATTATAGGGCCAGCATAGATTTATATAATGCATTATAGGTCAGTGTAGGCTCATATAATGCATTATAGGGACAGCGCAGACCCATACAATGCATTATAGGGACAGCATAGATTCATATAATGCATTATAGGTCACTGTAGGCTCATATAATGCTTGAGAGGGACAGTGTAGACTCATATAATGCATTATAGGATCAGTGTTGACTCATGTAATGCACTATAGGGACAGCGTAGACCCTTACAATGCATTACTGGGTCAGTGCCAATGCATATAATGTAATTCAACTACACTGAACTGCATCATATGGGTCTACACTGACTATATAATGCAGTTCCAAACTGCATTATATGTCAGTACGGATCCAGCCGTTGTCCTAGAGGGCACCAGGTTAGAGAAAAGGATAGGCAAAAATACATAAAAAGGAGAACCCACAGAAACTGCAATGGAAAAGGCTGGTGTTGGGAAGGGGATCCAAGGAAAGCTCCAATTTTGCCAGCAGCCAGACAGCATCTGCTTGTATCTGCAATGCACTAATCCTAATCCTAAAAGCATTCCTTCCCAGCTCTCGACTCGTTCCACCCGACCCACAGATGCTGGCCTTTCGTGGCTGAACCTGCCTTCCAAACAGACAAACAATGCCCAGACGCTGAACTTTTGCTGTCGTCGGCTGCAATTTCCCGGTTTAAGAGGGGCTTAATAATCGCCTGAAATGGACAACTCATTAAGATAAGACTCAACAAAAAGAGCCAATCCGATTAGCGTCGCTGGGCAAATTTGTTAACTGCTTCAAAATGATACCATCACCGTCCCCTCTTTCAGGTCTCGGCAGTACGACATAATCATACATAAATATTCATCTCAGTTAACTGGAACACTCAAGCAACTGGCTAAAAAATTGAAGAAAAATTGATATATATATATATATATATAGAGAGAGAGAGAGAGAGAGAGAGAGGAAGCTAAAAATCAAGGTATGTATGTATGTTGGTTTGTCCCACAATGGCTCCTTCATGGATTAGTGGATCTGGACCAAATCTGGCCCACAGACCCTTTGATGCTGAAAATTGGCGGTTTTTCAAAGCACCGCGGATCCCGAGGGATGCCTGGCAAGCTTCACTATCCAAGGATGTTTTGAGTCAGGAATCGGGAAGCTCAACAGGTTGAAGGCAAATGACAGAGACTTTATTCTGTCAATCTGCACAAAGGGGACAAGTGTAAAAGGATGATAACCATAAACAGGCATTTTTATACATGAAGATTCTCATGAATCAACATTGCTATGTTTTGAAACTCCCTCCCTTTCCCCTGATTGGTTGTCGCTGAGAAGCCAGCTGGCGTTCTCCAGGCCTCTGATTGGTCAGGAGGCAGGTCCTAGCCGGTGCACACCCTGATTGGAGGAAGCAGTGGTGACGTAGGCGGGGATCTCCTCCCAGCTGGCTTCCAATAGGCCGGTGGAGGTAGTCTTGGGGGAGATGTCTCCAGAGGCTATGCCAGCATTTCTCAACCTGGGGGTCGGGACCCCTGAAGGGATCACAAGAGGGCTATTAATGGGGTCTCCGAAGACCATAAGAAAACACAGTATTTTCTGTTGGTCATGGCGATTCTGTGTGGGAAGTTTGGCTCAATTCTATCGGTGGGGTTCAGAATGTTCTTTGATTTTAGGTGAGCTATAAATCCCAGCAACTACAACTTCCAAATGTCAAGGTCTATTTCCCCCAAACTCCACCACTGTTAACATTTAGGCATATTGAGTATTGGTGCCATGTTTGGTCCAGATCCATCACTGATTGCTGGGATTTATGGTTCACCTACAATCAAAGAGCCTTCTGAACTCCACCAGCGATAGAATTGGGCTAAACTTCCCACACAGAACTGCCATGATCAACAGAAAGTACTCTTGTTTTCTAATGTTCTTTGGCAACCCCTTTGATACCCCCGGCAACCCCCACAGGGGTCCCAACCCCCAGGTTGAGAAACATTGGTTTAGGGACTTATAAGCTAAAGCCAGCACTTTGGAAGGGTAAGGTGTATGAAGAAAAGAATGGAAGAAAGAAATAGAGAAGGAACGAAGGGAAAGATGTATGAAGGAAAGGATGGAAGAAGGAAGGAAGAAAGGAAGGAAGGAAGGAAGGGGAAGGTCTATGAAGGAAAGGATGGAAGAAGGAAGGAAGGAAGGAAGGAAGGAAGGAAGGAAGGGGATGGTGTATGAAGGAAAGAATGGAAGAAGGAAATAGAAAAGGAAGGAAGGAAGCAAGGAAGGAAGGAAGGAAGGAGAAAGTTATGAAGGAAAGAATGGAAGAAGGAAATAGAAAAGGAAGGAAGGAAGCAAGGAAGGAAGGAAGGAAGGAGAAAGTTATGAAGGAAAGAATGGAAGAAGGAAATAGAAAAGGAAGGAAGGAAGGAAGGGGATGGTGTATGAAGGAAAGAATGGAAGAAGGAAATAGAAAAGGAAGGAAGGAAGCAAGGAAGGAAGGAAGGAAGGAGAAAGTTATGAAGGAAAGAATGGAAGAAGGAAATAGAAAAGGAAGGAAGCAAGGAAGGAAGGAAGGAAGGAAGGAAGGAGAAAGTTATGAAGGAAAGAATGGAAGAAGGAAATAGAAAAGGAAGGAAGGAAGGAAGGGGAAGGTGTATGAAGGAAAGAATGGAAGAAGGAAATAGAAAAGGAAGGAAGGAAGGAAGGAAGGAAGGAGAAAGTTATGAAGGAAAGAATGGAAGAAGGAAATAGAAAAGGAAGGAAGGAAGGAAGGGGATGGTGTATGAAGGAAAGAATGGAAGAAGGAAATAGAAAAGGAAGGAAGGAAGCAAGGAAGGAAGGAAGGAAGGAGAAAGTTATGAAGGAAAGAATGGAAGAAGGAAATAGAAAAGGAAGGAAGGAAGCAAGGAAGGAAGGAAGGAAGGAAGGAGAAAGTTATGAAGGAAAGAATGGAAGAAGGAAATAGAAAAGGAAGGAAGGAAGGAAGGGGAAGGTGTATGAAGGAAAGAATGGAAGAAGGAAATAGAAAAGGAAGGAAGGAAGGAAGGGGAAGGTGTATGAAGGAAAGAATGGAAGAAGGAAATAGAAAAGGAAGGAAGGAAGGAGAAAGTTATGAAGGAAAGAATGGAAGAAGGAAATAGAAAAGGAAGGAAGGAAGGAAGGGGATGGTGTATGAAGGAAAGAATGGAAGAAGGAAATAGAAAAGGAAGGAAGGAAGCAAGGAAGCAAGGAAGGAAGGAGAAAGTTATGAAGGAAAGAATGGAAGAAGGAAATAGAAAAGGAAGGAAGGAAGCAAGGAAGGAAGGAAGGAAGGAAGGAGAAAGTTATGAAGGAAAGAATGGAAGAAGGAAATAGAAAAGGAAGGAAGGAAGGAAGGGGAAGGTGTATGAAGGAAAGAATGGAAGAAGGAAATAGAAAAGGAAGGAAGGGGAAGGTGTATGAAGGAAAGAATGGAAGAAGGAAATAGAAAAGGAAGGAAGGAAGGAGAAAGTTATGAAGGAAAGAATGGAAGAAGGAAATAGAAAAGGAAGGAAGGAAGGAAGGGGATGGTGTATGAAGGAAAGAATGGAAGAAGGAAATAGAAAAGGAAGGAAGGAAGCAAGGAAGGAAGGAAGGAAGGAGAAAGTTATGAAGGAAAGAATGGAAGAAGGAAATAGAAAAGGAAGGAAGGAAGCAAGGAAGGAAGGAAGGAAGGAAGGAAGGAGAAAGTTATGAAGGAAAGAATGGAAGAAGGAAATAGAAAAGGAAGGAAGGAAGGAAGGGGAAGGTGTATGCAGGAAAGGATGAAAGAAGGAAATAGAAAAGGAAGGAAGGAAGGGGAAGGTGTATGAAGGAAAGGATGGAAGAAGGAAATAGAAAAGGAAGGAAGGAAGGAAGGGGAAGGTTATGAAGGAAAGAATGGAAGAAGGAAGGAAGGGGAAGGTGTATGAAGGAAAGAATGGAAGAAGGAAATAGAAAAGGAAGGATGGAAGAAAAGGAAGGAAGGGGAAGGCGTATGAAGGAAAGAATGGCTCTTTTCACATTCAGCTGGCTGTGAAGGGGCGGTCCTTAGCCCTTTCCTATCGCTCACTGCGCAGGCGCTTCCAACATCCGGGCCTCCCCTCCCCTGGCATCCCTGAGTCCCTCAACAAAGATGGCGCGCGAAGCACCCTCAAAGAACAATTCCCCCAGGAAAGAAAGAGCTCGCCCTACCCTTGAGTGCAGTTGCCCTTTCAAGGGCGGCTGCGTCGGCTTCAAGATGGCCGACGGGCTTTTCCAAAATGGCGCTCAGCTCCACAGCGGATTATAGAGAGCTGATTGCCTAAAACTCTATTATTACTATTAATTATTTAGACTGGATGGCCATCTGTCAGGGACCCTTTTGTACTTTTCCTGGTTGGACAGGGTGGTCTCTATGTTTCAGTGAGTCTATGATTCTCGAGCCCCTCCTCCTTCCCCGCCCACTTTTGCCACATCGATTCCCTCAACAAAGATGGCGCCCGAGGCGTTTCTGGAGAGGGAAGAGGGCACGCGGCCTAAGGCGGTCTGCGGCTGCCCTTCTGAGGGCGGCTTCGTTGGCTTCGGGAAGATGGCGTCGGGCTGAGTGGCGGTTTGAATTCCGAGCCCGCCGCCAAAGTCGGGAGCAGAGCAGCCCGGGCCACCGGCGGAGGAGCCGCAGCCGCCCGCTCTCGTCCCCTCTCTCTCTCCCTCCGCCATGGACTCCCTCCCGGCGGAGGACCCCACCTTGCCCTTGGGCTTCAACGGCAGGTGAGGACGAGGGCGGGTTTGGCCCTCAAAAGGCGCTAGGCCGCGAAAAAGGGGGGGGGGGAGGGGGGAATTAACTCCTTCGGGCCCAAGACTGAATTCCAGTCGGAGGACAAAGAAGCAGGCGTGAGAGAAGAGAAGTCTTTCCAAGGGAAGGGAAATGGGTTCAGTAGAGCCTCCAGGCATAGGCGCAGTCTACCTGAGAGTAACATAGTATTATACAATAGAGCGTCCAGACACAGGCACAGTCTACCTGAGACTTGGATTGGTTTGCTTTTAGTATATAATGTAATAGAATATGAAACTAATAATACAATATAATAATAGATAACAATAATAATATTGCAATATAATAATACAATACTACTGGTACTTACTTAGGCTATCCTTTGTTGGCCGAGTATTCTTGTGGATCCGCAGGTGCCTGTGGAGCCCTATTCTTATTTCTTATTTATTTATTTACTTACTTTGCTTGTATACCGCAGTTTCTCAGCCCGTAGGCGACTCAACGCGGTTCACAACAAGAGCAAAAAAGTCAATCGTACAACATACAATATTTAAAACCCTTAACAGCCTAGTATACAAATAATGACACATCAATAACAACACATTAGCATCTCGTAACTAAAATCGTGATCCAATTCGTCATCCATAAATCCGTTCCTATATTCATCGTTCAATTGCACTATTTATCTGAACGCCTGTTCAAACAGCCAGGTTTTTAGTTTTCTTCAAAACACGATTAACGAAGGGGCTGATCTAATGTCCATGGGAAGGGCGTTCCACAGCCGAGGGGCCACCAAAGAAGGCCCTGTCCCTCGTCCCCGCCAGCCATGCTTGCGATGCAGGCGGGATTGAGAGCAGGACCTCCGCAGAAGATCTTAAAGTCCTGGTGGGTTCATAGGCAGAGATACGTTCGGATAGGTAGCTTGGGCCAGAACCGTTTAGGGCTTTATAGGCCAACGCCAGCACTTTGAATTAAGCCCGGTAGCAAATCGGCAGCCAGTGGAGCTGGTGCAGCAAGGGAGTTGTATTCTTGACCTGCATCTTCTCCCACAGTGAGGGCATTGGTTTCCAGGTGGACGGTGGTCCCGGTCCTCGGGGTTGGCTTGACGCACCTTCCTCTTGGCATGTTTCTTTCTTTTGTCCTCCATTTGTGCCTCTTCAAATTCTGCAGCACTGCTGGTCACAGCTGACCTCCAGCTGGAGACTTGTCCACAGCTGTGTAGACTTGTCCATAGCTTACTCATTGTCCGAGTAGGATTGTCTTCCAAGATCAGTGTCCTGGCGGTGGGTCCGTAGGTGACTGTGGAGCCCTATTCTTAATCTGCATGTTCTCCCGCAGTGAGAACATTGGCTTCCAGGTGGAAGACGGTCCCGGTTGGGGTTGGCTTGACGCGCCTTCCTCTTGGAACATTTCTCCCTTTCTCCCTCCATTCGTGCCTCTTCAAATTCTGCAGCACTGCTGGTCACAGCTGACCTCAAGCTGGAGACTTGTCCACAGCTGTGTAGACTTGTCCATAGCTTACTTACCTACTTAGATGAGCCCTCATTGTCCGAGTAGGATTGTCTTCCAAGATCAGTGTACTGGCGGTGGGCCCGTAGGTGACTGTGGAGCCTTATTCTTAATCTGCATGTTCTCCTGCAGTGAGAACATTGGCTTCCAGATGGAAGACAGTCCTGGTTGGTGTTGGCTTGATGAGCCTTCCTCTTGGCACATTTCTCTTTTTCGCCCTCCATTCGTGCCTCTTCAAATTCTACAGGACTGCTAGTCACAGCTGACCTCCAGCTGGAGCGCTCAAGGGCCAGGGCTTCCCAGTTCTCAGTGTCTATGCCAGAGTTTTTAAGGTGGCTTTGAACCCATCTTTAAATCTCTTTTCCTGCCCACCAACATTCCGTTTTCAGTTCTTGAGTTCAGAGTAGAGCAACTGCTTTGGGAAACGGTGATCAGGCATCCGGACAACGTGGCCGGTCCAGCGGAGTTGATGGCGGAGGACCATCGCTTCAGTGCTGGTGGTCTTTGCTTCTTCCAGCACGCTGACATTTGTCCGCTTCTCTTCCCAAGAGATTTGCAGGATTTTTCGGAGTCAGCGCTGATGGAATCATTCTAGGACTTGCATGTGACGTCTGTAGACAGTGCATGTTTCGCAGACATATAGCAGGGTTGGGAGGACAATAGCTTTATAAACAAGCACCTTGGTATCCCTACGGGTGTCCTGGTCCTCAAACACTCTCTGCTTCATTCAGAAAAATGTTGCACTCGCAGAGCTCAGGCGGTGTATTTCGGTGTCGATGTTGACTTTTGTGGTGAGGTGGCTGCCAAGGGTGCGAAAATGGTCAACATTTTCTAATGTTACACCATTAAGCTGTATTTCTGGCATTGGAGAGGGGATGGCTGGTGACTGCTGGAAGAGCACTTTGGTTTATCAATGTTTAATGACAGGCCAAGCTTCTCGTAAGCTTCTGCGAAGATGTGTAGAGTAGCTTGTAGGTCTTCTTCTGAATGCGCACAGACGTCGTTGTCATTAGCGTACTGGAGTTCTATAACGGATGTTGTTGTAATCTTGGTTTTGGCTTTCAGTCTGCTGAGGTTAAATAGCTTGCCATCTGGAACACGGCCAGACAGCCCGGAAAACTCACAGCAACCCATTGATGCCAGCCATGAAACCTTTGACAACACAGTGTTACTCCTGTTTCATTGTGCTGTTCTTACTTTGAAAATAGTGGCCATCCTCCAGAATCGTCATTTTTGTGGTTGCACAAACTATTGTTGACTTGGCTGAGACTCGATGATGAGATAGTCTTTGAAAAACTAGAGGAAAATGTCCTGCAGGAGACGTCCCTCCTGCAAAGTTTTTGCAGTTTAATACACTTTCCCCATGTTTTTTTAAATGATAGAACCAATTAAGAAATGACATTTATAACCCAGGAACAAAAATCACGTTCCATAGTATTATGTGTCCTTTCTTCTTTCTTCCCAGTGTCAACTTTTCCCAACTTCCAGATGTCTCTGGAGACGAGATTCGCATTCATCTGGGAAGTGGAGGAGGAGGAGGTAAAGCTGCACGTCCGTTCTTAAGCTATTGGTCTATTAAAAAAGAAAATGTGAAGCATAATACAATATACAGGCAAGTAAAAAGTGGGTGCTACAAATAATATATGAAAGCTGACTGTCACAGCCTGGGGATCACAACCATACACAATGAAGACATCTGTCCTCTGATGATGACCTGGGAAGGAATCCCACTGGAGCATTGCAGCACACCCAAATACCTGGGAGCTACCCTGCACCGTGCTCTGACTTACAAGAAGCACTGCTTGAATATCAAGCAAAAAGGTCTGTGCTAGAAATAATATACCAAAGCAGACTGGCACAACCTGGGGATCACAACCAGACACAGTGAAGACATCTGCTCTTGCGCTATGCTACTCTGTTTCAGAATACGCGTGCCCAGTGTGGAATACATCTCACCACATTAAAACAGTGGATGTGGCTCTTAATGAGATATACCAGATTATCACAGGATGGCTACACCCAACTCCACTGGAGAAATTACACTATTTAGCCGGTATTGGGAAGTAGCAGCCAATAATGAAAGGACCAAGGCAGTGACATCTCCAGCCCATCCTCTGTTCAGGTATCAGCCAGCAAGCCAACTCCTTAAATCAAGAAATGGCACCCTAAGGTTTACAGAGATACTTTCAGGAACACCTCAGCAAGCAAGAGTCCAAAAGTGGCAGGCGAAAACCCAAATCCTCAATCAGTGCCTAAAACCAGATGAGAAACTCCCTACTGCGCACACAGAAGTCTGGGCAACCTGGAAAGCGCAGAATAGACTGCTCTGGCACCACGAAATGCAGAGCTTACCTTAAGGAATGGGGCCACAAAGTGGAGTCCACGACATGTGAGTGACGAGAAGAGCAAACCACAGACCACCTGTTACAATGTAGCCTGAGCCCTGCCATGTCCACAATGGAGGATCTTCTCACAGTGACACCAGAGGCACTCCAAGTGGCCAGCTTCTGGTCAAAGGAAATTTAGTATAATAAAAATACTAAGTTTTTAATTTTGTGGTTGTTTTAATACAATTTGGTTGTGACACAATAAAT
This sequence comes from Anolis sagrei, assembly GCF_037176765.1. Lineage (NCBI taxonomy): Eukaryota > Metazoa > Chordata > Lepidosauria > Squamata > Anolidae > Anolis > Anolis sagrei. The sequence continues at coordinate 14,492,858 of NC_090031.1, read as the reverse complement.
AAATAAACACTCTCTTTCCATTGCCTTCTCCTTTGCGTAGGGTTGCCAGATGTGGCGGAAGACACCGTGTCACCCACCAGAGCGCGGTCAATGAAGGACTTTGAAAATGTAAGTGTCCGAGTCATGACCTCGTGACTAGGAATGCAAGTGGGTCATACTGTTGTTGATTGACGTTGGCCCTTCCTGGTTCGTGACACAACAAAAAAGCAGTGGGGAAAAGAAGGCTATAGACAAGAAATGGAAACAACTACGTAATTACGACACCCTCCTTTTCCTAGGATTGTGCATCTCATTCCTATTATTCTCTCTAATCACCTGGGCAAATTTAAATATTTGTATCTATAATAATAATAGAGTAAAATAATAAATGTAATAATAATAAATAGAGTAAAATAACAGATGTATTCATAATAGAGCAAAATAACATAAAAGTAATAATAGTAACAGAGTGAAATAATACATGTAATAATAAAATTAAATAGAGTAAAATGATAAGCGTAATAATAACAATAATAGAGGAAAATGATAAATGTAATAACAATAATGGGGAAAGCCTGGCTCGAGAGCAGTACATGTGAAAAAGATCTTGGAGTCCTCGTGGACAACAAGTTAAACATGAGCCAACAATGTGATGTAGCAGCAAAAAAAGCCAATGGGATTTTGGAATGCATCAATAGGAGCCTAGTGTCTAGATCTAGGGAAGTCATGCCTTGGTTAGACCACACCTGGAATATTGTGTCCAATTCTGGGCACCACAATTCAAGAGAGATCTTGACAAGCTGGAAAGTGTCCACAGGAGGGCGACTAAAATGATCAAGGGTCTGGAGAACAAGCCCTATGAGGAACAGCTTAAAGAGCTGGGCATATTTAGTCTGAAGAAGAGATGGCTGAGGAGATATGATAGCCATGTATAAATATGTGAGAGGAAGTCACAGGGAGGAGGGAGCAAGCTTGTTTTCTGCTTCCCTGGAGACTAGGACACAATGGAGCAATGGCTTCAAACTACAAGAAAGGAGATTCCATCTGAACATGAGGAAGAACTTCCTTACTGTGAGAGCCATTCAGCAGTGGAACTCTCTGCCCCGGAGTGTGGTGGAGGCTCCTTCTTTGGAAGCTTTTAAACAGAGACTGGATGGCCATCTGTTGGGGGTGCTTTGAATGCAACATTCCTTCTTGACAGAGGGTTGGACTGGATGGCCCATGAGGTCTCTTCAACTCTTATCATTCTATGATTCTATAATAAATAGAGTAAAATAATAAATGTAATAATAACAATAATAAATAGAGAAAAATAAATATAATAGTAATACATAGAGTAAAATAATAAATGTAGTAATAATAACAACAGAGTAAAATAATAAATGTAATAATAATAAGAAATAGAGAAAAATAAATGTAATAGTAATAAATAGAGTAAATTAATAAATGTAATAATAACAATAATAAATAGAGAAAAATAATAGTAATAGTAATATGTAGAGTAAAATAATAAATGTAATAATAATAAATAGAGATAAATAAATGAAATAGTAATAAATAGAGTAAATTAATAAATGTAATAATAATAATAAATAGAGAAAAATAAATGTAATAGTAATACATAGAGTAAAATAATAAATGTAATAATAATAACAGAGTAAAATAATAAATGTAATAATAATAATTACAATAATAATGTTGGAGGAAAGTTCTGAGAGTGCCTTGGACTGCGAGAAGATCCAACCAGTCCATCCTCCAGGAAATAAAGACCGACTGCTCACTGGAGGGAAAGATACTAGAGACAAAGTTGAAGTACTTTGGCCACATCATGAGGAGACAGGAAAGCCTAGAGAAGACAATTATGCTGGGGAAAGTGGAAGGCAAAAGGAAGAGGGGCCGACCAAGGGCAAGATGGATGGATGGCATCCTTGAAGTGACTGGACTGACCTTGAGGGAGCTGGGGGTGGTAACGGCCGACAGGGAGCTCTGGCGTGGGCTGGTCCATGAGGTCACGAAGAGTCGGAGACGACTGAACGAATGAACAACAACAACAATAATAATAAATAGAGAAAAATAAATATAATAGTAATAAATAGAGTAAAATAATACATGTAATAATAATAACAACAGAGTAAAATAATAAATAACCTTGACTCGAGTATAAGCTGAGGGGGGCTTTTTAAGCCTAAAAAAGGGTTGAAATTTGGGTTTATACATGAGTATATACAGTAGTTCAAAACATAAGCAAATACTAGAAGTGTGTCATATTCGGTGACTACTACACAAAGACCTAGGGGTCTGGAACATTAATGTAGTTGTCTGGATTTTTGTTGTTATTATTATTATTATTAATAATAATAATAATAATAATATACTGCTTTTTTCTCTGAAAGAGACTCAAAGTGGCAAACAGTGGTAAAAACAATACAATTTGAAGCCCAAAGACTATAAACATTCAAATAGAATGAAACCTAGTACTCTTTAGAAATGAGTAAGTAATCCCATTGAAAGCATTAAAACCAAGTCACTTTATGGCTCAAGGCGCCTGAAGCAGCTGACCCTACATTAAAACAATACTACTAAACAGAAGATTACCAAAGCATTAAATGCAAACAACTTAAAAGCATTAGAATTAAAGGCGGCCATTGTGTGGCTCCGCATCCAGTTATAAATGGAGGGCCGATCTCCTATCAGACTGAGCCCAGAGGAGGACTTCCTCTGCCATTGTCCTCCATTGTGGGAGACTTAACCTTCCCCCAGGAAGGAGATCAATTACCATCAGCACACAGTAGTGTAAATTTTTAAACAGTGGCATCCATGAAAGATGCGTTCAAATAAAGCAACCACATTGGTTTCCCAACCCTTCCGGCACTTCCCAGCTTTGCTATATGCTTCCTGAACAGAGAAATCTAATACGCTGTTAATAAAACATTGATGCTCTGTAAAACAACAGGGTTCGAGCAGGTATTAAAGTTACACCGGCCTCTCTCACTCCAAGCAGCGTTTCTATACTGATCAGCTTTGTGCTTCACCTAAAGCTGTGTTTCTCAATTTTCCTCTCAATACAATCCCCTTTGGCCGTGCAGTAAGGCACAATCCAAGCACTCCCTACAGATGGCCATCCAGCCACTGCTTCAAAACCTTCAAAGCAAACTAGGATTTCCCTCGATCTGCTAAGTTGAACTGCTAGGTTGGCAGGAGCTGGGCTAACAGTGGGAGCTCACCCCATCCTGTGGATTCAGACGGCTGACCTTCAGGTCAGCTGTTCAACAGCACAATGGTCTAACCCAGTGGTTCTCAACCACGACATGCAAACGTGGTGAAGTCCGTATGTCATGGGATCTTTCTCCTCTCTCGTATTTATTTATTTATGACATTTATATGCTGCCCTTCTCACGCCGAAGGGGACTCAGAGTGGCTTACAAGTTGTATGTAAATACAATATTATTAGCATAACACAATATTAATAACATACATTCCCATATTGTACTGTAATATTATTAGTAATATTACATGTAATCTGAAATATATAATTATTGTATTATATTGTATTATTATTATATTGTATTATATTATAATATTATTAGCAATATTTTATGTGTATACAATATATTATATTATAAGCACAGCACAATATTAGGATTGTATATTACTATATTGTAATACACCACTATACTGTAATATTATTAGTAATATTGCATATAATATAAAAATATAATTCTTGTATTGTAGTATTATTAGTATTATATTGTATTATCTTATATTATCAATATTATATGTGTATGCAATATATTATATTATACGCACAGCACAATATTAGGAGTATATATTACTATATTGTACTACAGCACTATACTGTAATATTATTAGTAGTATTAAATTTAATATGAAAATACAATTCTTATATTGTATTATTATTGGTGTTATATTGTATTATCAATATTATATGTGTATACAATATATTATATATACGCAACACAATATTGAACTACACCAATATACTGTAATAATATACTGTAATAATACTGTAGTAATATTACATGTAATATGAAAATATAATTCATATATTGTATTATTATTAGTGTTATATTGTATTACAATATAATATTACTATCGATATTATCGTAGCAAATCATCGAGCTGCGGAAAGAGAACTTCAACCTTAAGCTGCGCATATATTTCCTGGAGGAACGCATCCAGCAGAAGTTTGATGGCCCCATCGAAGACATCTACCGAATCGTAGGTATTCCGGATCATTGCACCACACGGGCTTTTGAGAATGTGTGTGCACTCCATCCCCCTCGCTGTTGTGCATTTCTTGCTTCTGATTTTGGCTTGGAAGCAACCTCAAGCTGACTAGAGTCTTAGTTTGGGGGGAAGGAGACATTTTAAATATCACAACTCTGACTGGCTGGCCATTCTGGCTGTTTTGAGCCAAAATGTCAGAGATGGAATTGGCGTGGTGATTGAGAAAAGCAACGTTTGAGTTGTCCTGGTATTTTCTATTATCAGAGCGGGAATTGCCTCTTCTATATTTCCTGATGATACCTTTAGGGTTTCTGCTAGAGGCCCCTTTCACATTGACAATGGACACATATCCCCATTTCTCCCCCCAAAGACATGAGTACAAAAGAACACACCCTATAAACACATTCCCTACAAACACCTATCCCCATTTGTCGCTCCCCCCCCCCTCAAGTGACATGACCACAAGGACTACCTTTGTAATTACAACAGCAAGGTATTTGAGGAAGTTTGAGGAGTGGGTGTTGGGGGCTCTGGGAAGGCTTTCTTGTGTGTTTGGATAGATTTGGTGTGCGTTTTGGGTTCTTAAAACCTATTAAATTTTGGAGATGGGGTTGTTGGGCTTCAGGTGTAGCAAGTGGGGTCTTGAGCAGGTATAGGCAAACCCAGGGGACGAATACGGCACATTGGGTTCTTTTCTCAGGCCCTCCTTTCTCTCACCATCCTATTCTTCTCTCCTTCCTCCTTCCTCCCCTTCCTTCCTTCCTTCCCTACGTCCCTCTTTCACCCTTTCTTCCTCCTTCCTTCCTTTACACTTTTTCATCCTTCCTTCCCTCTTTCCACCCTCCTTACCTCTCTCTCTTACCCCTTCCTTTCTTCCCCTTTTGTCTTCCCTTCTTTCCCTCTTCCCTCCCTCCTTTCCTCTTTCTCTTTCTCCTCCCTTCCTTCCCTTTTGTTTTTTCCTTTCTTCCCTCCCTCCCTCCCTTCCTTCCCTTTTTCTTTTTCCCTCCCTTCCTCTTCCCCTCCCTTCCTTCTCTCCTCCTTACTTCCCTCCTTTCCTTCCTTACATCCCTCCTTTCCTCTCTCTCTTACTCCTTCCTTTCTTCCCTTTTGTCTTTCCTTCTTCCCCTCTTTCTCCTTCCATTCCTTTTGTTTTTCCTTCCCTCCCTCCCTCCATTCCCTTCCTCCCTTCCTTCCTTACATCCCTCTTTCTCCCTTCCTCCTTCTTTTCCACCCTTTCATCCTTCATCCTCTCTTTCTTCCCTCCTTACCTCTCTCTCTTACCCCTTCCTTTCTTCCCTTTTTGTCTTTCCTTCTTTCCATCTTTCTCCTTCCTTTCCTTTTGTTTTTGCTTCTTTCCCTCCCTCCATTCCCTTCCTTCTCTCCTTCCTCCTTCCTTCCCTTCCTTCCTTCCCTACGCCCCTCTTTCTCCCTTCTTTTCCACCCTTTCATCCTTCCTTCCCTCTTTCCTCCCTCCTTTCCTCTTCCTCCTTCCTTCCCTTTTGTTTTTCCTTCTTTCCTTCTACCTCTGAGGATGCTTGCCATAGATGCAGGCGAAATGTCAGGAGAAATGCCTCTAGAACATGGCCATATAGCCTGAAAAAACCTACAACAACCCCCTTCCTTCCTCGCTCCCTCCCTTCTCTCCTTTCTCCTTCCTTCCCACCTTTCCTTCCTTACATCCTTCTTTCTCCCTTCTTTCCATCCTTTCATCCTTCCTTCTATCTTTCTTCCCTCCTTACCTCTCTCTCTTATCCCTTTTGTCTTCCCTTCTTTCCCTCTTTCTCCTTCCTTTCCTTTTGTTTTCCTTCCCTCCCTCCCTCCATTCTCTTCCTTCTCTCCATTCCTTCCTTCCCTACATCCGTCTTTCTCCCTTCTTCCTTCTTTTCCACCCTTTCATCCTTCCTTCCCTCTTTCCTCCCTCCTTATCTCTCTCTTTTTCTCCATTCCTCCATTCCCTTCCTTCCGTCTTTCCTTCCTTCCGTCCATCCATCTTTCCTTCCCTCTTTCCCTTCCTTCTCTTCCTCCCTTCTTTCCTCCTGGGGGATGTTTAGCTGAGAGAAGGGAAGCCAGAGAGGGAACACGAGAACCAGTTTCAAGATTTCAGAGGCTGTCCCATTGATGAGGAGAAGGTGGAGGGGAGAAACAGACTTTCTAGAGATCAGGGCACGAGAGAGCAATGGCTTTAAATGGCGGCAGGGAAAGAGATTCAACTGGAAAGATGAAGAAGGCCTTCCTGTAGAGTGGCCTAGGTTGCCTGGGAGTGTGGTGGAGTCTCCTTCTCTGGAGGGTTTTCCGTCGAGGCTCTTTATTGGGAGTGCTTTGATTGTGCCTCCCTTCATGGCAGGGGGTTGGACTGGATGGCCCTTGGGAGTCTCTTCCAGCTCTAGGATTCTATATCAGGAGTAGGCAAGATGTTTGATTGGCCATGGATAACAGAAAATAGATCTGCCCCATTTAGGGTTGCGTACGTTGGCTCCGCTCCTTGCTATGTTGACGAGAGTAGTGACTCCAGTTGGATTCCTTTTCCCTGACTTCTCTTCTTTTCCTCCTTCTTTTGGTTCTGCTTCCGGCATTAATCTCCAGGCACGGCTTCATTATATTCCATCGCTGCGATGGGCTGTAATAAGAGGGTTTGTGTGACCTTTGTGTGATGTGTAGGATTACTTCTTAAATGACGCTGTTTCGGTGCCGAAATAAAACAATTGCATTAGTCGGAGTCCTAATCAAAGAGCTGCCTTCCCACTTAATCTAAATTGCTTGTTCGGTCTGACTCTCTTATCAGTAAAACAAAAGGTTTCTGAAATTACATTATAATCCTCCCACATCAAACTAACTGTGACAGAAAGATGATTCATGTTAATAGAAGCTGTCTGCTTCTCTTACATGCGTTGCTTCTGGTTCTTTGTTCTGCAAGGCCATCCAGAGCTGCGATCCGATGAAAGTGGAAGGCAGTTCTGCCATTCCCCCCCTTTTCGGCAATATATCCAGCTGTGGATTCCCCAAAAGACATACCAGTAATACATAACTTAACCCAAAGATGGGGAACCAGTATCCCTCTAGATAGTTCAGTGTGCACTTTACCCAAGCCTCTTACTTTTCGCCATTCTGGTAGAAGGCTCTGGATGCCAAAAGAGCAGGCAAACTGGGAGAAATAATAAATATAATAATAATAATAAGAAGAAGAAGAAGAAGAAGAAGAAGAAGAAGACGACTGCAAGAAAGCAGATGAAACAATAGATCACATCCTCAGCTGCTGCAAGAAGATCGCACAGACAGACTACAAGCAGAGGCACAACACTGTTGCTCAGATGATTCATTGGAACTTGTGCCACAAATGCCATCTGCCTGCGACAAAGGACTGGTGGGATCACAAGCCGGAAAAAGTTACAGAAAATGAACACTCTGGGACTTTTGAATTCAGACAGACAGAGTTTTGGAGCATAATACTCCTGTTCTCATGATCGTGTTAAAAAACAAAGTATGGATCGTCGATGTCGCAATCCCAGGTGATAGCAGGATTGCAGAGAAAAGCTGACACGATATGAGGATTTAAAGATCGAACTGCAAAGACTCTGGCACAAGGCAGTGAAAGTGGTCCCAGTGGTGATTGGCACACTGGGTGCAGTGCCTCAAGACCTTGGCCTGCACTTAAACACAATCGGCGCTGACAAAATTACCATCTGCCAGCTGCAAAAGGCCACCTTACTGGGATCTGCACGCATTATTCGCCGATACATCACACAGTCCTAGACACTTGGGAAGTGTCCGATGCGTGATCCAATTCAACAGCCAGCAGAGTTTCTGCTGTGGATTCATCTTGTTGTGTTTCATAATAATAATAATAATAATAATAATAATAATAATAATAATAATGTATAATAAATGTAATAATAGCAATAAAAATAGGGTAAAATAACAACTGTAATAATAATAAAGTAAAATAGTAAATGTAATAACAATAATAATAATAAAGTAAAACAAACAATATAATAGTAACAATAATTTGAGTAAAATAATGAATGTAATAATAATAAATCGAGTAAAATAAGAAATGTAATAATAATAGAGAAAAGTGTTATTAAAATAGATATAATAATAATAACAACAATAAAATAGAGTACAATAATCAATGTAATAATAAGAGTAAAATAATGTAATCATAATAAAGTAAAATAATCAATATAATAATAATAAATAGAGTAAAATAATAAATGTAGTAATTACAATAATAGCGTAAAATGATAACTGTAATAATAGTATATTACAATAATCAATGTAATAATAATAAATAGAGTAAAATAATAGATGTAATAATAATAAATAGAGAAAAATAAATGTATTGATAACAAGAGGCGCTCGGCTGCTGCCACTGGTAGGTGTACACGCTTTCTGGGCCTGCACGCCACACATGCACTCTCTTTGGAAAAAGAGTGCGTGTGTGGCGTACAGGCCCAGAAAGCATGCGCGCCTGTAGCTGAGAGGCTCCTCTAGAGTAAGAGATGCTTGGCTGGCAAGCGTGCATGCTTTCTGGGCCTGTACGTCACACACACACTCCCTTTCCAAGGCAAGGAGGCAAGTGTTGGGAGGTGCACGGCTGCAGGAGCGTGCGCTTTCTCTCCCAGACTACACCATGCTAGCCGGCCATGTACTCTGCAAGGCACATTAAGGAGGCTTCCCACTTCCAGATAAGGAAGAGCGACAACCTCCTGGAAGAGGACAGTAGTTGTCAAGGAATGAGGGTTTCCTTTTTTGTATGCTGGGGGATTAATAAAAAAGATTAAACTGTGATGCCGAAAAGCAGGTCTGGAGCTGGGACCCACTTCCAGTTGCTTTCGTGTCGAGCTGATTTTCGTACCAGGAGGGGGCTTCCCGTTCTGTGCTCCCGGCGCACTGAAACCAACAAAGGAAACGAAAGAAACGAATTCTGCACACTACTCTATTATTCACGTTGTTGGACCATTTCTGGCATTGCAACCTCATTTCCCAGTGAACCTTTCATTGCTAGTTTTTAAGGCTCTTTTAATAGCATCCGGGGGTGGGACGGGGGCTTCTCGATATTAAAACAACCATGCAATTGTTATCTGTGTCTTTCATGACACGCCATTAAGAATACAAGGAGCTGGCAGCCAAGATGACTAGCAAACAGTCTGAAGAGACTGGAACAAAGATAATGGAATTGATGCGGGTTGTGATTTATGAACACTAGATTAAGCTTTCAATCTTTCCCACTTTGATTGAGAGGTGTTTTTAAGTACTGTGTAGATCCGATCTTCCTTCACCTCCAAAGCAGTAGGAAAGTCATGTTCCAAGGGACAGATACGATTGAGAGATGGCGGGGTAATAATGGTGACAACCTCCATATGCGGTGGAGATGTCCAATCGTAGAGAAATGGATACATCCCAGATAAATGATCGGCAGTTGGTTGAAGTTGCCTTTGATACGGTGAACCTATTCACTGGGTCTCTTGAGGGGGACTTGAAGTACCAACAACACAAAGCTTCGAGAGTGGGAAAAGAAAAAATATTTTTTTATTTATTTACGACATTTATATGACGCCCTTCTATATATACATATAATATATTATTTACATAGTACAATATCAGTATTATATATATTGCACCCTCTTGTTATTCTGACCCTCCATTGAAGCCTTATACTCACTTACTTAGGTGATCCCTCATTGTCCAAGTAGGATTGTCTTCCATGATCGGTGTCCTGGCGGTGGGTCCGTAGGTGACTGTGGAGCCCTATTCTTGACCTGCATGTTCTCCCGCAATGAGGGCATTGGTTTCCAGGTGGAAGGTGGTCCTGGTCGGGGTTGGCTTGAAGCTCCTTCCTCTTGGCACGTTTCTCTCTTTCGCCCTCCATTCATGCCTCTTCAAATTCCACAGCACTGCTGGTCACAGCTGAACTCCAGCTGGAGTGCTCAAGGGCCAGGGCTTCCCAGTTCTCAGTGTCTATGCCAGAGTTTTTAAGGTTGGCTTTGAGCCCATCTTTAAATCTCTTTTCCTGCCTGCCAACTTTCAGTTTTCTGTTCTTGAGTTTGGAGTAGAGCAACTGCTTTGGGAGACGGTGGTCGGGCATCCGTACAACGTGGCCGGTCCAACGGAGTTGTTGGCGGAGGACCATCGCTTTAATGCTGGTGGTCTTTGCTTCTTCCAGCATGCTGACATTTGTCCACTTGTCTTTCCAAGAGATTTGCAGGATTTTTCGGAGGCAACGCTGATGGAATTGTTCTAGGAGTTATGTGTGACGTCTGTAGATAGTCCATGTCCCACAGGCATATGGCAGGGATGGGAGGTCAATAGCTTTACAAACAAGCACTTTGGCATCCCCGGTCCTCAAAGACTCTCTGCTTCATTCGGGAAAATGCTGCACTTGCAGAGCTCAGGCGGTGTTGTATTTCAGTGTGAATGTTGACTTTTGTGGAGAGGTGGCTGCCAAGGGAGCGGAAATGGTCAACATTTTCTAATGTTACACCATTAAGCTGTATTTCTGGCATCGGAGAGGAATTGACTGGTGACTGCTGGAAGAGCACTTTGGTTTTCTCGACGTTCAATGACAGGCCGAGCTTCTCGTATGCTTCTGCAAAGGTGTTTAGAGTGGTTTGTATCTTCTGAGTGCACACAGACGACATTGTCATTAGCATATTGGAGTTCTATAACAGATGTTGTTGTAACCTTGGTTTTGGCTTTTTGAAGCCTTATAAGTGCCTATCTGCCCAGGACTCTTATGTGTAATCCTTTCCCGCCTTCTGGTGGACACATCGAGCATTGTGCCCTCTGGGCATTCTGACCCTCCATTGAAGCCTTATAGGCACCTTTTTGCCCAGGTGTGGACAATTTCAGCAGAAAGACGAAACCATGAAAATGAAGAAAATGAAAATGAAAAAAATACCTGGCTACCAGTATTTAAAAAAACCTCTAAAATCATAACAGTCAATAAAGAACAACACTCAAAAAGCAGGGGAATTCCAGGCAAAAATCAACCAGGGACAGCTAATCACCTCTCAACAAAGGATTCCCCCAGGCAGTAAGAAGCTACACCTTGAAACTGCAAGGTCATTACATTTATTTATTTATTTATTTATTTATTTATTTACTTTGCTTATATACCGCTGTATCTCAAGCCCGAAGGCGACTCACGGCGGTTCACAAACAGTAAAAACAGTAGAAACAGCAGTGGTTCCATACAACATATAACAATTGACTTAACACATTATCCATAAATTACCAATAAGCAATTACAATGCACAATTATTACAAAAAACAACCGTACCCAATCTTCTCATCATCCAAGCGTAGTCCAGGTTCGTCGTCCATTGTTCCATTCCTATGTTCCATTACCAGATTGCACTAAATTACTCAAACGCCTGCACAAACATCCAGGTCTTCACCTTTTTGCGGAATACCATTAGAGATGGTGCTAGTCTAATGTCCGTAGGAAGGGCGTTCCACAGCCGAGGAGCCACCACCGAGAAGGCCCTATCTCTCGTCCCCGCCAGCCGAGCTTGAGAAGCAGGCGGGATCGAGAGCAGGGTCTCCCCGGAAGATCTCAAACTCCTGGTGGGTTCATAGGCAGAGATGCGGTCAGATAGGTAGCTTGGGCCGGAACCGTTTAGGGCTTTAAAGGCCAACGCCAGCACTTTTTACATGCTAATCAAGATGGTCAATTAAAACATTCACACCTACCTCCAGGCCAAGAGTTCTTTCCTCCATCCTGGACGTTATTTCACAGATAACTAAACTCCATTTTTTCTGGTTTCCAACATTCACAACCTCTGAGAATGCCCGCCATAGATGTGGGCGAAACGTCAGGAGAGAATGCTTCTGGAACATGACCAGACAGCCTGAAAAACTTACAACAAGTCAGTGATTCCAGCCATGAAAGCCTTCGACAATACTTTGAGAGTTATATTCATTAGCAGAATTTTTGTCCATTTTATTTATTTATGTACGACATTTATATACCGCCCTTCTCACCCCGAAGGGGACTCAGAGCGGCTTACAAGTAAATACAATATATTGTTAGCATAGCACAATATCATACATTCCCATATTGTACTATACGACTATACTGTAATATTATTAGTAATATTACATGTCATATGGAATATATATGTATTATATTGTATTATTATTAATATTATATTGTATTATATTATAATATTATTATCAATATTATATGTGTATACAATATATTATTAGCACAGCATAATATTAGTATTATATATTACTATATTGTATTATGCCACTTTACTGTAATATTATTAGTAATATTGCATGTAATATAAAATATAATTCTTATATTGTATTATTATTATATCGTATTACATTATAATATTATTATCAATATTATATGTGTATACAATATATTATTAGTACAGAACAATATTAGTATTATATATTACTATATTGTACTATACCACTATACTGTAATATTATTAGTAATATTACATGTAATATGGAATATATATTTATTATATTGTATTATTATTAGTATTATATTGTATTATATTATAATATTATTAGCAATATTATATGTGTATACAATATATTATGAGCACAGCATAATATTAGTATTATATATTACTATAATATATTATACCACTATACTGTAATATAAATATACTGTAATATACTGTAATATACTGTAATATAAATGCGGAAGACTGCTCCAACTTCCGTACAGTGGCCCTTATTTCTCATGCCAGTAAGGTAATGCTTAAGATCCTGCAAGGAAGACTCCAGCAATACATGGAGCGAGAGTTGCCAGATGTTCAGATGCCAGATGCTGGGTTTAGAAAAGGCAGAGGAACGAGAGACCAGATTGCCAATATCAGCTGGATAATGGAGAAAGGCAGGGAGTTTCAGAAAAATATCTGTTTCTGTTTTATTGACTATTCTAAAGCCTTTGACTGTGTGGATCATAATAAATTGTGGCAAGTTCTTGGTGGGATGGGCATACCAAGCCACCTTCCCTCTCTCCTGAGGAATCTGTACAAGGACCAAGGAGCCACAGTCAGAACTGACCACGCAACAACAGACTGGTTCAAGATTGGGAAAGGCGTACGGCAAGGCTGCATACTCTCACCCAACCTTTTTAACATGTATGCAGAACACATCATGCGATGTGCGGGGCTTGATGAATGCAAAGCTGGGGTGAAAATTGCTGGAAGAAACATTAACAATCTCAGATATGCAGATGACACCACTCTGATGGCCAAAAGTGAGGAGGAGCTGAGGAGCCTTCTAATCAAGGTGAAAGAAGAAAGCGCAAAAGCCGGGTTGCAGCTAAACATCAAAAAAACCAAGATTATGGCAACAAGAATGATTGACAACTGGGAAATAGAGGGAGAAAATGTGGAGGCCGTGACAGACTTTGTATTTCTAGGCGCAAATATCACTGCAGATGCAGACTGTGGCCAGGAAATCAGAAGACGCTTCCTTCTTGGGAGGAGAGCAATGTCCAGTCTCGATAAAATAGTAAAGAGTAGAGACATCAGACTGGCAACAAAGATCCGCCTAGTCAAAGCCATGGTATTCCCTGTAGTCACCTACGGATGTGAGAGCTGGACCTTAGGGAAGGCTGAGCGAAGGAAGATCGATGCTTTTGAGCTGTGGTGTTGGAGGAAAGTGCTGAGAGTGCCTTGGACTGCGAGAAGATCCAACCAGTCCATCCTCCAGGAAATAAAGCCCGGCTGCTCATTGGAGGGAAGGATACTAGAGACAAAGCTGAAGTACTTTGGCCAAATCATGAGGAGACAGCAAAGCCTAGAGAAGACAATTATGCTGGGGAAAGTGGAAGGCAAAAGAAAGAGGGGCCGACCAAGGGCAAGATGGATGGATGGCATCCTGGACTGACCCTGAAGGAGCTGGGGGTGGTGACGGCCGACAGGGAGCTCTGGCGTGGGCTGGTCCATGAGGTCACGAAGAGTCGGAGGCGACTGAACGAATGAACAACAACAACTGTAATATTATTAGTAATATTGCATGTAATATAAAATATATAGTTCTTTTATTGTATTATTATTATATTGTATTAAATTATAATATTATTATCAATATTATATGTGTATACAATGTAATATATTATTAGCATAGCTCAACATCAGTAATATATTAATACTATATAATAATATATAAGCCTTAAAGTACCAGTTTGAATAGCAGTAAAAGTGCAACAGAAAAATTTTGAACTTTTTAACTAGCGATTTAGCATATTAAAAGAAATCACACTTGAAGTTTATTTCTGTTGGGTGTTTGGGACCCATGTGCCCAAAATTGGTGTTTCCGATCTAGCGCAGTGGTTCTCAAACCTTTTTGGACATGTTGGTTTGGAAATGAAGAGAATACATTGTAAATATATCAACAGACCTTTATTTTCGTACAGATGAAGGTGGTTGGGACTTGGGTGGAGGTGGGTGGGATAATCCTCCAGAGCTGAGCCATCTGGCTGATCTCCACTCCCTGCTTTCCTCTTTTCTAGAACATCGAACTGAAAGTCGAACTGGAAAGCTTGAAACAAGAACTGCAGGAGCGTGAACGGTTGCTTGTCAAGGCTTCGTAAGTGTCACCTCTTTTTTTGCTTCTGACCGCCTCACCATTTGAATGTGTGACAATGTCCTCATAAGATTGTTACCCTCATGTTTTGGTCCAGGGATTCTCCTTAGTAGTCTGCGTTCCAGATGGCATGGCCGATTAGGATTGGGACCCCTGGGGGGTCGTGAGGTGGATGTCAGAGGGGTCTCCAAAGACCATCAGAACACACAGTATTTTCAGTTGTTTATGGGGGTTCTGTGTGGGAAGTTTGGCCCAATTCTATCACTGGTGGGGTTCAGAATGCTCTTTGATTGTAGGTGAGCTATACATCCCTGCAACTACCACTCCCAAATGGCAAGGTCTATTTTTCCCAAACTCCACCAGTGTTCACATTTGGGCATATTGAGTATTCGTGCCAAGTTTGGTCCAGATCCATCATTGTTTGTGTCCACAGTGCTCTCTCGACGTAGGTGAACTACAACTTTAAAACCAAAGGTTAATGCCCACCAAACCCTTCCAATATTTTCTGTTGGTCATGGGAGTCCTGTGTGCCAAGTTTGGTTCAATTCCATCATTGGTGGAGTTCGGAATGCTCTTTGATTGTAGGTGAGCTATAAATCCCTGCAACTACAACTCCCAAATGCCAAGGTCTATTTTCCCCAAACTCCACCAGTGTTCACATTTGGGCATATTGAGTATTCGTGCCAAGTTTGGTCCAGATCCATCATTGTTTGTGTCCACAGTGCTCTCTCGATGTAGGTGAACTACAACTCCAAACTGTATGAACACCAAACCCTTCCAGTGTTTTCTGTTGGTCGTGGTAGTTCTGTGTGCCAAGTTTGGTTAAATTCCATTGTTGGTGGAGTTTAGAATGCTCTTTGATTGTAGGTGAACTATAAATCCCAGCAACTTCAACTACCAAATGTTGAGGTCCATTTCCCCCAAACTCCACCAGTGTTCGCATTTTGGCATATTGAGTATTTGTGCCAAGTTTGGTCCAGATCCATCATTGTTTGAGTCCACAATGCTCTCTGGATGTAGGTGGACTACAACTCTAAAACTCAAGGTCAGTGCCCACCAAACCCTTCCAATATTTTCTGTTCGTTGTGGGAGTTCTTTGTGCTAAATTTGGTTCAATTCCATCATTGGTGG
The DNA here is from genome assembly GCF_037176765.1 of Anolis sagrei. NCBI lineage: Eukaryota > Metazoa > Chordata > Lepidosauria > Squamata > Anolidae > Anolis > Anolis sagrei. The sequence continues at coordinate 14,476,937 of NC_090031.1, read as the reverse complement.
AGTTCAGGATGCTCTTTGATTGTAGGTGAACTATCAATCCCAACAACTACAACTCCCAAATGACAAAATCAACAACAACAACAAAACTTTATTTATATACCGCTCTAACTTACTCCTATATTTGTTTATTGTGTAATAATAAGCCGAAAAGCTCGATTTTCATTGGTAGATGGACATGAAGGTGAGCATTGTTTGGATAGCCTTTTCGTCTATTGATGGCTATCAGTCCTACCCAATTGGCAGGAGCATCCGATGGTGCAATGGGTCAAACCCTTGTGCTGGTTGGAATGCTGACCAAAAGGTTGACGGTTTGAATCCAGGGAGCAGGATGAGCTCCCGTCTGTCAGCTCCAGCTTCTCATGCGGGGACATGAGAGAAGCCTAGAGTAAAATAATGTAAATGTATTAATAATAGAGTAAAATAATAAATGTAATAAAAATAATAATAGGGGCGTAAAATAATAGAAATGTAAAACACCAGATTGTCCCTTGGGCAACGTCCTTGCAGACGGCCAGTTCTCACACACCAAAAGCAACTTGCAGTTTCTCACGTTGCTCCTGACAAACAACCCAATTGTCATTTCCTATCACAGCTTCAAATTTCCTTTCTAAAGAAGAGGTGCATTGTTTCCATAAGAGCTTCATACTCAGGCTTGGACTTGAAAAAAGATTTTGTTGTGGAACCCCTAGAATGCTTTTGCAAAACTCCAGGATTCAGTGGAACACAGTTTGGGATCTGCTGGCTTAGAGGACTCTGTGCTTTGTCTTTGCAGGAAGGCAGTGGAAAGCTTGGCTCAAGGCGGCGATGCTGAGATCCAGCGCCTGAAGGAGGAATCTCATAAGAAAGTCCTGGAAGTAGAAGAGAGCTTGACTAGCAGGATCAACCTTTTGGAAGAAGTGAGTCTCTCGGTTTTGTTGAGCCATTGCCATCTTCGGTGATACTTCCCTACACAAAACGAACCTCCCACCAGCTCTGGCCAGAATAGCAAATGGTTGGGGAAGTTCTTGTCCACCTGTTTCCTATATAATATGGCATGAGGGGAATGCTTTTTGGGCAGAGAGAGTAAAATAATAAATGTAATAAGAATAATAATAGAGTAAAATAATAAATGTAATATTAACAACAATAATAAAGCAAAATCATAAATGTAGTAATAATAATAGAATAAAATAATGTAAATGTAATAAATATAATAATAGAGTAAAATAAGGTAAATGTAATAAAATAATAGAGTAAAATAATATAGATGTAATACAAATATTAATAGAGTAAAATAATGTAAATGTAATAAAAATAATAATAGAGTAAAATAATGTAAATGTAATAAAAATAATAATAGAGTAAAATAATATAAATGTAATAAAATAATAGAGTAAAATAATGTAAATGTAATAAAAATAATAATAGTAAAATAATGTAAATGTAATAAAAATAATAGAGTAAAATAATGTAAATGTAATAAAAATTATAGAGTAAAATAATGTAAATGTAATAATAATAATAGAGTAAAATAATAAATGTAAGAATAATAATAATAGAGTAAAATAATACATGTAATAAAATAATATAAATGTAATAAAAAGAATAATAGAGTAAAACAGTGTAAATGTAATAATAACAATAATAGAGTAAAATAATAAATGTAATAATAAATAATAGATTAAAATAATAAATGCAATAACAACAATCTATATAAATAAAAATGTAATGTTTGTGGGATTAACATAACTCAAAAACCACTGGACAAATTGACACCAAATTTGGACACAAAATACATATCAGGCCGAGTTATCATCACCTATAAAAATACTGGAAAACATAGCAGAAGGGACTATAAAGCCAAAAAACCAAAAATTACATTACAACACATGCGCAAAACCACACACACATATATTCAAACACACATATACACAAATATATATATATATACACACCTACACACACAAACATATATACACAGACTGGGCCACAGCAACGTGTGGCAGGGGATGGCTAGTAATAAATAGAATAATAAATATAATAATAATATTAATAAATAGAATAAAATAATCCATGTAACAATAATAGAGTAAAATAATACGTATAATAATAATAATAATAATAATAATAATAATAATAAATAGAGGAAAAAATACATGTAATAATAATAACAACAGAGGAAAACAATAACTTTGACTCGAGTATAAGCGTAAGGGACTTTTTCAGCCTAAAAACAGGAGTGAACAACTCAGCTTATACTCAACTTAATATGGTACATATATGATGTTTCCCCTTTTTGTCTGTTTAACTAATTTAGCTATTATAAAACCCAGTACAGGAGTCTGTGTCCACTTCTTTCTCTGAAAGTGCCTGATGCACTCTATCCTATGGATTAAAGAACATTGTTAAGGTTCAAAAAGTATTCCTATATTGGCCTCATGAGGTTTGGAAATAACATTTCAGGTCTTGCCAGCCTTGGAAGCACATTGTTCAATTTGTTCTGGGTGTAGGATCTTAAAATGGCGCAGGAGGAAGCGGAGAAGGCCTTTGCGGCGACGGAGCGGGAAAAGGTCCTGAGGCTGGCCGCCGAGCAACAGCTCTCTTTGATGTCGAACATGCAGCCGAGGGACCAGGATGTGATGGCGGCTCTCGAAGAGAAGGACAGGTGAGGCCCTGCTTCACTTGGGTGGCGGGTAGTATGGTGTTTGTGGAGGGCATTGGCAGGGCTCTTGGACATGTTCATGGCACTCACTATAGCCTGAAATGTCATTGGGTGGAGGGCCAATGCGACCTGCATGAATGACGGATGTGGACCAAACTTAGCACCCAGATCCCCCCCCCCCCCCCCCCCATGACCAACTTAACATCCTGGTGCAGTTTGGGGAAGGATGGACCACAGATGATGGGATTTGCACTACCTTCACCCGATTCAGCACCAACGTCAACAGACCACTGCGACCCCCACTAATGACACACATGAGTAGTGGGAGCTATAGCTTTTCGTGGAGGCGGGAGCCACATATACACATAAATATTTTCACTTTTATTATGTGTATAGATATAATACATTGTAGAAAATACACGATTGGAGTTGAAGAAAAAAAATGAAGGACTTTGTGGGTTCACAAGTCTTAGAGAGTTAGAGTTCTGTTTGAAAAAAATTGGGAACGGCTGCTCTAGATAGTAAACCATCACTTCTCCTGGTTGGGCTTGTTGCAATTCTGCAAAGAACATTTACATTATTTTACTCTATTATCATTATTACATTTATTATTTTGTTTTATTGTTATTATTACATTTATTATTTTACTCTATTATTATTATTACATTTACATTATTTTACTCTTACTATTTTATTACAGTTATTATTTTATTTGGTGTACCTTTTGGACTTTTATCTTGCTGTATCTGTATTGTAATGTTTCTTCCTTGACTCTTTAGGCGTATAGAGCAGCTGAGCTTGTCCGTGAAAAATCAAGAAGCCCTGATCCAGAGCCTGGAAGAGGCCGCGTCCCAGAGGCAGTCGGCGGAGGAGAGATTGCCAGCAGAAAAAATCCAAGGCCTTTCAGCGGCTTTGATGCGAGAGAAAGAGCAGGAACCAGAGGTGAGCGACCTGCTCTCAGAAGCGCAGAGGTTATTTCCAAAATGCTGGTATTACCTCCTCTCTGAAGCTGACCGCTCTTGACTTATTATCTTCTTCTTTTTGATGGATAGCTAAGACGTGATGGTTCCAGTGGGCATTTGGGCTGAACTGAACACTACCTTGATAATTCAGTCTCAAGAAATAGTTTCTGTGATGGCCGTGGTGGGTCTTTAGCAGCTTGGAAGGTTGATATTGCCAAGCAGATAATCTTCTAAGGATGCTTGCCATAGATGCAGGGGAAACATCAGGAGAGAATGCTTCTAAGCACATGGCCATATAGCCCAAAAAATCTACAACAACCCAGATATCCCTATGTTTACATTGACCTTATCTGTTTAGTCGAAGATAGTTTTTAGGGCTGAGATGAAGGATTATGATTAAAGATTGCTATTTATTTCTCGTGTCAGAAGTGAATTGAGAATACAGTTATAATGTATAGAAAAATCACAAAGTTAAAAACTTGGCATTATACTAAATTTCCTTTGACCAGAAGCGGGCCACTTGGAGTCCTCTGTTGTCGCTATGAGAAGGTCCTCCATTGTGCATGTGGCAGGGCTCAGACTGCATTGTAGTAGGTGGTCTGTGGTTTGCTCTTCTCCTCACTCGCATATCGTGGCCCCATTTCTGAAGGTTGGCCCTGCATTTTGTGGTGCCAGAGCGCAGTCTGTTCAGCGCCTTCCAAGTCGTCATCTTCTGTGTGCCCAGGAGGGAGTCTCTCATTCAGACTCAGCCACTGACTGAGGTTCCAAGTTTTAGCCTGCCACTTTTGGACTCCCGCTTGCTGAGGTGTTCCTATGATTACCTCTGTGGATCTTAGGAAACTATTGATATAAGGCATTGACATGCTGGCTGATACCCAAACAGCGGATGGGCCGGAGATGTCACTGCCTTGGTCCTTTCATTATTGGCTCCTACTTTCCAATGGATTTCAAGTGGTGCGATACCGACTAAACAGTATAATTTCTCCAGTGGTGTTGGGCGTAGACATCCTGTGTTAATGCGATATGTCTCATTAAGAGCCACATCCACTGAGATGTATTACACACTGGACCTCCATATCTGCAGCAGAGTAGCAAAGCGGAAGGGAAGATGTTTTCACTGTGTCTGATTGTGATCCCCAGGTTGTGCCAATCCACTTTCGTATGATATTATTTCTAGCACAGACCTTTTCCCTTGATATTCAATAAGTGCTTCTTATAAGTCAGAGCACGGTCCGGAGTGACTCCCAGGTATTTTGGAACAGTGCAATGCTCCAGTGGGATTCCTTTCCAGGTCATCCTCAGAGCTCAAGATGCTTGTCTGTTCTTAAGTTGAAAAGTACATGTCTGTGTTTTAAATGGATTAGGAACCAGCTGGTTTCCCCTGTAATAGGCAGTAAGAGCACCTAAAACTTCGGAGAGCTTCTGTTCAACCATTTCAAAGCTCCCTTCTTGGGTGGTGATGTTATGATTATCAACGTAGATGAAACTCTCTGTCCCTTCTGGCAGTGGCTGGTCATTTGTCTAAATGTTAAACATGGATGGAGCAAGCACACTCTCTTGAGACAGGCCGTTCTTCTGATTTCGCCATCTTCTTTGGCCCTGGAACTCAACAAAAAAGCTCCTGTTTTGTAGCAGATTTCCTATGAAGTGGATGAAGTGGTTGTCCTTTGTTTTACATTGTTTTAGGACGAGGTAATGATTTAAAGTATCATAAGCTGCTGACAGGTCTATAAAGAGCGCCTGTAATCTAACGTCTTTCATTGAGTTGTGATGTGCAGTTTTTCCCTTTCCTGAAACCAGCTTGCTGTGGGATCATAAATGGGTTTATTTTTTCCGTAATTTGGGCGGAATAAGTCTTTCCAGAACTTTATAGAGATGGCACAACAAGGAGATTAGTCTATAGCTTTTTGGATCATTCCCTGCCCATAATAAGGCATAACCCATAATCTGTAGCATTGGGGACTATATTATTATTATTATTATTATTAATAATAATAATAATAATAATAATAAACTTTATTTATATCCTGCCACCATCTCCCTGAAGGGGACTCGGGGCTGCTAACATGTGGCCAAGCCCAAAGAAACAATACAGGAAAATAAAGTGCAAAATACAACAACAAATATTACATCACAATAAAGTACATTCAGTGGCAAAATAAAGTAAACAATGCAAAATAGCATAATAGAAAAGCGAACACAATGGGCGGGCCAAATAGACAAGATAAAATTATAATTTCAAGTTTTAGTTGCAATGATGGCACGCTTTGGCTGGAACTGTTAAGAACCCGGGTATCTCTTTGTCATTTACGACTTGGCTGTTTCATTCTTGTAGGCTCTCGGCCCAGAATTCAGCAGTGAGAAAGCCGACTTGGAGAAAAAGATTCAGGTATGTTATGGCACCCTTCCCAGGGCCAGTGTTTGCTTCTGCTCCTCTTATACGAGGGGCTGCTGATCAGTCTTTGGCTTTACCCAGAAAGAAAGGAGATAGGAAGATGAAACTTGACATTTATTCCACATACACTCCACTGATATCAACACACTTCTTACATCGGTATTAAAGGTTCTGTAAGCCTTGCTAAACAAAGGATTTCAGTTGTGCCTCAAACCAGTCATTCGTAGCAATGGTGTGAAATTTATTTATTAATTATTTTATTTACAACATTTATATGCTGCCCTTCTCACCCCGAAGGGGACTCAGAGCAACTTACAAGATAGATATATTTACAATATATTATATTATTAGCATTGCACAATATCAGTATTAAATATTACTATATTGTACTATACCATTATATTGTAATATTAGAAATATTACATGTAATATAAATATATAATTATAATATCATATTATTATTAGTAGTATTAAATTTAGTACCCTTGAGGTGCCGCAAAGCAGTCATCCATAGCAGCCATGTCATCAGAAATGGTGTGAAATTTATTTATTTATTATTTTTATTTATTTATTTACGACATTTATATGCCGCCCTTCTCACTTCAAAGGGGATTCAGAGCAGCTTACAAGATATATCTATATAAATAAAAAAGTAATGTTTGTTTGTGGGATGAACATAAGTCAAAAACCACTTGGCGAATTGACACCAAATTTGGACACTATACCCCTAACAGGCCAATAAGTGACTATCACTCATAAAAACACTGGAAAACACAGTGGAAGTGACTTAAAAAGCCAAAAATTAAAAATTTTTTTTTTATTTCGAGCATTTTTACCCCGCCCTTCTCAGCCCCTAGGGGGACTCAGGGTGGCTTCCAATTGGCAACAAATCAATGCCGCATCATAAAATACAAAATAGCAAATATAACAATTAAAAACATGAACATTAATACATTACAACGCATGCTTAAAACCACATATGTACACATATACATAAATATATACACATATATACATACACAAAACACATATACACAGACTGGGCCACAGCAACACGTGGCGGGGATGGCTAGTGTGTGTATGTGTGTGTATATATATTATATTATTAGCATACCACAATATCAGTATTATCGTGTTCCCTCACTTATTGTGGGGGTTCCGTTCCAGGACCACCCGCGATAGGCGAAAATCCGCAAAGTAGGGACGCCATATTAATTTTAATATTTATACATTATTTTATATATTTTATATATTACTTTCTTACCCACGCTCCCTTACCTGCCTCCCGGCCCATCCCAAGGGTGTCTGCCTGCCTCCCTGGCCTCCGCAGAGCCTCTGGAGTCACGAAGGCAGCAGCAGTATCCCAGACAGGCAGGCCTTCCCCGATGCGCCTTAGGCCCCCACACTTCCGGGATCCCTGGCCTCCACTGGACATAAATATTTAATATTTTTAATTAATATTTTCAAAAACCCACAAAACAGCAAGTCCGCTAAAAGCGAACTGAGAAGTAGCGAGGGAACACTGTATATATTACTATATTGTAGTATACCATTATACTGTAATATTATTAGTAATACTACATGTAATATAAAATATATAATATTGTATTATCATTATTAGTATTGGGACTAGGAGCGGCTTACTACACTCACACACACACACACACACACATATACATACATACAATATATTATATTATTAGCAAAATACAATATCAGTATTATGTATTACTATCTATATAAATAAAAATGTAATGTTCGTTTGTGGTATTCACAGAACTCAAAGACCACTGGACAAATTGACACCAAATTTGGACACAATACACCTATCAGGCCAATGTATGTCCTTCACTCAAAAAATTGATTTTGTCATTTGGGAGTTGTAGTTGCTGGGATTTATAGTTCACCTACAATCAAAGAACATTATGAATTCCACCAATGATGAAATTGAACCAATCTTGGGACACAGAACTCCCATGATCAACAGAAAACACTACAAGAGTTTGGTAGGCATTGACGTTGAGTTTGGGAGTTCACCTACATCCAGAGAGCACTGTGGACTCAAACAATGATGGATCTGAACCAAACTCTACACGAATACTCATTATGCCCAAAAGTGAACATTGGTGGAGTTTGGAGAAAATAGAATCTTGACATTTGGGAGTTGTAGTTGCTGGGATTTATAGTTCACCTACAAACAGAGCATTCTGAACCCCACCCATGACAGAATTGGGCCAAACCTTCCACACAGAACCCCCATGTGGGCCACAGTAATGCGTGGCAGGGGACGGCTAGTCTATATAAATAAAAATGTAATGTTCGTTTGTGGGATTAACGGAACTCAAAAACCACTAGATGAATTGACGCCAAATTTGGACACAAGACACCTAACAGTCCAATGAGTGTCCATCACCCATAAACACATGCACACACACACACACACACACACAACCCCAGTGAACAGACTTAAAAACCCAAAAATGCACACATATATACATATACACATATGCACATATACATTCACACACACACACACATATATATACATATGCATATGCACACACATATACACAATATGCATGTACACATAAAAACCCACAAATACACAAATATATACACACATATATACACCCACATAAACACACACATATATACATGCAAACACATATATACACAAATATATATACGCACACAAAACACATATACACAGACTGGGCCACAGCAACGCATGGCAGGGGACGGCTAGTATTGTACTATACCATCATATTGCAATATTACTAGTAATATTACATGCAGTATAAAATATATAATATATTCGAAGCTTCACTATGTGGTATGTTTTAAAATAAGATGGTGGCATATCCCCCCCCCCCCCCCCCCAAAATCTTCAGTCCCTTCAGGAGGAACTTTGTGAACGGGAGACAGAACTTTCTGTCGAGAGGAAAAACGCTCTGAAACGCGACAAAACGATCCAGGGATTAACTCTTGCTTTAAAAACCAAGGAAAACGAGGTACGTGGATTAGATGTTGCTTTTGAAAGTGCTTAAGCTATATGCCCAAGGAAGTGAAAGGAAGATGTGGGATGAATTAGATATATCAAGATGAAAAAAACAGACACTTCTGGGCCAGTCCCAGCGTTGCGATGTCTAACATCTCTAGTGGCTAACCATTCGACAAAATAGGACACACACAAACCCTTTCCTAGTATTGCTTTCCAGCAATATTCAGTATCCTGCAGCTTCCCAACCTTCATTGCTAGGGATGGCCGACCAGCTTCTCAGATGGGTTTCCCTGTGTTGGAGCTCAGCTGTCAGAGGCTGATGGGTTCACGGATGATTTGGGATTGTGGGATTTCCTGGGGTTCAAAGTGATGCTGATTTAGGCCAGGTTTAAAGTGTTGAAGATTCAGGCCAGGGAAATGACATTGGTTCAGACAATGCCAAGCTTCAAAGTCAGTCACAGGAGCCAGAAACAACATCATTAGATAAGGGGTTGAGTGAAGGAGAATTAAGTTATTAGAACCCTGAGTAGTTCTGAGTTCTAAGTAGAACCCCACCGACAAAACTTGCCCAACATGACAAACTTGAACTACTAGTAGTTTCAGGAGGTTAATCTGACATGATCTAAGCTGTATTGTAAATGAAGTTTTTTGCTTATCTCCGTAAGCATCACTGATGGTCTTTTGTGACCCCTCTGAAACCTCTTTCCGACCCTCCAGGGGTCTCGACTCCCAGGTTGAGAAATGCTGTCCTAAGTCTAATTTTAAAACATTGTAAATGATTAATGGGATGCAGACCAGAGTTCTCTTTTAGCTTTTGCAGGTACTTAAGACCACGGCTTCTTAAACTTTTCAATTCACGATCGCTTTTTACATGATTCAATATAACTTTCTGTATAAAATCAAACTATGTCTTGTCTATCTGGGTGTTCATACCAGAAAAGCTGTTGCTAGTTGGTGGCCCTCTTTGATGTCACAAGGAAAGAAAAGTAGCATGTACAAGGGTTGAATGAAAAGTAATGCCTCCACCTTCGTAACTCCTCAGCAGGTGGCAGTACTGGTATGCAGCAGGTACTGGCTCGTTCAGTAGACTCTCCTCTACAGTTCCGTTTTGGCGGGAAGCCTTAGCATTGAATGGTTGTGTTGTTAAAGTGCGAAGTATGGAACCTTGCGCAATGTGACTTAAGCAACATGCAGTAATTGAATTCTTGACAGCAGAAGGTGTCACCCCAAAGGAGATTAATCAGAGAATGCAAGCTGTTTATGATGATTGTTTTGATGTCAGTACTGTACATCGTTGGGTGAGTAAGTTTAAAGATGTTGAGGTGGGAAAATCTGACTTGTTTGACAAACAAAGAGTTGGACGTCCTGTGACAGCAACCACCGAGTTTCACAAGCACAAGGTTGACAGATTGATTCAGGATGATTGCCGTATCACTCAGAGAGAAGTTTCAAGCATAATCGGCATTTCACAAGAACGTGTGGGTCCCATTATTGCTTTGCTTGGCTATGGGAAGATCTGTGCATGATGGGCACCCAGGATGCTGGCGCCTGAAATGAAAGTGCACAGACTTGAAACTTCATAGACTGGATCTCACCACCATACGACATCCTCCATGCAGTCCAGATTTAGCACTGTCTGATTTCCATCTGTTCCCGATAATGAAAGAAGATTTGTGGGGACATTGTTATTCTTCTGATGAAGACGTTGAGAGAACTGTGAGACACTGGTTGCGGAAACAGAGTGTCGACTTCTTCCGTGACGGCTTCAGAAAACTTGTTCATCGTTGGCAGAAATGTATCCAATTGTCTGGTGATTATGTGGAAAAGTGAATATTGGTAGTTAAATAGCACATTCTAAGAATTATTTCTGAATTTGAATTATTAAAATATTCCCATCCATACCCAAGTAATGAAGGTGGAGGCATTACTTTTCATTCAACCCTTGTATATGAGAAGAAGGGATAGAGGTAGGAAAGAGCCACAAAGAGAGCCATGTTGCCCTGGAGGGGAAAGGAAGGAAGGAAGGAAGGAAGGAGGTAGGAAAGGAAGGAAGGAAAGAGGAAGGGAGGAAGAAAGAAAGAGAAAGGATGAGAGAAAGTAAAAAGGTGTGAGAGAGAAATGTGTCATGGCCAGCTTCTTTTCCACGTCTTATCCCACTTTGTCTTTCTCTTCTATTTTTCCCTTCCCAAAGAACGAAGAACTCGGTTCTGAAATTGAAGGTTTGACTGCGTCGTTGGCCAAAGCCAGAGAGACCAACCATAAAGTTCAGATGCAGAAATTCAAGGTGAGGTGTTCAGAGCTATTCGTATGATGGTTGCTCTTGGAAATAGGTGTTTTGCATGGCTGGCTCTTGGAAGAGGGGATGGTGGTTCATGAATAATAATAATAATAATAATAATAATAATAATAATAATGGGATTAAAATAATAAATGTAATAATAGTAAGTATAGAGTAAAATAATGTTATAATAATAATAAATAGAGTACAATAATAAATGTAACAATAAATAGAGAAAAATAATAAATGTAATAAAAATAATAATAGAGTAAAAAAATTAATAATAATAATAGAGTAAAATAGTGTAAATGTAACCATAATATAGAAATATAATAAATGTGATAACAATAAATAGAGAAAAATAATAAATCTAATAAAATAATAGAGTAAAATAATAAATGTAATATAGAGTAAAATAATAAATGTAATAATATAGAAATATAATAAATATGATAATAACAATAAATTAGAAAAATAATAAATATAATAAAAATAATAATAGAGTAAAATAATAAATATAATAATAATAGAGAAAAATAGTGTAAATGTAATAATAATATAGAAAAATAATAAATGTGATAGCAAATAGAGAAAAATAATAAATATAATAAAATTATAATAGAGTAAAATAATAAATGTAATAATATAGAAATATAATAAATGTGATAATAACAATAGAGAAAAATAATAAATGTAATAAAAATAATGATAGAGTAAAAATAAATGTAATAATAATAGAGTAAAATAGTGTAAATATAATCATAACAGAAATATAATAAATGTGATAACAATAAATAGAGAAAAATAATAAATGTAATAAAAATAATAATAGAGTAAAATAATAAATGTAATAATAATTATAAATAGAGAAAAATAACAAAATGTAATAATATTGATAATAAATAGAGTGAAATAATAAATGTAATAAAATAATAATAATAATAATAATACAGTAAAATAATAAATAACTTTGACTCGAGTATAAGCCGACGGGGGCTTTTTCATCCTACAGAAGGGGCTGAAAACCTTGGCTTATACTCAAATATATACAATATGTTGAATTGGTTGAGACTCTATGAGATATTCATTGAAAAGCTATCCAAAAATGTGCTGCAGGATGTCATGCCAAGACAAAGTTTTTGCAATTTAATAAACTTTTTGATGTCTTTATCCAATTAGAAAATGGCATTTATAACCCAGGGAAAAAATGTGTTACATAGTGTAATGATTTGTGGCTTGCCTCTTCTGCAAACCCTAATTTGGATAACAAGCCTGGCTTGCATCTGATACGTGAAAACCGCATGTCGCTGAAGAGCTGGGAAAGAAACAGAAAATATTGTAGTCGGGAAGGATTTCTACGTTGTGTGAGATGTGTTTGTGGCTACAAAAGTCTTTGCTCTTTGGTGTAGGGTGCCGAAGACTCTCACGCCATCTTGCTGGAGAAAGAAAGCCTCCTGGCTGACTTGCGGTCTGAAAACCTGACCAAAGACACAGAGAACCGCAAGCTCCAAAGGCGGGTCAAGAGGACTGAACAAGAGCTGAGCGATTTGCGTCTTGAGAGGGAGAAGCTGGTGAAGGAGCTGGAGGAAGCCCAGCTGCAGAGGAGCAGAAGCGACAAGACCATCAATGTGAGTCTTCCCCTTTCCTTCTATAACTTCCCTCCATGATCATGGATAGATGTGGGTTATTTGACATTTAGAACGACAGAAGGTGCGCTTACCAATTTTTTAGGGGACACCAAATGGGGAGGGATAGTGAGTTTTCTGGGCTGTCTGGCTATGTCCCAGAAGCATTCTCTCCTGCCGTTTCTCCCACATCTATGGCAGGCATCCTCAGAGGTTGTGAGGTCTGTTGGAAATGAGGGAAGTGGAGTTTATATATATATATATATATCTGTGGAATAATGTCCAGTGTGGGAGAAAGAACTCTTGTCTGCTTGAGGCAGGTGTCAGTGTTGCCTCTGGCCACTGTGATTAGCATTGGATGGCCTTGCAGCTTCAAAGCCTGGCTGGTTGCTGCCTGGGGGAATCCTTTGTTGGGAGGCATTAGCTGGCCCTGATTAATTCTTATTTATTTAGTTATTTATTTACAGAATTTATATTCCGTCCTTCTCGCCCCATAGGGGACTCAGGGCAGATCACAATGCACATATACATGGCAAACATTCAACGCCATAGACACACAACATATATAGACAGACACACAGAGGCTACTTAACTTTCCAGCTTCATGAGGGTATGCTTTGAATTTTGGCCACTGGGGGGAGCTGTTGCTTCACCGTCTACTTGTGACACTGATGGAGTACTTCCTCATTCTTTTGCATGCTGCTGGAGATTTTTATGGTATCGTAAATTATTTATTTATTTATTTACGACATTTATATGTCGCACTTCTCACCCCAAAGGGGACTCAAAAGGGATTAAAAGATTTATATATATACATACAATACATTATATTATTAGCATAGTACAATATCGGTATTAAATATTACTATATTGTACTATACCATTATATTGTAAAATTATTAGTAATATTGCATGTAATATAAATATATAATTATAATATATTATTAGTAGTACTATTATATTGCAGTACATTATAATATTATAAATATTATATGCATATACAATGTAGTATATTACATTATACTATATTATTAGAATAGCACAGGAAATAAGGCGGAACTGTCTTCTGTCCCCTCTCTCTTCAGTCTGGTCCAGAGCGGAAGTTGGTGCTGGTGGGAGGGATCCCCAACTTATGACATATACAGAGACAAGGTTGAACTGTCCCCTGCCCCCCCCCCTTCATTCTGGCCCAGAGTGGCAGATGGTGCTTGGGGGAGGGGTCCCCAACTGATGAGATATACAGAGGCAAGGTGGAACTGTCCCCTGCCCTCCCCCCCTTCACTCTGGCCCAGAGCGGCGGATGGGGGAGGGGTCCCCAACTGAAGACATATATAGAGGCAAGGTGGAACTGTCCCCTGCCCCCCTTCACTCTGGCCTAGAGCAGCGGATGGTGCTGGTGGGCGGGGTCCCCAACTGATGCATTAAATTAGTTAAATTAGCCTTCCCGCATAAGCGGTACCTAAATTTCCTACTTGACAAATGCAACTGTCAAGCAGGAAAGGGATGGAAAGGTTGACAGCAAGCTAGACAAATGGTTGGGAGCTTACTCCAACCCAGGCTGGCTTCGAACTCATGACCTTTCGGTCTGTAGTGATTTTAATGCAGCTGTGCCACAACCTGGTCTTGTCTGGAATTGCCCTGCTTTTTGAGTGTTGCTCTTGTCCTCATTTTAGAGTCTTTTTTAAATACTGGTTGCCGGATTTTGTTCATTTTCATTGTTTCTTTCTTTGTGTTGGAATTGTGCAGATGCTTGTGGATTTCAGTGGATTTACCATCGTAATCCCTGTGAATCGCACATATGTTAGTTTCTGCGTCTGAGCAGACAGATAGATTTGAAAAACTTTGGTGGTTGGCCCCGCCCACTCTCCCCTTGCGAGTATAAGCAGCAGGTGCCTCAGTTCTTTTCATCCGCCACTTATGCAGCAGTTATGGATCCTCTCTCCCCTTTTGATTAGTTTATTATTATTATTATTATTATTTTATTCTTATTATTAAACTGTGTTAGTGGTTTTGGGTTTTGCCTGGACATATCAGGCTGGTAATGGCGTTTACTGCCTCGTTTATTGGGGGGGGGGGGGTTGATTGGCTCGAATGGGTGTGCTATGTGTCTCTGTTTATGGGCTTGCCTTTCTCTTCTGTGCCTCGGAGAGACATATGTTCCTCCTTCACCACCACCACCCCCCGCGCCAAGTGTGTTAGAACCACAGCTTTAAGCTTTTTACTTTTTAAGCTCCGTGGTTGAGAGTGCTCCAGCATTTTTGTGTTGTCAAATAACATGTTGTGTCCAGGTTGGTTCATCAAGTGCTCTGCTATGGCTGACTTCTCTGGTTGAAGTGCCTTTCATGTTCCTCAATTCGTGCCAGGTCGGTGCTGCTGCATTTTGGGGATCCCTATGTAGACTTGTCCACAGCTGCATGGTATATGCAGAGGTGAGAGGGTCCCCATTGTCCTTTGCTAGCATTTATTGGATTTTCTTGGTGGGTCTTTGCAGTATTGTTCCAAACCACCAGAGGGGTATCTTGGTCCACAGATGAGCATCCATGTATCTTTCCCCCCCTTCTCTGCGTAATCCACTGACTGAATAACAGATGTGGTCTTGCATCTCCGCTGGTTCTCTGACTTCTTTTCCTGCGGGATGAGCCTCTGAGAAACTACCCAGACAGCTTCCGTCGTCGTTTTGGCTGGCACGGACATCTGAGAAAAGCTTCTTGTGGCCTGGAGTGTGTGTTTTCTCAGCATCTTGCAAGCCAAGGCTACCTTATACTAATCCGTCTCCATTCCAACACTAAAAAACTAGAAAAATCAATATATGTGGCTGTAGTGTTAACACTTCTATCTGTCTGTAGATTTGGATTTTGAAAGTACAACATGATAATCCAGGGCAAAGTGATATGCAGACTTCCGGATGTGGTTGGACTACAATTCCCATCAGCCGTAGGCAGCACGAGGAAGGAGGATGAGAGCTGTAATCCAGCCACAGTTCATGGTTTGCATGTGGCCCATCTATATTGTGTTTAAGCCGCCCTAGTCCTTTTGGGGAGAGGGTGTGTGATATAAATAAAGATTATTATTATTATTATTATTATTATTATTATTCCACCCGTCCCCTGCCATGTATTGCTGTGGCTCAGTCTGTGTATATGTTTGTTGTGTGTATGTGTGTGTTTGCGTATGTATGTATATGTATATATATATATATATATATATACACACACATATACATATACATACATACATACATACACACACACTAGCCGCCCCCTGTCACACGTTGCTGTGGCCCACATGGGGGTTCTGTGTGGGAGGTTTGGCCCAATTCTATTGTTAGTGGGGTTCAGAATGCTCTGTGATTGTAGGTGAACTATAAATCCCAGCAACTACAACTCCCAAATGTCAAGATTCTATTTTCCCCAAACTCCACCAGTGTTCACATTTGGGCATATTAAGTATTCATGTCAAGTTTGGTTCAAATTCTTCACTGTCTTGAGTCTACAGTGCTCTCTGGATGTAGGTGAACTACAACTCCAAAACCAAAGGACACTGCCCACCAAACCCTTCCAGTATTTTCTGTTGCTAATGGGAGAACTGTGTGCCAAGTTTGGCCCAATTCTATTGTTGATGGGGTTCAGAATGCTCTGTGATTGTAGGTGAACTATAAATCCCAGCAACTACAACTCCCAAATGTGTGCCAAGTTTGGTTCAATTCCATCATTGGTGGGGTTCGGAATGCTCTTTGATTGTAGGTGGTCCAAATACAAATCCAGACTACCCAAATTTCCCATAAGAGCCAACACATATTTTTAAGCCATGAAGAAAGTCATTCTTAGTGAGTTCAGGGGCTGCACAAGCAATCTTCATGGGCCACAGTTAGACCCTTATTTATTATTTATTTATTGACAGTATATATTCATGTCAAGTTTGGTCCCCTCATTGGGGACTCAGGGCAGATCACAATGCACACATACATGGCAAACATTCAATGCCATAGACACACAACATATATACAGAGACACAAAGAGGCTATTTAACTTTCCACCTTCATGAGGGTATGTTCGAATTCCAGCCACCGGGGGAGCTGTTGCTTTGCTGAGCACTTGTAACACAGATGGAGTACTTCCTCATTCTTTTGCATGCTGCTGGAGAGTTTTATGGCGTCGTAAATTGGTTAAATTCGCCTCCCTGCATAAGCGGTACCTAAATTTCGTACTTGACCTCCAACCGGCTTTGCCACAACCCCATCCCCTTGACTTCATGTTGGCCGTCCCCATTCTGCGGGCCAAAAGATTTGCCAACGATAGCTCACCCTTCAAAGAAAGACTTTGTCTCAATCTTGGACGCTCGAAAGCATTCACCCTGTATTCATTTTGAGCCCCATGCTGGCACTGTATTGTTCTTTTCTTACACCGACTTGAAAGGTTGTGCTGAAGGGACGGAGGAGACACGCCAGGAGGAACATCTCAAAGAGCACTGCAGTGAGAAGAAGGGCGCGCAGAGCTCCGTGAATGTCTCATTCAGGGCTATGGATTTTGGGGCTGCCTCCTTTTGCAGCATTAAAGCAGCCGCAGCTAAAGTTCAATTTAAAAATAGCTCAAATGCCATCTGATTGAGCTAAGCTTGCCGAAGTGAAGATTACCCGGCCGCATGATGTGTGTGCAAAATCTACAGAAGTTGTGTGGCCGTCCTCTTTCAAAGACGCCTCTTAGATCCTCCCGGGAGAGACTGCCATCTCAGCCAGCGCTCCGCCAATGTCCCGAAGTGACGGAAACGTCGTGATTCAAAGAATAGCCCCGATTAATAAGATTTGAAGCTCATGGGAAATGTCTTCTTAGACAAAGTACTAGCATTTATTTTCCAGAACTGGGCTGTTTTGTCCAGATCCATCAGATACATCATTGTTTGAGCCCACAGTGCTCGCTGGAGGTTGGTGAACTATAACTCCCAAACTCAAAGCTAATACCCACCAGTTCCTTCCAGTATTTTCTGTAGGTCATGTGTGCCAAGGTTGGTTCAATTCCATTGTTGGTGGAGTTCAGAATGCTCTTTGATTGTAGGTGAACTATAAATCCCAGAAACTACACCTCCCAAGTTACAAAATCAATCCCCCAACCCCACATGGCTGGTGAACTATAAATCCACCCAACTACAATTCCCAAATGTCAGGGTCTATTCTCCCCAAACTATTTTGGCATATTGAGTATTTGTGCGAAGTTTGGTTCAGATCCATAGTTGTTTGGGTTCATAGTGCTCTCCGGATGTAGGTGAACTACATCTTCCATAAATCACTGTCAATTTCTCCCAACCCTCTCCAGAATTTCTGTTTGTCATGTGTGCCAAGTTTGGTCCAGGCACACCAAACTTGTGTGTGCCTGGATTGGTTGAAGGTACTTCAAATCCCTTCATCCATTGTCCATTTCCCCCCAAACATATTGTTTTTATCACAAATCACTATACAGGGTTAGTCAAAATGCATAGGCCAATAAGCCATTCAATTGAATGGCTTATTGGCCTATGCATTTTGACTAACCCTGTACTTTAATTATGTTCAATTTGTAACAATGAAAATACATCCTCCATACCAGATATTTGCATTACAATTCATAACAATAGCAGTTGTGAAGTAGCAACAAAAATATGGTTGGGGGTCACCACAACATGAAGAACTGTATTTAGGGGTCACGGCATTAGAAAGGTTGGGAACCACTGACATAGATGGAGTTTGGGGGAAATAGACCATGACATTTAGGTGTTGTAGTTACTGGGATTTATAGTTCACCTACAATCAAAGAGCATTCTGAACTCCATCAACAAATTGAATCGAATCAAATATAGTACACAGAACTCCCATGACCAATATCAAATACTGGAAGGGTTTGGTGGACATTAGCCTTGAGTTTAGGAGTTGTAGTTCACCTACATCCAGAGAGCACTGTGGACTCAAACAATGATGGATCTGGACCAAACTTGGCATGAATATTCTTTATGCCCAAATATGAACACAGATGGAGTTTGTGGGAAATAGACCTTGACATTTGGGAGTTGTAGTTAGTTGAATTTTGTTTCAATCTATTGCGAGCTAAAATATTTTTCCTTGAGGTCCAGAACTGTGCCCTTGCCAACCCGGTTCTCCCGGTTGCCTTCAGAGAAACCGCCCCATCCGTGAATCTCCTTAGCGCTCTCTCTGTGCAGCGCATTCAGCATTTCTCTCCCCCTCCCTGAACCGGCTCCTGAGCTTGAATGTTTTACAGCTTTGCCTGGATTTCACACATATTATGAAATCCCCTGAGAGCGCCGAACAAAACGCGGCCTTCCCGCGGAGACAAAGCTCCTCCGACAAAGTCTTAAAAAGAGCCGAGCAGGAAACAGGAAAGAGGACATTTCTTGGGTCCAGGGAGCAGAGCTTGAGCTTTTTCTTAGACAAATCCCCAAATTCAAGCCGCCTTCCAGCCGGCCAAGCTTGAAACACCTTAGACAGCTATTTTACCTTGACCTAAATGCAGGCGATTTAAGAAGGCTCATCTATTAGTAACTATCAGCTTTGATCACTTGGTGGGAAATTGTCCCGATTGATGTTGTGCTGCCCCACTTTTCCAGCTGCTGTTAATATTACCCTTCCCAGTAGGCTCAAGCAAACACAAACTGCTGCACTCTATCCTAGTTGATCTGTTCATCCTCAATAACGTCTGCCATCTTGACCCTATACTTGAATTCCTGGGTTTCATGTGTGAAATACTGAAAGGTATCATTTTATTACTTAAGTAGCATATATACCCGCCGTAGCCCAGGTCTTGGAGGGGCTACTGCCCCCCTGCTTTCCCTCCTTTTGCTTTCCCTCCCCTTGTACCTTTCCTCCTTTTCTTACTCTTCCTTTATTCCCTCTTTTCTTTTCTTTTCTTTTCTTTTCTTTTCCTTTACCTTCCCTTGCCTTGCTTTCCCTTCCCTCCCTTCCTATTCACCTTTCTCCCTTCTCCAGCTCTGCTTTCCTTTCTTTTTCCATCGCCTCATAGCTTTTCCTCATTCTTTTTCTTTCTTCCATCACTCCTTTTACTTTTTTCTTCACTTCTTTATTTCTTTCCTCCTTTCCTTTCCTTACCTTTCCCTCCCCTTCTCCCCCTCCCCTTCACCTTTCTCCTTTCCCCAGCTCTGCTTTTCTTCCTTTCTCTTTTCCTCCCCTGACATCATTTTCCCATTCCTCTTTCTTTCTTTCTTTCTTTCTTTCTTTCTTTCTTCGCCTTCCCTCCCCTTCCCCCTCCCCTTCTCCCTTCTCCAGCTCTGCTTTCCTTTCTCTTTCCCTCCGCTCATACCTCCCCTCCATTCTTTTTCTTTCTTCTATCCCTCTTTTTCTTTCTTTCTTCCCCTCCCTCCCTCCCTTCTTTCTTCTCTCCCTCCTTTCCCTTCCCTCCTCCTTCACCTTCACCTTTCTCCCTTCTCCAGCTCTGCTTTCCTTTTTCTTTCCCTTTTCTCATACCTTTCCTCCATTCTTTTTCTTTTTTCTATCCCTCCTTTTTTCTTTCTTCCTTTCCCTTCCTTCTTCCCTCCTTTCTCTTCCCTTCACCTTTCTCCCTTCTCCAGGTCTGCTTTCCTTTCTCTTTCCCTCTCCTTTCCTCCATTTTTTCTTTTTTTCTATCCCTCCTTTTTCTTTCTTTCTTCCCTTCCCTCCTTTCCTTCACCTTTCTCCCTTCTCCAGCTCTGCTTTCCCTTTCTCTTTCCCTCTCGTCATACCTTTTTCTCCATTTTGTTTTTCTTTCCCCCATCCCTCCTTTTTCTTTCTTTCTTCCCCCTTCCTTTCTTGTCCTCTCTCCCTTCTTTTTCTTACTTTCCTTCTTCCAGCTCTGAGAGGCCTACCTCACAATGTCTTTATAGTTCTCTTTGTGGCTCATTCCCCGCTTCCCCTAAGACACATGTTCCCTTTCTTTCCCAGTGACGTCAGCAAGGGCCACTTCACTGGAAACAACCAATGTAGTGGTGCCATAGAGGGCCACTTCACCTGGCAATAGCCTTTGTTAGACAGACAATAGCCTTTGTGGAAGAGTGTATGTGTGTGTATATATATTATTTACTGTATATATATATTATTTACTGTATTTGTATACTGCCTTTCTCAGCCCGTAGGCGACTCACGGCGGTTAACAGGACAAAATTCAATGTTTATAATATATATCCACTATATATATGTGTGAGTTAGTTTCCCCTCCCGGCTCCTGATTTGAACTGAAATCGAGGAATGGGTGCTTTTAATTCTCCCCCCTCCCCTCCTCCTGGCATTTACATTTGACCAAAGGGGAGGGCAGTTGATCTGACCTTCATCTTGCATTTGTTAAGTGCCGAGTTTCCCATTCATTTACTAAGTTCAACAGTTATTAATCACCATGCGGTCCCCGGAGACGGCAGGGCTTTGGCGGAAAGCATCTCTGAGCCGCAGTGTTCTTTTCGCTGATGTGTAGAAACCAATTGACTTTCTCCTAAGTGCTCTCATGATGGATGGCGCTGGTGGTTCCTCCGAAACCGGTCTGCAAAAATACAATACAAATAACATTTCGGCAAAGGCAGGAAACCTGAAGTCTTGGTTGTACAAAAGTAGACGGTGGAATTGTTGAGGTGGTATAACTGTGTTTCTTTCTTTCTTTCCTGTCCTGGAGAGCATGAAGTGGGAGATAGTGCAACTTTTGTACAAGGATCACGTTCCCTTTGCTATTAAGTTCCAGGACCTCCCGCCATGTAGGGACTCTATGTTTATTTTAATATTTATACAGTACTAGCCGTCCACTGCCACACGTTGCTGTGGCCCAGTCTGTGGTTATGTGTTTTATGTGTGTGTGTGTGTGTATTTGTGTATATATGTGTGTTTGCGCGCGCGTGTGTGTGTATATATATATATACACACACATATACATATATATACACACACACATACTAGCCATCCCTGCCATGCGTTGCTGTGGCCCACATGGGGGTTTTGTGTGGGATTTTCGGCCCAATTCTATCGTTCGGAATGCTCTTGGATTGTAGGTGAACTATAAATCCCAGCAACTACAACTTCCAAATGTCAAGATTTTATTTTCCCCAAATTCCACCAGTGTTCACATTTGGGCATGTTGAGTATTCGTGTAGAGTTTATGGACACAAATATGCATATAGAAAAGCACACACATATACGCAATATGTATGTACACATACAAATACACAAATATATATACACGTATACACACACACACATAAATATACCTACATATGTATATACACAAAGATACATATATACACAAATATATACACACATATACACAATATGCACGTACACATATAAACACGCAAATACACAAATGTACACACACACACACATATATACACTCATATATCTATATAAATAAAAATGTAATGTTCGTTTGTGGGATTAACAGAACTCAAAAACCACTGGACGAATTGACACCAAATTTGGACACAAGACACCAAACAACCCAATGTATGTCATTCACTCCAAAAATTGATTTCGTCATTTGGGAGTTGTCGTTGCTGGGATTTATAGTTCACCTACTATCAGAGCATTCTGAACCCCACCAACGATGGAATTGAACCAAACTTGGCACACAGTTCTCCCATGACCAACAGAAAATACTGGAAGGGTTTGGTGGGCAGTGTCCTTTGGTTTTGGAGTTGTAGTTCACCTACATCCAGAGATCATTGTGGACTCAAACAATGATGGATCTGGACCAAACTCTACACGAATACTCAATATGCCCAAATGTGAACACTGGTGGAGTTTGGGGAAAATAGAATCTTGACATTTGGGAGTTATAGTTGCTGGGATTTATAGTTCACCTACAATCACAGAGCATTCTGAACCCCACCAATGATAGAATTGGGCCAAACCTCCCACACAGAACCCCCATGTGGGCCACAGCAATGCGTGGCAGGGGACGGCTAGTAAATACAATAAATACTTTTATTACATGTATAGATATAGGTTTGGAAAATGGATACACCGGGTGAGTTCTACTAAGTGATTTCAGGTTTTCGATAACCGTAATTGGATCAGCCTTTATCCATCTTCATAGAAGTTAAGTCCCGTTGGCTTATTCCTATGTATGCGCTTTTGGCTGATTCCTAGTTATGGCTTATATCTACCTTTGTCAGATTTCTTCCTACGTAAGTGTTGACCGTACCCCAAGGATGTTTATTATTAACTTGCCTTTCTGCAGATAAGTGTTTAAAAGCTTTCTTGCAACCTCTTGGGAGCACAAAAGCGGGGAAATCTTGCTTGAAAGGATTTCTCGAACTTTGTTTTAACCACAAGTCGTGTTACGTTGCATTCCCCTCCGAAAACATGTGTTACGCGTCTCGCTTACATCTCCCCCTCTCCCGCCCTTGTTTTCCTCTTCTTCAGGATCTTAGAAACCAGCTGGAGAAAACTCAGGATGAAATGATTGAAAAAGAGAAGGCGGTGGAGCGTCGTTGCAGTGTCCTCCTGAGCGAAGGCAATCAGAAATTGCAGAGCCAGGAATTGGCCATCTCACGCCTCACAGGCAGCGTCGCCCAGAAGGAGGAGTTGCTCCAGGTAGCAAAGGGGAGAGATGAGATCTTTTAATGGTTGCTGTTGCAAACTAGAGAGAGAGAGAGAGAGAGAGAGATACATATACTCTCTTTCTCTCTGTGTGTGCATAAATTATTTTATTTATTTACGACATTTATATGCCGCCCTTCTCACCCCAAAGGGACTCAGAGAAGCAATATATATATGTATATGTATATGTATATATGTATGTATGTATATATATACACACACATACATACACACACACACACACACACACACAATATATATATTATATTATTAGCATAGTACAGTGTCAGTACTATACCATTATATTGTAATATTATTAGTAATATTACATGTAATATGAATATATAATTATATTATATTATTATTATTATTATTATATTATTATTATTATTATTATTATTATTAGAGCCCCCGGTGGCGCAGTGGGTTAAAACCCTGTGCCAGCAGGACTGAAGACCGACAGGTCGCAGGTTCGAATCCAGGGAGAGGCGGATGAGCTCCCTCTATCAGCTCCAGCTCCTCATGCGGGGACATGAGAGAAGCCTCCCAAGGATGATACAAACATCAAATCATCCAGGCGTCCCCTGGGCAACATCCTTGCAGACGGCCAATTCTCTCACACCAGAAGCAACTTGCAGTTTCTCAAGTCGCTCCTGACACGACAAATTTTTTATTATTATTATTATTATTAGTAGTATTATATTGAATTACATTATAATATTATAAATATTGGAGTGTTGTAGGTTTTCTCGGGCTATATGGCCATGTTCTGGAGCAGTGGTTCTCAACCTGTGGGTCCCCAGATGTTTTGGCCTTCAACTCCCAGAAATCCTAACAGCTGGTAAACTGGCTGGGATTTCTGGGAGTTGTAGGCCAAAACACCTGGGGACCCACAGGTTGAGAACCACTATTCTAGAGGCATTCTCTCCTGACGTTTCGCCTACAACACCCCAGTGATTCCGGCCATGAAAGCCTTCGGCAATACATTATAAATATTACATGTATATACAATATATTATATAACATTATGTATAGTGTATATTTATATATATATATATATAGAGAGAGAAAGAATGATCAACAACTGTAAACATTCATATCAAGAGCAATATGTTTTATCTTCCATCTTCTTTAGTTGCCAAAGATGAAATTCCAACACACACATATAGGGGGAGAAAAAGGAGTGAAAGATGGAAAGAAGAGAAAATAAAGAGGAAAGGGATGGGAAGGAAGGAAGGAAGGAAGGAAGGAGGAAAGGATGAAAGAAAAAGCTGAGATTTTATTCTATTTTATTTTATTTTATTTACAGTATTGCTATTCTGCCCTTCTCACCCCGCAGGGGACTCACATATACATGGCAAACATTCAATGCTATAGACACACAACATACATAGACAGACACACAGAGGCTATTTAACATTCCAGCTTCATGAGATTATGCTTCGAATTCTGGCCACTGGTGGAGCTGTTGCTTCATTGCCCAGTTGTGACACCGATGGAATACTTCCTCATTCTTTTTCACGCTGCTGGAGATTTTTTTGGCATTGTAAATGAGTTAATTTTTTTTTTCCGCATAAGCGGTACCTAAATTTCCTACTTGACAGATGCAACTGTCTTTCGGGCTGCAAAGGTCAACAGCAAACTAGACAAATGGTCAGGAGATTGCATCGACCTGGGCTGGCTTCGAACTCATGACTTTTCGGTCAGTAGTGATTTTAATGAAGCTGACTCCCAACTAGCTACACCAGGGTATTGGAGTGGTCCCTCCAATGCCTTCCCTCCTTTTGCTTTCCGTCCTTTGTCTTTCTCTCTTTCCATCCCTTCCTCCTTCCCTTCTTCTTCCCTTTCTTTCCTTTTCCTTCTTTTTTTCTTTCCTTCTTCCTTTCTTTTCTGTCTCTGTGGAATTGTACATATGGTAGTCTGTTGCACATATGTGCAGATTCCAGAGATGACCATCGAAGAAACATGGTTACGGGTAAGCAACCCTATCTTTTCCTTCGTGGTCTCTGTGGAATTGTACATATGGTAGTTTGTTGCGCGTATGTGCGATTCCACAGATGACCACTTGAAGAAACATGGTTACTAGTGACATCACCGATGGACACTTCACCTTGCAATAGCCCTTGTAAAACAGACAGACAGGCAAACATGTGCACGTATTTTGTCCCTTAATCTAAAAGAAGTAATATATATATATATATATATATATATATATATATATATATTGGTTTGGCTTTTAAAAACAGAAACTCGAAGCAGTGGTTCAAGAAAAGGATGCAGAGCTTCAGGAATGGTCTGTGAAGCTTCAAAGCCTTTCAAAAGACTACGAAGCTCTTCGAAAGCAGAATGAAGACTTGGTCAAGGAGAATTCTGCTGCCTTGGCTCAACAGCACGCCGTTACACTGTCCGAAGAGTTGGAGGTAGGTTAATGGAAAGACCATTCTGTAGTTGCGTGAGTGGGGATCCTGTGGCCCTCCACGTTTTGCCCTTCTCACCCCGAAGGGGACTCAGGACGAATCACAGAACACATATACGGCAAACATTCAGTGTCGATTATACAATGACAAGACAGACAACAGATAGAGGTATATATAGGCTTTTCCAATCTTTCGGCATCTTTGGAGGCCGTGCTCGGTTCCGGCCACCAGGGGGTGCTGTTGCTCCATCTCCTTGCCGAAGAGCTTTCTTTGTTTGTAAACTTCCTCCTTTTTCTAATTGGATAAAATACCTTCCTGCTTTCAAGTGGTTCCTATTTATCTACTGACATTTATTTTCAAACTGCTAGGTTGGCAGAAGCTGGGCTAAAGTCAGGCACTCACCTTGCCTCGGGCTTCGAACTGTCAACCTTCCAGTTAGCAAGATTTATTGCAGCTTGGTAATTAACCTGCATACTTTCACAGGCAAAATCAGGTCTCTGTTTGGTTTTAATCAAAATCCGAATTCTATTGTGAATGGGGGAAAGGAAACCAGAAGCTGCAGTTGCACAAAATGCCTGTTTTTCACCTGGTACAGAATGGGGGCCAATGTCTGGCTCGGCAGCAGGATGTGTGAAAAAGATCTTGGAGTGCTCGTGGACAACAAGTTAAACATGAGCCAACAATGTGATGTGACGGCTCAAAAAGCCAATGGGATTTTGGCCTCCATCTTTAGGAGTGTAGTGCCTAGATCCAGGGAAGTCATGTTACCCCTCATAGAATAGAATCATCAACCTCATAGACCATCCAGTCCAACACTCTGCCAAGAAGCAGGAAAATCGCGTACAAAGCACCCCCGACAGATGGCCATCCAGCCTCTGTTTAAATGCCTCCAAGAAGGATCCTCCACCAAACTCCAGGGCAGAGAGTTCCAGTGCTAAACTGCTCTCAGACCACATCTGGCCAGACCACACTTGGAATGACACTGTGTCCAATTCTGGGCAGCTCAACTGAAGGAAGATGTTGACTCTAACCTGGAATGTGTCCAAGGGAAAAGGCAACTCAAAGGATCAAGGGTCTGGAGAACAAGTCCTATGAGGAGCGGATGAAAGAGCTTGGCATGTTTACCCTGCAGAAGAGAAGGCTGAGAAAGAGGAGACATGGATCAAGAAGTCACAAGGAGGAGGGAACAAGCTTGTTTTCTGCTGCCCTGGAGACTAGGATGCAATGGAACAATGGCTTCCAACTACAGAAAAGGAAGGAGATTCCAGCTGAACATGAGGAAGAACTTCCTAATTGTGAGATCTGTTCAGCAGTGGAACTCTCTGCTCCGGAGTGTGGTGGAGGTTCCTTCTTTGGAGGCTTTTAAGCAGAAGCTGGATGGTCATCTGTCAAGTGTGCCTTGAATGTGATTTTCTTGCTTCTTGGCAGAATGTGTTTGGACTGGATGGCCCACCAGGTCTCTTCCAACTCTATCCGTTTCTGCTTTTCTCAGCTGTTCCACCTTTTCCTTTGAAAAAATGAATGATGTCAATAGGTTTGGTTTTCATTTCGGAAAGGTGCGATCTCCTGGCACATGTTCTATGACTGGACGTTTCTGTTTTTCCAATCTAGAAAACAAAGGAATCTGAATACGCCGACATGCTCGAAGCCCTCAGGAAGGAGCGTGACATTTTTTCGACTCTGATCAAGTCCTTGAAGGAGGCGGACGGGTGAGTGTCAACGTTTGTTTTCTTTTTGTGTGTGTGTCTAAATGGAGGAAGAAACGCCTGGCAGCATGGTCACCCGTTCAATGCGATGTTCCCCATTTAATGTTTGGACACACCATTTTGATGCGGCGAAGCGGCGTGCAAATTGAGTCAATGAGCAGAACGTGCGAGGGGGGCTTAATTGCCGGGTAGGATGCTATGCTGGGGTTTTCTGCCTCATTCTGGAGGCACAGCGAGGATCCAGAGGCCAAAATACCTTACAGTCTTCAAGCAGAGGACTACACAGTCAAGCAGTTACTATGCTGCCATTGTTTACTGCATGGATGGGCTGGGTTTTGGGACCAAATTATC
This sequence comes from Anolis sagrei, assembly GCF_037176765.1. Classification (NCBI taxonomy): domain Eukaryota; kingdom Metazoa; phylum Chordata; class Lepidosauria; order Squamata; family Anolidae; genus Anolis; species Anolis sagrei. The sequence goes on along the minus strand of NC_090031.1, from coordinate 14,449,006 downwards.
AGTCGCTTCCCCCCTGCACTTTAATGGTATATGAATACACACATACACAAAAACAAACTGACAAACTTAGAAGTAACTTGTCATCTCTGGGTGTGTATGTATATGCACACTAACTTGGGGTTAGTGCCCAGGTTGTTTGAAAAAAGGCATTGTATGCTTTTGGATGTTAGGTAATATCACTTAAATTTGGTCCAGATCCATCGTTGCTTGGTTACAGTGGTCTATGGATAAGGGTGAACTGCATCTCCCAGATTCCCAGGGCAATCACCCCCAAATCCTGCCAGCATTCACAGTTGGACATGTTGGCTCTGTGTGCCAAGTTTGGTCCATGCCTGTCATTAGTGAGTCCATTGTTTGCTTTTGGACGTTAGATAATATCATGTTTGGGCCAGATCCGTCGTTGTCTGGGTAGAGTGCTCTATGGATAGGGGCGAACTGCATCTCCCAGATTCCCAGGGCAATCACCCCCAAACCCTGTTAGTATTCACAGTTGGCCATGTTGGGTCCGTGTTACAAGTTTGGTCCACACCTGTCATTGGTGGGGGTCACTGGGTTCTCTGGAAGTGAGTGAAGGTACTTCAGTTCCCATTGTCTGCTGTCAATCCTCCCCGAAACCACTGCAGAGCATAAAGTGGGTCATGGTGGGTCTGTGTGCCATGTTTGGTCCAGGTCCATCATTTGTTGGGTCGCAGTGTTCTCTGGAAGCAATTCTCATTGTCTGTTATCAATCCTTCCCAAAACCACTGCAGAGCATAAAGTGGGTTATGGTGGGTCTGTGTGCCACATTTGGTCCAGGTCTGTCTTTTGTGAGGGTCGCAGTGTTCTCTGGAAGTGAGTGAAGGTACTGCAGTTCTCATTGTTTGTTGTCAATGCTTCCCAAAACCACTGCAGAGTGTAAAGTGGGTCATGGTGGGTCTGTGTGCCACATTTGGTCCAGGTCCGTTATTTGTTGGGGTCGCAGTGTTCTCTGGAAGTGAGTGAAGGCACTGCAATTCTCATTGTCTATTGTCAATCCTTCCCGAAACCACTGCAGAACATAGAGTGGGTCATGGTGGGTCTGTGTGCCACGTTTGGTCTAGGTCCGTCATTTGTGAGGGTTGCAGTATTCTCTGGAAGTGAGTGAAGGTACTGCATTTCCCATTGTCTGTTGTCAATCCTCCCTGAAATCACTGCAGGGTGTAAAGTGGGTCATGGTGGTTCTGTGTGCCTCGTTTGGTCCAGGTCCGTCATCTGTGGGGGTTGCAGTGTTCTCTGGAAGTGAGTGAAGGTACTGACATTCCCATTGTCTGTTCTCAATCCTCCCTGAAACCACTGCAGAGCGTAAAGTGGGTCATGGTGGTTCTGTGTGCCACGTTTGGTCCAGGTCAGTCATTTGTGGGGGTCGCAGTGTTCTCTGGAAGTGACTGAAGGTATTGCAATTCTCATTGTCTGTTGTCAATCCTCCCCGAAACCACTGCAGAGCGTAAAGTTGGTCATGGTGGGTCTGTGTGCCACGTTTGGTCCAGATCAGTCATTTGTGAGGGTTGCAGTGTTCTCTGGAAGTGAGTGAAGGTACTGCAATTCCATTGTCTGTTGTCAATCCTCCCTGAAACCACTGCAGGGCATAAAGTGGGTCATGGTGGGCCTGTGTGCCACATTTGATCCAGGTCAGTCATTTGTGGGGGTCGCAGTGTTCTCTGTTGTCTGTTGTCAATCCTCCCTGAAATCACTGCAGGGTGTAAAGTGGGTCATGGTGGTTCTGTGTGCCACGTTTGGTCCAGGTCCAGGTCCGTCATTTGTGAGGGTCGCAGTGATCAAGGGTCTGGAGAACAAGCCCTATGAGGAGCGGCTTAGGGAACTGGGCATGTTTAGCCTGAAGAAGAGAAGGCTGAGAGGAGATATGATAGCCATGTATAAATATGTGAGAGGAAGCCACAGGGAGGAGGGAGCAAGCTTGTTTTCTGCTTCCTTGGAGACTAGGACGCGGAACAATGGCTTCAAACTACAAGAGAGGAGATTCCATCTGAACATTAGGAAGAACTTCCTGACTGTGAGAGCCGTTCAGCAGTGGAACTCTCTGCCCCGGAGTGTGGTGGAGGCTCCTTCTTTGCAAGCTTTTAAGCAGAGGCTGGATGGCCATTTGTCAGGGGTGGTTTGAATGCAATATTCCTGCTTCTTGGCAGGGGGTTGGACTGGATGGCCCATGAGGTCTCTTCCAACTCTTTGATTCTATGATTCTATGATTCTCTGGAAGTGAGTGAAGATATTGCAATTCTCATTGACTTTTGTCAATTCTCCTCGAAACCACTGCAGAGTGTAAAGTGGGTCATGGTGGGACTGTGTCCCACGTTTGTTCCAGGTCCATCATTTGTGGGTGTTTCAGCGGTCACTGGACGTGAGTGACGGTACTGTGTGTGTTCCATCCTTCCTCAAACTGCACCAGGACGTAAAGTGGGTCATGAGGGTCTTTGTGCCAAATGTGGTCCAGGTCCTTGGAGTTAGGTTTTGGAAGAGAGTTGGCGGGTCTGGAGTGAAACTGATTTGCATGTCTTGAAGATCCCAAATGATACTCACACACAGGCGTTTATCTCCATTTCCTCCCTATGTAAAGATTTGTTTACGCCGTACCACCAAGATGAGAGGGTCTTATGATTTAAAGCGAGTTTAGTGCTCTCTCTTCTCTCCTTGCCTTTGGAGCACATTCTTTTATAGGAGCCTTGATGTATAAAAGATGCCAGGGGTCCGCGGCAAAATGTTCTTTAGAGTTTGATGAGCCTTGAGCTATGTCTCCTTCCGTAACCTGCCGCCCGTTGATAGATCTATATTTTTCTTATATATGTGTGCATGCCTTTTAGCATAAATAACCTGCAGGAGGAGATGAGTAACATCCTCGAGTTGCGGAAACAGCTGGAAGAGAACGTTTTCGCGGCCTGGAATTTGCGGAAAGCCCTGGAGGATCAGATCAAGGCCAACCGGAAGGAAGGTGAGAGGGATGCGGCCCTAATTAATTAGAAAATATAACAGATCAAATCTTGTTTTTTAAGGCTTTCAGCATTTTGCGACAGTACGTTGGTTAATGAATCTGAATTACTGTGTTGCAAAATTTATTTATCGTGTCAGAAGCAAATTGAGGAGGAAGCGGAGGAGGAGTACTTGGTAAAACAGAAGTAGGGTTTATTTTAGGTTTGTAAAGACTTAAAAAGTTTATAGCTACTAAAATAAAGTAGAAATATTAAAATAATATTAATATAGCGACCCTACTTTGTGGATTTTACCTCATCGCGAGTGGTCCTGCAACGTAACCCCCGGGATAAGTGAGGTAACACTATAATATGTAAATACAATATATTATATTATTACCATAGCACAATATTAATATTATATATTACCATATTGTACTAAACCATTATACTGTAATATTATTAGTAATATTACATCTTATATAAATAAAAATGTAATGTTCGTTTGTGGGATTAACAGAACCCAAAAAACACTGGACGAATTGACACCAAATTTGGACACAAGACACCTAACAACCCAATGTATGTCCTTCATTGAAACAAAATTGATTTTGTCATTTGGGAGCTGTAGTTCCTGGGATTTATAGTTCACCTACAATCAAAAAGCATTCCGAACCCCACCAACAATGGAATTGAACCAAACTTGGCACACAGTTCTCCCATGACCAACAGAAAATACTGGAAGGGTTTGGTGGGCAGTGTCCTTTGGTTTTGGAGTTGTAGTTCATCTACATCCAGAGATCACTGTGGACAATAAAGGATCTAGACCAAACTCTACACGAATACTCAATATGCTCTAATGTGAACACTGGTGGAGTTTGGGGAAAATAGAATCTTGACATTTGGGAGTTGTAGTTGCTGGGATTTATAGTTCACCTACAATAATGGCATTCCAGGCAGTCATGCCGGCCACATGACCTTGGAGGTGTCTACGGACAACGCTGGCTCTTCGGCTTAGAAATGGAGATGAGCACCACACCCCAGAGTCAGACATGACTGGACTTATGTCAGGGGACTACCTTTACCTTTACCTACAATCATGGACCATTCTGAACCCCACCAATGATAGAAATGGGCGAAACCTCCCACACAGAACCCCCATGTGGGCCACAGCAACACGTGGCAGGGGACAGCTAGTGTAATATAAAATATATAATTATAATATTGTATTATTAGTAGTATTATATCGCATTACAGTATAATATTATAAATATTATATGTATATGCAATATAGTATATTATATTATATATTTATTTACAACATTTATATGCCGCCCTTCTCATCCTGAACGGGACGAGCGGCTTACAAGTTATATATACATACAATATATTATATAATTATTAGAATAGTAGAATATTATATTATAAATACAATTATATTATTAGCAGAGTGCAGGAGACAAGGTGGAACTGTCTTCCTGGCCATCTCTCTTCACTCTGGGGGAGGGAGGCTATCAACGGATAACACAGGAAACAAGGTTGTGCCCGTCAGCTTTCGTATGATATTATTTCTAGTGCCCACTTTATGCTTGATTGTCAGGCAGTGCTTCTTACAAGTCAGAGCACAGTCCAGAGTAACTCCCAGGTGTTTGGGTGTGCTGCAATGTTCCAGTGGGATTCCTTCCCAGGTCATCCTCAAAGCTCAAGGTGCTTGTTTGTTCTTAAGGCGAAAACACACAATTGTATTTTAGATGGATTAGGAATCAGATAGTTTTCCCTGTAATAAAGGAAGTAAGAGTACCTAAAGCTTCGGAGAGCTTTTGTTCAACCGTTTCAAAGCTCCCTGCTTGAGTGGTGATGGCACGATCATCAGCATAGATTGTGCCACAAAATGATGCACATCTAAGAAGGGCATTTGTTAATGAATCTGAATGACTGTGTCACAAAATGTTGCATGTCTACAAAGTGCACCATCATCATGAAACTTTTGGAAAACTGCCATTGTTTACAAAAGAGGGTATTGCAGGGCTCAGACTTAACCCTGGGGGCACGGATGGCACTTTCTCCATTCTCAAAGGAGTCCTAATAACATGTTGAAAACTGTGGTGCTTTTTTCTTAAAGGGGGGGGGGGGTGGGGGTGCTTAGCTAGCTTTTTCCTTGCTCACCACTCATTGAGCCGCTCAGCTTGGAGCAGAAATGCAAACATTTTGCGTGACCCCGCTGCTTTTGCCCGCAGAGGGTTTCTGGCTTTGGAGTAAGCCGATTACAACCGCTTTCCCTCCCCCAAATTGCCCAGTTGAACAACGTAAACCACTTTATTCCCACTCACCTGCTGCCGTCGTTTGCGGCGGTAGCTAAAATAAAAATTCTGCACATTCATCTCTCCCTTTTTTTCACTCCCTGCCCTTCTCCATTCCACCTGCCTGAAATTATTTCAAAATGCAATGCTTTAGATATGCAAATTATAATTCTGCATTATAATTATATAATATATAACATAATATATTTTATATACATATAATATTTTTACTATTATAATGTAATACAATATAATAATAATACAATATTATAATTATATATTTTATATTACATGTACTAATAATATTACAATATAATGGCATAGTACAATATAGTAATATATAATACTAATATTGTGCTATGCTAATAATTTAATATATTGTATGTGTATGTATCTTGTAAACCGCCCTGAATTCCCTTCGGGGTGAGAAGGGCGGCATATAAATGTTATAAATAAATAAATTAGGGTCACAATTCATGCAGATTGCTGTTTGTGAGGAGGGAAAAATCCCCATACATCACAAAAGATTTGGAGGGGAAATTTCCCCTCCCAATAGTACCAAACGTTTGGTATGGGATGTGAGAGGTTGCCACAACTTGTCCCAGAGTCTCAATCCTTATAAAAAAATACTTTGCATTAATTATTATTATTACAGATATTAACTAGCTTAGGTAACCGGTATTGCCGGGTTATTTGAAAAATCAGTTTTTAAATTGTATACAATTGAACTACAACTCCCATGGGTGAACTACAACTCCCATCATGCCAGGTTAACTTGCCCGAACGTATCTCCCTCTACGTCCCACCTCGGAGCTTAAGATCTTCCGGGGAGGTCCCGCTCTCAATCCCGCCGCTGGCGCAAACGGGGATGAGAGACAGGGCCTTCTCAGGGGTGGCTTCCCGCCTGTGGAACTATAAATCCCAGTACCTACAATTCCAAAATGCCCATGCCAATTTTCCTCAAAATCCACCAGTATTCAAATTTGGCCATATCAGGTATGTATGCCAAGTTTGGTCCAGATCTATCATTGTTTGGGTTCATAGTGTGCTCTGGATGTAGGTGAACTACAACTCCTCTAAATCCTTCCAAAGATCTCCTATATGTTTTGTTAGTCATAAATTGTGTTTCTGATGGTGTTTGAGACCATATAGATCCAGAAATAATTGTTGTGTGTTTTATTGGGCAGAGGAAACGCTGTCATGTTGGAGCGACCAGACCTCTTACATGAGCTTTTGCTTAAGAGGACGGGACCATTTGGACTTGCAGATAGACCACCTCTCAGTGGAAGAGCTGAAGAAAAAGGTGGTTGTTTCCATTTCTTTTTTAGCAAATGAGGTGGGTGGGTTCCAATAATTCCAATAATGTTCTAAAGGCCAATTTGGACTTTATTTCGGGAGGGAAGTGTTTGTGCTTTTGCCCAATTGCAGGTCTCCCTCCATGCCCCCTCCTCCTTGCGGGAAAACAGCCGGCTGTTAAAGCATGAGGAGCCAGGCGCACGTGCACGGCCACACACACACACACGCGAGAGTGGGCAACATGGGAGTGGAGGTGGAGGCTTGCCGCATGGAGCCCCTTCTCTTTCCCTGCTATGTCAGGAGGGCAGTCTCTTCCTCCTCCTTTCCCTGTTGGAATAGGAAGGGACAGATGAGTGGCAGTAGCAGCAGTGGGGCCCCCAGGCAAGGAAGAAGGGGAGGAGGAGGTGGAGGAGGAGGCAGCGAGGAAGGTCGACGGTGTTTGAGTGAAGGACCTTCCTTCTCTCCCTCACTCCCTTCCCTTCTTTCCTCCCTCTCCTTCTTCCCTCCCTTTCTTTCCTTTTCTTCCTTCCTTCTCCTTCCTTTCCTTCTTTTCCTCCCTCCCTTCCTTTCCTCCTTCTTTCCCTTTCTTTATTTCCTTCCCCTTCATGTCCTTCCCTCCCTCCTTCCTTTCCCTCTTTCCTTCCTTCTTCCTTCTCCTTCCTTCCTGTCCCTCCTTCTTTCTTTTCCTTCCTTCCCTTCTTTCCCTCCTTCCCTCCCCCCCTTTCTTTTTCCTTCCTTCCTGTCCATCCTTCCTTCTTCCCTTGCTTCTTTCTATGTAAGATATAATACAATATTAAATGGGACAGTCAAGAAGTAACGAGAGAAGGAGGGAAAGAGGGGAGGAATGAAGGAGAGGAAGGAAGGAAGGAAGGAGAGAAGGAGGGAAGGAAAGAAGGAAATAAAAAAGTGAAAGGAAAAAGAGAGGGAAGGAAGAAGAGAAGGAATGAAAGATAGGTAAAGAAGGAAGGAAGGAGAGAAGGAAGGATGTAACCAAAGAGCAAAGAAAGGGAGGAAAGAAACAGGTAGAGATGGAAGAAAGAAGAGAAATAGGGAAAGAAAAAGAGGGAAGGAAGGAGAGAAAGAGGGAGGGAATGTTGGCCATAGCAACAGGTGATGGGTACAGGTAGTTTAAAAAAACCCACATAAAATATATGAAAAAGCAGAAATAAAGGAGAGGAATCATTCAAAAAAGGTTTAGCGATAGGTGATAGCCACATAGGAATCCAAATGTTTAATAAAAATCCAAAAGTAATACAGTCCAGGAATAGCCAAAAATCACAAGTGCAGCATAAATCCATAAGCAAAAGGTATACTTAGAAAAAAAAAGTGAGCAAGAACATTAAAAACAAGAATATTAAAAACTTCCAAGATACTTGAATCCAAAACCAGGATTTGATTTGACACAAGAACTCAGGCCTATTTTCTCACTTGGAGGTAAACAACTGGCTGTTAATAAGCTCTCGTGAAATCATGTTGAATCCCATGAATTTTCTCTATCTCTTTCCCTCATAATCTCTCAGACCTACGGACCCGGTTCTCTGCTCTGATCGGCAAACAAAGACTTTTGCTTATCTCTGTAATGCCAGAGTTTTCCATTTCACTTCATTCTTCTTCACTCGACCCCTTATCTAATTACGTTGTTTCTGGCTCCTGCTGCAATAGTATGTTTATTTCTATTTTTGGACCCTGGGCCATACTCAGCACCCAGAGCCCAGACTGAAGCCATGGTTGCCAGCATGTATTTTTTCAGAAATATTGTGCATGATGTGCTTGCAAAATAAATAAATAAATAAAATGGCAGGATTTTCTGTGTCTTTCAAGCCGTGTTGTAAAATTGATCCGCGAACCTGTGAACAATTCCTTGTCTCCTCTTTCAGATCGTCGAACTCTTCTCAGTGGTGAAGGAGCTGCATTTGGAGATCCAAGACCTTCGAAGGAAGCAACTGGACTACTCCCCGTCTGGTTCCCTGGAAAAGGAGAGTCAGAGGCTGTTGGACAACAGTGAGGTGAGGGTCTATTTCCCCCAAACTCCACCATGTTCACATTTGGGCAGATTGAGTATTCATGCCAAGTTTGGTCCAGATCCATCATTGTTTGAGTCCACAGTGCTCTCTGGATGGAGGTGAACTAGAACTCCCAAACTCAAGGTCAATGCCTTCCAAACCCTTCCAGTATTAGCTGTTGGTCATGTGAGTTCTGTGTGCCAAGTTTGGTTCAATTCCATCGTTGGTGGAGCCCAGAATGCTCTTTGACTGTAGGTGAACTACAAATCCCAGCAACAACAACTCCCAAATGCCAAGATCTATTTTCTTCAAACTCCACCAGTGTTCACATTTTGGCAGATTAAGTAGTCATGCCAAGTTTAGTCCAAATTCAACATTGTTTGAGTCCACAACGCTCTCTGAATGTAGGTAAACTAGAACTCCCAGAGCTCAAGGTCAATGCCTTCCAAACCCATCAAGTATTAGTTGTTGGTCATGGTAGTTCTGTGTGCCAAGTTTGGTTCAATTTCATCGTTGGTGGAGTTCAGAAAGCTATTTGATTGTGGGTAAACTACAAATCCCAGCAACTACAACTCCCAAATGTCAAGATCTATTTTCCCCAAACTCCACCAGTGTTCGCATTTGAGCAGATTGAGTAGTTATGCCAAGTTTAGTCCAGATCCATCATTGTTTGAGTCCACAGCGCTCTCTGAATGTAGGTGAACTAGAACTCCCAAAGCTCAAGGTCAATGCTTTCCAAACCCTTCCAGTATTAGTTGTTAGTCATCAGAGTTCTGTGTGCCAAGTTTGGTTCAATTCCATTATTGGTGGAGTTCATTGGTGAACTATAAATCCCAGCAACTACAACTCCCAAATGACAAAATCAGTCCCCCCTCCCAACCCCACCAATATTCAAATTTGGGCATATCGGGTATTTGTGCCAAATTTGGTCCAGTGAATGAAAATACATCCTGCATATCAGATATTTACATTATGATTCATAACAGTAGCAAAATCACAGTGATGAAGATGCAATGAAAATAATGTTATGGTTGGGGGTCACCACAAAGGAGGAATTGTATTAAGGGGTCACGGCATTAGGATGGCTGAGAAACACTGAAATAGCCACTTCTCTCCAGGATGGAGAAAGAGGTGCCTTTGGACAGAAGGTCTCTTTAGCTTCGGTCAATCAACCACGTCCTTATTTGTTTGGCTGCATAATACCTTTACGTTGCAGATTGTCGTTCTTTCTCCGGGGCGACTTCCAGGGCTCCCCCTCTCCTTTAATTTTCCTTCTTTGGTACGTATACAGCCATCAGCGGAATGAAAGGCAAGCAAACAGCGCTGCTGAGTGACAGTTTCTATCTTGAGTCCGTAAATTGGACTTCTGCCTCAAAGAACCGGAAAATGGAATGTTTGAAGAACTTGATTTTTGTCTCTTTCTGGCAGATTTGTAGCCGCGGGAGCGGATCTTGTATTTACCCAGGTTTGATGGCCCTGCACTCAATTAAGGGACAGCCTGGCTGAGTGTCCTTGTGCTCAGGCATTAAGTCGGCCATTATCTCGGGCGACGGAAAGCCTCCCCTCTTCGCTGGGTATTTCTTCTGGAGTTTCTGGGCCGCCCTCCTATTTCGGAATCACTCCGAGTTGGCTACGGCAACACTTTTGGAATTACTATTATTACACTTTGTTCTTTCTCCCACTCAGGACATCATTCCACAGATATATAAACCCCACTTGCCTAGTTTCCATTAAACATCGAGAAAACCAAAGTACGTTTCCAGCAGTCACTGGCCAATCCCTCTCCAATGCCAGAAATACCGTTTAATGGTGTAACATTAGAAAATGTTGACCGTTTCCGCTCCCTTGGTAGCCACCTCTCCACCAAAAGTCAACATTCACACTGAAATTCAACACCGCCTGAGCTCTGCGAGTGCAGCATTTTTCCAAATGAAGCAAAGAGTGTTTGAGGACCGGGACATCCGTAGGGATACCAAGGTGCTTGTTTATAAAGCTATTGTCCTCTCAACCCTGCTATACGCCTGTGAGACTCCTGGAATGACTCCATCAGCGCTGCCTCCGGAAAATTCTGCAAATCTCTTGGGAAGCGGACAAATGTCAGCATGCTGGAAGAAGCAAAGACCATCAGCATCGAAGCGATGGTCCTCCGTCATCAACTCCACTGGACTGGCCATGTTGCCTGGATGCCCAACCACCATCTCCCAAAACAGTTGCTCTATTCCTAACTCAAGAATGAAAAACGGAATGTTGGTGGACAGGAAAAGAGATTTAAAGATGGACCATCCTTCTAAAGGACAGGAAGGAGGGGGCTGACCTGATCGCACCAGGAAGGGAGTTCCATAGCCGGGGAGCAATCACTGAGAAGGCCCTGTCTCTCGCTCCCCCCCCCCCCCCCCCGCAATCGTGCCTGTGACAATGGCGGGACGGAAAGCAGGGCCTCCCTGGAGAATCTTAATCTTCGTGATGGTTCATAGGGAGAGATGCATTCGAACAGGTAATTTGGGACAGGGCTGTTTAGGGCTTTATAGGCCAAAGCCAGCACTTTGAATTGTGCTCGGTAGCAAACTGGCAGCCAGTGGAGCTGGCATAACATGGGAGTTGTATGCTCCCTGTGTGCCGTCCCAGTTATTAACCTCTTGTTGGACTATTGGAAGCTTACGAGCAGTCTTCAAAGACAACCCCACGTAGAGTGCATTGCAGTAGTCTATCCTGGATGTAACGAGAGCGTGGACCACTGTGGCCAAATCTGACTTCCCAAGGTACGGGCGCAGCTGGCACACAAGTTTTAATTGTGCAAACGCTCCTGGCCACCGCTGCAACCTGGGATTCCAGGCTCACTAATGAGTCCAGGAGGACCCCCAAGCTGCGAACCTGTGCCTTCAAGGGGAGTGTGACCCCATCCAGCACAGGTTGTGACCCTACACCCTGTTTGGTCTTGTGACTGACCAGTAGGACCTCTGTTTTGCCTGGATTCAACTTCAATTTGCTCGCCCTCATCCAGATTGTAACAGCGGCCAGGCACCGGTTCAGGACTTGGACAGCCTTCTTAGCGTCTGGTGGAAATGAGTGATAGAGTTGGACATCATCTGCATACAGATGGCATCGAACTCCAAAACTCCAGATGATCTCACCCAGCGGCTTCATGTAGATGTTTAACAACATGGGGGACAGTACTGAGCCCTGTGGGACCCCACAGGACAATGGCTGTGGGGCCGAGCAGGATTCCCCCAGCAACACCTTCTGGTTATGACCCTCCAGAAAGGACTGGAGCCACTGCAGAACGGTCCCTCCAAGACCCATCCCTGCAAGGCGCCCCAGAAGGTATCGGAGGCCTCTGAGAGGTCCAGGAGAACCAACAAGGACACACTCCCCCTTTCGAGCTCTCTGCGGAGATCATCCACTAAGGCGACCATGGCTGTCGTAAACCCAACTGTGATGGATCCAGATAATCAGTTTCATCCAAGAACCCCTGGAGCTGCGAAGGAAATACAAAAAATACTGAAGATTAAAATAACTCTTAAAGCCGAAATATTCTTACTGGGAATTACGGATCAAAAACTTGAGAGTAACACAGGCAAACTTCGATTCCTTTCCACAATCACTGCTAGAATTTGCGATGCGAGATTATGGTGAAAAAAGGAAATACCTACAATTGAAGACTGGAATAAAAAACATTATGGACAGAAGAAACATGGACAGGCTAAGCTACATATTACAAAAATATAAAGGGAAAATAGAAAAAGAGACAGACTGGAAAATGATAAATGAATATTTAAAATAAGATGTAAGAGGTAGGACATATATAAGTATAGAAATGCCTCACAAAATAATAAAAAATAAGACAAAAAAAGAAAAAGAAAAGAAAGAATGGAGAACCGAAAAACTACAGAAGAAGGAAAAGGAAGAAGCCCTCTTCGAAGTATTTTGGAAGTTGGACCGAAGAAAATTAACACTTCTCCTCTCTTCTTTCTTTTCTTTCTTTTCCTCCTCCTCCTCCTCCTCCTCCTCCTCCTCCTCCTCCTCCTCCTCCTCCTTCTTCTTCTTTTTCTTCTTTCGTTTGATTTTTGTTGTTCCTTTTTTATTCTATTTTTCTGGTCTCTATTTTAGACCGGTTTTTAAAAATCTTGTTAATATTTTAAGCTATGTTGTGTTATGAAAATATTCAACAACTCTGTAATGGGAATGCCAGCCGTTAGAGGAGTATTTTTGGGAGACCTTCGCCTTTTTATATTTTCAGCCTTTTTAGCTCGAAAGAAATGGGATTTTGCCTTCTAGGAGTAGAAATCTGATTGTAACACTTGGTTGCAAAACTACCCCCACTTTTCAACAACGTCTTCATCCTATATGGACTCCTACGAGGGTCCCAGGGCAGAAAGAGATACCATGATTATGTTACGACTCTTCTAAAAGGCATGGTTTTCTGCTCATTTAAATGCATGGATAGCCTTGCTTTCGGTGTCTCGTTCTTTTTCCAAAACGAGACCGAAAATGCAAATCCCTGCCACTGCTTCATCCCACATCTCCCTTTGGGCCCCAGGGAAGAGATTGTGTGACTCTGTTCCCTCTGCCCCGACTGTCCCCCCGAACGTCTGCTTTCAGATGGAGAACCCCTTGTGCCAAGTCCTGCCGTCGGGAATGTTGCAAACCAAGCATATCAGCAATTCGTTTAGGAAAAAGAAAAAATACCCTATTTCTCAAGGTTTTTGTTGGCCACGGGGAGAGTTGCAAGAGGCAGCTTTGATCCTCTGCAGACCTTTCCTTGGCCTTCAGCCATGTCGTTTTGCATATCGTGTGGTTTTTCTTTGCCCGTCCAGAAATTAAAGTCTATTCCTTGAGGGGGTTTAAGCATAACATAAGAGTTAACCCCCAGACTCTTATCTGTGGCTGCCTGCGTTGGCTTCGCTCTCTTTGGCCTTTTCCTTTTCGCTACTGGCATGAAGGCCAAGTATGCTTTGTAGGGAAACTAGGACTGACCTCGAAGAAAGACAGGGACCTTCTTAAAGTATATATAGATACTAACCGTCCCCTGCCACGTGTTGCTGTGGCCCAGTCTGGTGATCTGGAAAATCAAGTAATGAGAAAGTGTTGGTTTCTAATCTTTCAAATCTATATCTCTGTGTGTGAATCATATATATCTATGGCTGGATGGCTCTCTGTCAGGAGGGCTTTGATTATGTTTTCTTGCCCTGGTGAAGGGATTTGGACTGGATGGCCTTAAGTATTTTCTATTGCTCATGGGGGTTCTGTGTGGGAGATTTGGCCCAATTCTGTCGTTTGTGGGGTTCAGAATGCTCTTTGATTGTAGGTGAACTATAAATCCCAGTAACTACAACTCCCAAATGTCAAGGTCTATTTCCCCCAAGTGCCATCTGTGTTCCTAGTTGGGCATATGCAGTATTTGTGCCAAGTTTGGTCCAGATTCATCATTGTTTGAGTCCACGGTGCTCTTTGGGTTTAGGTGTACTACAACTCCCAAACTCAACGTCAATGCCCACCAAACCCTTCTAGTCTTTTCTGTTGGTCATGGGAGTCCTGTGTGCCATGTTTGGTTCAATTCCATCATTGGTGGAGTTCAGAATGCTCTCTGATTGTAGGTTAACTATAAATCCCAGCAACTATAACTCCCAAATGACAAATTCAATGTTTTGAGTGATGGTCACTCCTTGGGTTAGTAGATGTATTGTGTCCAAATTTGGCAGCAATTTGCCCAGTGGTTTTTGAGTTATGTTAATCCCACAAACGAACATTACATTTTTATTTATATAGACTAACTGTCCTCTGCCATGTGTTGCTGTGGCCCAGTTTGTGTATATGCGTTTTGTGTTTGTAAATATGTGTTTATGTCTGCGTATATATTTGTGTATATGTGTATATATTTGTGTTTGCGTGTGTATATACTTGTGTATATATTTGTGTATTTGTGCTTATATGTGTATATGTATATTGTGTATATGTGTGTGCTTGTGTATATGCATATATGTGTGTATATGTGTGTATGTATGTGTATATGTGTGTTGGTGTATATGTATTTGTGTATATTTGTGTGTGCTTGCGTATATATGTGTGTGTATGTATGTGTGCATGTGTATATGTATATTTCTGTGTATATATGTGTATACGTATATTGTGTATACGTGTGTGCTTGTGTATATGCATATATGTGTGTTTATATGTGTGTATGTATATATATGTATGTGTAGGTGTATATGTAGTGTGTATATTTGTGTGTGCTTGCATATATATATGGGTGTGTCTGTATGTATATGAATGTATGTGTATATGTATATATGGTTTATTTTGGGGGCTTTTAAAGTCCGTTCTGCTGGTTTTCTTGTGTGTTTTTAGGGGTGATGGTCACTTGTTGGCCTGATAAGTGCCTTGTGTCCAAATTTGCTGGAAGCAGGCTTCCTTTCTGCTGCCCTAGAGACTAGAACGCAATGAAAGAATGGCTCCAAACTACAGCCAAGGAGATTCCACCTGAAAATTCGGAAGAACTTCCTAACTGCGTGAGAGATCTGTTCAGCAGTGGAACTCTCTCTCTTCCCAGGAGGCTCATTCTTTGGAGGCTTTAAAATAGAGGATGGATGACCATCTGTCGGGAGTACTTTGAATGAGATCTTCCTGCTTCCTGACAGATTGGGGTTGGACTGGATGGCCCACGAGATCTCTTCCAATTCTATGATTCTATCAGAGCTCAAGAAGGGAGAAGGAAGTGATCACTTTTGGGAAATACTTCTATCCACCCGTCACCACCTTCAACACTACTTTTCAGCCTGAACATCCAAATGGGAGAATGTTTGATTGTAACGGCTGCTTTTGCCTATGCGGTGTGATCCAAGAAGGTGGAAGATGGAGACCTCCTCAAGGGAGATGGGCTCGCTCTCTTTTGGCCTCCTCGATACAGCTGCCAACAGGAGTGTGAAATCGGCAACCATAAAAAGCCAAGTCTGGAAGCAGAAATGTCATTGATCTCAACGGGCGGAATTGTTGTGTCATCTCTGACACAGTTGAGGAATCTGAGGCAGAGCTGACATTTTATTATGATTTTCAAAAACACTATCGGCACGTGAACTGAGGACAAGCCTGAGCTGTTTATCGTAAACTCCCGACTCTTTGGTTGTTGTAGTTTTTTTCTAGAAGCATTCTCTCCTGACGTTTCGCCTGCATCTATGGCAGGCGCCCTCATTTATTTATTATTTACTAGCCGTCCCCTGCCACGCATTGTTGTGGCCCACTGGTGGTCATGGGGGTTCTGTGTGGGAGCTTTAGCCCAATTCTATCATTGGTGGGGTTCAGAATGCTCTGGGATTGTAGGTGAACTACAAATCTCAGCAACTACAGTTCCCAAATGTCAAGATTCTATTTTCCCCAAACTCCACCAGTGTTCATATTTGGACATATTGAGTATTCATGTAAAGTTTGGTTTTGGTCCAGATCCATCATTGTTTGAGTCCACAGTGCTTTCTGGATGTAGGTGAACTACCAACTCCAAAACCAAAGGACACTGCCCACTAAACCCTTCCAGTATTTTCTGTTGGTCATGGGAGAACTGTGTGCCAAGTGTGGTTCAATTCCATCGTTGGTGGGGTTCAGAATGCTCTGATTTTAGGTGACTATAAATCCCAGCAATTACAACTCCCAAATGACAAAATCAGTTTTTTTGAGTGAAGGACATACATTGCGTTGTTAGGTGTCTTGTGTCCAAATTTGGTGTCAATTCGTCCAGTGGTTTTTGAGTTCTGTTAATCCCACAAACAAATATTACATTTTTAAATATAGATTTACAGTATTTATATTCCGCCCTTCTCACTCGCAGGGGACTCTGGGAAGATCACAATGCACATATACATGGCAAACATTCAATTCCATAGACACACAACATATATAGACAAACATACAAAGGCTATTTAACTTTTCAGCTCCATGAGGGTATGATTTTTGAATTCCGGCCACCGGGGGAGCTATCGCTTCACCATCCACTTGTGACACCAATGGAGTACTTCCTCATTCTTTTGCCCGCTGCTGGAGAATTTTATGGCATCGTAAATTAGTTAAATCGGCCTCCCCACATAAGTGGTACCTACATTTCCTACTTGACAGATGCAACTGTCTTTTGGGCTGCAAAGAGGGAAGAGAGAGGGGGCTACAGATGAAAACAGTTCCACCTTGTCTCCTCTGCTTTACTAATAATATAATATATTATATTGTATACACATATAATACTTATAATATTATAATGTAATACAATATAATGCTATTACTACTAATAACAATACAATATTATAATTATATATTTTCTATTACATGTAATTACTAATAACATTACAATATAATGGTGTAGTACAATATAGTAATATATAATACTGATATCATACTATGCTAACAATTTAATATATTGTATGTACCTTGTAAGCCACTCGGAGCCCCCTTCGGGGTAAGAAGGGCGGCGTATAAATGGCGTAAATAAATAAATAAATAAAGGTCGACAGCAAGCTAGACAAACGTTTGGGAACTTACTCCGACCCAAGTTGGCTTCAGACTCATGACCTTTTGGTCAGTAGTGATTTTAATGCAGCTGACGCCCAACCAGCTGTGTCACAACCCGGTCACAGAGGTTGTGAGGTCTGTTGGAAACTAGGAAAATGTGGTTTATATACGAGGTATCTGTGGAAAGTCCAGGGTGGGAGAAAGAACTCTTGTCTGTTGGAGGTAGGTGTATATATTTCAATTGGCCACCTTGATTAGCATATGATGGCCTGACCGTTTTTAGATATGGCTTGTTGCTCTAAATGCCATCTAACGCAATCTTTGTTACTCTGTTGTTGCAGGCCCATTCTTTTAATTTATCTTTTTCGTTTAAAGACACGGCTTCTTTGTACACGTTTCATATCACCTGCTTTTTCTTTTGCCCGTGCTTCATTGTTCATACCATTCCATACTTCTGTTTAGTTTCTGGAAAGCCCGGAAGCCAGCCGGACTCTGACCGAAGGTTTCGACGACGAGACAAGCCAGGGCCCCGAGATGGTCGGCGAGGTGGGATTTTGTCAATTTTTGTCAGTGTGTTTTTTGTCATTCTGTGTTTTGATTATTATTATTATTATTATTATAAAACATTATTTATTATTATTATTATAAACATAATAAGATTAGTACAAACAAGTGGGATTTTGTCAATTTTTGTCAATGTGTTTTTTGTCATTCTGTGTTTTGTTTATTATTATTATTATTATTATTATTATTATTATAAAACATTATTTATTATTATTATTATTTTAAACATAATAAGATTAGTACAAACAAGGTCGCTATGCAGGCTGTTGTACTGGATCACACTTCAGACACTTTCCAAGTGTCTAGGACTATGTGATGTATCGGCGAATAATGTGTGTAGATCCCAGTAGTGTGGTAATTTTGTCAGCACCAATTGTTTTTAAGTGCAGGCCAAGGTCTTGAAGCACTGCACCCAGTGTGCCGATCACCACTGGGACCCCCTTGGCTGGCTTGTGCCAGAGTCGTTACAGTTCGATTTTTAAATTTTCGTGTTGTGTCAGTGTTTCCAGTTGTTTCTCTTCAATCCTGCTGTCGCCTGGGATTGCAGCATCAACGAGCCATACTTTGTTTTTTAACACGATTGTGAGATCAGGAGTGTTGTGCTCCAAAACTCTGTCAGTCTGTATTTTGTCTAGGGGATGCTGGGAGTTGTAGTCCGGAAGAGTGTGTGGATATGCTATTGTGTGCGTGTGTTTTGTTTTGTTTTTGCCAGGGGGAGTAGTTTTTGTGCATGCGCTATAGCGTCTTTTTGCTTTTTTTGCCTCTTTAAGTCCCTTCCGTTGTGGTTTTCAGTGTTTTTATAAGTGATGGTCACTCGTTGGCCTGATTGGTGTCTTGTGTCCAAGTTTGGGGTCAATTCGTTCAGTGGTTTTTGAGTTCTGTTAATCCCACAAACAAACATTACATTTTTATTTATATAGACTAGCCGCCCCCTGCCACTCGTTGCTGTGGCCCAGTCTGTGTATATGTCTTTTGTGTGTGTATATGTGTATATATTAGGCCTGGGCAATCCATGGTTCTAAATGGTTCTAAAGTACTTACAAAACTAAAGTTCTGGTGGTGAAAATTTCAGAACTCTAACGAAACTTTCAAAACTTAATTATTATTTCATTATTGGCGATTTTTATGACAGAACCAATTAGGGACTGCCATTTATAATGAAATTTTGAGAGTTTTGTTAGAGTTTTGAAATTTTCACCACCAGAACTTTAGTTTTGTAAGTACTTTAGAACCATTTAGAACTATGCATTGCCCAGGCCTATATGTGTGTTTGTGTATATATATGTGGTTTTGCACATGCGTTGTTATCTATCTGTCTGTCTGTCTGTCTGTCTGTCTGTCTGTCTGCTGTGTTTTCCAGTGTTTTATGAGTGATGATCACTTGTTGGCCTGATAGGTGTATTGTGTCCAAATTTGGTGTCAATTCGTCCAGTGGTTTTTGAGTTATGTTAATCCCACAAACGAACATTAAATTTCTATTTATATAGATAGCTGAAGCATTTTTTTACGGAGTCGACTGTAAACACTGCACATTGTTGCTAACAGATTTGTGTAATCAAAAAACTTGATTTTACTTTTGCCACTTATCTCGTGACCCTCATCATTGAGCTAAGCTTTATCACATTTGGGGTCGGGACCAACAGTTTGGGAATTCAAATTATACCCACGGTGCTCCCTTCAACCTTGTTGCTATTACCTCTGTTGCTCTTTCCCTTCTAGAAACGTTCTCTTTCGTGAGCGCAATAACCATATCGAATCGGGTGTTCATTAGTCTTGGTAATCATGAATCGTATGTGGGGTATGATTACACGGTCCATCTTTATCATGGGGATTAAACATTTCTGAGATGATAAAAGTCTTATTATGCAAGTGATCACAACCCTCAGAGTAATAGAACATTGGTATACGTGTCTCGAGGGGGGCTTTCCCTCTAATATGGTAACAACACATTTTTCCCCTGCAGGTAATTCCGTCTGACTATCCGGATAGACAGGGTAGGAATCTAAATAAGTCCGGGCTCAAAGATGAGCCGGCTGACGGCGCAGACTTCCCTGGTGATGAATGTGAAGCTCAAGAGGGGCGTTCGGTGGCTGCGTCTCTTTTCAGTGGATCGAGGTGAGCAGTAGGCATGGATAGAGCTGCATCGGATAACTCGTTGCTCGTAATAATTTCATTAAGAATCTTTTAAATCCTTGTGTGTTTATTGTTTATTTTTATATGTGATTTATATTAACTGTATTGTATTGTATTGTTTTTGGCCTCATGTAAGCCGCTCCAAGTCCCTTGGGGATATGGTGGTGGGGTATAAATAAAGTATTATTATTATTATTATTATTATTATTATTATTAAAAACCGGAAGTTCCTTTTCCCTTACGAAGCTTTTTCCGCCATTTTTGTAACGACTCAGGAAGTAAGTCGGAAATGATTCCGCGTATTTTCAGCCCTTTACTAGCATGCTGGGAGGCTCCTTGCCTCCAACCAATCAGGGGAGAAGATTTGGGAGAGCACATGGCTCAGAGGCTCATTCAGAGCCAGGAAGGGAAGGGAGAAGAGCAAAGGAAGGGAGGTTGTGTTGAAGGGAGGTTAGGAAAAGAGCACAGCGGTGCACCAGTTGCTCCCGTACCTTGGGAAGTCTGATCTGGCCACAGTGGCTCTTGTTACATCCCGAATAGACTACTGCAACGCACTTTACGTGGGGTTTCCTTGAAGACTGGAAACTTCAACTGATCCAGTGAGCGGCAGCCAGATTGCTCACCGGAGCGACATACAGGGAGCACACCACCCCGTTGTTGTGCCAGCTCCACTGGCTGCCGGTTCAGTTCCGAGCACAATTCAAGGTGCTGGTTTTGACCTACAAAACCCTGTACGGTTCCAGTCCAGTGTATCTGTCCGATCGTATCTCCCTCTACGTCCCACCCCGGAGTTTGAGATCATCTGGGGAGGCCCTGCTCTCGACCCCATCACTGTCACAAGTGAGGCTGGTGGAGACGAGGAGCATGGCTTTCTCAGTGGTGGCCCCTCACCTGTGGAACTCACTCCCGGGGGAAATTAGAGCATCATCATCCCTCCTCTCCTTCAGGAGGAAGGTAAAGACGTGGTTGTGGGACCAGGCCTTTGGGCAATCTGACAACTAGATAAGACAATCAGACGAGTAAGACTGACAGGACTGACAAAGTGGAATTGAAAATTAGAACTATGAGATAGCGAACACTGACCGTTTATGAGGAGGAATTGGGTTTGTATTGGTTTTATTGATTTTATTGGTTTTATTGGTTGTAATGCAGGAATTGTTGATTAACTGTGAATTGATGTTATTTTTGTTTTTGACTGTTATGTGATGCGGGCATCGAATTGTGCCTTTGCTTTTATAAGCCGCTCTGAGTCCCCTTCGGGGTGAGAAGGGCGGGGTAGAAGAAACCGAAATAAATAAATAAATAAAACAAGCAAGCAAGCAGAGAAGAAGGGCTGGGAAGAAGGGTTGTTGCCTCCCTGGCTGGCTGGTCAACCTGCCTTGCCGCTTGTGTGTTGTTGCTGCTGTTGGGGTTTGGGATGGGTAGACACCGCGAGGGTAGTGTGTGAGTGAGTGACGTGGGTGGAAAGAGCAACACGGAGGAACCAAAGCACTCACTCCAACATTTTAAAAAGCCAACGTTGTAGCAGGTTTCTCTGGCCTCAGTGTTTTTTAGTTTGTGTTGCACATTGCCCCAAAAGAACTAGATCTCCCATCAATTTAGGCCACTCTTTGAACACAAACTCTCCTTCCTAAAATTGTGAAATCAGCTTCCAAGGTAAAAAGGGCAAGGCAGTTTGTTATTTTTTTTTTCCTTGGAGTTGCCTAAAAAGATACTGCAAATCCCATACTTTAAAGTCTGGGCAATCGAGTACACCATTAACGAAGCGATTCGGAAATTTCTGAAAGTTCTGAATTTTTTTGTGTGAAAAATCCGTAATTCAGTTCTGGCAATTGCGTCCACCATTAACAAAGCGATTTGGAAATTTTGGAAAGTTCTGAATTTTTTTTCTGAAAAATTCACAATTCAATTCTGAATCGAACCACCAGTGCCCCCTACATCAAAAACGAATTTTGAACCATTTTTTTAATCAACCAAGCCTAGTGAGCAAGCTCGTTCCAGAGAAATGGAAGAAAGCGGTTTGCAACGAGTGTGGATTTAGATAATGGCAGCTCCCTTCCTTTCACCTGGGAGATTGGCAGCCATTTCAAGCCACCATGCAATTAAGTAATTAGGAGAGGCATTGGCGGCAAGGTGGCACAGGGCCAGGCGCTGGCAGAGAAAGCGCTCCAGGACGCTAGAGATAAATAGACAAAATGAGAACTGCTAAAAAAGGACCTCCTCCAGAGCACGACCTGGACACTTAAAGTGGTCACACGAAAGGAGTTAGGAAAACCATGAGCTGGGGAGTCAGGGAGGATTTGGAAAACGTCAACAACAGCTTCACCGAAACCTTTTTATTATTATTTTATATCCAAAGTATTGCATAAATAAGCAAGTATAAATCTGGGCTGTTGTAAGTTTTCCGGGCTGTCTGGCCCTGTTCCTGAAGCATTCTCTCCTGACGTTTCACCTGCATCTATGGCAGGCATCCTCAGAGGTTGTGAGGTCTGTTGGAAACTAGGACAGCGGTTTATATATCTGTGGAATGTCCAGGTTGGGAGGAAGAACTCTTCTCTGTTGGAGCTAGGTGGTCCTGGACAGGGTTGGCTTGAGGTGCCTTCCTCTTGGCACATTTCTCCCTTTCATCCTCCATTCGTGCCTCTTCAAATTCTGCAGCACTGCTGGTCACAGCTGACCTCCAGTTAGAGCGCTCAAGGACCAGGTCTCCCCAGTTCTCGGTGTCTATACCACAGTTTTTGAGGTTGACTTTAAGCCCATCTTGAAATCGCTTTTCATGTCCACCAACATTCCATTTTCTGTTCTTGAGTTCGGAGTAGAACAACTTCTTTGAGGGACGGTGGTCGGGCATTCAGAGTTGATGACGGAGGATCATAGCTTCAATACTGGTGGCCTTTGCTTCTTCCATCACGCTGACATGAGATGTCGTTGTCTCATATAATTTATATAGATGACATAATAGAGAGATTGGTCTGTAGTTCCTGGCATTGGAGGCGTTATTATTATTATTATTATTATTATTATTATTTACCGCATTTCCAGAGGCAACTCAAGGCAGTTCAGTCAGCAGCGATTCGCTGCCATAACAAATATCAAAATACAATTAAAACAATTATAAAAAACAATTCAACATTTAAAATCTAATATAAAAAGTAGACAGGAGCCCCCAGTGGCGCAGTGGGTTAAACCCCTCTGCCGGCAGGACTGAAGACGGACAGGTCACAGGTTCGAATCCGGGGAGAGCGTGGACGAGCTTCCTCTATCAGCTCCAGCTCCTCATGCGGGGACATGAGAGAAGCCTCCCACAAGGATGATAAAACATCAAAACATCCGGGCATCCCCTGGGCAACGTCCTTGCAGACGGCCAATTCTCTCACACCAGAAGCAACTTGCAGTTTCTCAAGTCGCTCCTGACACGACCAAAAAAAAGAAAAAAAAGAAAAGAAGAAGCAAATATATCTGTAAAACCTGTATTTACCAGGTTTTAAAATGGCCATAATCTTAGTTTTCACTCCATAGTTTGGGGATCTGTTTGTGTGCCAAGCATGCAAAAATTCAAAAGTCGAAACTAAGAACATGAATTTTGACAGGGAGATCTTCAAATATCTCCAATATTGACTCATTTCTCCAATTTGCTTGAAACTTTGCTAACAAGCATTTCCGATCCCGGCTCCCCATCCTTTCTCTTCCACCCGCAAGCTTTTGAGTACTCGAGCCCTACACGCAGTCCTTTTTCTATTGCCTCGCCGTAAATTCTCTCGGCATGATTGGTGCCAATGCAATGGGAGTGGAGTAATTTTAATTCTCACGAATGGCATTAAGACGCCAGTGTGGAGGCATTAAAAACGTACTTAGCATTCTCTCGTTCAAATGCCAGCCTCCTAAATGCCGCCGTTCTCAGCAGCCTGTTGTATTTCAACATGTCTTTATTGATACTCAGGAAACAAAGAAGGGAGTTTGTTTTCCGTATCTTCATCCCCTTTATTTATATGTCATTCAGTTGCAAAATGGCTTGTCCAAACAGAGGTCAAAACTGGAAGATGTTTTGTGTACGTTCTGAGTAGCCTTGAGTATTTAGAGGGATATTTTGACCGCTAGTAAAACTGAATTTAGGATTGTGCACAGTGATGTTCTGCACGTATGAATTCATTCCGAACACTTACAATCAGAACATTCCTGCCTCTGAACATCTACAGAGTCCCCTCGGGAAGATAGGGTGGGTTATAAATAAAGTATATATTGTTGTTGTTGTTGTTGTTGTTAGAGATTATAGTTGATGTAAACATGTCAATTCTGAGATCTGAATATACAAAACTGTCTTTGGGTAACTGGTAGAGATGTGTACAGAATTCATTCTTACCGTTTCTTTTGTGTCTTCCAAAAGTGTGCCCTCCTCACATGAAACTCAGCTCCACATGAAAGCCTGCTTTCATGTGGAGCTGTAATTCCATGCGTGCACGCTTCTTCTCTTTCTCCTCCTCCCTCCCTTCTTCCCTTGCATGCACAATGCGCCACATCCATTCATGGGAGTCGTGGCCGGGCAGCCACACATCCGGACCTCATTATCAGGTCCGGATGTGTGGCTTCCCTCCTTTCTGGGCGTGTGTGTGTTGTGTAGGGCGTGCACGCACTGATGAGCATACGTGCTTTCCAGGCCCGCCTGCGTCCCACCACACACACACTCTATTTCCAGGGAGAGTGTGTGTGTTGTGTAGGGCGTGCACGCACTGATGAGCATGCGTGCTTTCCAGGCTTGCCTGCGTCCCGCCACACACACACTCTATTTCCAGGGAGAGTGTGTGTGTTGTGTAGGGCGTGCACGCACTGATGAGCATGCGTGCTTTCCAGGCCTGCCTGCGTCCCACCACACACACACTCTATTTCCAGGGAGAGTGTGTGTGTTGTGTAGGGTGTGCACGCACTGATGAGCATGCGTGCTTTCCAGGCCTGCCTGCGTCCCGCCACACACACACTCTATTTCCAGGGAGAGTGTGTGTGTTGTGTAGGGCGTGCACGCACTGATGAGCATGCGTGCTTTCCAGGCCTGCCTGCGTCCCGCCACACACACACTCTATTTCCAGGGAGAGTGTGCGTGTTGTGTAGGGCGTGCACGCACTGATGAGCATGCATGCTTTCCAGGCCTGCCTGCGTCCCGCCACACACACACTCTATTTCCAGGGAGAGTGTGTGTGTTGTGTAGGGCGTGCACGCACTGATGAGCATGCATGCTTTCCAGGCCTGCCTGCGTCCCGCCACACACATACTCTATTTCCAGGGAGTGTGTGTGTGTTGTGTAGGGCCTGCACACACTGATGAGCATGCATGCTTTCCAGGCCTGCCTGCGTCCCGCCACACACACACTCTATTTCCAGGGAGAGTGTGTGTGTTGTGTAGGGCGTGCACGCACTGATGAGCATGCGTGCTTTCCAGGCCTGCCTATGCCCCACCAAACACACTCTCTTTCCATGGAAAGTATGTGTGTTCTGTGGGGTGTATAGGCACTGACGAGAGTGTATCCTTTCCAGGTCTTCCTGTGCCTGGCCACACACACTCTCTTTTTCCATGGAGAGTATGGGTGTTGTGTGGGGTGTATAGGCACTTCCTCTCTGTGCCCTGCCACACACACATTCTATTTCCAGGGAGAGTGTGTGTGTTGCGTAGAGTGTGCATGCACTGACGAGCATGCACACTTTCCAGGCCTGTCTATGCTCGGCCACACACACACTCTTTTTCCATGGGTAGTATGTGTATTGTGTGGGGTGTATAGGCACTGATGAGTGTGCATGCTTTCCAGGCCTATCTGATCCCTCGGTGACGCAGTGGGTCAGAGCACTGAGATGCTGAACTTGCTGACCGAAAGGTTGCAGGTTTGAATCCGGGGAGTGGCATGAGCTCCCGCTGTTAGCCCCAGCTTCTGCCAACCTAGCAATTCGAAAACATGCAAATGTGAGTAGATCAATAGGGAAGGTAACAGCTCTCCATGCAGTAATGCTGGCCACATGGTCTTGGAGGTGTCTATGGACATCACTGGCTCTTTGGCTTAGAAATGGAGATGAACACCAACCACCAAAGTCAGACACGACTAGACTTAATGTCAGGGGAAAACCTTTACCTACCTTTACCTAAATATATATTATTAAGCAAGCGCTAATACATTGTGACAGTTCTAGAAACTAGTTCTCAGAGTGTAATCTTGGTTTTTTTATGAATCCTGTTTTCAAACGTTTGTTTTTCCTTTCCTCCTCCTTTTGAAAACCCTTTGGGCAAAAGCAGACAGGAACAAATGAAAATTGCAAATAAGCCGTTAGATCATCTGAACGCAAGCGAGCGGGACGGTTCGAGCGACGATCTGGAGAATAAAGATGAGAAAGATCTTAAGCGGTTGATTATTCAACTGAGAGCCGAACTCAAAGAGCTTGCCCAAGTAAATAAATCCCAGGAGCGGCAACTTGAATTGCAGTCCACTGTGGCTGAAAAAGAAGGGCTTGATCCCAAACCTGGGCCGCAGATTAATACGGAGGCGGAAGCGTCAAAAGTGGAAGTGAAAGACACGGCTACACAAACAGCGGTGGCGGAAGGGAGCGTCGGGAGGCTAAAACATGAAGGTGGAATCGCAAGCTGGGACGATAAAGCGAAATCTTCCCGATTGAACGAAGAACGGCGGCAGAAGAGAGTCTCAACGAAGAGCAAGCAGCCGGAGAAGCCCCTGCGTTTGAGTAAAACGAACAAAGTGAGTTGACTTACGATGCTCAAGCTCATGTTTGGGAAGATGAGTTGGGTTTTTGCATATATTTTTTGGTGGTGGTGGTGGGAGGGGGGCCCAAGATATTTAAGAGACTTATACATAGCAGGGGTATCGTGTCAGAAGCAAATTGAGAGTATAGTTGTAATGTATTTAAAACACAAAATTAAAAACTTGGCATTATCCTAAACGTCCTTTGACCACTTGGAGTGCCTCTGGTCTCGCTGTAAGAAGGTCCTCCATTGTGCATGTGGCAGGGCTCAAACTGCATTGTAGTAAGCGGTTTGTGGTTTGAGCTTCTCCTCACTCACATGTCGTGGACTCCACTTGTGGTCTCATTTCTTAAGGTTGGCTCTGCATCTCGTGCCAGAGCGCAGCCTGTTCAACGCCTTCCAAGTTGTCCTGTGTGCCCAGGAGGGAGTCTCTCATTTGGTATCAGCCACTGATTGATATTCTGGTTTTCACCTGCCACTTTTGGACTCTTGCTTGCTGTGGCGTTCCTTCAAGTATCTCTGTAGATCTTAGGAAACTATTTCTTGATTTAAAGTGTTGGTGTGCTGGCTGATATCCGAGTAGATAATGGGCCTGAGATATCACTGCCTTGGTCCTTTCATTACAGGCTGCTACTTCTTGGTTGATTTCAGGTGGTGCAATACCAGCTAAACAGTATAATTTCTCCAGTGGTGTAGGGCGTAGACATCCCGTGATAATGCGGAATGTCCCATTAAGAGCCATAGCCACTGGTTTAATATGGTGAGATGTGTCCCACACTGGGCATAGGTATTCAGCAGCGGAGTAGCAAAGTGCAAAGGCAGATGTCTTCACTGTGTCTGGTTGTGATCCTCAGGATGTACTAATGAGCTTCTGTATATTATTTTCATTGCCCACTTTTTACTTAATAGTCAAGCAGTGTCTGGTTGTGATCCCCAGGCTATGCCAGTCCGCTTTCGTATGATATCATTTCTAGCACCCACTTTTTGCTTGATATTCAAGCAGTGCTTCTTATAAGTCAGAGCATGGTCTAGAAAAGTGGTTCTCAACTTGGGGTCCCCAGATGTTTTTGGCCTTCAACTCCCAGAAATCTTAACAGCTGGTAAACTGGCTGGGATTTCTGGGAGTTGTAGGCCAAAAACATCTGGGGACCCCAGGTTGAGAACCACTGGTTTAGAATGACTCCCAGGTATTTGGGTGTGTTGCAATGCTCCAGTGGGGTTCCTTTCTAGGTAATCCTCAGAGCTCGAGATGCTTGTCTGGTCTTAAGGTGAAAAGCAGACGTCTGCATTTTAGATGGATTAGGAATCAGCTGGTTTTCCCTGTATTTATTTATCGTGTCAGGAGCAAGCCAAACAGTTGTATTGCATTTTTTAACAAACAAACAAACAAACAAACAAAACACAAAGTTTGCAAGCTTGGTAGTTGATTAAATGTCCTTTGACCAGTAGCTGGCCACTTGGAGTGCCTCCATTGTACATGTAGCAGGGCTCAGGTTGCATCGCAGCAGATGGTCTGTAGTTTGCTCTTCTCCACACCCGCATATCGTGGATTCCACTTTGTAGCCCCATTTCTGAAGATTGGCTCTGCATCTCGTGGTGCCAGAGTGCCTTCCAAGTCGCCCAGTTTTCTGTGTGCCCAGGGAGGAGTCTCTCATTTGGTATCAGGCATTGATTGAGGTTCTGGGTTTGAGCCTGCCACTTTTGGACTCTCACTTGCTGAGGTGTTCCAGCAAGTGTCTCTGTAGATCTTAGAAAACTATTTCTTGATTTAAGTCGTTGATGTACTGGCTGATACCCAAATAGGGGATGAGCTGGAGATGTCACTGCCTTGGTTTTCCCTGTAATAGGCAGAAAGAGCACCTAAAACTTCAGAGAGCTTCTGTTCAACCAATAACAATTCTTTATTGATTAGTCAATTTTGACCATATCAAAACATTCAAAACATACAAAACATACAAAACATACATGCTTGCCCATACATACAGTAAAACCATATATGAATACAAGGCATCCCGTCCTACTGGCCTGTCAAATCACTCCTAAATGATTGTGCAACTACAAGATAAAAAAATTAAAAGATTAAAATTGATTAATACCTTAAAGTAGGGTTTGGGCAGGGGCGTGGGTAGGTAAAACTAGTGGCATGTCCATATTAAGTTTTTAAGTTTGAATTTTGTTGATGGCAGCAAGGTCACCTCTCTCTGCTTCCATCTTCTCGCAGATGGCCAGTGCTTTTTGCGTATAAATGGTCAATTTTAAAATAGAGATTTTATCTGAACCCTGTAGGAGGATGTGCAATTTCTCCTTATTCTCTAAATAAGTATGATTCTCCAGCAGAGGCTCTAGGTCAGTGGTTCTCAACCTACCTAATGTTGCGACCCCTTAATACAGTTCCTTATGTTGTGGTGACCCCCAACCATAACATTATTTTTGTTGCTACTTAATAACTATAATTTCACTACTGTTATGAATCGTAATGTAAATATCTGAGATGCAGGATGGATTTTCATTCACTGGACCAAATTTGGCACAAATACCCGATACGCCCAAATTTGAATACTGGTGGGGTTGGAGGAGATTGATGTTGTCATTTGGGAGTTGTAGTTGCTGGGATTTATAGTTCACCTACAATCAAAGAGCTTTCTGAACTCCACCAACGATGGAATTGAATCAGACCTGGCCACACAGAAATCCCATGACCAACAGAAAATGCTAGAACGGCTTGGTGGGCATTGACCTTGAGTTTGGTAGTTGTAGTTCACCTAAATCCAGAGAGCTCTGTGGACTCAAACAATGATCAATCTGGACCAAACTTGGCATGAACACTCAACATGTCCGAATGTGGACTCTGGTGGAGTTTGGGGAAAATAGACCTTGACTTTTGGGAGTTGTAGTTGCTGGGATTTATAGTTCACCTACAACCAAAGAGCGTTCTGAACCCCACCAATGATAGAATTAGGCCAAACTTCCCACACAGAACCCCCATGACCAACATAAATATTGTATATTCTGATGGTCTTCGGGGACCCCTCTGACACCCCCTCACGACCCTTCCAGGGGTCCCGACCCCCAGGTTGAGAAACACTGCACTAGGTAGTAAGACCGGACCCTATTGTAGTAGGGACATTTTAAGAAAAAACATTCTGAGTCCTCCACTTCTGCATCTACCTCATGGCACCCACAGGTTCTCCTCATGTAGGAAATATTCTGATGTCGTCCCAGTCTATTCAACCATTTCAAAGCTCCCTGCTTGAGCGGTGATGGCATGATCGTCAGCATAGATGAAACTCTCTGTCCCTTCTGGCAGTGGCTGGACATATGTGTAAATGTTAAACATTGATGGAGGAAGCACACTCCCTGGAGGTAGGCCGTTCCTCTGTTTTCCCCATCTTCTTCTCTGGCTCTGGAACTCGACAAAAAAGCTCCTGTTTTGTATCAGATTTCGTGGAGGTATGCGTTGTCCTCCACCAGCAGGTGGATCTTACTTTGCCCCATAAAGAGAATGTTTACATTCATTGGCTTTACATTGCTTCTGGATTCATAGCTGTCATTCTTCCTGATTAGGCCTAATAAGCTACTGATAGACTGGGCTCCATGAATATGTTTTTAACTTGCTTTTTAAAAAATCCCTACTACGGTAAGTCGCTCTCACAACACTTGGCGACAATTTCGTAAGTTAATGATGCTTTGCATGAAGAGCAGCTTCCTTTTCTTTTTACCCGTATGCAAACTTTGCAGGGTTTCTGGGAGGATAAAATTGGATAAGAATGACTCCTTTTAAAATCTATAGAAATCTAATTTGTTAAGCCTACTTTTCAAAGCCTCGCCGCGACAATGGCGAAGATTTTTATGACAATCGGAGCCGTATCTCCCAGGGGCCTTCTTGAAGGTTTCTCTTTCTTGCTCTCCGAGGTTGTGTTGCATCTCATTGGCGGAAAGAGGAAAACCAAATATTCAGAGAGACTTGCTTTTGACATGAAAGCGGTGGCCAAAACGTTCCTTAAATGAGACTCATATTCGTTGATTCCATTTCTTTTCTGAGCAACAAATTCTTTTTCCTCCCTATAGAATCCGTCTACAAAACCAGCACAATGACATTGTGTTAGGTTTTTGACTACCCTATATACTCGAGTATAAGCCAACCCAAATATAAGCCGAGGCATCCCATTTTACTTGAAAATACTTGCAAAACGTATTGACTTGAGTATAAGCTGAGGGTGGGAAATGCAGCAGCTACTAGTAAATTATAGATAGCAATAAATTACATTAATTAAGGTATCAGTAGATTAAATGTTTTTGCATATTTACTGTATTTCAAAGAGAAACAGTAAACTAGCTCTGTAAGTGGAAAAGGAGGGTCAAGAAAAACAGTATGGGATCAACAATAACTTAATAATAATAATAATAATAATAATAATAATAATAATAGAACATCATTTGTCTCCCACCCTAACTCCCCATAAAGACTCAGGCCGGCTTCCAACATAGTAACAGGAAAGCATTCAATGCGTATAGAAACAATGCAGAGCTAGATATAGATCTATAATTACACGAGGGTTGAATGAAAAGTAATGCTTCCACCTTTGTAACTCCTCAACAGATGGCAGTACTGTTATGAGGCAGGTACTGGCTTGTTCAATAGACTCTCCTCTACAGTTCCATTTTGGCAGGAAGGCTTAGCATTGAACAGTTGTGTTGTTAAAGTGCGAAGTATGGAACCCTGTGCAGACGGTCGATCAATGCGACTTAAACAATATGCAGTCATTGAATTCTTGACAGTAGAAGGTGTCACCTCAACATCTTTAAACTTTCTCACCCAACGACGCACAGTAGTCACATCAACACAATCACCATAAACAGCTTGCGTTCTCTGATGAATCTCCTTTGGGGTGACACCTCCAACATACCTGGAGGACCACTAAGGTCAAACACCACTAAGGAGTCCAGCATTAGGCAGCTCATGTGAAGTAGAACAGTGGTTACGAAAAGGGAGTCTTCCAGATATTTTGGATTCCAACTCCCAACTGCCTCAGTCAACTTGGTCAACAGAGAGGAATTTTGGGATCTGAAGTTCAAAACCTCTAGAGCGGTAGTTCTCAACCTGTGGGTCCCAGGTGTTTTGGCCTAAAACTCCCAGAATTCAATTTACCAACTATTCAAAGAAACATTTCAAAACTCTGCTAGCTAAGCATATGTTTTTTGTGCAGTGGCATGTCTTTGTCCCTGGCAGTTCAAAGACATGGTTTATCAGTTTAACAACTGAGTTACCTGTGTGCAATTACATGAATGCTTGTGAACATCACGTGCAGTCATTGAATTCTTAAAAACAGAAGGTGTCACCTCAACATCTTTAAACTTACTCGCCCAACGATGCAAAGTACTCACGTCAACACAATCACAATAAACAGCTTGCATTCTCTGACTAATCTCCTTTGGGGTGACACCTTCTGCTGTCAAGAATTCAATGACTGCACATTGCTTAAGTCGCATTGACTGACCCTCTGAGCAGTGTTTCATACTTCGCACTTTAACAACACAACCATTCAATGCTAAGGCTTCCTGCCAAACTGGAACTGTAGAGGAGAGTCTACTGAACAAGCCAGCACCTGCCATCTGTTAAGGAGTTTTGAAGGTGGAGGCATTACTTTTCATTCAACCCTCGTATATACTGATGTTACCTATTCATTCAGCCCTGAAACATTTGCAAATCCTCTCTCTCTATATGTGCATTTTCCTCCTGCAATATTTGCAAGCCCTATATATCTGTGTCTATCTAGACCGTCATTTTGGATCCTGATCCTTTAATGGAGTCATAGAATTATAGAGTTGGAGGCCTCGTTGGCCATCCAGTCTAACCTCATTCTGCCAAGAAGCAGGAAAATTGCATTCAAAACATCCCCAACAGATGGCCATCCAGCCTCTGTTTAAAAGCCTCCAAAGAAGGAGCCTCCACCACTCTCCAGGGCAGAGAGTTCCACTGCTGAACAGCTCTCACAGTCAGGAAGTTCTTTGTAATTTTCAAGTGGAATCTCCTTTCTTGTAATTTGAAACCATTGTTCCATTGCCTCCTAGTCTCCTAGGCAGCAGAAAACAAGCTTGCTCCCTCCTCCTTACGACTTCCCCTCACTTCTTGATCCATGGCCTCCATCATGTTTCCTCTTTCCCAGCCTTCTCGTCTTTAGGCTAAACATGCCCAGCTCTTTCAGCGCTCCTCATAGGACTTGTTCTTCAAACCCTTGATCCTTTGAGTCGCCCTCCTCTGGACACATTCCAGCTTGTCAACATCTCCCTTCAATTGTGGTGCCCAGAATTGGACACAGTATTCCAGGTGTGGTCTAACCAAGGCAGAATAGAGCATGGGTAGCATGACTTTCCTGGATCTAGACACTATGCTCCTATTGATGCAGGCCAAAATCCCATTGGCTTTTTTTGCTGCCGCATCACATTGTTGGCTCATGTGTAACTTGTTGTCCACAAGGACTCCAAGATCTTTTTCGAGCCAGATTCCTTTGCAATATCAACTGTCCCATTTTGGCGTCATCTGGAAATAGGATCAGTATGCGTTCTTTTCCATCATCCAAGTCATTGATAAAAGAGGTTGAATAGCCTTCAAATGACTGAGGACTTGTCACTTCTTTCCAGGTTGAGGGGAAGCACCCATTTGGATTCAGCCATTCCCAATCCATCCTCTCACGCCAAGGTTTGTTTACACCTTTCTCTTGACTGTCGTGATCTTGGTTGTGTATCCTTAGAGCGATCTTTGCCCCTCGTTCAAGAAATCCCGCTTGCCTGTCCGACTGAAGCCCTCGAAGTCCTTGGGAAGCCTTTCCTCGGGTTCCTTCCCTCTGAAGCCAGACCTGCGCCTCCAGCATCGTATGTTCAACCTGGATGAGGATCTGAAAGGACAATGCACACAGCAGCCCCAGCCACTTCCAGAACTACACCCGAGTGAAGCAGAAAGCGGGACGCAAGATCTGGATCGAATGTTAGTTGGAGGTAAGCAATCAGGGATAGGGAAAAACACACAGATTGCGATTATGGGTGTATCTTTCATGCTGGGATGATGTGTGGTTCAATTTTTCTTTAGCCTTCACAAATGACTGCAGTCTGCAGAACTGGGTTAGATCATCTCCCTGAGATCCTACCTGAGCTCCCATCAAGACTGCAGGCTGCAAATATAAACAGACCGGCTCTTCAGTAAACTTTTTTCTATAATAGAACCCTTTAAAAATTCCTTTTTCTGGCAAAACCCTAACACTGTCCCTGATTTTCTCAAGGAACCCAGTTCCCCCTCAGTACTGGGAACTCACAAAGTCCTTCCTTCTTTCATCTACCCCTGTTGCCTGAGTGTTTTGTATCATTTAGTAGTTTTTGAACTAAAGAGAAAACATTTGTACTTTTATTTTGGTTCAAAATTTTTTGGATATAGCCACATACTCATACTTTGGTACAAGCAATTTTTGGGTTCTCTTGTAGCCTGGTGAGATTCTGAGGGTTCAGAAGATGAGGAAGCAGAGGCAGGGAGAGATTCAGAGGGCCCGGAGAGAAATGTTTTGGAATCTCCTGGCACTTCCCATGAGAACAGTGAAGGCGAGATTTTTCCCCACGAGAACCCGCCAGAGGTGCAGACTGAGGGAAATGAGGGAGACGAATGCTTGTCAAGGTCAAAGAGATTGGAGTTGAGACAAGGCCTGCAATGAAGGATTCACTTCTCCAAGCGACTTAAAGATAAGGAAAGGAGGTGCAAAAGAAACAACCTCATGGGAAGGATTTTGGCTTTTAAAAAGTGGTTCATGTTGGTATAATTTATTTATTTATTTACTTTATTTGTATACCGCACTCTCTCAGCCCGTAGGCGACTCAGTGCGGTTTACAACAGGTCAATATACAAAGTGCACAACATTAGCATTTAAAAACAGTAACTAAGGCAACTACATCAATATAACAATACATCAATATATCAATATAACGTCAATACATCCATATAACTAACCCATCACGTCTCAACAGTAAAGTCATAATCCGATTTCCTCGTCCATTATTCCAAGTTCCAAGATCAATCAGTTAATTGCACTGCTTAATTAAACGCCTGTTCAAAGAGCCAGGTCTTCACTCTTCTTCTGAACGCCAGCAGGGAGGGGGCTGATCTAATGTCTGCGGGAAGGGCGTTCCACAGCCAAGGGGCCACCACTGAGAAGGCCCTGTCTCTCGTCCCCGCCAGCCGTGCCTGTGAGGCTGGCGGGATCGAGACCAGGGCCTCCCCGGACGATCTTAATGTCCTAACTGGTTCATAGGGGGTGATGCGTTCGGACAGATAGATCGGGCCAGAACCGTTTAGGGCTTTAAAGGCTAAAGCCAGCACTTTGTGAGAGCAACACTGCATTCAGGTGCAGAGCTCTTGGTGTCATGGGCCTTGGAATTCATGTAACCAAGTTTTCAAGCTGTTCCTTCATTCTGGTCATGTGAGGCATAGTTTTGCCTACTTTGGATTTATGTACTTTGTCTTTGCGTATCTCAGTGGAATTGCTTTAGATGTTTTCTCTAAAGGGATTTTTGGAGTTTTGGCTTTTATGATCATAACTCTTTGAACTTGGATTCCATTTTTTCATATTGGCTTGCTTTTCATATATCCAGCTTTTATTATACTTTTCTTTCATAAATTCTTACATTGGATTATCTGGACAGTGTGTGGTTTGTAGTGAAAGGAGGCTTCAGGGCCATAGTGCAACAAATTCAACCTAAAACGATCAATGAAATAGTCTCCATTCCGGTGTAGCCTCCAACTTGCTCCTATATTTGTTTTTGTTGTAAGCCTAAGCTAAAAAGCCTGATTTACATTGATAGGTGGACATGAAGAGAAGTGTTGCTTGGATAGCCTTTCCAGCTACTAATGGCTATACATCTATCAGTCCTATACCATAACTATTCAGTGATCAAGATTCAAATTTTGTTTCTAAAACAGAAGTATGTTGAATTTCACTAAAAATTAGGACTTGACTTAACACAAGAACTTAGGCCTAGCTTCCCCTTGAAAGCCAGTGTTGTCTGAATTAACCTTAAGATAAGCAACTGGCTGTTAATAAGCACTTACGTAATCATGTCCTTTCTCACGAATTTTCTCTATCTCTTTCCCATGTAATCTCTCAGATCTACAGAGCTGGTTCTCTGTTCTAAACTGTAAACAAAAACTTTTGCTTATTTCTGTAACACCAGGTTATTTCCCCTGAGAGTTTTCCATTTAACTTAATTCTTGACTCGACCTCTTATCTAATGATGCTGTTTCTGGCTCCTGTGACTGACCTTGGAGCTCGGCACTGTTTGAGTCAGTTTCATTTCCCTGCCCTGAATCTTCAACACTTGGAAGCAGGCCTGAATCTGAATCACTTTGAACCCCAGGAAATCCCACAATCCCTTCTGAATCCATCAGCCCCTGGCTGAGCTACAACATACTGTATTTTTTATTTTTATTATTTGCAGTGTGTGAATTCAATCACACTAACACTCTCAATCTATCTGCCAGTGTCCCAACCCATGCCTGATATATATATACATTATATATAATATATACAGTGTTCCCTCCGTTCCAGGAGGGAACACTGTTTATAATATTATAAAACATTGTATTGTATTGTTTTATAATATTATAAAACAATACAATATAATAATAATACAATATAATAATTATATATTTCATATTACATGTAACGGTGGTGAAGTGGGTGAAACCATTGAGTTGCTAAACTTGTTGACCAAAAGGTTGCAGGTTTGAATTCAGGGAGTGGAGTGAGCTCCAGCTGTTAGCCCCAGCTTCTGCCAACCTAGCAGTTTAAAACATGCAAATGTGAGTAGATCAATAGGTACCCTTCTGGTGGGAAGGTAATGGTGCTCCATGCAGTCATGCTGGCCACATGACCTTGGAGGTGTCTACGGACAATGCTGGCTCTTCGGCTTAGAAATGGCGATGAATACCAACCCCCAGAGTCGGGGACAACTGGACTTAATGTCAGGGGAAAACCTTTACCTTACCTACATGTAATATTACTAATAATACAGGGTTAGTCAAAATGCATAGGCCAATAAGCCATTCAATTGAATGGCTTATTGGCCTATGCATTTTGACTAACCCTGTATTACAGTATAGAGGTATAATATAATATCATAATGTATAATACTAATATTGTGCTATGCTAAGAATATAATATATTGTATGTACATTTAACTTGTATAATATATTGTATGTACATATAACTTATATAATATATTGTATGTACATATAACTTGTAAGCCGCTCTGAGTCTCCTTCGGGGTGAGAAGGGCGGCATATAAATTTCGTAAATAAATAAATACACCCCCCACGATAACTGAAAAATTGTGATATAGGGACGCTATAGGGACAGTATACCTCCGCCCACTCCTCTTTCCCCCTCCTCTCTCTCTATCTTCCTCTCCTCTTTCCCCCTCCCTTCCTCCCTCCCTGCTTCCCCACTGGCATGGGGCTCTCACCCTGTCACCCGAGGAAGAGTGACCGGGAAGCAGCCCCGGTGGAATTTGCCTTGGCAGTGACCCTCTCCACCCCGGAGGAAAAAGTCCCGGCGGAAGCTGCCTTGGTGGCTCTCTCCGCACCCCGCACCGGCACCATCTCGACAAGGGGATTTATAGATCTGTGTGTATACGGTGTTCCCTCAGAACTTGTATGTCAAATTAAAATTTTTTGAAAAACCACAAAACAGCGAATCCGCAGAAAGCGAACCACAGAGTTGCGAGGGAACACTGTAAACATTTATTGGGGCTCCATGAGAAACTTTTGCTTCAAAAAGGGGCCCAGGCTGAAAAAGTTTGAGTACCCCTGCTCTACTTGTTTGAGGTCATTTTGGAATCTGGGCTATAACCATTGGCTATCCCTCTCCATTTGGTGTAAACTGTGATGCCACAATATATTTGCTTTTGGGGCCTGGCCAGAGGAGGAGGAAAAGGAAGAGGAAATGTCACCAGCTAAAGAGTGGCATGAGGAATCACTGCAGCGAACCACGAGTTAACAAAGACTCAATCCCTTGCACTCCCCTTTGTGTTATCTGGAATATGTCCTTGCGTGTAACAGCTGCATTTCTTCCAGCAGCGTGAGACATTAAATCCTTTTCCCTGTCCGCAGTGTTAAAATGATCTACTTTATCTGTCTCCGCGCAAACAAGTGTCTTCATAAAAATTTTTAGTGTTCTGCAACCATTTTATTTATTAGACGTATTCTCTTATGTACCACTTTATCCAAGAGGAAAGCGCATTGGGGGACCTGAGATAATGTGCATAATAAATAAGGTGTAGGCATTAACATTTTCTTTTCTTTCTCACACACACAAGTGTGTGTTGCTGCTGCAAAACAGCCAGGGAGATGAACAAGAACAGCAGAGAGCTGTCAGTAGAGGGAAGCAACATAGACTTGGCTTGTTATTCACTCCTATATTGGTCCCATTTATATAAGAAGGACTGGTAGGGACGAACCAAAGACTCACCTAGTACAACATGCTGGTTATGACCCTATATAGTTTGGATTGAGGTTATCAGAAAGACCCGCACAGTATATAAGGGTGTGTCAAAAATTATCCACACTCTGTAGAATGTGTTGGGCGAGTGGGCTTATTAGCAGAAGACCCCCCTCATTTGCTAATATTATTAGCAGCAGCGTGACCCAGCACCAGTAGCCCAAAGTGACAAAAAGAACACACAAACTAATGTTATCTCTTCCTTAGAAGGCTTTTCTTTATAGCAAAATAATATGGTTGCACTATTTATAAGAACAAGATTTCCATAACACAAATAAAGTTCTTTATACTTCCTTCTTTGCTTCCACACTGGGCTTCTTTCTCGTTCAGATAAAAAGCTTCACTCTCACAGAGCCTCTTCTCACACTAAACTTATACAGGAACTTCACACAGTAGCCTTTTACACACAGCAGCCTTTACACTGGAGCTTTACACACGAGGCCTTCAACTTGGGGCTTCTCTCACCGAAGCATTCTCACACTGAGGCCTACCTCACACTGAAGCCTACCTCACACTGAGGCCTCTTCATACTGAGGGCAACTAACATTGAGGTGCACTAAGCTACAGGCACACCTACTTATATTGAACAGCAGCTTTTGATGAGTCATCCATTTAACCCTTTCAGTGCTTGACTCACATTTTTGTAATTTAAAATACCTAGTTAATTTTTAATGTTTTTGACAGAATGTACTTCAGTCAACTTTGAGAAGAGACAAATCCACCATTTTTTACATAATCTCCCTGCTTTGCCATGTATAATGACAGGCACCACCTAAAATATAAATGAGTGCTCACCAAAATTATAAAGCCATCAAAAAGAATAAGGAGTATGGTTGTTGAAACAGCTGTATATTTAAATTTCTCTTTATTTTAATGGTTGAAATATATCCCACTGATTATACCAATATCAGGAGAGATTAGAGCAGAGGAGAGACACTTAGCTTTTTAAAAGGTAGGAACTGGGAAACACTAGAACTGAGAGACTCAAAATGCGTCTTCAAAAGAATTCCCTGCCACCATTCCAATATTAACTAGGCTGAGGTAATATTGTGAGTTTGTTCTGTAACACACACTGTGCCACCATAGTTTCTTAGTGGCTGCTGTGAAATAGTTTGACCACAAAGGTACACACACTGTGGCTGGTATAAGTTCATAAAAGAACAAGAATGTTTATTGAACAAGCTTGAAATAATTCATGTACAAATACTTAATGGTTTCAGAAAAATACTGGTATGAAAAGCTTGTGGTTGCGTTAGAGTAAAATCTTAAACTCTTCTGGGTTAAAAGTCTTCGAAGTTCCACCACAGAAAATTACTTCAGGAAATTAATCTCTGAAAGTAACTCCCAAAATCGAGCCAAAAATACCCTGAACTAGACTTCCCTAGGAATTGAACAGTCCACTAACTGGGCTGTGCTCCACCACAGTATTCTAGCTATCTA
Source organism: Anolis sagrei (assembly GCF_037176765.1). Classification (NCBI taxonomy): domain Eukaryota; kingdom Metazoa; phylum Chordata; class Lepidosauria; order Squamata; family Anolidae; genus Anolis; species Anolis sagrei. The sequence continues at coordinate 14,409,572 of NC_090031.1, read as the reverse complement.
CTAATGGCTACTCTGAATACCTCACAAAAGACTAACCCAATCTTCTTCTCTAAACCCAAACTCGCTCTGACTAACACCAACTCTTCCACTCTCTCTAACACCCAAATTCAACTAACTAACTGGGACTTCAAGCCTCTGTTTTTATAAGGATGCTTTTTTCCTCTAGACCACTCTAGACCACTCTTTCTAGCCAATCCTAGCCTCCTCATTTTCCCTCTAAGACATGAGTACGCCCCCTCAAGGAAAACCTAACTAAAATGGCTTCCACCTGGCTCCCTTTTCTAAAATGGATGCCGTGGCTTCGCCAGGCCAACTCCCTTAGGCTTCAGCCAGCCAGCTAAGGTAAGGGATTCATTACACAATGCCATGCAGGAAAACACAATCCAAGCACCCCCGACAGATGACCATCCAGCTGTTGCACACTAGGTCAGGAACACCTTTTCGCCCAGCATCAAACAGAGTCCAGTAGTTGTTAAGTACAGAAGTTTATTTACAAAAAGTAAATACAAAAGCAAAAAGGGTATTTCCGAAAAGTCAGTAAAGAAAGTTTAAAATATAAAGATCAATAGACCGAAATGAAATCCAAGATATATCAAGATACAGGAAATCCAAGGTACATGAAAACCAAAATAACAAGGTACATGAAAATACAGGGAGCCGAAGCATAGTCAACAATACATAGCATGAAAACAGGAACTTAAGCAAGGCACAAATCCATTCAGTAACATAGGCAAACTTGAGAGCTGGTCATGAACTTGATTGTTAAAACAAAGTTGTCTGCTCTGAAGAACCCAGAGAAGCAACACCTAATTGATGCTCAAACCTGACCCAACAAACATGAGATTATCTTTTCTGCATCTGTATTTCAAGGACTGCTTCTCAGGGATTTTTTCTGACTTTTTAATTAACCTTTCCTTGGCTCTTTCTGAGCAGAGGCCTAATCTCAACTCACGGGGCAACTCCCCATTGTCTGAAAGCTGAGAAGGCCAGGAAAGCTGGTTCTCAAGAGAAACATCCCTTATCTCTTCTAAAGCTGTTGGCCCTGATCTGTCTTTGTGATCTACAGCTTGTATGTCTGAGTTTCAGGAGCCGACACAGATTCAGTAAAAATCCCATCATTTCCTACAGTTTCTGAATCATCTGAACCAAAATCCCCAGCATCAGCCTCCACTTAAAAGTTTCCAGAAAAGGAGATTCCAGTGGACTCCAGGGCAGTCTATTCCATTGTCGGGAAGTTCATCCTATCATTTAGACCAGTGTTTCTCAGCCTGGGAGTTGGGATCCCTGGGTGGGTCGGGAGGTGGTGTCAGAATATTTTCTGTTGGTCATGGGGTTCTGTGTGGGAAGTTTTGTCCAATTCTATCATTGGTAGGGTTCGGAATGTTCTTTGATTGTAGGTGAACTATAAATCCCAGCAACTACAACTCCCAAATGTCAAGGTCTATTTTCCCCAAACTCCACCAGTGTTCACATTTGGGAATATTGAGTATTCATGCCAAGTTTGGTCCAATTCGATCATTGAGTTCACAGTGCTCTCTGAATGTAGGTGAACTACAACTCCTAAACTCAAGGTCAATGCCCACCCAGCCCTTCCAGTATTTTCTGTTGGTTATGGGAGTTCTGTGTGCCAAGTTTGGTTCAATTCCATCATTGGTGGAGTTCGGGATGCTCTTTGATTGTAGGTGAACTATAAATCCCAGCAACTTCGATTCCCAAATGACAAAATCAATTTTTTTCTAGGTGAATCGTTGATTGATGGCTCTGAAGTGGATACCAGCTTCATCAGTATTGAAAGTAAAGATGAAGTGTCTGAGAAGGATCAAAGCACATGCCAAGGTATTCAAGAGAGACCCATGTTCCATAGTCATAGCTCATATTCCAAATTTCTTGTTGCACTGTACTATTCTCCGAAAGCCTGATCCCAAAACCAAGTTTTTACCTTCCTTCTGAAGGCTAGGAGGGAGGGAGCTGATCTAATGTCAGTGGGAATTCCATATCTGAGGGGCCACCACTGAGAAGGCCCTGTCCCTCGTCGCCATCAGTTGCTCTTGCGAGGAAGGTGGAACTGAGTAGGGCCTCCCCAGATGATCTTAATCTCCAAGGTGGTTCATAGGGGGAGATACATTTAGGCAGGTACGCTGGGCTGGAACCATTTAGGGCTTTATAGGCCAAAGCCAGCACCTTGAATTGTGCTCGGTAGCAGACCGACAGCCAGTGGAGCTGCGCAACAGGAGGAATGTCCTCTCTCTGTATGCCACACCGATGAGCAGCCTGGCCACTGCCCGTTGGACCAATTGAAGCTTCCGAACAGTCTTCAAGGGAAACCCCATGTAGAGTGTGTTGCAGTCATCCATACGGGATGTAACAAGAGCAGGAACTACCGTGGCCAAGCCTGACTTCCCAAGGTTTGCCACTTTTTTGATGGGAAGTTGCCTTGAGTCCCCTCGGGGTGATAAGGCAGGTTACAAATAAATTATTATTATTATTATTATTATTATTATTATTATTATTACTACTACTACTAGCTGTCCCCTGCCACGCGTTGCTGTGTCCCTGTCTACGTATATGTGTATATGTGTGTGTATATGTGTATTTATGTGGTTATGTGCATGCGTTGTAATTTTTTAAAATCTTTTTGGCATTTTAAGTCTCTTCCGCTGTTTTTTCGGTATTTTTATGAGTGATGGTCACTCATTGACCTGATAGGTGTATTGTGTCCAAATTTGGTGTTAATTCGCCCAGTGGTTTTTGAGTTATGTTAATCCCACAAACGAACACTACATTTTTATTTATATAGATGATAATGATGATGATAATGATTATTATTAGTATTATTAGAAACACAACAAAATTAGTACACAGCAAACAAGGTCACTCTGCTGGCTGTTGTATTGGATCACACGTCGGACACTTCCCAAGTGTCTAGGATTGTGTGATGTATTAGCGGATAATGCGTGCAGATCCCAGTAAGGTGGCCTTTTCAAGCTGGCAGATGGTAATTTTGTCAGCACCAATTGTTTTTAAGTCCAAGCCAAGGTCTTTAGGCACTGCACCCAGTGTGCCGATCACCACTGGGACCACCTTGACTGGCTTGTGCCAGAGTCTTTGCAGTTCGATCTTTAAATCCTTGTGTTGTGTCAGCTTTATTATTATTATTATTATTATTAATAATAATAATAATAATAATAATAATAATAATATTAAAATCAGTCAGCTGAAATCATTAATGTGTTTAAGTGCAGGCCAAGGTCTTTAGGCACTGCACCCAGTGTGCCGATCACCACTGGGACCAGCTTGACTAGCTTGTGCCAGAGTTTTTACAGTTCGATCTGAATTGGACATGGCTCTCAACAAATGTAAGAATGGCAAAGCAGCTGGCTTGGATGATCTACGGATGGAACAAATCAAGAACTTTGGTCCAAAAGCAAGGCGCTGGCTGCTGGAGCTGATGAACAACTGCACTGCATCCTGTCAGATCCCCAAAATCTGGAGGAAAGCAAGAGTCATCGCCATCTTGAAGCCAGGCAAAGACCGTAATGACCCAAAAAGCTACAGACCAATCTCCCTGTTGTGCCACCTCTACAAAGTTCTGGAGAGACTTATTTTGCATAGAATTATGGAAAATATAGACCCCTGTCTGATCCCACAGCAAGCTGGCTTCAGGAAAGGCAAAAGCTGCACATCGCAAGTGCTGAACCTGACCCAGCACATAGAAGATGGCTTTGAAAGGCAACAGATCACAGGAGCTGTCTTCATAGACTTGTCAGCAGCCTATGATACTGTGAACCACCGCCTCCTCCTGAGAAAAATGTATAATATCACAAAGGACTACCACCTCACCCGCCTCATAGGAAACCTGCTACAAAACAGGAGCTTTTTTGTTGAGTTCCAGGGCCAGAGAAGCAGATGGCGGAAACAGAAGAACGGCCTGCCTCAGGGGAGCGTGCTTGCTCCATCCATGTTCAACATCTACACAAATGACCAGCCACTGCCAGAAGGGACAGAGAGTTTCATCTATGCTGATGATCGTGCCATTACTGCTCAAGCAGGGAGCTTTGAGATGGTAGAACAGAAGCTCTCCGAAGCTCTAGGTGCTCTTACTGCCTATTACAGGGAAAACCAGCTGATCCCTAATCCATCTAAAACACAGACATGCGCCTTTCACCTTAAGAACAGACAAGCATCCCGAGCTCTGAGGATTACCTGGGAAGGAATCCCACTGGAGCATTGCAGCGCACCCAAATACTTGGGAGTCACTTTGGACCGTGCTTTGGACCTACAAGAAGCACTGCCTGAACATCAAACAAAAAGTGGGCGCTAGAAACAACATCATACGAAAGCTGACTGGCACAACCTGGGGATCACAACCAGACACAGTGAAGACATCTGCCCTTGCGCTATGCTACTCTGCTGCCGAGTATGCATGCCCAGTGTGGAACACATCTCATCACACTAAAACAGTGGATGTGGCTCTTAATGAGACATGCCGCATTATCACGGGGTGTCTGCGCCCCACACCACTGGAGAAATTACACTGCTTAGCCGGTATTGCACCACCTGACATCCGCCGGGAAGTAGCAGCCAATAGTGAAAGGACCAAGGCAGAGACATCTCCAGCTCATCCCCTGTTTGGGTATCAGCCAGCACGTCAACGACTTAAATCAAGACATAGTTTTCTTAGATCTACAGAGACACTCGCTGGAACACCCCAGCAAGCGAGAGTCCAAAAGTGGCAGGCCCAAACCCAGCACCTCAATTCATGGGTGATACCAGATGAGAGACTCCCCCCTGGGCACTCAGAAGACTGGGCAACTTGGAAGGCGCTGAACAGATTGCGCTCTGGCACCACGAGATGCAGAGCCAATCTTAAGAAATGGGGCTACAGGGTGGAATCCTCAGCATGCGAGTGCGGAGAAGAACAAACCACTGACCACCTGCTGCAATGCACCCTGAGCCCTGCCACATGCACGATGGAGGACCTTCTTGCGGCAACCCCAGAGGCACTCCAAGTGGCCAGATACTGGTCAAAGGACATTTAACCAAATACCAAATTTACAAAATCTGTGTGGTTTTTTTTTCTTTTTTTTTCTTTTTTTTCTTTTTTCTTTTTCTTTTTAATCTCTGTGTTTGTTTTGCTCTGTTAGAATTGTAATACAATGGTTGCTGATGACACGATAAATAAATACAGTTCGATCTTTAAATCCTTGTATTGTGTCAGATTTTTATTATTATTATTAGTATTATTAGTATTATTATCATTATTATTAAAATCAGTTAGCTGAAATCATTATTGTGTTTAAGTGCAAGCCAAGGTCTTTAGGCACTGCACCTAAAGATCTTGCGCCGATCACCACCTTGACTGGTTTGTGCCAGGGTATTTGCAGTTAGATATTTAAATCCTCATACTGTGTCAGCTTTTTATTATTATTATTATTATTATTATTAATATCATTATTATGAAAATCAGTCAACTGAAATCATTATTGTGTTTAAGTGCAGGCCAAGGTCTTTAGGCACTGCACCCAGTGTGCCGATCACCATTGGGACCACCTTGACTGGCTCGTGCAGGAGTTTTTGCAGTTTGATCTTTAAATCCTCGTATTGTGTCAGCTTTTTCAGTTGTTTCTCTTCAATTCTGCTGAGATTGCAACATTGACGATCCATACTTGGTTTTTTAACACAATCGTGAAGTCAGGTGGAATAATAATAACCATTCCAAAATACATCACACAGTCCTAGATGCTTGGGAAGTGTTCGACTTGTGATTTTGTGATATGAAATCCAGCATATATATCTCGTTTGCTGTGACATACTGTGTTTCTGTGTCAGTAAAATAATAATAATAATAATAATAATAATAATAATAATAATAATAAATCACACAGTCCTAGATGCTTGGGAAGTATTCAACTTATGATTTTGCGATACGAAATCCAGCATATACAGTAGCTCTCATTTTCTGTGACATAATGTGTTTTTTTGTCAGTAAAATAATAATAATAATAATAATAATAATAATAGTAATTGTCATTACAATTTAGGAAGACGCTTTCTGTATAACCTTTTGCCAAGCGTTTTTCCATTTCAAATACGTTTTATTTTCCTTTTCTCTTGAACACGTATTATTGTCTTCCTCTCGTGTCCTAGCTGAGTCTTCGGGGAAGATCACTGTTTCCAACGTAGATGTCAGTTTTGTCAGTGTTGGGAGCCAAGAAGTGTCCAGCAAGTTTCAGGGCACAAGCCAAGGTAGGAGGACATATACCCAAGCAAAATATCTGTGGGGAAGGGAGGAGTTTTAAACTTGGCAAGCAAACCTATGGATGATTTAAGTTTTTTTATTTACTAGCCATCCCTGCCACGCGTTGCTGTAGCCCAGTCTGTGTATATGTGTTTTGTGTGTGTATATATGTATGTATTTGTGTGTATATGTGGTTTTGTGTATGTGTTGTAATACATTTTTTGGTTTTTTTGGCTTTTTAAGTCTCTTTTTCTGTGTTTTTCAGTGTTTTTATGAGTGATGGTCACTTATTGGCCTGATAGGTGTCTTGTGTCCAAATTTGGTGTCAATTTGTCCAGTGGTTTTTGAGTAATGTTAATCCCGCAAACGAACATTACATTTTTATTTACTAGCTGTACCTGCCACGCATTGTTGTGGCCAACCTTCCCTCCCTCTTTCTCTCCTTCTTTCTTTCTCTCCTTCCTTCCCTCCCTCTTTTTCTTTCCCTTCTTTCTTCCTTTTCTACCTTTTTCTTTTCTCGCTTCCTTTGCTCTTTGCTTCCCTCCCTCCCTCCCTCCCTCCCTCCCTCCCTCTTTCTCTCTTTCCATCCTTCTCTCCTTCCTTCTCTCTCACTTTTTTATTTCATTCTCTCCCTTCTTTCTCTCCTTCCGTCCTTCTTTCCCTTCTTCTTTCCCTCTTTCTCTCCTGCCTTCCAGTGCCAGCCAATCCCTCTCCAATGCCAGAAATACAGCTTAATGGTGTAACATTAGAAAATGTTGACCATTTCCGCTCCCTTGGCAGCCACCTCTCCACAGAAGTCAACATTGACACTGAAATACAACACCGCCTGAGCTCTGCGAGTGCAGCATTTTTCCGAATGAAACACAGTGTGTTTGAGGACTGGGACATCCTTAAGGCTACCAGGATGCTTATTTATAAAGCTATTGTTCTCCCAATCCTGCTATATGGCTACGAAATGTGGACTATCTACAGATGTCACATGCCACTCCTGGAATGATTCCATCAGTGCTGAATCCGAAAAATCCTACAAGCGGACAAATGTCAGCGTGCTGGAAGAAGCAAAGACCACTAGCATTGAAGCAGTGCTCCTCCGCCATCAACTGCACTGGACCGGCCACGTTGTCTGAATGCCCGACTACCGTCTCCCAAAGCAGATGCTCTACTCTGAACTCAAGAATGGAAAACAGAATGATGGTGGGCAGGAAAGGAGATTTAAAGAGGGGCTCAAAGCCAACCTTAAAAACTCTGGCATAGACACTGAGAACTGGGAAGCCCCGGCCCTTGAGCGCTCTAACTGGAGGTCAGCTGTGACCAGCAGTGCTGTAGAATTTGAAGAGGCATGAATTCTCGGTGAAAGAGAAACGTGCCAAGAGGAAGGCATGTCAAGCCAACCCTGACTGGAACCGTCTATCTCCAACAGACAAGAGTTCTTTCTCCCAACCTGGACATTCCACAGATATATAAACCCAATTTCCCTAGTTTCCAACGGACCTCACAACCTCGGAGGATGCCTGCCATAGATGAAGGCGAAACGTCAGGAGAGAATGTTTCAGGAACATGGCCAGACAGCCTGGAAAAGTTACAACAGCCCAGTTTTATACTTACTTATTTATGGAATGTTTTGGATACAAAATAATAATTTACGTTTTGATGAAGCTGTTGTTGATGTTTCCCAAATCCTCCCTCTTCCCTGCTTTCCTAGCTCATGGTTTTCCTAACTCCTTTCGCGTGACCACTTTAAATGTTGGTGGGCAGGAAAAGAGATTGAAAGATGGGTTCAAAGCCAACTTTATAAACTCTGGCATAGACACTGAGAACTGGGAAGCCCTGGCCCTTGAGTGCTCCAGCTGGAGGTCAGCTCTGACCAGCAGTGCTGCAGAATTTGAAGAGTCATGAATGGGGGGCAAAAGAGAGAAACGTGCCAAGAGGAAGGCGCATAAAGCCAACCCCGACCGGGAACACCTGGAAACCAATGCCCTCACTGTGGGAGAGCGTGTAGGTTAAAAATAGGGCTCTACAATCACGTATGGACCCATTGCCAGGACACCGAACTTGGAAGACAATCCTACTTGGACAACGTAATGTGAAGTGAAGTGGTAGACTTTGTGCAGCAATTTCCTATGTTACACCCTGTCATAGGCTGCCCTAAGGTCCACAATGTTGAGCTAAGTTGCACCCATGCAAGTCCTTTTTGGATCAGATCATGTACTTAATTATCCAAAAACAACAATCCCCGAGACCTCCATCGCGGACTCGCAAGAGCTGGACTTTTTGGAAGAGTGGTTGGGATTTATGAGGACTGTTTCTCCTAAGAATAATGAGATGTGTGCCCAACTCCCTGTGCACTCGGTGCTACAGCGTTTTTCTGATCCTGCTTGCAAATTGGGGGTGGGAGAAGAGTAGTTGATGAATGCCTTTTTGAAAGGCTTGAAGCTTTCAAACTCCGGCTTTCCCTCTTCTCCCCCACTGCTTGCATTTCTTCAAATGTAACCGACTCGCTTATTGCAGGTTATAAGTCAGCCTAATGATTGCGCTGCGAGTCTGGTATGAAGGGCTTTTTTTCCTCTTTCTCGAGACCCCGGAAGCTTCCACCGTTGCACTTTCCACCAGGGAGATCTTCCTTTTTTTTTTTTCAAAATGGAATCATGAATAGGAATTTTTGGAAGGACGCTTGCGGCATTTGAATGTGCGGCAGACAAAACCAGGCTGAGCTAAACAACAAAATCACAGCAAAATTATTTGGATCAGTGAACTGAGTATTAGATGGATGGAATAGGGCAGTATTTTTCAACCTGAGGGTCGGGATCCCTGGGGGGGGGGGGATCGAAGGGGGTGTCACAAGGGTCGCCAAAGATGATCGGAAAACAGCATTTTCTGTTGGTGATGGGGGTTCTGTGGGAAGTTTGGCCCAATTCAGAATGTTGATTGTAGGTGAACTATCAATCCCAGCAACTACAACTCCCGAAGGTCAATGTCTATTTCCCCCAAACTCCACAAGTGTTCATATTTGGACCTATTGAGTATTTGTGCCAAGTTTGGTCCAGATCCATCATTGCTTGAGTCCACAGTGCCTTCTGGATGTAGGTGAACTACAACTCACAAACTCAAGGTCAATGCCCACCAAACCTTTCCAGTATTTTCTGTTGGCCATGGGAGTTCTGTGTGCCATGTTTGGTTCAATTCTATTGTTGGTGGAGTTCAGAATGCTCATTGATTGTAGATGAACCATAAATCCCAGCAAAATGACAAAATCATTTTTTGAGTGATGGTCACACCTTGGGTTAATTGGTGTCTTATGGGCAAATTTGGCGGCAATTTGTCCAGTGGATTTTGAGTTATGATGTCACTTAAAACAAAGTGTTTTTATATATATAGACTAGCTGTACCCGCCACGCATTGCTGTGGCAAACCTTCCCTCCCTCTTTCTCCTCCTCCTTCTTTCTTTCACTCACTCCTTCCTTCCTTCCCTCTTTCCTTCCTTCCCACTTTTTCTTTCTCTCTACCTGTTTCTTTTCTTGCTTCCTTTGCTCTTTGGTTCCATCCTTCCTTATCTCCTTCCTTACTTCCTTACTTCTTTCTCTCTTTCGTTCCTTCTCTCCTTCCTTCCCTCTTTCACTTTTTTATTTCCTTCTCTCCTTCCCGCCTTCTTTCTCTCTTTCTCTCCCTCCTTCTCTCCTTCTTTCTCTTTTTTCTTTTCTTCTTTCTTCCCTCCTTCTTTCCCTCTTTCTCTCTCTCCTCTCCTTCCTTCCTTCCTTCCTTCCTTCCTTCCTTTCTTCCTTCTCTACCCTTCTTTCTTTCCTTCCCTCCTTCTCTCCTTCCCTCCTTCTTTCCCTCCTTCTCTCCTTCCTCCCTCCTTCCTTCCTTTCTGTGTATGTGTTTTGTGTGTATATATGCATATATGTGTGTATGTGTGTGTGTGTGTGTGTGTGTGTGTATATATATATTATATATATATATGTGTGTGTGTGTGTGTGTGTGGTTTTGCACATGCATTGTAATTTTTTTGGGGGGGGGCGCATGGGGGTTGTTTTTTAAGTCCCTTCTGCTATGTTTTCAGTGTCCTTATGAGTGATGATCACTTATTGGCCTGATAGATGTATTGTTTACAAATTTGGTGTCAATTCGCCCAGTGGTTTTTGAGTTAAGCAAATCCCCCAAAGGAACATTACATTTTTGTTTATATAGATGATGTGGTCTTACACATGTTGCCCTTCTTCTGAACTAGACACCAGTGGTGTGACTATGCACAAAGTACCTGATTTCATAATTTAGAGCAGTGTTTCTCAACCTGTGGGTCCCCAGATGTTTTGGCCTTCAACTCCCAGAAATCCTAACATCTGGTAAACTGGCTGGGATTTCTGGGAGTTGTAGGTCAAAACACGTTGGTACCCACAGGTTGAGAACCACTGATTTAGAGAATTTATTTGGCAGAACTGTGATCATAGAGGCCTAGACTTGGAAGAGACCATTAGGCCATCCAGTCCTTCATTTCGTCATCATTTATTTTAATGTCTTGTTTGGTTTCCAGAAACTGAAACGATCAAGATGGAGCCAGACGTGGCAACTTCGAAAGAGCTCGATCAAGAAGAATCCAACCTCTCAAATAAGCAGGATGGTGATATGGCTACCACTGCAAGTGTGCTCTCCCTCAAGCTGAGTGGCACAACCCTTGAGACGCTTGACTTCGATGACGTTGATGACGTCAAGGAACTGAGGCAACGAATTAAGGATCTGACGTCCAAACTGGCCAAATACCATACGTTGATGACCTGCTTTTCGGTGCCTGCTGAGCTGCCTCCTCTCAGCATTCATTTGAGTGCCGTCCATAGTCACGAGGACCTGCCCGCTGACGGTCAGCTTCCTCCAACGCTGGAGGGTGAGAAGCCGGAGTCGCAGGCTTTCTCTGAGGTGCCCCAGAAAGTGGAATATGGCGTCCAGGTAGACGATCTCTCGTCCCGTCTCTTAGAGGAACAGAACGAAGCAATGGTGGAGAAGCTGAAGGAACTGCTTTCCGAAAATGAGGCTGAACTCGAGAAGGAACAGATTGCCAACATGCACCTCCTGGACAAAGTATACCGCCTTCAGAAGAAGCTAAAAGGAGCATCACTGGAGGAGTGAGTAGTTATTTAGACTATTTTAGAGGGGGGGAAAACAGGAAAATATTTGGCATGGGTTGTAGCTTTTTCAGGCTGTATGTCCATGTTCTAGAAGCATTCTCTCCTGAAGTTTTGCCTGCATCTATGGCAGGCATCCTTAGAGGTTGTGAGGTCTGTTGGCAACTAGGAAAATTGGGTTTATATACCTGGAATGTCCAGGGTGGGAAAAAGAACTCTTTTATGTTGGAGGTAGATGTGAATGTTTCAATTGGTCACCTTGATTAGCATTTGATGGCCTGACAGTTTTTAGATGTGGCTTGTTACTGCCTGGGGGAATCCTTTGTTGAGAGGTGATTAGCTGTCCCTGATGATTTCTTGTCTGGAGTTCCCCTGTGTTTGAGTGTTGTTCTTTCTTTACTGTTATAATTTTAGAGTTTTTTTAAATACTGGTAGCCAGATTTTGTGCATTTTCATGGCTTCCTCCTTTCTGTTGAAATTGTCCACATGTTTGTGGATTTCTATGGTTTCTCTGTGTTGCGTGACATTCTAGTGGTCCGGCATTTCTGTGTTCTCAGATAATATGCTGTGTCCAGGTTGGTTCATCAGGTGCTCTGCTATGGCTGACTTCTCAGGTTGGAGTAGTCTGCAGTGCCTTTCATGTTTCTTGATTCTTGTTTGGGCAATGCTGCTGCGTTTGGGGATCCCTATGTAGACTTGTCCACAGCTGCATGGTATATGGAAGACTCTTACAGAGGTGAGAGGATCCCTCTTGTCCTTTGCTAAACATAGCATTTGTTGGATTTTCTTAGTGGGTCTGTAGATAGTTTGTATGTTGTGTTTCCTCATCAGCTTCCCTATGGGTTAGTGGTTCCCTTGATGTATGGCAAGAACACTTTTCCTCTGGATGGATCTTTGTCTTTACTCTTGTGGCTTGTTCTCGGTCTTACAGCTCTTCTGATGTCTGTAGTGGAGTATCCATTGGCCTGTAGAGCCTTCGACTATACAGGATATGAATGAATGAGAACTGGGATTCATTCATTCTTCTGCGTGGTCTCTGTGAAATGTGCACATATGGGTCTTCTCATGCATACACAGATAGTTTCAGAACTCTTTAGATCAGTGGTTCTCAACCTGTGGGTCTCCAGGTGTTTTGGCCTACAACTGCCAGAAATCCCGGCCAGTTTACCAGCTGTTAGGATTTCTGGGAGTTGAAGGCCAAAAACATCTAGGGACCCTAGGTTGAGAACCACTGCTCTAGATGATGGAAATGGAACCATTTTGGTGGTAGCTTCTGCCCACTTTCCCCTTGTAGTATTCACTTATCGCAGCAGTTCCGTTCCAGGACCCCCCGCAATAAGTGAAAATCCACGGAATAGGAATGCCATATTAATTTTAATATTTATACATTATTTAATATGTTTCATATATTATTTTCTTATCCACGCTTTCTTACCTGCCTCCCGGCCCATCCCAAGGGTGCCTTTCTGTCTCCCTGGCCTCCACAGACCCCGGCAGAGCCTCCAGAGTCACGCAGGCAGCAGCAGGCCAGGGAGGCAGGCCTTCCCTGCTGCACCTCAGGCTGCCGCACTTCCGGGGTCTGTGGAGGACAGGGAGGCAGGCCTTCCCTGCTGCACCTCAGGATAATGTACTTCCGGGGTCTGTGGAGGACAGGGAGGAAGGCCTTCCCCGCCGTGACTCAGGCCACCGCACTTCTGGGGTCCCTGGCCTCCACTGGACATAAATATTTTATATTAATATTTTCAAAAACCCGCGAAACAGTGAGTCCACTAAAAGCGAACTGTGAAGTAGCGAGGGAACACTGTATAATAATAATAACAATTATTTATTTATTTATTTCGTGTGCTTATACCCCGCCCTTCTCAACCCCCGAGGGGGGACTCAGGGCGGCTTACAAAAGGCACATCTTGGTGCCTACACAAATACAATAACATATAAAACCAGCAATTAAATGGTCAACAATTAAAACAATTTAAAACAACAATATATCACACAATCAATAGTCAATCTCAGACACAGCGTTCGCCAACTCAGAGTTCATATTTCGTTCCACCTTGTCCAACTCCTATCTATTGTCACAGTCCCTTATTCATCTGCCAGATTGCCCAAACGCCTGGTCCCACATCCACATCTTTAATTTTTTTCTGAAAGAAAGGAGGGATGTTGCTGATCTGATCTCCCCGGAGAGTGAATTCCATAGGTGAGGGGCCACCACTGAGAAGGCCCTGCTCCTCGTCCCCGCCAATCTCACTTGTGACAGAGGCGGGGTCGAGAGCAGGGCCTCCCCAGAGGATCTCAGACTCCGAGATGGGACGTAAAGGGAGATGCGTTCAGACAGATACGCTGGGCCGGAATCGTATAGGGTTTTGTAGGTCAAAACCAGCACTTTGAATTGTGCTCGGAACTGGATCGGCAGCCAGTGGAGCTGACATAGCAGGGGGGTGGTATGCTCCCTGTATGACGCTCCGGTGAGCAATCTGGCTGTCTCCCGCTGGACTAATTGAAGTTTCCGAACAGTCTTCAAAGGCAACCCCACGTAGAGTGCGTTGCAGTAATCTATCCGGGATGTAACAAGAGCGTGGACCACCAATCATCATCATCATCATCATCATCATCATCATCTTTATTTATACCCTGCCACCATCTCCCCAAGGGGACTCGGGGCGGCTTACATGGGGCCAAGCCCAGCAAAACAGTTAATATACAACAGAACACAGCAAAATAAAATAAAATAAAATAAAATACAAAGTCAGTGGGAAGGGCAAATTCCTCAGTTTCTTTTGTCTGCCGCAGTAGCAGTAGTTAAGGAACCTCTCAATGGTCTGATACTTGCAGACTAGCTGGACACAGTTTCCATTGTTTCCCACAACTTCTTTGCTCGCAATGGTGAGATTTGTTTTCTTTCTCGGTATCTTTTTTTTTTTCTTCAGCAATGTTTTATATGTCACAACTTCAGGCTTGGGAGAATTAGATTTTTATTAGTACATTTCCAGGCTCACAGTACATGATTGGATGGCAGAGAGGGAGGCTTCGTCACTGCTGCCACCTTCCTATAACTGATAGCAAAATGGTACAAATAGGTACAGTAATGAAAAATATTTCACGGAAGGCAACACTGAACCTTGCTCTATTTATTTCTCTGTTAAAACACGGGAAAACAGTAAACAGAGGCTTGATTGGGTTCACTTCAAGATAGTTGCTTGGGGATGTTAAATTAGTTCTAAATCTCTCTGCGTCATCTCAGTAAAAGTTGCCTGGCCCCAGTTTTTTCGCCCTCTACGTCTCTGAATAATTAAGGCAGTAAGGAAAATATCCCAAACCATCCTTGACATTATCCGCTGAATTCACCCCTTTCCACCCCACAAAAAAACTATAATAGTCAGTTGGCAGGATTGTTTAAATAAAATGTTGCAATGCTTCCACAAAATAAATTACATTTTGTTTTTGTTGCAAACCGTGGCCACATCTCGCACTGTGTAAACAGTGTTGAAAGAAATTGCCTGCTGCCTTCCAGATGTTTTCGATTCTAGAGCTCATGATCCAGTGCAGCCAGTGGTCGGGAAGTTTGGGAAGTATAGTTCAACACATCTTGAAGGCACAAATCCTGGAGTCCTACAGTGGTTCTCAACCTGTGGGTCCCCAGATGTTTTAGCCTTCAATTTATTTATTTATATACAGCATTTATATTCCACCCTCCTTTTCCATACAGCAGAACCTGATACCCTGCACAAAATCTAAGACTCCAAAAGCGCACTTCTTCCTCTTCCCTTGAGAAAGAAGCCCCAAAGTGACCAGACTGCTCCCGTGCAAATTTGCCACTCTCCAAATACACCATCTCTCTCCTTCCCATGGAGCAGAGAGGCAAGTGGAACAGACTCCTCAGGTCTGCCACACTTTGAGCTTTTAGACTGAGTCTTTTATAGGAATATTCTGCTGATATAGTCCCAAAGTTGTAAATTAATGATAGACGTCTTCCATCCTGGCTCCGTCTCAGTTTCCTGGCCAGATGTTGATTCTTCTTGAGTGGTGTTTACAAACACAAGGTTTTGTTGACTTCCTTATTAACATAAGGAATGTTGCAAACATTTCTGTTATCACTGCCCCAGTTCTTATCAGAGTTTACTTACCTGGCAGGGGAGACACCATGATCAGAGTTTACTTTTCTTTTCTCATTAGCAAATTTTAATTATAGTCCAGCCATTACCACTCAAGCAGGGAGCTTTGAGATGGTAGAACAGACGCTCTCCGAAGCTCTAGGTGCTCTAACTGCCTATTACAGGGAAAACCAACTGATCCCTAATCCATCTAAAACACAGACATGCGCCTTTCACCTTAAGAACAGACAATCATCCCGAGCTCTGAGGATTACCTGGGAAGGAATCCCACTGAAGCATAGCCGCACACCCAAATACCTGGGAGTCACTCTGGACCGTTCTCTGACCTACAAGAAGCACTGCTTGAACATCAAACAAAAAGTGGGTGCTAGAAACAATATCATACGAAAGCTGACTGGCACAACCTGGGGATTACAACAAGATACAGTGAAGACATCTGCCCTTGCGCTATGCTACTGTGCTGCTGAGTACGCATGCCCAGTGTGGAACACATCTCACCACACTAAAACAGTGGATGTGGCTCTTAATGAGACATGCCGCATTATCACAGGGTGTCTGGGCCCTACACCACTGGAGAAATTACACTGCTTAGCCGGTATTGCACCACCTGACATCCGCCAGGAAGTTGCAGCCAATAGTGAAAGGACCAAGGCAGAGACATCTCCAGCTCATCCCTTGTTTGGGTATCAGCCAGCACGTCAACGACTTAAATCAAGAAATAGTTTTCTTAGATCTACAGAGACACTCGCTGGAACACCTCAGCAAGCGAGAGTCCAAAAGTGGCAGGCCCAAACCCAGCACCTCAATCCGTGGGTGATACCAGATGAGAGACTCCTCCCTGGGCACACAGAAGACTGGGCGACTTGGAAGGCGCTGAACAGACTGTGCTCTGGCACCACAAGATGCAGAGCCAATCTTAAGAAATGGGGCTACAAAGTTGAATCCACGACATGCGAGTGTGGAGAAGAGCAAACCACAGACCACCTGCTGCAATACAACCTGAGCCCTACCACATGCACAATGGAGGACCTCCTTTCGGCAACACCAGAGGCACTCCAAGTGGCCAGATACTGGTCAAAGAACATTTAATCAGCTTCCAAGTTTGCAAAATTTGTGTTTTTTTTAATCTGTTTGTTTGTTTTGTTCTGTTAGAAATGTAATACAATGTTCTGGTTGCGGATGACACAATAAATAAATATTATAGTCCAGCAAGAAGGTAGTTAATAATTGCAGGCCTGGGTCTTTTACTGGTGTTTCCAAAATTATTAACGTCATACATTTTTCCATTCATTCCCACACATCATATTAAATTCACATTTATCAAATCTGCACATTGAATTTCGTATTACAGAGAAACATGAGTCTCAGCTCGAAAGCCATGTCGTGGAAGGAAAAGGTGCTTCCATTGGCAAGTTAAGAGTTGATTCCTAGTCTCTGGAGCAGATTCAAATATTTAGACATGGCCTTCTTTTGTCCAAGCGAAACAGACCCAACTTAATGGGGCTTGGTGATACTTCAGAGGAAGGAACTGACAAAACTGCCTCTGAGTATCCCCTTTCTGTGAAATTCATGGGGTCGCCATAAGTTGATATGTGTATTGTCGAAGGCTTTCATGGCTGGAATCACTGGGTTGTTGTAGGTTTTTTCGGGCTATTTGGCCATGTTCTAGAGGCATTTTCTCCTGACTACCTCTGAGGATGCTTGCCATAGATGCAGGTGAAACGTCAGGAGAGAATGCCTCTAGAACATGGCCATATAGCCTGAAAAAAACTACAACAACCCAGTTGATATGTGGTTTGATATGTGGGCCGGAGGTTTAGCACAGCTGATAAATCATCAGCAACTAGAAGATCTGTCAACCGAAGGTTGCAAGTTTGAAGCCCTGGGTCAGTGTGAGTGGTAGACTGTCAGCCCTGCTTACTGTTTACTTAAGCAATTTGAAAACAGCTTTAGCTGTAACTAGAGAAATTAGGTACCACTAAAAAGCGGGGGAAGGTGTTTTACAACGCCATAAAGAAAGAAGATCAGAAAATGCTGGGTGAGCAAAAAGGAAAGAGAAAGTCTTGACGGCTCTTCGTCATAGAGAATGGAGTAACAGCGCCCACTGTGGCTGTGGACTCACCTTCCTTGGCACCAAAAAAAAAAAAAAAAAAAGCAAAACACTGAGTCAACAACACCTCTTTTCTGTTCTGTCTGTGTATTGTCTATTCAAAAGTGGTGTTGAGTATTTGCCGTGTATTTGTGCTGTGATCTGCCCTGAGTCCTTTTCGGGGGGAGAAAGGCGGAATATAAATAATGTGGTGGTGGTGGTGGTGTTTTTTTATTGTTATTGTTGTTGTTGTTGTTGAAAACCCACACATTGTTGTTGTTGTTATTATTATTGAAAACCTACACGTTGTTGTTGTTGTTATTATTATTATTATTGAAAACCCACACATTCATACACCAAATGCTGTCTCCCCCACTTTTACAGGTCCGTCTCCCCAACCTCCTCCCCGGCGCCCGAGGAGGCCTGTCAGCGCCAGAAAATGCAGCATCTCCACGACATCTGCGCCACCTACCGCCAGCACTTGACCAACCTGATCCGAACTTTTGAGGAGCTTCTTCAGACCAGCGAAGTGGATTATTACGTTGCCGAGGGCTTCCGGGAACAGCTCGGCCAAAGCGCCAAGCTGTTTGAGAGGCTGGAACAGCAGTGCCTCTATGGTGGGTGGCTTCCGTCAAAGTATATCCCTCGAGATGGTCTTGAGCCGATTCATGGCAAATGTAGCTTTGCAGATGCGGGCAGCAGTTCCAGCGAAACCCTTCAAGTTCTGGGGTCATTGTGTTGGCGGGTGGCGAGAGATTTTTCATTTTAGCCCCGGTGTTACGGCTGGCGCATTCCTCGAAAGACAGAGCGTATTCAATTATCGTATATCAAACCCCCTTGCATTGGAAATAAGTTTCTCCCGCGAATAAACATTAAAATGCCTTTCTGTTCAAATCAGCAGATGGTATCATATATACTAATGAAGTTGCTGACAACGGAGACAATTCAATATATCTCGGCACAACAGGGTAGCACTGAATCACGAGTTAAAAATAAAATGCAGGGCGAGAGCAGAATGTTGAAGCCGGCAGAGAGTTGGAATGGAGAGTGGCAGTCGGGGCTGAGTGTTTCTGAATTGCATGTCCCATCATTCCCAACCTTGTGGCGATTTATTTATTAATCGTGTCAGAAGTGAATTGAGAGTACCATTGTAATGTATTTAAAAACCCAAACAAAGCGAAAAACTTGGCATTATCCTCAATGTTTTTTGACCAGAAGCTGGCCACTTGGTGACCTCTGGTGTCGTTGTACAAAGGTCCTCCATTGTGCATGTGGCAGGGCTTAGGCTACATTGTAGTAGGTCATCTGTCGTTTGCTCTTCTCCACACGTGCGTGTTGTGGACTCCACTTTGTAGCCCGATTTCTTAAGGTTGGCTGTGCATCTCGTGATGTTAGAGCACAGTCTGTTCAGCACCTTCCAAGTCGTCCAGTCTTCTGTGTGCCTAGGAGGGAGTCTCTCATTTGGGATCAGCCATTGATTGAGGTTCTGGGTTTTAGCCTGCCACTTTTGGACTCTCACTTGCTGAGGTGTTGCTGTGAATATCTCTGTAGATCTTAGGAAGCTACATCTTGATTTAAGGCGTTGGTGTGCTGGGTGATATCCAAACAGGGAATGGGCCAGAGATGTCACTGCCTTGGTCCTTTCATTACAGGCTGCTACTTCTTGGTGTATTTCAGATGGAGCAATACCAGCTAAACAGTATAATTTCTCCAGCGGTGTAGAGCGTAGACATCCTGTGATAATGTGGCATGTGTCATTTAGAGCCACACCCACTGTTTTAACATGGTGAGGTGTGTCCCACACAGGGCATGCGTATTCAGCAGCAGAGTAGCAAAGTGCAAAGGCAGATGTCTTCACTGTGTCTGGTTGTGATCCCCAGGATGTACCAGGAAGCTTCTGTATATTATTTTCAGTGCCCACTTTTTACTTAATAGTCAAGTCAGAACACAGTCCTGAGTGACTCCAGGTATTTTGGTGTGCTGTAATGTACCAGTGGGTTTCCTTCCCAGGAGTTCTCAAAGCTTGTGATGCTTGTCGTTCTTAAGGTGAAAAGCTCACGCCTGCATTTTAGATGAATTAGGAATCAGCTGGTTTTCCCCGTAGTAGGCAGTAAGAGCACCTAAAGCTTCAGAGAACTTCTGTTCAACCATTTCAAAGCTTTTTCTGCTTGAGCGGTGATGGCATGATCGTCAGCATAGATGAAACTCTTTGTCTCTTCTGGCAGTGGCTGATCATTTGTGTAAATGTTGAACATTGATGAAGCAAGCACGCTCCCTAAGGCAGGCCGTCCTTCTCTTTTCACCATCAACCTTGCAGCTGATGGGCTTTGTATTCCAACAACATTTAAAGGATCACGCGTTGCCCAAAACTGATCTTCAGTTTTATAGAGGGCTGTGTTTGTGGGGCATGGGTTGTAGGACTTTAGTATTTATCTCAGAAAAAAATGTTTCATTGTAATGTATTTAAAATGTAATGTATTTTAATGTTTTTCAAACCAAATGACTTGGTGGGGAGTATCATCTTGGTGTTGTTTTGAATACCCCCTTTCCCCCTTTTCCTTTGCAGGAGAGTCAATAGAGGATGAAATGACTGAACTTGGTGGCCTGGTACAAAGGTAAATGCAGTGTTTGTGTTGGCTTGTACTTATTTCTCCTGGGGTCCCACTAGATTCATAGAATTTTGGACTTAACAGTCATGTTTTAATCTATTGTTGTTTACTGTTTTTAATATTTTTAATGTATGGTTGATTGTTTTTATGATGTCGGCATCTTGTGATGCTTTTGTGAGGCTGCCCTGAGTCCATCTTGGGGGTGAGAAGGGCGGGGTAAAAATGTAGGAAATAAATAAAATAATAATAATAAATTTTAGCATTTTTTTGTATTTAAAAACTCATTCCAATGAGTACCTACAGTCCAGCTGGATAATGGAATATCTCCGATGTTCCTTGGTTCTCCTTCATTTGATCTCCTTCTCTCCCTCCACCCCAATAGATTATCTGACGTTGAGATGTCACGAAAACCATCTTGTCTAGAACCATCCAGGCATAAAGATGAAGAAGCAGCAGCAGCTCAAGTTGAGGGGGAAAACGTGACTGTTGCACCCAGCCCTTTTCACTCAAGTAAGATACTACGAAATGAGGTTTTGTTGCATCGGTAGCAAACTGGATTTGGTCAACTTTAGATTTGGTTTGGTTATTTGGATTGCTGATTCAGGACTTTGCATTGGATAGACCACATCAGCTCTAGTTTCTGATACAGAACGTATGCCATCCAGTAGTTGCCATCTGCTTGCCCAAAGAAAACCATATTTAGTAATCTGGTAGTATTAATCTTTCATGGGTAGTCAGCCTCTCTCCTCCCGACATCCTCATTGCCTTGTCACTATAAGACGGTTTTGAGAGACCAGACGCTCTCATTACCATGTGGTTTTGAGGCAACGACAAAGTAATGGTGAGGCCACAGACTGTATTTTCGTTTTTGTGAACCATTGGTGGTCCATGGAGCACAGGTTGGGAACTACTGCTATAAAGGGACCTCTTCTTGAGACAACCCTCCTGTTGAGGCTCAGCAGCAAGATGCTGGGGATTCTTCCTCAGAGGATGAGGGGAATGATGGATTTTTCACTGAGTCTGTGGGTGATCAGGCTGAATCACAGAGAAATGCAGGCCAGAGAGGAAGGCCGACAGCTGCAGAAGAGATAGAAGATGTTTGGGATTCCGTTTCTCTTGAGAATCAGCTTTCACTGCCCTCTCGGCCTTCAGAGGATGGGGAGTTGCCCCGCAATATGAGATTAGGTCTCTGCTCAGAGAGAGCTAAGGAAAGGTTAATTAGAAGGTCAGAAAGACTTTGTGAGAAACAGTCCTTGAAACCCAGATGCAGAAGGGATGACCTCATGACTTCTTGGTCAGGTTTGATCTTATATTAAGAGCTGGTTTCCTGGTCTCTTCAGAGCAGACAACATTGCCTTAAAATCAAGTTTATGTTTAGTTCTCAAGTTCCCTATGTTCCTGAAATAGTTTTGTCTTGGGAAAGTTCCTGATTTCATGCCTATGGATCTTGGCCTTCAGTGGTTGGGGAATTGTCCCTCAATATGAAATTAGGTCTCTGCTCAGAGAGAGCTAAGGAAAGGTTAATTAGAAGGTCAGAAAGACTTTGTGAGAAACAGTCCTTGAAACCCAGATGCAGAAGGGATGACCTCATGGCTTCTTGGTCAGATTTGATCTTAAATTAAGAGCTGGTTTCCTGGTCTCTTCAGAGCAGACAGCATTGCCTTAAAATCAAGTTTATGTTTAGTTCTCAAGTTCCCTATGTTCCAGAAATAGTTTTGTCTTGGGAAAGTTCCTGATTTCATGCCTATAGATCTTGGCCTTCAGAGGTTGGAGAGTTGTCCCGCAATATGAGATTAGGTCTCTGCTCAGAGAGAGCGAAGGAAAGTTTAATTAGAAGGTCAGAAATACTTCATAAGAAACTGTTCTTTAAACCTAGATGCAGAAGGGATGACTTCATGGCTTCTTGGTCAGGTTTGATCTTAAATTAAGAGCTAGTTTCCTGGTCTCTTTAGAGCAGACAACATTGCCTTAAAATCAAGTGTATGTTTAGTTCTCAAGTTCCCTATGTTCCTGAAATAGTTTTGTCTTGGGAAAGTTCTTGATTTCATGCCTACGGATCTTGGCCTTCAGAGGTTGGGGAGTTGTCCCGCAATATGAGATTAGGTCTCTGCTCAGAGAGAGCTAAGGAAATTTTTGTCTTGGGAAAGTTCCTGATTTCATGCCTATGGATTAATGTCTATGTTCCTGTGTCATTCTTATGGATTTATGCCTATGCTCTTGACTTCATGGATTTCATATACCTTGCCTTCATGGATTATTTGTACCGTTCTATCTTGGACTATTGACCCTTGTATTTTGTACTACTGCTATTTCATAGCACCCTTTCTGTTGCTTTTTGGGAATTTTCATTTTCCCTTTTGTACGTATTTTTTTGTAAATTGTAGTTAGCTTCTTCTGAACTCTGTTTGATGCTGGGTGAAAAGGTGTTCCACAGCTAGAGTGCAACACCACTCTGCCTTTGCTTGTTTCAACCGCCTCTTGGGTATTTTTTTTCCTACTTCTTCAAAGGCTGAAACTAAGGCCTGACAACAGACGATTAAATTACTGTGGTTTCCAGCTTTATAAAAGCCAGGGTTGTGTTTCCTTGGGATGAGAGCACACTACATAATTGATAGGGGGAGTGTGGGCTGACCTGGAAATGTACACCCAGCGCAATCGATGCTCTCCAGGCCCTTCTGCTTAGAGGATGAGTTGAAAGCAGGCACCGTCGGAGAAAGACTGGGCGAAACAGCGCAATAAAGTGGGTTCTTTCTCTTTTCTTTCAAAACGGGTAAAGAATAGATGGGTTGGTGACCAGGGAGGAAAATGTACAGCCGGCGGAGGGAAACCTGTTTCTCTACACGCCTATCCATCAAAGGTATTTTGTTGAATCTGTAAGGATCGTATGACTTCCATAGCATGATCAGTTGTGTAAATCAGACATGGAGGTGTTTTATTTTTTTTAAGTACTAGCTGTCCCCTGTCACGCGTTGCTGTGGCCCAGTCTGTTGATCTGGAAAATAAAATAACGAGAAAGTGTTAGTTTCTAATATATGTAGTTTCTTTATGCTTGTGGGTAAATTGTATTTCGTATTGTTTCTCTGTCAGTGTTGACGTGGAGAGTGTCTGGTTTGTCCATCCTGGAACATTCAAGATATCATTGTCCTTCTTTAAGGGTCCCTTTCAAATCTATGATACTATATCTGTGTGTGAATCATATCTATCTATCTAGATCTATCTATGGCTGGATGGCTCTTTGTTAGGAGGGCTTTGATTATGTTTTTTTGCCCTGGTGAAGGGAGTTGGACTGGATGGCCTTGAGTATTTTCTGTTGGTCATGGGGGTTCAGTGTGGGAAGTTTGGCCCAATTCTGTCGTTGGTGGGGTTCAGAATGCTCTTTGATTGTAGGTGAACTATAAATCCCAGTAACTACAATTCCCAAATGTCGAGGTCTATTTCCCCCAAACTCCATCTGTGTTCATATTTGGGTGTATTGAGTGCTTGTGCCAAGTTTGATCCAGATCCATCATTGTTTGAGTCCACAGTGCTCTCTGGATGTAGGTGAACTACAACTCAGAAACAACTCAGAAACTTAAGGCCCATGCCCATCAAATACTTCCAGTATTTTCTGTTGGTCATGGGAGTTCTGTGTTCCAAATTTGGTTCAATTCCATCGTTGATGGAGTTCAGAATGCTCTTTGATTGTAGGTGCACTATAAATCCCAGCAACTACAACTCCCAAATGACGAAATCATAATTTTTTGAGTGATGGTTACTCCTTGTGTTGTGAGACGTTTTGTTGCCAAATTTGGTGTGATTTCGTTCATTGGTTCTTTTGTTTTTAAGGTACTCATTATGCACAGAGCATTTTTATATATATAGATGGTGGGTTATAATGGTAACTTAAGGGGAATTGACTGGTCTCTGCTCCAGTCATTTCTTTCCTCTCCGGACTGATGCAGCTATCCCCTTGACTTTTCCCTAGAGCTCTTAATGGAGCATCTCCAAGAAATCCGAATGTTGAGGCACCAACTCGAAGAATCCATCAAAACCAATGACCGTTTGAGGAAACAGCTTGAGCAACAGGGGTCAGGTTGTGCATCAGACCAAGGTAAAGAGTAAAGGTGTTTTGTTTGTTTGTTTGTTTGTTTTGGAGGCATGTGTGTATGTTTCAGAACAAGAGTCCACTGAGAAAGGAGCATTGGGTATGCCTCCTGAAGAAGCAGAATTGTAGTCCTCCCAATAATAATAATAATAATAATAATTATTATTATTATTATTATTATTATTATTGAGAGGACTACAATTTTGTGATTTTGTATCACAAAATCACAAGTCGAACACGTCCCAAGTGCCTAGGACTCTGTGATGTATTTTCGAATGATGCACGCAGATACAAGTAATAATTATAATAATAATAATAATAATAATTATTATTATTATTATTACTTGGATCTGCACGCATCATTCGAAAATACATCACAGAGTCCTAGACGCTTGGGACGTGTTCGACTTGTGATTTTGTGATACGAAATCCAGCATATAGATCTCGTTTGCTGTGACATACTGTGCTTTTGTGTCAGTAAAATAATAATAATAATAATAATAATAATAATAATAATAATAATATTTTTTATTTATACCCTGTCACCATCTCCCCAAAGGGGACTCAGGGCGGCCAACCCAAAGATACAATACAGCAGAATAAAATGCAAAAAACAGACAACAAAAATACATCAAAATAAAATACATTCAATAGCAAAGTAAAATAAATAAAGCAAATTGACATTGCATAAAATCAGACACAATGGGCAGGCCAAATGGATGAGAAACGATAAAACCCTGGATGAGGTAGGAATAGAAAAAAAGTGTAATTGAGAGGAGCCCAAACAAGCAGTGACTTGGACAATACGGATTTTGCCAGAACATTGGGAAAGCTAGATAGGCCCGAGGAGGATTGAACGGCACCACAAGGATCATGGGCTATCCAATTTGGCTGCGTAGCACCTATGCAAATGTTCATTTCCTATAAAATGATTTAGCCCCTGAGGTTTCCTTACCTAGCAGTATGGGCAATCCCTTGGTAAGGTCTAACAAGAGGATTTAGGTCTCTTCTTGGGTTGAATGAAAAGTAATGCCTCCACCTTCGTAACTCCTCAACAGATAACAGTACTGTTATGCGGCAGGTACTGGCTTGTTCAGTAGACTCGCCTCTACAGTTCCATTTTGGCAGGAAGCCTTAGCCTTTAACGGCTGTGTTGTTAAAGTACGAAGTATGGAACACTGCTCAGACAGTCGGTCAATGTGACTTAAGCAATGTACAGTCATTGAATTCTTGACAGCAGATGTGTCACCCCAAAGGAGATTCGTTAGAGAATGGAAGCTTTTTATGGTGATTGTGTTGATGTGAGTACTTCGCATCGTTGGGTGAGTAAGTTTAAAGATGTTGAGGTGACACCTTCTGCTGTCAAGAAGTCAATGACTGCATGTAATGTTCACAAGCATTCATGTAATGGCACACAGGTAACTCGGTTGTTAAACTGATAAACCATGTCTTTGAACTGCCAGGGACAAAGACATGCCATTGCACAAAAAGCATATGCTTAGCTAGCAGAGTTTTGAAATGTTTCTTTGAATAGCTGGTAAATTGAATTCTGGGAGTTGTCGGCCAAAACACCTGGGACCCACAGGTTGAGAACTACTGCTCTAGAGGTTTTGAACGTCAGCTCCCAAAATTCCTCTCTGTTGGCCAAGTTGATTGAGGCCTTTGGGAGTTGGAATCCAAAATATCTGCAAGACTCCCTTTTCGTAACCACTGTTCTACTTCACATGAGCTGCCTAATGCTGAACTCCTTAGTGGTGCCTGACCTTTTGGTCCTCCAGGTATGTTGAATTTCATCTCCCAGAATTCCTGCAACTCCCAAGGCTTCTGGGAGTTGCAGTCTCAAAGATTGGACACCGTTGCATAAGACTGTGTTTCTTCTTCTGAGGAAGGGCTGGATCTTCCCACGCTGGAGGGACCTCCTAAAGGACACAGGAAAGAACCAATCTCCTCCTTTAATCCTACTGTTCAGATCTGACAACCTATTCGCACCCTCCGACCATCCATTTTGTTGCTTAAAATGGGTGCGATCAGGAAATGGCAGCTACTCGCGGGAGTAATTTACGCTGATGGAAAAGTACCCATAAATGCCCCTGATTTTGTTCGTGAAGTATTTACGCGCAGCTGGAAAGGCATCCCGTTCTCGCGAAATGGCCACACCTGAAACCATTCCAGCACTTTTATGGCTTCATAAAGATGTGCGGGGAGGAGGGGACATCTGTTAATGCAGGAGGCGTATATTAGCTCAGCACCTCTCCCATCTGTCTTTGGGTTACTTTCGCCAAATGTATGGCTGCCTCATGGGAAGGAGGGGAAGTCAGGAAGCAGTGGGGGAGGGTTGTACAAGGGGCCTGTGAGTATGATGGGTCCTTCCTAGTTATTCGTATTTTAGTCACGATGGAAAGAACTGTAGGACTGGAGCCGTTGGAACCTTAAAACCAAATTGCTCGCTGTTGTGGTTACAGGGAAAACACAACCCCCTTATTACAAAAGCACAACTGACTTCCAGTCCATTTCCATGGATATTTCAGTGTTGGTTTTGGCCTAGGATGTCCTGTATGGCCACTTCAAGGACCATATGTCCTTATACTAGCCTTCCCAGGTCAAAGGATATTTCAGGGAGGCCCTTCTCTAAGTCCCAACCATCTTTTCTTTTTAACCGTGTCTCTTGGAGTTCCTCCTTCTCCTATGTCTGCTGGTCTTCTCCTGGCTCACTGAGATGAACCAAAGATGGCTTCCCCCCTGTTCTCTTAGGAACCAAAGCAGAAGATTTTGGTGGGGGAAAATCTACAGCTGGGGAGGTATCTACCAATCTTGAGTTTGCCAGCATTCCCTGTCTTCCAAGTCTTGGAACCAAGACAGAAGGTCCTGGTGGTGGAAAATCCACAACTGTGGAGGCATCTACCAGTCTTGAGTTTGCCAACATTCCCCATCTTCCAAGTTTTGGAACCAAGGCAGAAGGTCCTGGTGGGGGAAAGTCTACAACTGGGGAGGCATCTTCTAATCTTGAGTTTGCCAGCAATCACTATCTTCCAAGTATTGGAACCAAGGCAGAAGGTCCTGATGGTGGAAAATCTACAACTGTGGAGGCATCTACCAATCTTGAGTTTGCCAACATTCCCCATCATCCAAGTCTGGGAACCAAGGCAGAAGGTCCTGTGGTGGAAAATCTACAACCGTGGAGGCATCTACCAATCTCGAGTTTGCTAACATTCCCCATCTTCCAAGTCTTGGAACCAAGACAGAAGGTCCAGGTGGTGGAAAATCTACAACTGTGGAGGCACCTACCAATCTTGAGTTTGCCTACATTTCCCATCTTCCAAGTCTTGGAGGGTCTTGCACAAGGACTGGAGGATGGAGGAGTTGTTTTATAAGTCTATCCTCACATTGAGGGTAGGACTTAGTGGGTTTCATGAACTCTTCCAAGAGGGTCAGTATTAGACCTCCTGATCTTTTGGACTTCAAAGCTTCACAACTCCCAGAAAACTCAGCTAGTAGTTAAAAATGTATGAGTTCAAAGCCCTTGGTGGACCAAAGGTTTGTCTTCCTTTTCAATGGCTGACTGAGATGAACCAGAGATGCCCTCTTCCCTGTTTCATTGGGAAGCAAAGCAGAAAGTCTTGGTGGTGGAAAATCTACAACCGTGGAGGCATCTACCCATCCTGAGTTTGTCAACATTCCCCCTCTTCCAAGTCTTGGAACCAAGGCAGAAGGACCCGGTGGTGGAAAATCTACAACTGTGGAGGCATCTACCAATCTTGAGTTTGTCAGCATTCCCCATCTTCCAAGTCTTTGAGGGTCTTGCACAAGGATCGGGGGATGGAGGAGTTGTTAAATAAGTCTATCCTCACATTGAGGGTAGAACTTAGTGGGTTTCATGAACTTTTCCAAGAGGGTCAGTATTAGTCCTCCTGATCTTTCGGACTTCAAAGCTTCACAACTCCCAGAAAACTCAGCTAGTAGTTAAAAATGTATGAGTTCAAAGCTCTTGGTGGACCAAAGGTTTGTCTTCCTTTTCAATGGCTGACTGAGATGAACCAGAGATGCCCTCTTCCCTGTTTCATTGGGAAGCAAAGCAGAAAGTCTTGGTGGTGGAAAATCTACAACCGTGGAGGCATCTACCCATCCTGAGTTTGTCAACATTCCCCATCTTCCAAGTCTTGGAACCAAGGCAGAAGGACCCGGTGGTGGAAAATCTACAACTGTGGAGGCATCTACCAATCTTGAGTTTGTCAGCATTCCCCATCTTCCAAGTCTTTGAGGGTCTTGCACAAAGATTGGAGGATGGAAGAGTTGTTTTATAAGTCTATCCTCACATTGAGGGTAGGACTTGGTGGGTTTCATGAACTCTTCCAAGAGGGTCAGTGTTATTCCTCCTGATCTTTTGGACTTCAAACCTTCACAACTCCCAGCAAACTCAGCCAGTAGTTTCGATGCCCACTTGCTGAACTCCTGTCCGGCCTGATCCAATGCTGTTTCTGTGGACGGGTTCCTCAACATGCAAAAAATATCATTCTCTTAGACTGTGGTAATTTATTGGGGCGTTGAAAACGACTGCCAATCCATCTCCGCACAATCTCTGGCTGGAGGCCCAAGATAAGTGTGTGAGTGCCTGCGCCCGATTGCCATTATCTTCCAGGGATAATTTGCAATTTTGCTGATATTGGCCAGGCGTCACAAGGGCTGTTGGGACAGCTTGCTCACAGTCCACCTGAATTACCTTTCGCTCTGTCGTGATGATAACCTTCAGAATGTATAAGGGATAAATAGCTTTTTGTAAGCCTGCCTGTCCCTCCCCACCTGCCCCGCCTGCATTGTTTAAATTGTTCTTGTCTGGGGAAGTTTAATCTTTACTGACCTAGAGATGGCTCATAAATCATTTTTATGTATATATTTATAGGTTCGGCAAACGTTTGTATCCGCGGCGTAGAGCAACATCATTCCCTGACTTCTGAAATTCATTTCCTGAGAGAGCAAAATCAGGTCCTAAACGTAATGCTGGCACAAGGATCTCGAGGTAAGATAAAGGGGATGTTAGGGAGAAGGGCAAAAAACAAAAAACCTGTCCCATTTAAAATAATTTCTACCATGTGTTGTCGAAGGCTTTCATGGCTGGAATCACTGGGTTGCTGTGAGTTTTCCAGCCTGTCTGGCCACGTTCCAGAAGCATTCTCTCCTGATGTTTTGCCCCCATCTATGGCAGGCATCCTTAGAGGTTGTGAGGTTTGTTGGAAACTAGGCAAATGAGGTTTACATATCTGTGGAATGTCCAGGATGGAAGAGAGAACTCTTGTCTGTTTGAGGCAGGCGTGAATGTTGCAATTGGCCACCTTGATTATTATTGAATGGCCTTGCAGCTTCAAGGTCTGGCTGCATCCTGCTTGGAGGATCCTTTATTGGGTGATGATTAGATGGCCCTGATTGTTTCTTGTCTGGAATTCCCCTGTTTTGAGTGTTGTTCGTTATTTACTGTTTTGATTTTAGAGTTTTTTTGTACTGGTAGCCAGATTTTGTTCAATCTATATAAATAAAAATGAAATATACCTTTGTGGGATTGACATAACTCAAAAACCACTGGACAAATTGACACCAAATTTGGACACAGTACACCTATCAGGTCAACGAGTGATCATCACTCATGAAAACACTGAAAAACACAGCGGAAGAAACTTAAAAGGCCAAAAAATTTTAAAAATACATTACAATGCATGTGCAGAACCACATATATACACATACACACACACATATACACACAGAAAACATATGCACAGACGCATGGCAGGGGACAGCTAGTGATAGATGTTTTTCCAACCTGTAACATCCTGGCTTCATTTTAGTTCCTGCCAAATGTTGACTCTCCTTAATTGGTGTTGGTAAGCGTACAAACTACAAGAGAGGAGATTCCATCTGAACATGAGGAACATGAGGAAGAACTTCCTGACTGTGAGAGCCGTTCAGCAGTGGAACTCTCTGCCCCGGAGTGTGGTGGAGGCTCCTTCTTTGGAAGCTTTTAAACAGAGGCTGGATGGCCATCTGTCAGGGGTGCTTTGAATGCAGTTTTCCTGCTTCTTCGCAGGGGGTTGGACTGGATGGCCCATGAGGTCTCTTCCAACTCTTTGATTCTATGATTCTATGTAAGGATCCTTGTGTTGACTTCCTTCTTAACGTAAGGAACCTTGTAAACATTTCCTTAACTTAAAGAGCCAATGTCTCTGATAATGTAAACATGTTGTTTCCCCCCACAAGTTCAACAGTTAATCATTATCACTGGTCATCAATGTCAGCAGTTCAACAACCTTTAATTACAGTCCATGAATTCTTCATCTCCTCATCTTGTAGTTTTCTAGGCCTCAGTTTTCTAGGATGGGATCGTTAGACTATCTAGACCCCAACCATACATCTTTCATACAATTCCATTCAAACTATGCATTGTAGTTCATGACAAGTAGAAAACGTGGCTCCAAGAACCTCTCTGAAATGGAAACAATTCAAATCAGTGTCAAAGAAGGTGAAAATATGTGCAAAAAATTGAAATTGCATATGATTCAAATATGGTCTCCCCACCTGCTTTTGAAAAATCACATAAAACCCGTGACTGCATACACATAAGATGGATGTGGACTGGGGAGAAAAAGGCGAATCCATCCATCCCCAATAAGTTTTTTACCTATATGGAAAGGTCACAGCACTTTTTCTCTTTCCGCCTTCTTCTTAACTATAGTTTTATGGAACTGAGATATTGCCGGAGTTGAAGCCCCCCCTTTCTGTTTATTTCAAATAACGTTTCTCTTTCAACGCCGCTGCGGAAAATTGGAATGCAAAATTGTAAACGTCAGAGGAGCCTCTCATTTTGGTTATTACTTCTCTGGCATCTCTGTGCGTTTAATTATTTTTTATTTTAAAAAATGTCGATCCTGGATTCCCTGGGCACTTTGGTTTCAGGTGAAAGGGGGGGGGGGGATGTTATTAAAAAAAGGAAAGATATGAAGCCAAGCAGCTTTTCAATAAGTTGAATAACATCCGCAAAGCAGTGATACTTTTGGTTGGACCAACTGAAAAGCGCAAAATAAGATGCAAGTTCTTCAAAGCTTTGTGAGATTCATCATCAGGTTGAGTTTCCCTTATCCCAAATGCTTGGGACCAGAAGTGTTTGGGATTTGGGTTTTTCCTGAATTTTGTATATGCATACGTAAGACGATATCTTGCAAAGGAGACCCAAGTCTAAACGCCAAATCCATTGATGCTTCATAGACGCCTTATATGCATAACCTGAGGGTAGTTTAATAAACAATACTTTTAATTATATTGTGTATGAAATAAAGTTTGCATACATTGCTTATTACTTTTTTATAATATTTATAATATTATAATGTAATGCAATATAATACTGATAATAATAAGATATTATAATATATTTTTATATTACATGTAATATTACTAATAATATTACAATACAATGGTATAGTATGGCGTTTCTCAACCTGGGGGTCAAAACCCCTGGGAGGGTCGCGAGGGGGTGTCAGAGAGGTCGCCAAAGACCATAAGAAAATACAGTATTTTTATTGGACATGGGGGTTCTGTGTGAGGAGCTTGGCCCAATTCTATCGTTGGTGGGGTTCAGAATGCTCTTTGATTGTAGGTGAACTATAAATCCCAGCAACTACAACTCCCAAATGTCAAGATCTATTTTCCCCAAACTCCACCAGTGTTCACGTTTGGGCATATTGAGTATTCATGCCAAATTTGGTCCAGATTCATCATTTATTTGAGTCCACAGTGCTCTCTGGATATAGGTCAACTACAACTCCAAAACTCAAGGTCAATGCCCACCAAACCCTTCCAGTATTTTCTGCTGGTTATGGGACTTGTGTGTGCTAAATTTGGTTCAATTCCATCATTGATGGAGTTCAGACTGCTCTTTGATTGTAGGTGAACTACAAATCCCAGTGACTACAACTCCCAAATGACAAAATCAATCCCCTCCAACTTCCCCCCAGTACTAAAATTTGGGTGTATTGGGTATTTGTGCTTAATTTGGTCTAATGAATGGAAATACATCCTGCATATTTACAGTATAATTCATTAAAATAGTAAAATTACAGTTGTGAAGTGGTAACGAAATTAATTTTATGATTGGGGGTCACCAAAACATGAACTGTACTAAGGGGTCGCGGCATTTGGAAAGTTGAGAACCACTGGTATAGTACAATATAGTAATATATAATATTGATATTGTACTATGCTAATAATATAATATATTGTTTGTACATATATCTTGTAAGCCGCTCTGAGTCCCCTTTGGGGTGAGAAGGGTGGTATAACGAACATAGGGAAAAGTAGGGAACTTTATTCGATAATTTAAAAAATCCCAACGCTGCTTCACTAAATTATAACGACCACACAGCAGCCTACCAAATTATAACAATAGCACCACCACTACAGACTTAACTCACCAAAGTATAGAGGGAGTATGGTTGCTGAGCCAACTATCTATTTAGAAATTAAGAACTGGGGCCACTGGAACTAAGAGACTTAAAATGATTCTTTAAAAGATACCTGCTGCCACCATATTAAGAATAAACAGACTGAGGTATTATTAAGAGGTTGTTCTGTGACCCACTCTGTGTCACTATAGTTTTCTTAGAGGCTGTTAAAAAGCTGACTTAAATAATGCTTTGATCACAAAGGTATTCACACTGAGACTTGTATAAGTTGATAAAAATAACAGGAACGTTTATTGAACAGGCTTGAATAATTCAGGTACAAATGCTTATTGGTTTCAGTAAAGTTCTGGCATACAACGTTCTGGGTCATGGCGCTCTTTGCCTGGCTTCAAGATGGCTTTGACTCTTTCTGTCCTCCAGATTTTAGGGATCTGACAGGATGCAATGCAGTTGTTTATCAGCTTCAGCAGCCAGTACTTTGCTTTTGGGTCAAAGTTCTTAATTTGCTCTATTGGGCCAAAATAGATTATGCAGACATTTAAAGCTTCACTGGCTTCTTCCTTGGTCAAAAGCTGAAAGGTGGCAATGTTAGAGTGAGAAGCCTACATTTTGGTTCTGATGTTACTTCTATTGTCAGTTAAGGTGGTGTAGATCAGGTTTGCGACCCCAAATGGGATGGGGGTCAGTGCTCAATTGTTTTAGGTCATGGAAGATTTGGCAACAGGGAAAAGTTTCTGAGTGCCACCCATTTACACAAACCTGTGAACAACAACGTGGCGTGTTTACAAGTAGACTTTGCAAAATATGTTTCAGCCGAACTCTGAAAGAAGATAAATACTGACCGTCTTTGGCAAGCCTTGCAAATGCTGATTGTGTATCAGTAAATGTTTTGATTTTAGCACTTACTTTATATGCCTCGTACAGACAGGGGTCACAAGTGGAAAAGTGGAAGCCTTGGTGTGGAGGGATCTCAATGCAGCCAGAGAAGCCAGTCCTTTTTCTGGCCACATGTCATCAAGGGCAATGGAATGAAATATAAATTCAATTCCATTAAAAATAGAATTCTTCTCCTTGTAGACAAACAGAAGGAGAATGAGAAGTTACGCGAATCTCTGTCCAAGAAGCACCTGGCCTTGGAGCAGCTTCATGCGGACTGTGAGCGCCTCAGGAAGGAGAACGAGACGCTCCAGAAGGAAGTCAGGAAACGGGAGGAAGAAAACGGCCGCCTGACGGATGAGGTTTACAGTGTCCGGAACGAATTGAACAGGTATTGCTCTGCGGCCTTATTTCAGCCTCTTCCGCCCTCTGGTCCAGCTCCACAAGATGGTTTTGGAGTATCCAAACTCAAAGCAGGAAGCATTTGTTGGCTACCAAAGCTACCCAAAAAGGGACACAAGATGGGAAGTGGTTGGAAATCCACTTTTGGTTTTGGAAAATCTTTTTGTAAATCTTTATTTATTTATCTACAGTAATAATAATAATAATAATAATAATAATAATAATCTTTATTTATACCCCGCCACCATCTCCCCATACTCAGAGCGGCTTACATGGGGCCAAGCCCAGACAACATATTACAGCAAAATAAAACCAAAAACATAAACAAGCAAAATCATCAAAATTACATTTTAAAAAGTATTTACATCCCACCTTTCTTACCCCGAAGGGGACTTCAGGCCAGATCACAGAACTCATACGGCAAACATCCAATGCCGTTAAGCACAAACAGGACAGAAAACAGTACAGATAGAGGTATATAGGCTTTTCCCATCTTCGGCGTCTTGGAGGTTGTGCTTGTTTCTGGCCATGGGGGTGCTGTCGCTCCACCCTCCATTTTGAAAAGCCCTGCTCACAGACTTCCTCCTGTTTTGATCGAATCGGTATTTCCTTATGATGCCATTAAAACACCTTCCCACTAAGCAGTACCTATTGGTTTACTCACAGCTGTTTTCGATCTGCTAAATGGGCAGTGAGCTGGGCGGAAGGTCGGGCCCTTACTCCCAACCCGGGCTTCAAACTTCCAACCTTTTGATTGACAGGATTTATTGCAGCTGGTGGTTAACCTGCTGTGCACACGATTAATGGGAGGATTGCATCGTTTTAAAAGGTTGCTCTTCCTGGAGACCTCCAGAAAAGACCAAAAATGTCCAAAAATATGCTGTGAGATGGGAATGCAAGAATAGTTGCAACTAGGTAAAGTTAAATAAAGGTTTTCCCCTGACATTAAGTCTAGTTGTGTCTGACTCTGGGGATTGGTGCTCATCTCCATTTCTAAGCACCAATTGCTGATCTGGGTCAGAGTGAAGAGAGAGGGGGCCAGGAGACAGCTCCACCTTGTCTCCTGCATATGTCATCAGTTGGGGACCCCTCTCCCAGCACCAACTACTGCTCTGGGCTAGGGCGGGGGGGGGGGGAGGGCAGGGGACAGCTCCACCTTGTTTCCTGCCTATGCCATCAGTTGGGAACCCTTCCCTCCAGCACCAACTACTGCTCTGGGCCAGAATGGAGAGAGAGGGGGTGGGCAGGGGACAGTTCCACCTTGTCTCCTGCCTGTGTCATCAGTTGGGGACCTCTATCCCTAGCTCCAACTGCTACTCTGAGCCAGAGTGAAGAGAGAGGGGGCCAGGGGACAGCTCCACCTTGTCTCCTGCCTACGTCATCAGTTGGGGACCCCTCTCCCCAGCTCCAACTACTGTTCTGGGCCAGAATGAAGAGAGAAGGGGGCAAGAAAGACAGTTCCACCTTGTCTCCTGCCTATATCATCAGTTGGGGACCCCTCTCCCCAGCTCCAACTACTGTTCTGGGCCAGAATGAAGAGAGAGGGGGCAAGAAAGACAGTTCCACTTTGTCTCCTGCCTATGTCATCAGTTGGGGACCCTTCCCTCCAGCACCAACTACTGCTCTGGGACAGAATGGAGAGGAGGGGGGCAGGGGACAGTTCCACCTTATCTCCTGCCTATGTTATCAGTTGGGGACCCTTCCCTCCAGCACCAACTACTGCTCTGGGCCAGAGTGAAGAGAGAGGGGGCCAGAAGACAGTTCCACCTTGTCTCCTGTGCTATGCTAATAATATAATATAATATAATATAATTAATATAATATAATATAATATAATATATTGTATATACATTTAATATTTATAATATTCTAATGTAATACGATATAATAATAATACAATATTATAATTATAAAAATTATAGTACATGTAATACTAATATTACAATACAATGGTATAGTACAATATAGTAATATATAATACTGATATTGTACTATGCTAATAATATAATATATTGTATGTGTGTGTGTGATATATCTCTTGTAAGCCGCTCTGAGTCCCCTTCGGGTTGAGAAGGGTGGCATATAAATGTCATAAAAAATAAATAAGAGCCGGCGTTGTCCATAGACACCTCCAGTGTCATGTGGCTGGCATGACTGCATGGAGCGCTCTGGCATGTTACCTTCCTGCCAGAGCAGTACCTATTGATCCACTCACATATAATACTGATACTGTACTATGCTAATAATATAATATATTGTATGTATATATATCTTGTAAACCTCTCTGAGTCTCCTTTGGAGTGAGAAGGGCGGTATCACAAATAAATAAATAAGCCAAAGAGCCAGCGTTGTCCATAGACACTTCCAAGGTCATGAGGCCGGCATGACTGCATGGAGCACTGTTGCCTTCTCGTCGGAGCGGTACCTATTGATCTACTCACAAATAATACTGATACTGTACTATGCTAATAATATAATATATTGTATGAATATATATCTTGTAAGCCGCTCTGAGTCTCCTTTGGGGTGAGAAGGGCGGCATATAAATGTCACAACTAAATAAATAAATAAGCTGAAGAGCCAGCATTGTCCATAGACACCTCCAAAGTCATGTGGCCGGCGTGACTGCATGGAGCGCTGTTGCCTTCCTGTCGGAGCGGTACCTATTGATCTACTCACAAATAATACTGATACTGTACTATGCTAATAATATAATATATTGTATGAGTATATATCTTGTAAGCCGCTCTGAGTCTCCTTTGGGGTGAGAAGGGCGGCATATAAATGTCACAACTAAATAAATAAATAAGCTGAAGAGCCAGCATTGTCCATAGACACCTCCAAAGTCATGTGGCCGGCGTGACTGCATGGAGCGCTGTTGCCGTCCCCTCGGAGTGGTACCTATTGATCTACTCACATATACTGATATTGTACTATGCTAATAATGTAATATATTGTATGAATATATATCTTGTAAGCCTCTCTGAGTCCCCTTTGGGGTGAGAAGGGCGGCATATAAATGTCATAAATAAATAAATAAGATGAAGAGCCGGCGTTGTCCATAGATACCTCCAAGGTCACGTGGCCGGCATGATTGCATGGAGCACTGTTGCCTTCCCGTCGGAGCAGTACCTATTGATCTACTCACATTTGCATGTTTTCAAACTGCTAGCATATTTAAAAGTTAGGAAGAATGGCCAGAGCTGTCCAGCAATGGAATATGCAGTCTCTTGAGTCCAGTGGAGTTTCCTTCTCTGGAGATTTTGAAGCAGAGGCTGGGTGGCCCTCTGTCAGGAAGGCTTTGGTTGTTTCTCCTGGCTGACAGAAGGGGGTTGGACTGAATGGACCTTGGGGAGGGGACACTTCCAACTCTAGGTTTAGAAGATTTAAACGTCTCCTACTAATCCGTTTGGGGGTCTCATTGCAGGGTGCAGATGGAGCTGAACGCCAACAAGTCCCAGCTCTTGGAGAATGACGACCTGCTGCATTCTTTGCGGCTGGAGCTCAGAGTCTACGAGAAGTTGGACGAAGCAACCAGAAGCCAAGCAGGTACCAAGCGAGGGCCAACCGGTGTCATGGGAAGCATGCAGACCTCAAAACGCTATGGGAGTCCAAAGGAAGTCATTGTTCCCCCAAAAAGAATTGCTCTACCCCTTTGATATTTCCTCCCAAGGGGACACCGTTGAGCCTAGAAGACACATGGTTTCTGCAGTTATTGGGGTGCATCGGCTGCTTTTGGGCTGCCTTCTTAGCTACATCCCCTGGGGAGTGTTTTCATTTTTCACAAATGAAAAATAGGAGACTTCAAAGTGGGAGAAAAGGGGGAAGGAAAGGGCAGAGATGGGGAAATTCTCTTCCATCCTCCCCTCAAAGCAGAATTCAAAGTGCTGGCTGTGAAGCCCTGTGCTGCTCCGGTCCAGCTTCCTTGAAAGGCCGCATCTCCCAGCATGAACCGGCATGCGCTTTCAGATCTTCAGGGGAGGGCTTTGTCTCCGTTCCATCGCCCTTTCCATCCTCCTCCCAGCTCTATTTCTGCCAGCGAGTCAAAAACTTTGTTTTTTTTAACTTGAAGAACATTTATTTTTAAATATACTGCAGCGATAGAGCTTTCAATGGGGCTGGTAGGTTGTGTGTTTTATTTTATTATTGGCTTTTTCCGCCATTAAAATAGCCGGAAAACTCTTGTTGCTGCATCCTAGGATTTCTTTCTCAATATAAGGGAAATATGGATAATTTCTAAGCCCTTGCTTCATACATTTTTTTTCTTCTGGCTTCCTGATCTTCGGTTGTGTTTAGTGTTGCCAGGCTTTTAAAAAAGTTGTGCTATGTTTTTAAACAGCAAGTGCTGTTGTAATGTGTTAACTATAATAAAAGGTTTATTTAACAGGCTTAAACTCTTCTGGTACAAATGCGTAATGGTTTCTGTAAATGAATGGCACAAAAGCTTTTGGTTACGTTTGATGTACAATTCTTAGACGGGTACTGGGTTCAAATCTAGAGTTAACAAAGTGTTGGGCTATGTTGACAAGAGAGATATTGACAAGCTGGAATGTGTCCAGAGGAGGGCGACTAAAATGATCAAGGGTCTGGAGAACAAGCCCTATGAGGAGCGGCTTAGGGAACTGGGCATGTTTAGCCTGAAGAAGAGAAGGCTGAGAGGAGATATGATAGCCATGTATAAATACTGTATGTGAGAGGAAGCCACAGGGAGGAGGGAGCAAGCTTGTTTTCTGCTTCCTTGGAGACTAGGACGCGGAACAATGGCTTCAAACTACAAGAGAGGAGATTCCATCTGAACATTAGGAAGAACTTCCTGACTGTGAGAGCCGTTCAGCAGTGGAACTCTCTGCCCCGGAGTGTGGTGGAGGCTCCTTCTTTGGAAGCTTTTAAGCAGAGGCTGGATGGCCATCTGTCAGGGGTGATTTGAATGCAATATTCCTGCTTCTTGGCAGGGGGTTGGACTGGATGGCCCATGAGGTCTCTTCCAACTCTTTGATTCTATGATTCTATGATATGACCGGGCTGTGGTGCAGCTAGTTTATTTTTATTTATTTATTTATTTACGGCATTTATATGCCATCCTTCTCACCCTGAAGGGGACTCAGAGCGGCTAAAAATAATAATAATAATAATAATAATAATAGCTGACACGATATGAGGATTTAAAGATCGAACTACAAAGACTCTGGCACAAACCAGTAAAAGTGGTCCTAGTGGTGATCGGCACACTGGGTGCAGTGCCTAAGGATCTTGGCCTGCACTTAAACACAATCTGCGCTGACAAGATTACTATCAGGCTTATCCCAAAAATATATAATTGAGTTAGTAGCCAGCTGCATTAAACCACTCCTTACCAAGATGTCACAGCCAGTCCAGTGAGCTCCTGACCATTAATAGTCTAGCTTGCTGTTCACCTATGCAGCCCGAAAGACAGTTGCATCTGTCAAGTAGGAAATTTAGGTACTGCTTTATGCGGGGAAGCTAATTTAACTAATTTACCACACCATAAAACCTTCCAGCAGCGTGCATAAGAATAAGGAAGTACTCCATCAAGGACTTGGTGTCACAAGTGGACAGTGAAGCAGAAGCTCCCCCTGTGACCGGAATTGAGCATACCCTCATAAAGCTGGAAAGCTGGAATGTTAAATTGCCTCTGTGTCTGTCTATATATATTGTATGTCTAATGGTATTGAATGTTTGCCATGTATATATTCCGCATTGAGTCCCCTGCAGGGTGAGAAAGGTGGAATATAAATACTGTAAGTAAAAAAATAAATTAATGACGTTATAGACCAGGGTTCGACTGTCGCTCAGCCATAGGAACCCATTGGGAAAGTCACTGTTGTGGTTCAGTCAGCTGATTAAGATGAGGGGAGTGTCCGGAGCCCTTTTAATTATTTACAGTAGTAAACAAACTTCCTCAGATTGCTGCCGCGACACAGCCGACGAATGCCGGAAAGAGCAAAACCAGCCACCAGACTTGCACGAACTCCTGGCGGAAATACAGAACTTGAGAGCACAGCTTGAAATGAGCATCAAGGCAAACAAGATGTTGCATGAGAAACTCGAAGAACGGTCTTCAAGCGGAAAGAGAGGGTCAGCTGTGAATATCAGCTGCCTTTTCCAGCAAGAATCGCAGCATTACATGGGGATAAACGGTAATATTATTAGTAATATTACACGTATTATAAAATATATTAATATTATATTGTATTATTATTAGTATTATTGTATTGTATTACATTACATTATATATTATATTATATTATTAGCACAGCACAATATTAGTATTATATGTACTATATATTGTATTATATTATACTATACCATAATATAATATAATTTATATTATATTATATTATATTATAATATAATATAATATTATAATGTATTATAATATATTACAATATAATATATATTATATTATATTGTATATATTATAATATAATATAATATAATATATATAATATATATATATAATATATAATAATATTGTATATATTATAATATAATATAATATATATTGTACTATACCACTATGTTATAGTATATTGAATTGCATTGGCCCTTTAAGTTGCCGCATCACACTGTTGACTCATGCTCAGTTTGTGGTCTACTGAGACTCCATTACATTATATATTATATTATATTATATTATATTATATTATTAGCACAGCACAATATTAGTATTATATGTACTATATATTGTATTATATTATACTATACCATAATATAATATAATATAATATATTATATTATATTATATTATATAATAATAATTATTATATTAAATTATATT
Source organism: Anolis sagrei (assembly GCF_037176765.1). Classification (NCBI taxonomy): domain Eukaryota; kingdom Metazoa; phylum Chordata; class Lepidosauria; order Squamata; family Anolidae; genus Anolis; species Anolis sagrei. The sequence goes on along the minus strand of NC_090031.1, from coordinate 14,368,805 downwards.
ATATTATAATATATTATAATATTATAATGTATTATAATATATTACAATATAATATATATTATGTTATATTGTACTATACCACTATATTATAGTATATTGAATTGCATTGGCTCTTTAAGTTGCCACATCACACTGTTGACTCATGCTCAGCTTGTAGTCTACTGAGACTCCAAGATCCCAGGGGGAATTTTTAAAACCCCATTGTATCCCCTTGACTTATACATGAGTACAAGTGTTGAATGAAAAGTAATGCCTCCACCTTCAAAACTCCTCAACAGATGGCAGTACTGGTATGCGGCATGTACTGGCTTGTTCAGTAGACTCTCCTCTACAGTTCCATTTTGATGGGAAGCCTTAGCATTGGTTGTGTTGTTAAAGTGTGAAGTATGTAGAAGCTTGTACGCAGGAGTGGAAGACAAGCAGAGTCCTTGTTCCCTGCGAACGAGGAGCGGGTGTGGAAAGTGCTCCTATTCACCAGGCAATGGCTGCGTCAAGAGAGTGATGAGGAATTGGGGGAGTTGGACCTGGCAAGGCTTGGAGGAGGCCAAGGCTTATTGGCTGGTCCGCTCAAGCAATGCTTATTACATAAACTGCATTAATTTATTCTTTCATCTACGAGGGTTGAATGAAAAGTAATGCCTCCACCTTCGTAACTCCTCAACAGATGACAGTACTGGTATGTGGCAGGTACTGGCTTGTTCAGTAGACTCGCCTCTACAGTTCCATTTTGATGGAAAGCCTTAGCATTGAACGGTTGTGTTGTTAAAGTGCAAAGTATGAAACCCTGCACAGATGATCGGTCAATGCAATTCAAGCAACGTGCAGTCATTGAATTCTTAACAGCAGAAGGTGTCACTCCAAAGGAGATTCATCAGAGAATGCAAGCTGTTTATGGTGATTGTGTTGATGTGAGTACTGTGTGTCATTTGGCGAGTAAGTTTAAAGATGTTGAGGTGGGAACATCTCACTTACGTGACAAACAAAGAATTGGACATCCTGTGACAGCAACCACCGAGTTTCCCAAGCAAAAGGTTGACAGATTGATTCAGGACAATCATCGTACCACTCAGAAATTTCAAGCATAATCGGCATTTCACAAGAACGTGTGGGTTATTGCTTTGCTTGGCTATCGGAAGATCTGTGCACAATGGGTACCCAGGATGAGAGAATAGTGAGATGCTGGTTGCGGAAACAGAGTGTCGACTTCTTCCGTGATGGCTTCAGAAAACTTGTTCATTGTTGGCAGAAATGTTTCCAATTGTCTGGTGATTATGTGGAAAAGTGAATAGTGGTGGTTAAAGAGCATCTGATATACATGGTGTATTTTAATTCACTGGATCAAATTTGGCACAAATACCTGATACGCCCAGATTTCAATAGTGGTAGGGTTGGAGGGATATTGATTTTGCATTTGGAAGTTGTAGTTGCTGGGATTTATAGTTCACCTACAATCAATGAGCATTCTGAACTCCACCAACGATAGAATTGAGCCAAACTTTGCACACAGAACTTCAATGACCAACAGAAAACACTGGAAAGGTTTGGTGGGCATTGACCTTGAATTTTGGAGTTGTAGTTCACCTACATCCAGAGAGCACTGTGGACTCAAACAATGATGGATCTGGGCCAAACTTGGCATGAATATTCTGTATGCTGAAATGTAAACACTGGTGAAGTTTGGGGAAAATAGACCTTGACATTTGGGAGTTGAAGTTGCTGGGATTTATAGTTCACCTACAATCAAAGAGGATTCTGAACTCCACCTACGATAGAATTGAACCAGACTTCACACACAGAACTCCAATGACCAACAGAAAATACTGGAAAGTTTTGGTGGGCATTGACCTTGAGTTTTGGAGTTGTAGTTCACCTACATTCAGAGAGCATTCTGAACTCCACCTACGATAGAATTGAACCAAACTTTGCACACAGAACTCCAATGACGAACAGTAAATACTGGAAAGGTTTGGTGGGCAGTGACCTTGAGTTTGAGTTGTAGTTCACCTACATTCAGAGAGCACTGTGGACTCAAAACAATGATGGATCAAGACCAAACTTGGCATGAATACTCAATATGCTGAAATGTAAACACTCGTGAAGCTTGGGGAAAATAGACCTTGAATTGGGCCAAACTTCCCACTATGCCATGACCAACAGAAAGTCTGATGGTCATTGGTGACCCCTATGACACCTCCTCGCAACTCCGAGGGGTCCTGACTCCCAGGTTGAGAAACGCTGTTCTAAGGATTATTTTGTGTTTGATTTATTAAAATATTCCCATCCAAACCCAAGTAACGAAGGTGGAGGCATTACTTTTCATTCAACCCTCATATATACAGTAGACTAAATCTCTGTATGTCTTTGCTTACCCAAATAGTTGGTTGGATGCGCCGGTGCAGCTGGCTACAGGCGAGTGCACTTTGCTTAGGAGCGATCGATCTGTGCTTTAGAACGGTCTGCGAATAAATCAGCGGAATAAATTCAGTGCCCGAGAGGAATGCTTCCCCCCCCCCTTTTGATTTGCATCGCTCTTGAATGAAGGCCTCCAGCTTCGGCGGCTGAAAGCAGACGTGTCCGCACGCCGTGCGGATCCAACATCCAGAGCATTGCCATGCTCCTGAACAGTGTGCAGCCCCAAGCTCAGCACACAAACAAACCATTCTGTTGGGTTCAACGTGTACTTTTGACCTTGTTGAGTAAAGCTGAGGCGAACGCAGATGGAAGGCAATGAGCTTATAAGTGCAGGAAGCATAGAATCCTAGAGATACCCCAAGGCTATCCAGTCCCACCCCCTGCTGTGCAGGAAGGCACAATCAAAGCACTCCTGACAGAAGGCCATGGTGGCTTTTTTTTTTCAATCTAAGATATATACCCAGCATTTTCCAGGTTTGCATTTTGTAATGCCATTTATTACAAATACTTGGTAATAAATAGCATTCTTTGCTTTCAGATTTTACTAGCTTGGGTACTCGACATTGCCCGGATTATTTGAGAAGGTTGTGGGTGAACTACAACTCACATCATGCCAGGTTATACCCCTGAAACTCCATTTGTACTTAAAAGTTTTTTATGTTGGGTAAATCTGCTCTGGATGCATCATTGGTGGGGTTACATGTGCACAACTACAACTCCCACTATGGCGAGTCAGCCCCCACAAACTCCTCCAGTAGGTTGAGTTAGTCATAAGGGGTTCTGTGTGCCAAGTTTGATCCCAGGTCTATAATTGGTGGAAGTCACAGTTTCTCTGGTTGTGGGTGAACTACAACTCCCAGAAAGGAAGGTCAGTTTTCCTCAAACCCCTTAAGTATTCATATTTTGGCATATCAGGTCTGTGTGTGAAGTTTGGTCCAGATCCATCAATGTTTGGGTTTACAGCACTCTCTGGAAGTAGGTGAACTACAACTTTCCCAAATCGAGGTGACTTTCCCCCAAAGACCTTCAGTATTTTTTGCTGGTCTTATTTATTTATTTATTTATTTCAGATATTTGTGCCTTGCCCTTCTCAACCCCCCGGGGGGAGGGGGGATAATCGAGGTCTTGGGGGCTCTGTGTACCAAGTTTGGTCCAATTCCCTCTTTGGTGGCGTTCAGAGTGCTCTTAGATTGCAGGTGAACTATAAATCCAGTAGCCACAACTCCCAAAATGTTCAGACCAATTCCCCATAAAACCCACCAGTATTCAAATTTGGGCATATTGGGTATGCATGCCAAGTTTGGTCCAGATCCATCATTGTTTGGGTTCATAGTGCGCTCGGAACTACAACTCCTATAAATCCCTCCATGCTTTGTTGGTCATGGGATTCTGTGTGCCAAGTTAGTTCCAGGTCCATTATGGGTGGAGTTCAGAGTGAAGTTCTTAGATTGCAGGTGAACTGTACATCCCAGGACCTATAACTCCTATAAATCACAGTGAATTCTCCCCAAACCTCTCTAGTATGTTGAGTTGATGATCAATTCCTCCGTTTGCTGTGTGCCATAGAAAAAAATAGGAAAGTGTTAAGGGGGAGGCAGTGGGTGGAGTCATGCAAATAAGAAACACTGGGATATCTGTGGTGGAGGAAACACATGTAATCTAGGATGACATTGTCCCCATATGAAAGCCTTCACTTGGGTGGTAGGCAGTGTGTTGTTGGTGGAGGAAATTGGCAGGGCTCTTGGAGATGTTCATGACGCTCAATATAACCTGCAATGTCATTGGAGGGAGGGCCATTGGTGTCTCTTGAGTGGTGGGAGCTATAGCAATTTGTGTAGGCAGGAGCCTGTCTGTGTAAGTGGACAGCCCAACCACGCACACACACATTTTCACTTTTATTATGTGTATAGATGAATGGTCCAATTAGAAATTGCAGACCCATATAATGGGGCCTTTTACCAAATTGCACAGTTGATGGGCTGCGATTCCCATCAGCCCCTGATTTAGCCAACTGCAACTCCCATCATTTCCCCCATCTCACCAGTATTTTAAGTTGGATCACGATGTGTATGTGTACGAAGTTTGATCCCGATCCATCATGCCATGTAGGAGCCTTTGTGTCACAAACATACATACATTCTTAGGGTTGTATGATGACGGTTGCCTTGCATTTGGGCAGTGCTCACCATTGAAAACCAGATTTAGTTTGCTTGAAAATGCAATTTTTGTGAAAGAAAAGGACTAGTTCGTACTTATTTCTGCTTTATATTAAGCTACAGAACTGAAATAATTCACATGTTTGCTGTCAGATTGTTTTGACAATTGATTTGTCCTCCTTGGCAATTATGCTAATGTGTTTTGGTGTGCTGCTGCGGGTTGTTTGGGCTTTCCCTTTCAAGGAGCAGGCCTCAAGTCAGTCAGAGGAGGAGTGAAAGGAGGGGAAAATGTTTCTTTGGAGGCACCGGATTAACCCCCAAAGTGATTGGCTTCTGTCTGGAGACACTGGCTGGGGCTGATGGGAGTTGAAGTCCCAATGACATCCGGTGAACCACAAATCCCTTACTGCTGTTCTGTTAAATTTTGGATGCAGGACGCAAGACAACATCAAATTTGCAGCATAGAGGAAGGAAAGAAAGAAGGAAGGGAGGGAGGGAGGGGAAAAAAAAGAGGAGAGAAAGAGTGGGAGTGTGAGGGAAGAAGGGAGGGGAAGGAGGGGAGGAAGGAAGGAGAAAAAGTATGAAAGGAAATGAGAAGGAAGAAAGGGAAGGAAAGAAGAAAGAGCAAAGGTATGAGGGGAGGGAAAGAGAAAGGAGGGATGAAAGGAGGGGGCAAAGGTATATACACTAGTCCAGGTATGGGCAAACCCAGGCCTGTGGGCCGGATGCGTTCTCTTGGGCTCTTTTATCAGACCCTCCTCTCTTTCACCATCTTTTCCTTCTCTCTTTTCTTCCTCCTTACCTTCCTTCCATACCTCCCTCTTTCTCCCTCCTTCCTTTCCTTCCACTCTTTCATCCTTCCTTCTCTCATCCCTCCTTCCCTCTCTTTCTTCCGCCTGCCTGCCTTCCTACTTCCTCCCCTCTCCTCCCTTTCCTTCCACCCTTTCAACCTTCCCTCTTTCCTCCCTTCTTCCCACTGTTTCTCCCTCCCTCCCTCCCTTCCTTTTGTCTTTCTTTCCTTTGTTTCCTCCCTTCCACTCTTCCTTCCATCCTTCCATCTCTCTTTCCTTTCTCCTTCCCTCCCTTCCTTACCTCCCTCTTTCTCCCTTTCCTTTCACCCTTGCGCCCTTCTCTTTCCTCCCTCCTTCCCTTTCTTTCTCCTTCCTTCCTTCCCTCCCTCCTTCCCTCTCTCCCTTCCCTCCATCCCTTCATTTTGTCTTTCTTTCCTTTGTTTCCTCCCTTCCACTCTTCCTTCCGTCCTTCCATCTCTCTTTCCTTCCTCCTTCCCTCCCTTCCTCACTTCTTTACCTCCTTCTTTCTCCTTTTCCTTCCACCCTTTGCCCTTCTCTCTTTCCTCCCTCCTTCCCTTTCTTTCTCCTTCCTTCCCTGCCTCTCTCCCTTCCCTCCCTCCCTCCCTTCCTTTTTGTCTTTCCTTCCTTCTCTGTTTCCTCCCTTTCACTCTTCCTTCCATCCTTCCTTCTCTCTTTCCTTACTCCTTCCCTCCCTCCCTTACCTCCCACTTTCTCCCTTCCTTTCCTTCCACCCTTTCATCCTTCCCTCTTTCCTCCCTCCTTCCCTCTCTCTTTCTCTCTTCCTGCCTGCCTGCCTTCCCTCCCTCCTTCTCTTCCTTCCTTCTGTTTCCTCCCTTCCACTCTTCCATCTTTCTTTCCTCCATCCTTACCTCTCTCTCTTTCTAGTCCCTCCCTTCCTTCCATCCTTCTCTTCCTCCCTTCCTTCCCCTTTTCCTTCCTCATTTCCTCCTGGAGGATGTTTAGCTGGGAGAAGAGAAGGTAGAGAGGGAACACGAGAACCATGTTCCAAGATTTCAAAGGCTGTCCCACTGATGAGAAGGAGGGGGAAAACTGACTTTCTGCTGCTCTAGAGACCAGGGCACAAGAGAGCAATGGCTTCAAATGGCAGGGAAAGAGATTCAACTGGAAAGATCAGGAAGAACTTCCTGGAGAGTGTGGTGGAGTCTCCTTCTCTGGAGGCTTTTCCACGGAGGCTGTCTGTCAGGAATGCTTTGATTGTGCCTTCCAAAAGAGAAAAGGAAAGGGTGGGGGTGGGGACTTGGAGAGAAACCCCTCCCTCCCGGCCCACCCACCCCGCTCCAACCCACCATGTGGCCCCCAAGTTAGAACTTTAGGCCATGCCTGCACTAGTCCCTCACTATTGGCCGGTAAAACTAAGGCTAATAGGAATTTGAGTCCAGACAACTGGAACACCACAGTTGATGATGGAATCTAGGAACTTCCTTGATTTTTTTTTGAAAGAGTGGAGAAAGGGAAACCAATGATGGGGTCAAGATAATTAAGCCTTTGCATTTGCGGAAAAATTGGGTGACTACAGGAGGCATCATACAGACAATAAAACATTTTCAATACCTGCTTTCTTTTTTTTTAATCTGTAGAATTGAAGTTCCCCAATGCAGACAGCAACGTCCTGGAGTTGCAACAGAGGTACGGCGATTCGAAAGCACCGTTCAAAGCAGGTACGGCAATGAATGCCAGTAGGTTGTTAGGAATTGTGGGAGTTGAAGTCCAAAATGTTAGAATATAGTGGTTTAAATGTAATTAAATATTGTAATAGTTTAAACTGTGTGCCGTAGCCATGCAGTGTAAGAGTGAAATGCACAGAGCTGTGCTTGATTCCTAGAGTGTAACTTTGGAGTGTTCCGGTAACGTGTTTACATTCCACAGAAATCAAATTGCCATATGGTTCCAGCTTCTAGCTAAGAGAATGGATGTAATTTATTATGCTCTTGTAAATAGTGTAATGTACAGCTAAGAGAATGGACGTATTTTATTCTGCTCTTGTAAATAGTGTAAATTGCAATAAAAGATAAGAGCCGTTCCGGGCTTTGGAGCTGATTGAGGTAGCATGCTTCATATTTGCTTTCGTGTCTTTGAGCGGACACTCAGAGGTCAATAAATCAATAAATAACCTGGAGGGCCAAAGTTTGCCCATTGCTGGGATAGAACCTGGCTTAGAGTCACGGAAAGGAAAGCGAGATGTATGGGAGGATTGGGGACATACAGTGGAGCAAACAGGGTGATGCAGGAAAGGTGTTGCAAATGTGAGGAGATATTTGGTGAAAAGCAACTGAAGGCTCATGTTCTTATGCCGCAGATACGGAGTTGGCTCTGGAAGGTTTGGGCGGCTCCTCCGGCTGCTCCTCCTCCTCCTCCTGCAAGTCCCGCGACCCATCCCCTTCCTCCCGCCATTGCGTTTGGGCGGACAGAAACGGGCGCCACGTCCTTGGCCGGGTGGAAGACCACAACTCGTTGCGGAGGTATGTCTCGGAAGGGCGGAAGCTGTTGTTGGAGTTGGAGTTCCCTCTGAAAGACCCTTTACTTCAGGAGCCTGGAGTGACGGTAAATAGCCACCCGCATGAATTGTCCAAACGATTCCTTAGCGTTTTGTCGAAGGCTTTCATGGCTGGAATCACTGGGTTGTTGTGTGCTTCCTGGCTGTATGGCCATGTTCCTGAAGCATTCTCTCCTTACATTTTGTCTGCATCCATAGTAGACATCCTCATAGATGTTGGAAATGTAATAATTACTATTACTCTATTATTACTATTATTACATTTCCATTATTTTACTCTATTTATTGTTATTATTACATTTATTCTTTTATTCTATTTATTATTATTACTTTTTTTTACTCTATTATTATTAGGTTACTATTGCATTTTTAAACAAACAAGCAAACAAACAAACGAACAAAACACAAAGTTTGCAAGCTTGGTAGTTGATTAAATGTCCTTTGACCAGTAACTGGACACTTGGAGTGCCTCTGGTGTTATTACATTACTATTACTACATTGTTATTAATACATTATTATTGCATTACTATAACTCTATTATTACTGTTATTACATTCCCATCATTTTACTCTATTTATTGTTATTATTACATTTATTCTTTTACTCTCTTATTATTATGTTTATTATTTCACTTTATAATTATAATGATAATTTATTACATTTATCTTTTACTCTATTATTTTTATTATTACATTTATTCTGGTACTTATTATTATTACATTTATTATTTTATTCAATTATTATTGCATTTATTATTTTACTCTATTATTATTACATTAATTTTACTCTGTTATTACTGTCATTATTACATTTCCTTTATTTTACTCTATTATTATTATTATTATTACATATATTATTTTACTCTATTATAATTACAAGGATATGTAAGGACATTTACATTGCAGCAGGTGAGAATAATGGCTGAATCAGAGTTGGACAGTGTTTTCTTAAATTACAATTTTATGTAAATATTCAGAAACATTTAACCTGATGCCTCAATTAATGTAATTTTATTGGGATCTAATTTTATTTTGAAATTCACCAGTAGCTGCTGCATTTCCCACCCTCGGCTTATACTCGAGTCAAAATGTTTTCCCAATTTTTTTGTGTGGTAAAACTAGATGGCTCAGCTTATATTCAGGCCAGCTTATATTCAAGTATATATGGTACTTAAAATCCTATTATAACTGCATTCCTAAGCAAAGTCCCTGTATGCTGTGTACATGAAGCTTTGTGAGTAAACCAACTCTGCTGCTTTTGTCTCTTGAGAGCATGATTTAAAGGCAATACATTTTCCCGGGTAAATGTTTCTGTTTGCTTTCTTTTTGGGGAGGAATGGGATGCTTCTCCTTACAGTAAGTGCTCGCATCCCTTCTGCCCATAGCCCTCTCTCTTCGCCTCCCCTTATTCCGGTCCATCTTCTCTCCCTTTGCGGCCTCCTCGTTCTTCATGTTGGCAGCTGCCTCCATTTGTTTCCTCATCTGTCTGCAGAAGAAAACACTTTGCCTTGGCCCCCGATAGTTCATTTGCCATTAAATGGAGCTGTCGTAAAGGGAGAAACATCCATATTGCTTAAATTAATGTCGGGAGTCATTTGACTTTCAAATCGCACGCCGCGAAATGCAAATTGGCAAAAGGGAAAAAAGCCCTTTTTTTTGCGAGTGGCCCTGGCTAGTGTAGTAAACCTAACCCATTATTAATTAGTCTTATTGATTAGGCTCCGTCCCCATTCTTCCCGACCGTCACCCGCTCCCGCACTCGAATAATACATAATTCAGCTGCCTTTTTAACCTAACAAATTAAGTTTGCCAAGCAGAGAATACACTTGCTCATCAACCTGGAACTTGAATGGATTGCAAATTGGATTTATGTCCTTAATTAAAGCCTCGCTTTTAAAAATAATCTCAATTTTTTACGGATAAGGTGCCAAATTCTTTTGCTCCCAATGCATGTTGTCGTCGTGTAAAACTCCTACCATGTTTGTTCCCATACCAGGCGCCTCTGGGCAAGATTTCAGCAGCCCTCGGTGCCCTCCGGCACAACTTGGAGGAAGCCGCCTGCCTTGTGAAGCTGTACTGGAGAGTCTCTTTGCCCATGAAGGTGGTCCACAGTGCCGCTTACTCACTTCAGGTACGTACATTCAGAGGGAGAAGGTGAAATCTGAAGCAATACCTAGTGAGTTGGATGCACCTTGGAAGGATTTAACACTCTAAACAAGTTGTCCGTGGACCCCCAGTGGTTCACAACAACGAAAATATGGTCCGCGGCCTCACCATTATTACACAGTTGCCTCAAAACCATGTGGTAACAAGAGCGATTGCTCTCGCGAAACTCTTGTAGTGCCGAGGCAACGGGGATGTGGGGAGGGGAGAGGCTGACGACTCATGAAAGATTTCTACTACCTCATCAGCTCTAGATTATTAAATATGGTTTTCTGTGGGTGAGCAGATGGTGACTACTGGATGGCATATGTTCTGTATCAGAAACTAGAGCTGATGTGGTCTATCCAATGCAGTTTTCAGAGTCAGCACCCCAAATAACCAAACCAAATCTAAAGCTGACCAAAAACCCATTTGTAACCATTTTTGGTAGTAATGTTGGAGAGTGGCCTCTGGTCAAAGTGGTCTCTGGTCAAGTAGTCTCTGGTCAAGTAGTCTCTGATCAAAGTGGTCTCTCATCAAGTAGTCCCTGGTCAGGTGATCCCTCGTCAAGTGGTCCCTGATCAAAGTGGTACCTGGGCAAAGTGGTCCTTGGTGAAGTTGTCCCTGGTCACAGAGATCTCTCAAGTAGTTCCTTGTCAAGTGGTCTCTAGTAAGTGGTTCTTGGTCAAGTAGTCCCTGGTCAAAGTGGTCCTGGCTCAAGTGGTCGCTGGTCAAAGTGGTCCCTGGTCACAGTGGTCTCTCATCAAATAGTTCCTGGTCAAGTGGTCCCTGGTCAAAATGGTCTCTGGTCAAGTAGTCTCTGGTCAAGTGGTCCCTGCTCAAGTGGTCCCTGGTTACAGTGGTCTCTCATCAAGTAGTCTCTGATCAAGAGGTCCCTGGTCAAGTGGTCCCTGGTTACAGTGGTCTCTGATCAAGTAGTCTCTGATCAAGTGGTCCCTGCTCAAGTGGTCCCTGGTCAAAGTGGTCCCTGCTCAAGTGGTCCCTGGTTAAAGTGGTCCCTGCTCAAGTGGTCCCTGGTCAAAGTGGTCCCTGGTCAAGTGGTCCCTGGTCATAGTGGTCCCTGCTCAAGTGGTCAGGTACAGCTAGTTGTAAATAAACCTTTTGTGATTTTTAAAGATGTCTTCTACGCTCTGAATTCTTTACAGCCACATCACACGGCACATCACGCTTTGCTAGCTGTGAGCTGTTGCTCAACTTCTGTATCCTGTTTTTTGTTTTTGGACGCTCTGCTATATCTAGGGTAGTTTTCCCCTAACAGATACACCATGGGGGTGCATGCAGCGGTGGTTGGGCTGCTGAGAGCTCATCCGCTTAAACTGTTTTCTCCTCCTTGCACCGCAGGATGAAGCCATGCGAACCGAGTTGCACAAACTCCGTCGGAAGCTGACCGAGCAGGAAAAGAAGCTGCACAGTACCGTCAAGCGCTTGCACTCCACCAACCAACTGAAAGAAAACATGGAGAGAGTTATCATCGATCAGTGTGAGTGAGCTTTACCTCTCTCTTCCTCCCTCTCTTGCCTGTCTACTTGGCATACTTAGCATTTCATGGGCAATGGTCTGGGAGAGGCAAGAGCTGCCCATGGAAAGCATATCTGATACAGAACTCTTCTCCTTTCGAGACGTTAAACGATCTTTGAGTCCATCCTCGGTGAGGACTTTCTTCCTGATGAAAGGCTACGCTTGCTCAGTGAGCTGGTCCGGCGTGCAATTACAGGCGAAGGCATAATTAATCTGGCCCTGAAAATGCCAGATTAACTCCCTTCCCCACCCTCCCTGCTCCAGAAGATGCAGGAAATGGACCTGCGTAAATGTCACAAGTTGCTCGCTCACCGGAATGAAGCACGCCGTTGCTTTTGATTTCAATTATTAGATTCCGGGCCCTCGCGAGTGTACATTTTTTAAAGGTTAACATGCATCCTTTTCCTCCCCCAACGCTGCCGGCTCATCGCTTAGAGCTTATGTTTTAAAGAACAACTGCTCTCCCCGTTGACGAATGGCACCCAAACTGGGGCTGATTAGCTCTGTCCTTACAGATCTTTTATGCTGCCTTTCGTAAAGTTCACTCTTCTGCTTTCCTCTCCTTCGCCAGACCCGATTTGGCTGCTTACCCACAGTTAGAGGATCCCATAGCTGTCTTGGTCATTTTGCTCATCGTCCATGTAACTTAGAGTCATTCGTTTGCACAGCAAGTGGACACTTAAGTGACTGAGGGTCCGTCATCAAGCTTTGATTCCACTCTTCATTGCTGTCCTTTCATTTTGTGTCAATGCAGGATTTGCAGATGACACCAAATTGGGAGGGATAGCCAATACTCCAGAGGACAGGAGCAGGATTCAAAACTATCTTGACAGATTAGAAAGATGGGCCAAAACTAACAAAATGAAGTTCAACGGGGACAAATGCAAGATACTCCACTTTGGCAGGAAAAATGAAATGCAAAGATACAGAATGGGGGACAGTGCCTGGCTCGAGAGCAGTACGTGTGAAAAAGATCTTGGAGTCCTTGTGGACAACAAGGTAAACATGAGCCAAAAATATGATGTGGTGGCAAAAAAAGCCAATGGGATTTTGGCCTGCATCAATAGGAGCATAGTGTCTAGATCTAGGGAAGTAATGCTATCCCTCTATTCCCCTTTGGTTAGACCACACCTGGAATATTGTGTCCAATTCTGGGCACCACAATTCAAGAGAGATATTGACAAGCTGGAATGTGTCCAGAGGAGGGCAACTAAAATGATCCAGGGTCTGGAGAACAAGCCCTATGAGGAATGGCTTAAGGAGCTGGGCATGTTTAGCCTGAAGAAGAGAAGGCTGAGAGGAGATATGATAGCCATGTATAAATATGTGAGAGGAAGCCACAGGGAGGAGAGAGCAAGCTTGTTTTCTGCTTCCCTGGAGACTAGGATGCGGAACAATGGCTTCAAACTACAAGAAAGGAGATTCCATCTGAACATGAGGAAGAACTTCCTGACTGTGAGAGCTGTTCAGCAGTGGAACTCTCTGCCCCGGAGTATGGTGGAGGCTCCTTCTTTGGAAGCTTTTAAACAGAGGCTGGATGACCATCTGTCAGGGGTGATTTAAATGCAATATTCCTGCTTCTTGGCAGAATGGGATTGGACTGGATGACCCATGAGGTCTCTTGTCTTTTAGTATCTGTGTCCACGGAATGCTGCTCAGTGTTTCCTTCATTTTTCAGAAATCAGCTCTCCTAAATTCCAAAATGCGGGTTTGACTTGTCTTGGTTTCGGCCTTCCTTTGTACCTCAAATTGCAGGAGCACATGGTCACTTGCCCCTAAGGATCCGACCATTTCAACCGCATCGATCAGGTCCTCCACATTTGTTAGGATGAGATCAAGAGTAGCCAACCCCCTTGTTGCCTCTTCTACCTTCTGGACCATGAAATTGTCTGCAAGGCAAGCGAGGAATTTGTTGGACCTTGTACTATTGGCCGAGTTTGTTTTCCAGCAAATATCGGGATAGTTGAAATCGCCCATGACTACTACATCTCTTCTCTGTGCCTGTTTGGTCAACCGTTGGCAGAAGACTTCATCAAGTTCTTCCTCCTGGCTTGGAGGTCTGTAGTAGACGCCTGCAATGACATCTTTTTGAGTCCCAGTTCCCTTGATTCTTATCCAGATGCTTTCAAGCTGGTTTCCTGGATTGCTGTCTTGCATCTCTTCTGCAGCATAACAGTTTTTGACATATAAGAGATAAAAGGCTACTCCGCCTCCTCTCCCCTTTGTTCGGTTTCTGTGAAAGAGGTTATAGCCCTCGATGTCTACATTCCAGCCATAGGAGTCATCCCACCAGGTTTCAGTGATGCCTCTGATGTCATATTTGTAGTGTTGTGCTAAAAGTTGGAGTTTGTCTTGTTTATTTCCTATGCTCTGTGCTCTGTGCTGTTTTAGGATCTGCCAGATTAATTAGGATCTCCATTTTAAGCTCCCTTCCATGGACCTAAATCTGGCCAGATTTGATGAGACTCCATATCCGAGAACCTTGCATCAAATACCAAACTGGGCACATGCTCAGGTGGAGACTGTTTGGAAGAGCATGAGTACGATATGCCTGCTGAAATCTCTGCCTTGTTTTCCTTTTGCAGTGGCTTTGACTCACGACGTCTTAAAGAAGGCGCGGGGAAATTTGGAAGTAAGTAAAAGCCATCTTGTCCATTAATTAGCCTTCATTATCCTATCCCTTTTTAAATCCCTGTTCATTTATACGAGGGACATAAATCGCCTTTATTCCTGTGCGTTTTTGCAACCTGTAGCTTGGTTTCCCACCCGTTTTTAATGCACTGTGCCTTGATATTTAATGTCGGCGCTGCAAGCTCTGACTGGGTCATAAGGAGAGTGACAACAAGAGAAGTAGCTCAGCCCTTAATTGTTGTAGGTCACAGCAAACTTTATTATTAATAATAATTAATATTATTATTAATTATTAATTAATTAACCTTAGTATTATTACTAATTAATATTATTTATCTGTTTATTTACCATATTTATATACCGCCCCTCTCAGCCCAGAGGCTACTCGGAGCGGTTTACATATGGCAACAATTCGATGCCTCAACAGTAATAACAATTAAAAATATAACAATAATAAAATACTATTTTATTATTATTATTATTATTAAACTTTATTTGTACCCCGCTAGCATCTCCCGACGGACTCGATGCGGCTTACAAAGGCCAAGGCCTCAACACACAATTTACAATACAAAACCAAAAGCAAATTAAAACAATTAAAGCAATATAAACACAGGCAATAAACAATACACAAGGACACAATAAAACTGGGCCAGGCCAGAGTAATGGGGTACAGAATTAAAAGTGCTGATGTGACAGGTGGTATATAAGTCATTATAGGGCAAGTATGTTAAAAACATTAACATACAATATAAAAATATAAAACCGTACAAGCCTTAAAACATTGTCGTGAACGTCTCCGTATTGAGTTGTTATTCAATTGCGTCATCAAGTAGTTCCATTATTTCGTATAACTATGTGTATTTTGTATAACTATAGTATAAATATAACTATATATTTAATATATACACACAAAACACATATACACAGACTGGGCCACAGCAACGCGTGGCAGGGGATGGCTAGTGTAATGTAAAATATATAATAATAATAATAATAATAATAATAATAATAATAATAATATATTATTATTATTATTTTATATTGCATTACATTCTAATATTAATGTTATATGTATATATATTATATTATATTATATTATATTATATTATATTATATTACAAGGTAAAGGTTTTCCCCTTACATTTAGTCCAGTCATGTCCGACTCTGGGGTGTGGTGCTCATCTCCATTTCTAAGCCAAAGAGCCAGCATTATCCATAGACACCTCCAAGGTTATGTGGCCGGCATGACTGCATGGAACGCCGTTACCTTCCCGCCGGAGCGGTACCTAATGATCTCCTCATATTTACATGTTTTTGAACTGCTAGGTTGGCAGAAGCTGGGGCTGACAGCAAAAGCTCATGCCGCTCCCCGGATTCGAAACTACAACCTTTCGGTCAACAAGCTCAGCAGCTCAGTGCTTTAACCCACTGTGCCACTGGAGGCTCCATGTTATATATTATATTATACAGTATTATATTATATTATATTATATCATATTATATTCCTGCTCCGATGGGAAGGTAACGGCGCTCCATGCAGTCATGCTGGCCACATGACCTTGGAGGTGTCTACGGACAATGCCGGCTCTTCAGCTTAGAAATTGAGATGAGCACTAAACCCAAGAGTCGGACACGACTGGGCTTAATGTCAGGGGAAAACCTTTACCTATTAGTTTTGATTCCCCCCTCCAGTTTCTATCGACGTTGCTTGTGGGTCTTTAAATATATATATTGGGACGTATGAATGAAACCAAAGGGGTTGAGGCTGTCTTTTGCTGACCCACCTTAGTCTGAAGCCCATTCATGGTCTGTCCTTAGTGTTAAGGGCCATTCCTTTTAACACCAGCTATTGTCTTCTCCTCTAGCTCCAGCCAGCTGAGAACAAGCCGCCGGCCTTCAGCCTCAGCCAGACCAGGATCCTGTGATGACCACGTCTCCTCTCAATAAAGGCCTTTTTCTTTCCTGCCGAGCCCAAACCGTCGGCTACTTCTTTCCCGTCCAAAGCCTTAACGTTTCTTGTTATTCCAGGCTGGTTGTGTCCAAAGAGCTTTTTGTTTTGGTCTCGAGAGCATTCCAGAAGTGTTGAGTAAGGACTCCCATCCTCCCCAGTGTGACATCAAAGTACTCTTTGGGATGATGGGAAACTGTAGCCCACCAAGGTTGCTGCAGAGCATTATTTGGCTGCAAAAAAAGAGAAGGGATAGCAAGAAAGGGCCTTAAAATAGCACAAAACACAGTGTTGGGTATTTATCATGTTGTATGACTGTGTACATGTTGGGGTTTATAGTACGATTACAAACGTCCCCTAAAACCCACCTTAAAAGCCAAGAGCCATAGAAACCAGTGGGGTTTTTAGCCCTGATGAATATGGTGCATCCAGCTCACCGATGGTGGGACAAGCAATTGCCAGAGGATCTTGTGGAGGTTCCTGGTTCACAATTAGAAGGGATCTGGAGGTGTTCTCCTTCACCTCCAAAGAACTCAGTGTGGATCCTCGGCTTTTATGATGGTCTTTAAGGGGCTGGTTTGGGAGAAGGATTGCAGTGATGTCCCCATGATAGGATTTCAACTGTTGGATGATCTTGTTGTCATCTAAATCAAGACTTCCTTCCCATCCTCCCTTCCTTTTCCCCCTCCTTCCCCCCTCCCTTCCTTCCTTCCCTCTCACCCTTTCTTCCCTCTCCCCTCCTTCCTTCCCTCCCTCCTTCCCTCCCTCCTTTTCTTCCTTCCTTCCTTCCTTCCTTCCTTCCTTCCTTCCTTCCTTCCTTCCTTCCCTCCCTCCCTCCCTCCCTCCCTTTCTTCCCTCCTTCCCTCCCTCCTTCCTTCCTTCCCTCCCTCCTCCTTCCTTCCCTCCCTCCCTTTCTTCCCTCCTTCCTTTCCTCCTTCCTTCCTTCCTTCCCTTCCATCCTTATCTCCCCCTTCCTTCCTTCCTTCCTTCCTTCCTTCCTTCCTTCCTTCCTTCCTTCCTTCCCTCCCTCCCTCCCTCCCTCCCTCCCTCCCTCCCTCCCTCCCTCCCTTTCTTCCCTCCTTTCTTCCTTCCTTCCTTCCTTCCTTCCTTCCTTCCTTCCTTCCTTCCCTTCTTTCTTCCTTCCTTCCCTCCCTCCCTCCTCCTTCCTTCCCTCCCTCCCTCTCTCCCTCCCTCCCTTCCCTCCCTCCCTCCCTTTCTTCCCTCCTTCCTTCCCTCCCTTCCATCCTTATCTCCCTCTTCCTTCCTTCCTTCCTTCCTTCCTTCCTTCCTTCCTTCCTTCCTTCCTTCCTTCCTTCCTTCCTCCCTCCCTCCCTCCCTCCCTCCCTCCCTCCCTCCCTTCCTTTCTTCCCTCCTTCCTTCCCTCCTTCTTTCCTTCCCTCCTTCCTTCCTTCCTTTCTTCCTCCCTTCCCTCCCTTCAATCCTTCCTTCCCTCCCTCCCTCCCTCCCTCCCTCCCTCCCTCCCTCCCTCCCTCCCTCCCTCCCTTCCCTTCCCTCCCTCCCTCCCTCCCTCCCTCCCCTCCCTTCCTTCCTTCCTTCCTTTCCTTTTTTCTTTCATTCTCTCCTTCCTTCCTTCTCTTCCTCTTCCCTTCCTTCCCTTTTTGTTCCATTCCCCTTTCTCCCTACCTATTCTTGCACTGCAACTCCCAGCACTCCTCCTGATCAATCTATCTACCTACCTATTGAATTGCAAATTCAATTCTTTTTCTGTTAAACAAAGTGACCAGAATGTGTTTGTTGTTTGTCTGTCTAGTTGGTTCGCTATTTCATTAATGGTACTACGACAATGTGCAATGGGATCTTGTAGCATCTTCGA
Source organism: Anolis sagrei (assembly GCF_037176765.1). Taxonomy (NCBI): domain Eukaryota; kingdom Metazoa; phylum Chordata; class Lepidosauria; order Squamata; family Anolidae; genus Anolis; species Anolis sagrei. The sequence continues at coordinate 14,350,813 of NC_090031.1, read as the reverse complement.
GACCGAGGAAGCAAAGTTATTATCCCAAACCTTTGAATGCATACACTTTCATAGATTACATTATGCGACACCGTTTTTGTTCCTGGGTTAGAATAAAGGTCATTTCCTAATTGGTTCTATCATAGAAAAGTTATATTAAACTGCAAAAATTTGTTTTTTGCGGAACATCCTGCAGCACATTTTGCTCTAGTTATTCATTGAGTGACTCAAATGATCAAGGGTCTGGAGAACAAACCCAATGAGGAGCGGCTTAAAGAGCTGGGCATGTTTAGCCTGCAGAAGAGAAGACTGAGAGGAGACATGATGAGGGTCATGGGTCAAGATGTAATGACAAAGTTCTGTTCCTGGCTTGAAAGTGTGTGTTCCTGTTTGATAGTGCAGAGCTGAATTGGGCAGAAATATTTGTTTGTGGGGCAGAAATCGGTCTGTATGTGGACTTCTTCTGAAGTCCCGGGATTTTTTGTTCCTGTTCAAAACCCGTGATTTAGTTCTGCCTGGAAGCGCCCTGGGATGTGCAGGCCGCAAAACAACCTTTCCTCCTCCAGAACCACAATGTTGTTTTTTTTAAAGAGATGAAAATAGGGAGAGAGAGGGAAGGAAAAAAATGTTACAAGATGGCGTCAAAGGTTGGTGGAATTCAATTGCGGTACCTGCCGCCTGGTTGAGGCTGTTTTGGGATGTAGCAAACGTTGAATAATAATAATATGTGCTTTTAAAAAAGCGTTGTGATTATTTGCTTCCGAGCTTATCTGCCATCTCTCCGCGACGGCACGCAAGTTTCTAATCCGGGTCATCGCAGCAATCTGATAGCAGGCTTGGGAAATGTTAAATTGAATCAAAATGTTGATTTATTTTATTTTTGCAAGACAGCTGCCAGCTTGCTTTCTCTTTTCCCCCCTCCTTCTGTGTCTTGCTTTCACCATTAGGTTGTCGCAGCCTTTCCTACAGAGCAGTGCTTAGAAGTGAAAGAAATCAGGTCAGTTTAGGGGTTGCGAAAAGAAACCCATTTTTTGGGGTCTCCTGCTCAACCCAAAAAGGATCGTTCTTTCAGGGCGTCCTTTTCCCTCTTTGTGAACTTTCCAGTTTCACAAAGCATTAGGTTGTTGTAAATATTTTGGGCTGTCTAGCCATGTTTCAGAAGCATTCTCTCCTGACGTTTCACCCACATCTATGGCAGGCATCCTCAGGGGTTGTGAGGTCTGTTGGAAACTAGACAAGGGAGTTGTTGAAGGCTTTCATGACCAGAATCAATGGGTTGCTGTGAGTTTTCTGGGTTGCCTGGCCAAGTTCTAGAAGCATTCTCTCCTGACGTTTCGCCCACATCTATGGCAGGCATCCTCAGAGGTTGTGAGATCTGTTGGAAACTAGGCAAGTGAGGTTTATATTCCTGTGGAACAATGTCCAGAGTGGGAGAAAGAACTCTTGTCTGCTTGAGGCAAGTGTTGCCATTGGCCCCCTTGATTAATAATAATAATAATATTTATTATTATTATTATATTTATTTATTTATTTATACCCCGCCACCATCTCTCCAAGGGGACTCGGGGCAGCTTACATGAGGCCAAGGCCAACAATACAACAATGCAAATCTACAACATAAGAATTACAACAATAAAATATAAGAAAATACAAGAAACAGTATAAATAAATACATCAGACAATATAAAATCAGAGGTTGTGAGGTCTGTTGGAAACTAGGCAAGTGGGGTTTATCTATCTCTGGAATGATGTCCAGGGGGAGAAAGAAATAACTCTTGTCTGTTGCAGGCAAGTGTGAATGTTGACATTGGCCACCTTGATTAGCATTGGATGGCCTTGCAGCTTCAAAGCCTGGCTGCTTCCTGCCTGGGGGAATGTTGGGAGATGTTAACTGGCCCTGTCAGGAGTTCCCCTGTTTTCTGAGTATTGGTCGTTATTTATTGTTATGACTTTAGAGTTTTTTTTTAAAATAGTGGTAGCCAGATTTTATTTATTTTCATGTTTTCCTCCTTTCTGTTGAACTTGTCCACATGCTTCTGGATTTCAAAGTATTCTCTGTGTAGCCTGACATGGTGGTTGTGAAAGTGGTGTTCTCAGATCATATGCTGTGTCCAGGTTGGATCATCAGGTGTTTTGCTATGGCGGACTTCTCTGGTTGGATTAGTATACAGCTCTTCTGATGGTCTTGTGGCTCTTCTGGTGTCTGTGGTGGAGTCTCCATTGGCCTGCAGAGCCCAGTTGAGGTGGTTCACCTCACTTTGGAGGAGGTGGGCTTAGCAGATTCTTCTTCCACACCCTGACAAGGATTTAATTATGCTTCCTTTTTTACTTTGGTGATGGATGCCTAGTTTCCAACACACCTCGCAACCTCTGGGGATGCCTGACATAGATGTAGGCAAAACGTCAGGAGAGAATGCTTCTGGAACATGGCCATACTGTCCAGAAAACTCACAGCAAGCCAGTGATTCCGGCCATGAAAGCCTTTGACAACACAATTCAACACAACCCTGTAAAACTGAAGAAATGTAATGTATGTAAACATGACTAACTTCCTTCAGTCACTGGAGGAGGTAATTGAATTTTAGAGGAAAACAGAGTAACTATTATAGAGTGTACACACATCATGTTGGTAGGCATCCTCTTGGTGACTTCTGTGGACTTCTTTTGCCCCAAAGTAGTGCAAATATGACGAAAAGCACCCAGGAATGTGGTAGTTGAACCCCATACAGTGTTCCCTCACTTATCGCAAGGGTTACGTTCCAGGACCACCCACGATAAGTGAAAAACCGCAAAGTAGGGACACTTACAGTATATGTACAGTATACATACATATACGTATGTCCCCCGTCCGCCCTCCCTCTGGAAGATGGCCCCTCTTTTTCAATCAATCTCTCTGTCTGGATGCTGCTTTCCCTCCGCCTCGAGCTCACGCCCAGCCTGGGCTCCATGGCGCATGCGTGGTGGTACTGAGGAGGAGGACGTTAGGATTTCCTCATCTTTGGAAGAGGAAGGGGAGCAGGGAAGTGCTCAGGGAGAAGAAGAATCAGACAATGAGGTTTTGAAAGTGTTCACATTTCTAGATAGACGAAAAGAGACAGAGCACAGACGGCGTTCAGCTAGAATAGCTGTTATGAACGCTAAGTTAATTGGGAGACTCCCTAGCACCTCCTACATGGGGAATTCAGGGCTATACATCAGTAGCAGGGGCAGTCAGCTTTTGCTGGTAACAGCGAACTTGCTTTGTATCTGCTGCTAAGGACTTAGGTTCCCGAGCTACATCTTATTTATCCTTCAGCCGTTGACCTCATGAGTCTACTGTAGTTGGAGCCACCAATAGAACTTAGCTGACCCTTAGAGACATTCAGTAAGAGACCTCCTCCATAGGTTTGAAATATATACAGCACTGGGAGGGGCTAAATATCCATCACTGGTTGCTATGTCTCCTTTGAACGCTAAATGGGGGAATTCCTATTCAAGCCAATGTGAGGTCTTTGGTGTTGGATGTGATTCGACTGCATTGAGAGACTTGTTTGTTTCTGATCCAAATTCTTCTTTCAATAAATGGATCTTGTTATTTAAAAAGCGATATCTGTGTGGTTTTGTCCTCAAATCACTTCTCCATTGATGGTACCACCAGCCACTCCGAGTCCCCTTTGGGGAGATGGTGGTGGGGTATAGTTTATTATTATTATTATTATTATTATTATTATTATTATTATTATTATTATCTCTCCCCATTTGTGCATTGGATGTGGGGAAATCGCAAACTTCTCATCTATGGGCGAATCTCTTAAGTTTCAATTCCAGTCCTACTTGCAACATTGAGGTATTTGTGTGGTTTAGACCCCTTCCTTGATCTTGACGTCCTTCACCTAACCTTGGCTAGATAGCACCTCCATCCCATTTAATTTTTGAATTTGATCGTTATAGCAGACAATACCATCTCGCCCAAATATCAATGCCCTTCAATTTCCAATTTCAATTCAATGGGTGCCGTTCGCAATGCTGTTGGGAGACTTTAAGGACCTATGCTAATAATACAATATAATGTAATGCAATATAATATATTGTAATACAATATAATACTAATAATAATATGATATAATAATTATATGTTTTATATTACATGTAATATTACTAATAACATTACAATATAATGGTATAGTACAATATAGTACCTTCCTTCTCACCCCGAAGAGGACTTAGATCAGCTTACAAATAATATGTAAGTTCAATATATTATATTACCATAACACAAAATTAGTATTATATATTACTATATTGTACTATACCATTACACTGTAATGTTATTAGTGATATTACATGTAATATAAAATATATAATTACAATATTGTATTGTTATTAGTATTATATTGAATCACATTATAATATTATCAATATTATATTTATTTATTTATTTACGACATTTATATTACAAGTAATATGTAAATACAATATATTATATCATTACTGTAACACATATTATATGTATGTATCTATTTATTTATGATATTTATATGCCGCCCTTCCCACCCCGAAGGGGACTCAGAGCAGCTTATAAATAATATGTAAATACAATATATTATATTAATTACCATAACACAATATTAATATTCTATATAACTATCATGTACTATACCATTATACTGTAATATAATGAGTAATATTACATGTAATATAAACTATAGAATTATCATATTATTACTAGTATTATATTGTATCACATTATGATATTATCAATATTATATTTATTTATTTACGACATTTATATTACAAGTAATATGTAAATACAATATATTATTACTGTAACACATATTAGTATGATATATTACTATATTATACTATAGCATTATACTGTAATATAAAATAGATAATTATAATATATTATTAGTAATATATTGTATCACATTATAATATTATCAATATTATATTTATTTTTTTACGACATTTATATGCCGCCCTTCACACCCCGAAGAGGTCTCAGAGCGGCTTACAAGATATTATATACAATATATTATATTACTAGTATAGTACTATTTATTATTATATAGTACTATAATAATATATAGTACTATAATATAATATAATATAATAATATAATATAATAATGTGTATAATATACTAATATTATATGAGGAGCCCCCGGTGGCACAATGCGTTAAACCCTTGTGCTGGCAGGACTGAAGATCGACAGGTCGCAGGTTTGAATCTAGGGAGAGTGCAGAGGAGCTCCCTCTGTCAGCTCCAGCTCCCCATGTGGGGACATGAGAGAAGCCTCCCACAAGGATGGTAAAACATCAAAATATTCTGGTGTCCCCTTGGCAACGTCCTTGCAGATGGCCAATTCTCTTACACCAGAAGCAACTTGCAGTTTCTCAAAAAATATGGTATACACAATATATTATTCCATATGTGCATGGAATGGGTGAAGTAGCTAACTGTTCATCTAATGAGCAAATCTTATCCATTTCCATCCCTATATCCGATACCACCGAAGAGGCGACGGATAAAAAAGCCACCAAAACATTGCAAATTGAAGCTTGATTTTCCGTGTAAGCTAATCAAAGGGGAGCGTTGTTGGCGTGGCGCTCTGCATTCCTCGCACATTGTCTTCCCCTCTCGCAAGAGACGTCAAGTTAATTTTACGAAGTCGCTAAATCGTAGCCACTCGAGGGCAATCAAAAACGACGCCAATTTTCCAACTTTCGGAATCAATCACTGGGGTGGGTTATTTTTCGGGGGGGGGGGATATTTTTGTTTTTGGAGAGGGGGATTTTGGCGCATGGCAACACCTGAACAACACAGCTGTACCGCTATATATAGCGCAGCAATCTCGTGCGGGCTTTCCGCATCTTTTCTTTGCACCATCTGTAGTTTCCGCTCCCGTCCTTTCCCTCCGTCCTTCCAAAACCGATGGCCTTGCCTCAGGATAAGAGCAAAAACAGGTTTGCACCTGCAATTGGGTCAGCTCGAGACAAAAAAAAATCCCCATTCTCCTGAGCTTATCTCATTTTGAAAAAGGAACAAAGCAAAAGAACTCTTTGAGAAGGAACTGTTAATGAACTCCACGTCTTTCAATGCACGACAAATGGGAGGCGCACCTTGCCGACGAGGAAGAGTGGGCACCCAACCTTCCCCACCTTTTCCCACCTCGTTTCGCAGAACTTTGATCCAATTAAACTAAATAGAGTTTTTTTTTTGTAAAACACACAATTAAAACACTAGGTAACAGTATGCTTTGAAAGGAGTAGCAGAGGAGTAGCATATGCATCGTGAACATGGCCCAAGCAGAGTACTTTCACAGCACAAACATGCCTCAGCCTGTCTATCAGCAGAGTCCAACTGACCTTATCTATACACACTGTTTAGTAAACTCACAGATTCAGTTTTTCAACCAATATAACCAGAGGCTTTCATCTTCAACATTGCAATATACCACCAGGATTTGCAGATACTCACACTGAGTCACACAGGAGAGAGAAAGATGGATTCTTCCATCCTCCAGGTCCTCATTCCTTGTAATTGGAAACAATCAGAGCCATCATATAGTCACACACAACATAGGCAGATACTCACACCGAGTCACACATGAGAGAGAAAGATGGATGCTTTCATCCTCCAGGTCCTCGTTCCTTGTATTTGGAAACAATCAGAGTCATCATAGGCAGATAATCATACCGAGTCACACAGGAGAGAGAAAGATGGATTCTTTCATCCTCCAGATCCTCATTCCTTGTAATTGGAAACAATCAGAGTCATCATATAGTCACACCCAACATAGACAGATACTCACACTGAGTCACACATCGAGTCAAACTATCGGAATCATCATATAGTCACATACAACATAGGCAGATACTCGTACCGAGTTACACAGGAGAGAGAAAGATGGATTCTTTCGTCCTCCCGATCCTCATTCCTTGTAATTGGAAACAATCAGAGCCATCATATAGTCACACACAACATAGGCAGATACTCACACCGAGTCACACATGAGAGAGAAAGATGGATGCTTTCATCCTCCAGGTCCTCGTTCCTTGTATTTGGAAACAATCAGAGTCATCATAGGCAGATACTCACACAGAGTCACACAGGAGAGAGAAAGATGGATTCTTTCATCCTCCAGATCCTCATTCCTTGTAATTGGAAACAATCAGAGTCATCATATAGTCACACACAACATAGACAGATACTCACACTGAGTCACACATCGAGTCAAACTATCAGAGTCATCATATAGTCACATACAACATAGGCAGATACTCGTACCGAGTTACACAGGAGAGAGAAAGATGGATTCTTTCGTCCTCCCGATCCTCATTCCTTGTAACTGGAAACAATCAGAGCCATCATATAGTCACACACAACATAGGCAGATACTCACACCAAGTCACACATGAGAGAGAAAGATGGATTCTTTCATGCTCCAGATCCTCATTCCTTGTAATTGGAAACAATCAGAGTCATCATAGGCAGATACTCACACAGAGTCACATAGGAGAGAGAAAGATGGATTCTTTCATCCTCCAGATCCTCATTCCTTGTAATTGGAAACAATCAGAGTCATCATATAGTCACACCCAACATAGACAGATACTCACACTGAGTCACACATCGAGTCAAACTATCGGAATCATCATATAGTCACATACAACATAGGCAGATACTTGTACCGAGTTACACAGGAGAGCTCCAAGATGGATTCTTTCGTCCTCCCGATCCTCATTCCTTGTAACTGGAAACAATCAGTCATCATATAGTCACACACAACATAGGCAGATAATCATACCGAGTCACACAGGAGAGAGAAAGTGGATGCTTTCATCCTCCAGATCTTCATTACTTGTAATTGGAAACAATCAGTCATCATATAGTCACACACAACATAGGCAGATACTCACATTGAGTCACACGGGAGAGAGAAAGATGGATTCTTTCATCCTCCAGATCCTCATTCCTTGTCATTGGAAACAATCAGAGTCATCATATAGTCACACACAACATAGATACTCACACTGAGTCACACAGGAGAAAGAAAGATGGATTCTTTCATCCTCCAGCTGTGGTTCCCAACCTGTGACACGTGGACCACGAGTGGTCCCCAGAAACAAAAATATGGTCCGTGGCCTCACCATTACAATATGGTTGCATCGAAACCACACAGCAACAAGAGCGACTGGTCTTGCGAAACCCTATTATTGTGCTGAGCTAATGGGAATGTTGGGAGGAAGAGGCTGACTACCCATGAAATATTATTACTCCCACATGAGGTCTAGATTACTAAATATGGTTTTCTGTGGGCAAGCAGATGGTGACTACTGGATGATATATATTCTGTATTTATTTATTTAGAGTATTTATATTCCTCCGTTCTCACCCTGCAGGGGACTCAGGTTGGATCACAATGCACATATACATGGCAAACATTCAATGCCATAGGCACACAACATACATAGACAGACACACAGAGGCTATTTAACATTCCAGCTTTCATGAGAGGATGCTTTTTGAATTCCAGCCACTGGGGGAGCTGTTGCTTCACCGTCCACTTGTGACACCAATGGAGTACTTCCTCATTCTTTTGCATGCTGCTGGGGAGTTTTATGACATTGTAAATTAATTAAATTAGCCTCCCCAAATTTCCTACTTGACAGATGCAACTCTTTCAGGCTGTAAAGGTCAACAGCAAGCTAGACAAATGGTCGGGAGCTTACTCCGACCCGGGGTGGTTTCAAACTCATGACGTTTCGGTCAGTAGTGATTTTAATGCATCTGACTTCCAACCTGCTGTGCCACAACCCGATCCCATGCTCAAGCTTGTCTTTTGCATCACAGAGTACAGCTCTGTTTGTTTCATTGAGGGATCTCCGAAGCATGGACAGCGACATAATTAAAATCACCATCATTGCTTAGTTAGATAGGTTTCTTGGCCTTGCAAATGGCACTTCCTCATTCAGCCACTAGATGGCACTCAGGCACTAAGCTTCTCGAAAGTGTCACCAATGTCTCAACCTTATACTTTCTGCTTGTCCCTTTGCTGCTCCTTAGGGGAATTGTAGTTCACCTACATCCAGAGAGCACTGTGAACCCAAACAATGATGGATCTGACTGAACTTGGCCTGCTTACCCGATATGCCCAAAATTGAATCCTGGTGGGTTTTGAGAGGAATTGACATGCACATTTTGGAGTCGTAGGTACTGGGATTTATAGTTCATCTGCAATCAAAGAGCACTCTGAACGCCACCAAAGATGGAATTGGATCAAAATTGGCACACACAGTCCCCACAACTAGAAAAAAATACTGGAGGTCTTTGGGGGGAAATCACCTTGATTTGGGGGAGTTGTAGTTCACCTATATCCAGAGAGCACTGTGAACCCAAACAATGATGGATCTGGACTGACCTTGGAGTGCATACCCGATATGCCCAAATTTGAATCCTGGAGGATGTCAAGCAGAATTGGCCCTGACATTTGGAGTTGTAGGTACTGGGATTTCTAGTTCACCTGCAATCAAGGAGTACTCTGAACTCCACCAAAGATGGAATTGGACCAAACATAGCACACAGAGCCTCCATGACCAGCAACAAATACTGGAGGTCTTTGGGGAAAATTCACTTTGAGGTGAACTACAACTCAGTTGGTGGAGTTGTAGTTCACCTACATCCAGAGAGCACTGTGAACCCAAACAATGATGGATCTGGACTAAACTTGGACTGCATACCTCATATGCCCAAATTTGAATCCTGGTGGGTGTCGAGAGGATTGGCCTGGACATTTTGGAGTTGTAGGTAGTGGGATTTCTAGTTCACCTACAATCAATGAGCACTCTGAACTCCAACAACGATGGAATTGGACCAAACTTGGCACACAGAGTCACCATGACCAGCAAAAAATACTAGAGGTCTTTGGGAGAAATTCACCTTAATTTGGGGGAGTTGTAGTTCACCTACATCTAGAGAGCACTGTGACCCAAACAGTGATGGATCTGGTGCCTTGGTTTCCATCTGGAGGCATTCGAAACACCAAACCCTATCATGCTGGCATCGTAGAGCGGCATTCTTTCAATGATATTCCCCCAAAGATGCTCCGAGCATATATCATTGCATTATAAAGAGCTCTGGCAGGTTTATTGATGATGTTGAATCTGGCTGACAGATGCATTTACACCAGATAAGCATTGGAAATGCTGGCGTAATTGCTTATTAGTCTCGTCGCGAGGCAAAACAGCAGATTGAAGCGAATAGGACGGCGTGCGAACACAAAACTGGGCTGCCTTTGTTTCCCCCGTTCCCCCTTCTGCAGGTTTGCCATCTGCTAAGCATCTGGGAAACCCACCTCTCAAAATGTGAAATATCAAAATCCACATCATGCACAGGTGGGAATAATGCAGGACACATTGGGCAAGGCGTTCAAAGGCCAAAATTAGACTGGAGACTCCGGTGCCATTAACTCCGGCGTCTGGGGCATGTTTGCAAGTTGCCTCTTGGAAACGGTTGGGTATTGTTGTCCAGTCTGGAAACCCAAGGTTGAGGGATTGCAGGATGGACAAGGATGCTCATGCCATGCCCAGTGTTTATCCATGTGGCACAAGAGCTCAATCTATTCTTGACTGGACAAGAGTTAGGCCCCCATTGCCTTGATGTTGAACCTCAGTCTATCTAAAGCTCTGCATATCTGCATATCTATCTATCTATCTATCTATCTATCTATCTATCATCTATCTCAGTATCTATCTAAGTATGTCTCTATCAATCTATTATCCATCCATCCATCCATCCATCCATCCATCCATCCATCAATCAATCAATCATCTATATCAGTATGTAAGTATGTCTGTATCTGTCTGTCTAAGCATGCCTATATCCATCCATATATCTATCTATATGTTTTCTCTAGCTATCTGTCAAAGTCTGTCTGTCTGTCTATCTACCTATCTATGTATCTATCTATCTATCTATCTATCTATCTATCTATCTCAATATCTAAGTATGTCTTTAGCTGTCTGTCTAAGTATGTCCATCCATTATCTATCATCTATCTATCTATCTATCTATCTATCTATCTATCTATCTATCTATCCATCCATCCACCCATCCATCTCAATATCTATCTAAGTGGAAAGATAGATATCTAAGTATGTCTGTATTTGTCTGTTTGCCTAAGCATGTCTCTCTCTATCCATCCATCCATCCATCCATCCATCCATCCATCCATCCATCCATCCATCCATCTATCTCAATATCTATCTAAGTGGAAAGATAGATAGATAGATAGATAGATAGATAGATAGATAGATAGATATAGAGACATACTTAGACAAACAGACAAATACAGACACACACACACACACACACATATATATATGGAGCCCCCGGTGGCGCAGTGGGTTAAAGCACTGAGCTGCTGCTGAGCTTGTTGATCGAAAGGTTGCAGGTTCAATTTCAGGGAGTGGCGTGAGCTTCCGCTGTCAGCCCTAGCTTCTGCCAACCTAGCAGTTCAAAAACATGCAAATGTGAGTAGATCAATAGGTACCGCTCCGGCGGGAAGGTAACGGCGCTCCATGCAGTCATGCTGGCCACATGACCTTGGAGGTGTCTATGGACAACGCCGGCTCTTTGGCTTAGAAATGGAGATGAGCACCACACCCCAGAGTCAGACATGACTGGACTTAATGTCAGGGGACTACCTTTACCAGATATATATATATATATATATATATATATATATATATATATATAACCTTCAACTGTCTATCTATCTATATCGCTATCCATCCATCCATCTCAATATCTATCTAAGTGGATAGATAAATATCTAAGTATGTATGCATTTGTCTGTCTAAGTATGTCTTGTATCTGTCTATCTATGTCTCTATCTATGTCTAGTATGTATCTATCCATCTATCAGTCAAAGTATGTCTCTCTCTGTAAAAGTATGTATCTATGTTTTCTCTATCTTTCTGTCAAAGTATGTCTATCTGCATATCTGTCTGTCTATCTATCTCAGTATCTATTTGTCTAAGTATTTCTGTATCCTTAGACAGATACATATGTCTGTATCCATCCATTTATCTATTTCCCCCCCTAGGTATCTGTCAAAGTATGTCTGTATGTCTATCTATCTATCTATCTATCTATCTATCTATCTATCTATCATCTCAATATCTATCTAAGTGGAAAGATAGATAGATAGATAGATAGATAGATAGATAAAGTAAGTCTGTATTGGTCTGTCTAAGTATGTCTCTCTCTCTCTCCAACTATCTATCTGTCTGTCTGTCAAAGTATGTCTGTCTGTCTCTGTCTATATATCTATCAAAGTATGTCTGAATCTACCCATCTATCCATCTATTGGCTTTAACACAGCAGGTTAATCATCATCTACAACTGCAGTAAATCTTGCCAACTGAAAGGTTGACAGTTCGAAGCCGGGTCAGGTGAGCTCCTGACCTTCAGCCCAGCTCACTGCCTACCTAACAGATCAAGAACAGCAATGTGAGTAGATGAATAGGAACCACATTAAATGGAGAGGTATTTTAGACAACATGTTCAGAGGAAGGTTTACTAAGAAAGCTCTTCGGCAAGGAGATTGAGCAACAGCACCCCCCTGTGGCCGGAACTGAGCACAGCCTCCAAAGATGCCAAAAGATGGGAAAAACACACACACACATACACACCTCTACCTCTTGTCTGTCTTGTCATTGTATAAATGGCATTGAATTTATATGTGTTCTGTGATCCGCCTTGAGTCCCCTTCGGGGTGAGAAGGGTGGAATATAAGTACTGAAAATAAATAAATACCTACCTACCTATGTCTGTACCACAAAGGCTATTCCTAAACATTAGGATGAAATTACTGCCTGGGAGTGTGGTGGAGGTTCTTTCTCTGGATGGCCATCTGTCGGGAGTGCTTTGATTGTTTTCCTGCCTGGCAGAAAGGGGTTGGACTGGATGTCCCTTGTGGTCTCCATGGTTCTATTTACAGCAATGAAGACTTTCGAGAGAAGCTTGCAAGGGGCCCTGCTTCTGCTACTTGCGGGAAGATGGACACTTCACCCTTAGCAACATGGACCTCCATTGTTCCAGATGGCCAACTCGCTTTCAAGATGGGCTTCAGGACCACTTAGAGTCATAGAATCCTAGAGGTGGAAGAGACCCCAAAGGCCATCCAGTCCCACCCCCTTCTGCCAGACAGGAAAAACACAATCCAAACACTCCCGACAGATGGTCATCTTGCCTTGACAATTAGTGCCACAAATGAAAATACCTTATTTTTCCCCCGAAGGTAGCCTTCAAAACCAACTAGGTCTTTGTGGTTCAGTATTACATGTTGATTTGTGCCTTGAGAAATTAAGCAAATTTGATTACAAGTAGTAGAAAAGGCACACCACCTCCCCAGTTTGGGATATAAAACACACAGCAGCAGGCACGAACATATTGTAAGTACACAATAGCACCAAAAATGAAAAACAAACAGCCAGATTCGTAAACAGAAAAACAACAGCCTTTTAAAAGGCTGCGCAAATATTTTAGGGTTGGATTGTCTTTTGCAAAATAAACTATTACCTCATTGCTACGCTTCCCATAATACTTCGAGCCACAGCCTTCCCTAGAAGTAATGTAATTTTAGTTCTGATAGCTATGGGCCATATCCTATAAAATGATATCTTAATGATTGCTTCTGAGCACTGCATGGATACATACATACCTAGAGGTCAATGGCTAATACCTTTTGTCTATACACTGCCTTCCAGTGGATGTCTCTGAGAATTGCATGCATACATATTTGGAGGCCAATGGTTAATTCCTTTTGTCTATACACTGCCCTCCAGTGGTTGCCTCTGAACATTGTATGCATACATACTTAGAGGTCAATGGTTAATATATTTTGTCTATACACTGCCCTCCAGTGGTTGTCTCTGAGCATTGCACACATATATATTTGGAGGCCAATGGCTAATAACTTTTGTCTATACACTGCCCTCCAGTGGATGCATCTGAGTATTGCACACACATGTATTTAGAGGGCAATTGCTAATACCTTTTGTCTATATCTGCCCTCCGGTGGATGCTCCTGAGCATTGCATGCATATACATTTAGAGGCCAATGGCTAATATCTTTTGCCTATACAGTGCCCTCCAGTGGATGCATCTGAGCATTGCATGCATACATAGCTAGAGGCTGATGGCTAATAGCTTTTGTGTATACACTGCCCTCCAGTGGACGCTCCTGAGCATTTCACGCCTATATATTTGGAGGCCAAATACCTTTTGTCTATATACACTGCCCTCCGGTTGCCCTCCGATTGCGCATCTGGGCATTGCACACATATATATTTGGAGGTCGATGGCTAATATCTTTTGTCTATACACTGCCTTCCGGTGGATGTGCCTGAGCATTGCATGCATATATATTTGGAGGCCAATGGCTAATACCTTTTGTCTATACACTGCCCTCCGGTGGTTGCTCCTGAGCATTGCATGCATATATATTTAGAGGCCAATGGCTAATACCTTTTTTGTATACCCTGCTCTCCGGCAGTTGCACCTGAGCATTGCACACATATATATTTAGAGGGCAATGGCTAGTACCTTTTGTCTGTACACTGCCCTCTGGTGGATGCTCCTGAGCTTTGCACGCATACGTATTTAGAGGCCAATGTATTTAGAGGCTAATACCCTTTTGTCTATATACCGCCTTCCGGTGGTTGTCTCTGAGCATTGCACGCATACATAGCTATCTTTTATCTATACTCTACCCTCTGGTGGATGCTCCTTAGCATTGCATGCATACATACCTAGAGGCCAATGCTTAATACCTTTTGTCTATACACTGCCCTCCAATGGATGCCTCTGAACATTGCATGCATACATAACTAGAGGCTGATGGCTAATATCTTTTGTCTATACATTGCCCTCTAGTGGACGCTCCTGAGCATTGCATGCATATATATTTAGAGGCCAATGGCTAATACCTTTTGTCTATACACTGCCCTCCTGTGGAAGCCCCTGAGTATTGCATGCATACATACCTAGTATTACTAAATCACCCAAACTTCCAAAGAATTATATATAATATAATATAATATAATATTTTTGCAGTTGTATTTATTTAGAGTATGAGTTTGTTATTATTGTTTGCATTTAGTGTTCTACTATAATGTTTACTAGTGCATATACATTTAGTTTAACATTGACTATAGATACTGTATATATCTTTGTACCACGTATACCTTTATCTTTCTCTTTCCCTGTTTCTTTCCTTTTCTATGTTGCCGGAGAAATAGATTCTATGTATTACAATCAATAAAACCACACACATACAATATTTGAAAAATGCATAGTTTCCGAAGACTTTTCAGCGGGAGGAAAACTCGCTAAAAGCATCCGTTCTTCCCTTTCAGAAGAAACTTGGTGAAGAATTACATCCTGGATAGAGAGTGTCATATTTTTCACAATACGCTCCTGGTTATTTATTACACCCAAGATCCGGAATGGGCATGCAGATGATAAATGAATCTGGGTTTCTTTAAAACACGCGCACACACTAATAATTCTAATTTTGAACCGTTTGGGAGTGGAGAGTCACAAAGTCTGCTCAAACCTTGGCTTTCCTCATTAGAACCTTCCTGATGCCGCGACCCCTTAGTAGAGTTCCTCATGTTGTGGTGACCCCCAACCATAACATTATTTTGGTTGTTACGAATCGTCATGTAAATGTCTGATATGCAGGATGTATTTTCATTCACTGGACCAAATACCCAATATGCCCAAATTTGAATACTCATGGGGTTGGGGGGAGGGATCAATTTTGTCATTTGGGAATTGTAGTTGCGGGGATTCATCGTTAACATACAATCAAAGAGCATCCTGAACTCCACCAATGATGGAATTGAACCAAACTTGGCAAATGGAGCACCCACGACCAACAGAAAATACTGGAAGGGTTTAGTGGGCACTGGCCTTGCATTTGGGAGTTGTAGTTCACCTATATCCAGAGAGTGCTGAGACTCAAATATGATGGATCTGGACCAAATTTGGTATATATACTCAATATGTCCAAATGGAGTTTGGGGAAAATAGACCTTGACATTTGGGAGTTGGAGTTGCCGGGATTTATAGTTCACCTACAATCAGAAAACATTCTAAACTAAATCAATGATGAAATTGAACCAAACTTGGCATACAGAACTCCCACAACCAACAGAAAATACTGGAAGGGTTTGGTGAGCATTGACCTTGTGTTTGGGAGTTGTAGTTCACCTACATCCAGAGAGTGCTGTGGACTCAAACCATTATGGATCTGGACCAAACTTGGTATATATACTCAATATGTCCAAATGTGAACACAGGTGGAGTTTGGGGAAATTAGACCTTGACATTTGGGAGTTGGAGTTGCTGGGATTTATAGTTCATCTACAATCAAAAAACATTCTAAACTCAATCAATGATGAAATTGAACCAAACTTGGCATACAGAACTCCCACAACCAACAGATAATACTGGAAGGGTTTGGTGAGCATTGACCTTGTGTTTGGGAGTTGTAGTTCACCTACCTACAGAAAGCACTGTGAACTTTTAGAATGATGGATCTGGACCAAACTTGGCACAAATACTCAATATGCCCAAATGTGAACACCGTTGGAGTTTGAGGGAAATAGACCTTGACATTTGGGAGTTGTAGTTGCTGGGATTTATAGTTCACATACAATCAAAAAACATTCTAAACTCAATCAATGTTGAAATTGAACCAAACTTGGCATACAGAACTCCCGCAACCAACAGATAATACTGGAAGGGTTTGGTGAGCATTGACCTTGTGTTTGGGAGTTGTAGTTCACCTACCTACAGAAAGCACTGTGAACTTTTAGAATGATGGATCTGGACCAAACTTGGCACAAATACTCAATATGCCCAAATGTGAACACTGGTGGAGTTTGAGGGAAATAGACCTTGGCATTTGGGAGTTGTAGTTGCTGGGATTTGACCTACAATCAAAGAGCATTCTGAACCCCACCAACGATGGAATTGGGCCAAACTTCCCACACAGAACCCTCGTGCCTTGAAAGGACTTGCTGGCATGAGCCTCACTCCTGCCTTACATGCTCTCTCTTGCCTGCACATGCACGCCATGCTGCCATGCCTGCTTTTCCCTCCCCGCTTGGCACGCAGCACTCCCATGACCAACAGAAAATACTGGAAGGGTTTGGTGGGCATTGACCTTGAGTTTTGGAGTGTTAGTTCAACTACATCCAGAGAGGAGGAGGAAAGACTTTGGTGGAAGGATTCCATTTCCAAAAAGGAAATGAAGGACAGGTGGAGAGAACTTCAGCCTTCTCTGCCACAGGGGTTCCTAAGACCATCAGAAATATGCATTTTCTGATGGTCTTTGGTGACCCCTCTGAAATGCCCATTCAACCTCCCTAGGGGTTATGACCCCCAGGTTGAAAAACGCTGCCCTACAGCATCTTCTTCTCCATCTTCCCAAGTTGAGCACTGGTCAACTTTTGGGAAAAAGAAGGCTGAGGCCTCTTCGAAGACCTCTGGGGAAAGAGGCTGAGTGTTGACTTCCAGTTGTTGCAGACTCTAACTCCCATCATCCTTTGCCATTGTCTGTGTTCATGTCTTGTTCACCTCAACATTATCCCAGCAAGGTGGCTTCATAGATTGTCACAAAGAACTTGCTCTGCCCAACACTTTTGGAAAATACGAGGGTTGAATGAAAAGTAATGCCTCCACCTTTGTAAATCCTCAACAGATGGCAGTACTGATATGTGGCAGGTACTGGCTTGTTCAGTAGACTCTCCTCTACAGTTCCATTTTGGCAGGAAGCCTTAGCATTGAATGGTTGTGTTGTTAAAGTGCAAAGTATGGAATCCTGCACAGACAGTTGGTCAATACAACTTAAGCAACATGCAGTCATTCAATTCTTGACAGCAGAAGGTGTCACGCCAAAAGAGATTAATCAGAGAATGCAAACTGTTTATGCTGATTGTGTTGATGTGAGTACTATGCGTCATTGGGCGAGTAAGTTTAAAGATGTTGAGGTGGGAACATCTGTCTTGCATGACAAACAAAGAGTTGGACGTCCTGTGATAGCAACCATCGAGTTTAACAAGAAAAAGTTTGACGGATTGATTCAGGATGATCGTTGTATCACTCAGAGAAAAATTTCAAGCATAATTGGCATTTTACAAGAACGTGTGGGTCACATTATTGCTTTGCTTGGCCATCGGAAGATCTGTGCACCGTGGGTACCCAGGATGAGAGAACTGTGAGACACTGGTTGCGGAAACAGAGTGTCGACTTCTTCCGTGCTTCAGAAAACTTGTTCATTAATGGCAGAAATGTATTTTTTTAACATCTACATGAAACTGCTGGGAGAGGTTATCTGGAGTTTTGGAGTTGGGTGCCATCTCTACGCAGATGACACGCAACTCTACTACTCTTTCCCACCTAACTCCAAAGAAGCTGGACGAATGCCTGGCCGCTGTGGCTGGCTGGATGAGGAGGAACAGGCTGAAGATTAATCCCGACAAGACAGAGGTCCTCTTGGTAGATCACAAACCAGATCGGGGTATAGGGTGGCAACCTGTGTTGGACGGGGTTACACTCCCCCTGAAGACACAGCTCCGCAGTTTGGGTGTCCTCCTGAACTCATCACTTACGCTTGAAGCTCAGGCATCAGCGGTGGCCGGGAGGGCCTTTGCACAATTAAGACTCGTGCGCCAACTGCGACTGCACCTCGTGAAGGCGGATCTGGCTAGGGTGGTCCATGCCTTAGTCACCTTCAGATTGGACTACTGTAATGCACTCTACGTGGGGCTACCCTTGAAAACAGCCCGGAAATTTCAACTGGTTCAACGACCAGTGGCCAGGTTGTTAACTGGTGCTCTTTACAGGGAGCGGTCAACCCTTCTGTTTAAGGAGCTCCATTGGCTGCCGTTCATTTACCGGTCCCAATTCAAGGTGCAGGTACTTACCTACAAAGCCCTAAACGGTTTGGGACCTGCCTACCTGCGTGACCGCATCTCTGTGTATGAACCCACACGATCTCTTCGATTATCTGGAGAGGCCCTGCTCACGATCCCAACACCATCGCAAGCGCGATTGGTGGGGACGAGGGAGAGGGCCTTCCTGGTGGTGGCCCCTCGACTCTGGAACTCACTCCCCAAGGACATTAGGCAAGCCCCAACTCTGGCAGTCTTTAGGAGGAGCCTGAAAACGTGGCTGTTTCAGTGTGCCTTCACAGAATAAGGAAACTCCCAGCAATATATCCCTAAAAGCACTTTATTAATGATTTAAGATTGTCTGCACATTTCTTCCCTCTCCAAAACTTCTATTCCAGTTACAAGTCACCTTGTCATGCCCAGCATTTTTTTTTAATTACTACATTTGGCCCAGCCATAGGTTTTTAAACGTGTTGTGTTATTGTTAATGTTTATTGCTTATTTTTGCTTATGAGTTTATTTATTGTTTTGTATTGTTGTTATTATTGCTTGTATTGTTGTATTTGGGCTCGGCCTCATGTAAGCCGCACCGAGTCCCTTGGGGAGATGGTAGCGGGGTAAAAACAAAGTATTATTATTATTATTATTATTATCCAATTGTCTGGTGATTATGTCAAAAAGTGACTAGTGGTAGTTAAAGAGCACATTCTAAGTTAGTGGTTCTCAACCTTCCTAATGCCCGACCCCTTAATACAGTTCCTCATGTTGTAGTGACCCCCAACCATAACCCTAACATTATGAATCGCCATGTAAATAATGATCTGCAGGATGTATTTTCATTCACTGGAGCAAATTTGGCACAAATACCCGGTATGCCCAAATCTGAATACTGGTGGGGTTGGCAGGGGGATTGCTTTTGCCATTTGGGAGTTGTAGTTGCTGGGATTTATAGTTAACCTGTAAACAAAGAGCATTCTGAACCCCACCAACAATGGAATTGAACCAAAGTTGGCACACAGAACTCCCATGACCAACAGAAAATACTGGAAGGGTTTGGTGGGCATTGATCTTGAGTTTGGGAGTTGAAGTTCACCTACATCCAGAGAGCACTCTAGACTCCAACAATGATGGATCTGGACCAAACTTGGCACAGATACTCCATATGCCCAAATGTGAACACTCGTGGGGGTTTTGGGAAAATAGACCTTGGGATTTGGGAGTTGTACTTGCTGGGATTTATAGTTCACCTATAATCAAGGAGCGTTCTGAACCCCAACAATGATAGAATTGGGCCAAACCTCCCACACAGAGACCCCCATGACCAACAGAAAATACTGTGTTTTCTGATGGTCTTTGGCGACCCCTCTGACACCCCTTCGCGGCCCCTCCAGGGGTCCCGACCCCCAGGTTGAGAAACACTGTTCTAAGGATTATTTCTGTGTTTGATTTATTAAAATATTCCCATCCAAACCCAAGTAATGAAGGTGGAGGCATGACTTTTCATTCAACCCAAACCTTGGCTGGGGATGATGGGTGTTGCAGTGGAGGGCCACCCAGCTGGCGGGCTCTCTGTGTTGGCTTCGTAGGAGGAATTTTATCTGGACTTACAGAAAAGTCTCAGTCCTCGTGAACAATGGAGCGCCGGGTCTATCAGCAAATACGCAAATCGGGAGGTCTCTTAGCAACGGGAAATATCACATCTCCTATCTGCCTAAATGCAAAGGTTCCTATATCATCGTGGCACATTTTATGAATTGCCCGTGTCTTTTGGCTGCGGGTTTTTAATTCCTCCCCCTCTTTTTTTGTTCCCAGTGTTGTCGTCAATAGGGATCTCTCACAAGAGGGCAGGGTAATTGCTACTAGAAAAGTTCAGTGTTTGAAGATGGTTTGATTAGGGAACTGTACAAATTCAATTTCTCCCAACCAGATTCAATTCTAATCTAATCTAAAGAGAGAAAACTCTAGTGTAATCATGACTGGGAAAAAGAAAAGGACAAGGGAACAGACTATTTAAATGCGGTTCTCTCCCCCTCCCTCCCCTCTCTCTCCTGTTGCCGAAGACAAAAGAATATTCTGGTTTCGGATTCGGAGACATTGGTGATCTCAATTTCACAGCAGTGCTCGGTACGCATGAGTGCGCATGCGCAGCGGGGGAAATAACTTCAGATCCATCACAAGGTAAAAAAGTGTGGCTGTGCATGCGAGATCAAATCCAGCCACAATTCCACCTCTAAACTCCTGCTAGGAAGAATTGCATATTTATTCTAAGCCAGGACGCTATATACTCATGTATATGTTGTCGCGGGATGCTGGTCATGAAGTGATGTATAGTTTCCAAATTACGACCTCCCCGAACTGCTGTAAGTTGGATAGCAAGTGTCTCAGAAGCAAGCAAAATACAGCAGAATCCTTTCACGGCACAAACATACTTCAGCAGAGTCCAACTGACAGCATCTGACCTTATCTGCAAACTATGGATTCAGGTTTTCATCCAAAATATCTGGAGGATTTAATATTTACCATTGCAATATATACAAATATACAAACAGGATTCACAGATCCTAATACCTTATACTTGCCAACAATCAGAGTAATCACGTAGTAATATACAACACAGGCAGAAACTCACACTGAGTCACACAGGAGAGAGAAAGATGGATTCTTTCATCCTGTTTATATAGCCACCTACTGATAGGCCACCATTGCAATATATACGAATATACAACCAGGACATGCAGATCCACTTTCCTTGTACTTGTAAACAACCAGAGTCATCAGACAGTCACATACAACATAGGCAGATGCTCACGCAGAGTCACACAGGAGAGAGAAAGATGGATTCTTTCATCATCTTTATATAGCCACCTGCTGATAGGTCACCATTGCAATATATACGAATATACAACCAGGACATGCAGATCCACTTTCCTTGTACTTGTAAAGAACCAGAATAATCCGATAGTCACATTCATCATAGGCAGATAATCGCACAGAGTCATGATGCCAAAAAGCAGAGGACAGACCGAGACTGGCTCCTGCTTGCTTTCATGTTGGGTGGGTTTTCGTACTGGGAGGCCCTTACTATTACAAGATCCCGAACTACCGACTGTACTGAAAGAAACGAAGGAAACCAAAGAAACAAATTCCACACACAAGCCTACTAGAATATCAGTAGGAAGACACTGAGTTCAGAGCATGGCCAAGAAGACGTTTTAAGGCAGAGGTCCTCAAACTACGGCCCGCGGGCCACATGCGGCCCACCAAGGACATTTATCCAGCCTGCTAGGTGTGGAGAAGGTCGAGTCCTCACCTCCTCAAGATGTGCTGGACCAAGTCAAACAAGTGAAGGAGGAAAATTTATGCCATCTCCCCACAACTCAAAATCTGTTGGCGGAAAAACAATTGCTTGTATGCCTAAACAAAACGTGTGGATTCACTGGAAAAGTTGCAAAAGGAGTTCCAATTTAGATTTAAAGAGCTTCATCTCCATGAACAGGACATACCGCTTTTCCGTAACCCATTTTCGACTGACATTGAAAATGTGGATACAATTTACCAAATGGAACTGGCTGAACTGCAGAATTGTGACTCTCTGAAAGACGCATTCAAGTCAAGCAGACTTCCTAATTTCTATGCATCTCTCTCCTCTGAAGCATATCCTAATTTCAGGAACCATGAGAACACAGAAATGCTGGACCACTCGTAACAACCACCATGTCAGACTACACAGAGAAGCCATTGAAATTCACAAGCATGTGGACAATTTCAACAAAAAGGAGAAAACCATGAAAATGAACAAAATCTGGCTACCAGTATTAAAAAACTCTAAAATTACCCCCAGCAAAACAGCAGAGAGGAAACAATCAGGCACATCTAATCACCTCTCAGAAGATTGCCCCAGGCACTGCCAGGTCATCAAATGCTAATCAAGGTGGTCAGTTGAAACATTCACACCTAGCTCCAGCAGACAAGAGTTCTTTGCCCCATCCTGGTCATTCCACAGATATATAAACACACTTTCCTAGTTCCAATAGACCTCCCTACTTCTGAGGATGCTTGCCATAGATGCAGGCGAAACGTCAGGAGAAAATGCCTCTAGAACATGGCCATATAGTCCGAAAAAACCTACAACAACCCATTTAGAAGATGCATACCTGGGCAATGCTAGGTACATACGCTACTTGGCTAATAATGGTATGAATTTCGGACAATCAGAATTAACTCTCAAATGTATCATTCACCATTGGATAAGCTACATGGGAAGGGAAGGGTGATTCCATCTGAACATTAGGAAGAACATCCTGACTGTGAGAGAGAGCTGTTCAGCAGTGGAACTCTCTGCCCCAGAGTGTGGTGGAGGCTCCTTCTTTGGAGGCTTTTAAACAGAGGCTGGATGGCCATCTGTTGGGGGTGCTTTGAATGCAATTTTCCTGCTTCTTGGCAGGGGGTTGGACTGGATGGCCAATGAGGTCTCTTCCAGCTCTATTTTTTTTTGTCGTGTCAGGAGCAACTTGAGAAACTGCAAGTTGCTTCTGGTGTGAGAGAATTGGTCAGAGTGAGTGTCTGACCAATTTGTGTAGCTTGCTGTCGACCTTTGCAGCCTGAAAGACAGTTGCATCTGTCAAGTAGGAAATTTAGGTACTGCCTACTCAGGGAGGCTAATTTAACTAATTTACTATGCCATAAAAATCTCCAGCAAACCTGCAAAGAATGAGGAAGTACTTCATCAGTGTCACAAATCGTCAGTGAAGCAACAGCTCCCCTGTTGGCCAGAGTACCCTCATGAAAAGTTGGAATGTTAAATAATAATAATAATAATAATAATAATAATAATTTTTGTCGTGTCAGGACTGACTCCTGGTGTGAGAGAATTGGCCGTCTGCAAGGACGTTGCCCAGGGGACGCCAAGATGATTTGATGTTTTTATCATCCTTGTGGGAGGCTTCTCTCATGTCCCTGCATGAGGAGCTGGAGCTGATAGAGGGAGCTCATCCGCCTCTCTCCGGATTCGAACCTGCGACCTTTCGGTCTTCATTAAGTGTGGATTTTCCCGTGAACAACAATAAAACAAAGCATGCTGAAATGCAACATACATTAGGGAGGACAATCATGTGCTATGCCAGACATCTTTCACCACTAGAGGGCGCATCTCACTTAAGAGCATTCTAAACAGATCCTGATTAAGATGGTCCTCCAATCTGATCAGATGTTTTTGGACTACAAATCCCAGCAGCCCTGATTAAAAAGTCTGTAGGAGGAGGTGAGTTGTCAATTGGGTCAATTTTTGTGCCCAAAGGGCAGGAACTCTAGCAATGTCAAGGCTACATAGGATAATACACACAAAAGCTGTTTGCAAGAAGTGGGTGAATCCCGTCCTCATTTGCATATTGATTTCTCCTTTCTGTAATTATCTGTAAAAAGTCAAATATTTGCTTTATCTTATAATTCAATTTCGGAAATGCCTCTGGGATTCAAATTAACTCCCTTGTAATATCTTCATTGAGAAAGGAGATTAATTATGCTTACAAGGAACCTAATTTAACTTATCAGACCTTTAATGTTTTCAGGGATCAGTAATGCATTTAAAATTTAGGATTAGAAGGGCGATCGGCTCCCATTAGCTTGGCTACTTCCGTATTTGCCACTTATTTTTATGCGAGGGGGGATCCTCGCGCGCCCAAACCCGCCCGCAATTCCCTTCCAAGAAAAATTAAAATATCAATTATGAAGATAATAAACATTATATATTGACATTAGTTATTATGCTCCTGGTGTTTTAAAGAGTGCATTAAAAGGCCTTCGCGAATAGTGCCATTTTTAAATAAAAAATATCAAAATTATTAATGCTGGATGAGCTTGAACTAACTCTCCCAGAAGCTATCGGCTGCCAAATGATCTCTCTCATGCGTGCATCCATCCAGACTTCAAGAAAGGCACCTAGTTTTCACGTCTGCAAGCTCAGACGTGAGAATTGGGTCCATCTCCAGACGCAGGTTCGCAGTTTGGGTGTGATCCTGGACTCATCGCTGAGCCTGGAACCTCAGGTTTCGGCGGTGACCAGGGGAGCATTCGCACAGTTAAAACTCGTGCGCCAACTGCGCCCGTACCTTGGGAAGTCTGACTTGGCCACGGTAGTCCACGCTCTGGTTACATCCCGTCTTGACTACTGCAACGCTCTCTACGTGGGGTTGCCTTTGAAGACGGCCCGGAAGCTCTAACTAGTCCAACGCTCGGCAGCCATGATTGTACAGAAGTGTTTATTATAATGTGTTTAAAACTGTATTTGTGTTTTACATTGGTTGCCTATGGCTGGAGCGGCCCAGCTGTGAGAGATATGTTGCCATGGAAACAAGGCAGAAGAGGAGGTGGGAGGAGCTTAGAGAGAAAAAGGTTTGAAAGTGACAGTTAAGTTTCAGTCAGGAGGAAGAGACCCTGAGAGAGAGTAGCAGAGTCAGATAAGGACTCTGAGAGAGTAGCAGAGTCAGGGAAGAGACTCTGAGGAGTGAAGAAGTGTAGTGTTAGTTAGTGTTCGTGAATATTTCTTCAGCTAGGGAGCTGAAGGGTAAAACTTTGTTAGATTTCTTTAGTTAAAAAGAACTAACAGAGGCTTTGTACGATTGCCAGTCGGTGGAAGACTGGAGTTCTATTATTTGATCCAGTATAGATCAAACAGTGAGAATATTCACAGCAGGGAACACTGAATAATAGACACCTTCACCAGAGCAAGAGTTTAAAAGTTGTAACATCAAAGGCTGAATTGTATCTCTACCAAGTCATATTGTAACCATCAAGTATATGCCAAGCATAACCTCTCCATATTGTAACCATCAAGTATATGCCAAGCTGAACATCTTTATATTGCAACCACAAGCTTTGTTCAACAATAAACTTGTTCTCTTTGTTAGTTTAAAAACTGCCTCATCTCCATTGATTTTACGTTCGGTGCATTCCACTCTACCAAAATTACCTCACAACGCAAACAGGGACTAACAGAGACTTTAATACCAGCGTCTCTATACATTATGGTGGCAGTTTAATTAGCATTGTCGGAGGTTCCTTACAGTTTTTGGTGGCATTCGGTGGCGTTAATACTTCTTTACAATGATACTAACAGGAGCGGAGCGCAGGGAGCATACAACTCCTTTGCTGCACCAGCTCCACTGGCTGTCGATTCGCTACCGGGCTCAATTCAAAGTGCTGGCGTTGGCCTTTAAAGCCCTAAACGGTTCTGGCCCAACTTACCTATCCGAACGTATCTCGGCCTATCAGCCCACCAGGACCCTAAGATCTTCTGGAGGGGGCCCCTGCTCTCTATCCCGCCTGCTGCTCAGGTGCGGCTGGCGGGGACGAGAGACAGGGCCTTTTCTGTGGTGGCCCCGCAGCTGTGGAACGCCCTTCCCATGGAGGTAAGATCAGCCCCCTCATTGAAGGTATTCTGGAAAAGACTAAAAACCTGGATGTTCGAGCAGGCGTTCGGTTAACTCAGTTCAATAAGTGTAATGATTGAAGGACTGGCAATTTGGACGACGAAACTGGATCGCGATTTTAGTCAAGAGATGAATTGGATTGTTTATTGATATATGTATTGTGGATTGTGTTTTTATGCTTTTAAACTGCATACTGTTGTTTGTTATAAGTTGTTGTAAACCGCGTTGAGTCGCCGGCTAGGCTGAGAAACGGCGGTATACAAGTATAGCAAATAAATAAATAAATAAATAAATAATTTAATTGCAAATCCCATCACCACCGCATAACATAACCTAGTGCAGTGTTTCTCAATCTGGGGGTCGGGACTCCTGGGGGGGGGGGGGGTCGCGAGGAGGTGTCAGAGGGGTCACCAGAGACCATAAGAAAACACAGTATTTTCTGTATTGTTGAAGGCTTTTATAGCTGGAATCACTGGGTTATTGTAGGTTTTTCAGGATGTATGGCCATGTTTTAGAAGCATTCTCTCCTGACATTTTGCCTGCATCTATGGCAGGCATCCTTAGAGGTTGTGAGGTCCTCTGAAGATGGCCTGCCACAGATGCAGGCAAAACATAGAATCATAGAATCAAAGAGTTGGAAGAGACCTCATGGGCCATCCAGTCCAACCCCCTGCCAAGAAGCAGGAATATTGCATTCAAATCACCCCTGACAGATGGCCATCCACATCAGGAGAGAATGCTTCTAGAACATGGCCATACGGTCTGAAAATCCTACAACAAACCACAATATTTTCTGTTGGTCATGGGGTTTCTGAGTGGGAAGTTTGGCCCAATTCTATCGTTGGTGGGGTTCAGAATGCTCTTTGATTGTAGATGAACTATAAATCTCAGCAACTACAACTCCCAAATACCAATGTCTATTTTCATCAAACTCCACCAGTGTTCACATTTGGGCATATTGAGTATGTGTGCCAAGTTTGGTCCAGATCCATCATTGTTTGCAGTGCTCTTTGGATGTAGGTGAACTACAACTCCAAAATTCAAGGTCAGTGCCCACCAAACCCTTCTAGTATTTTCTGTTGGTCATGGGAGTTCTGTGTGCCAAGTTGGGTTCAATTCTATCATTGGTGGAATTCAGGATGCTCTTTGATTGTAGGTGAACTATAAATCCCAGCAACTACAACTACCAAATGACAAAATCACACCCCCCCCCCCCCCCCCCCCCGCAATCCCACCAGTATTCAAATTTGTGCGTATAGGGTATTTCTGGCAAATTTGGTCCTATGAATGAAAATACATCCTGCATTTCAGATATTTACACTACAATTCATAAAAGTAGCACACAGTTACGAAGTAGCAACAAAAATAATTTTATGGTTGGGGGTCACCACAACATGAGGAAGTGTATTACGGGGGTCGCAACATTAGGAAGGTTGAGAAACACTGACCTAGTGTTTCTCAGCCTTCCTAATGCCGCGACAACTTAATACAGTTCCTCATGAGTGGTGACCCCCAACGATAACATTATTTCCGTTGCTACTCCATAACTCTAATTTTGCTACTGTTATGAATCGAAATGCAAATATCTGATATGCAGAATGGATTTCCATTGTTGCAAATTGAACATAATTAAAGCATAGTGATTAATTACAAAAATAATGTACTTGGGGAGTGTGGACAACAGATGATGGGATTTGCAGTACCTTCAACCACTTCAGCTCCAACTTCCGTAGATCACTGAGACCTCTACAAATGACAAATCTGAACCAAACTTGGCATGTGGAAACTCCATGATCAACAGAAAATACTGGAGGGGGTTTGGGAGGAATTGGCAGTGATTGGTAGTAAAAGGATCCTAGAGTTGGAAGAGACCTCCAAGAGTCATCCAGTCCAACCCTCCAAGAAAGAGACCTTCGAGTTGGAAGAGACCTCCGAGGGCCATCCAGTCTAACCCTCTTCTTCGGCCTTCATGCAGGAAAAGCACAATCAAAGCACTCCTGACAGATGGCCATTCAGCCTCTGCTTAAGAAATAATAATAATAATAATAGTAATAATAATAATAATAATAATAACAACAACAATAGGGTATACTAAGGTAGGAAGAGACCTACCCTAATAATAATATTATTAGGCTATACTAGGGTAGGGAGAGACCTCCAAGAGCCATCCAGTTCAACCTCCTTCTGCCATAAGGGAAAAGCACAATCAAAGCACTCCTGACAGATGGCCATTCAGCCTCTGCTTAAGAAATAATAATAATAATAATAGTAATAATAATAATAATAATAATAATAATAATAACAACAACAATAGGGTATACTAAGGTAGGAAGAGACCTACCCTAATAATAATATTATTAGGCTATACTAGGGTAGGGAGAGACCTCCAAGAGCCATCCAGTTCAACCTCCTTCTGCCATAAGGGAAAAGCACAATCAAAGCACTCCTCACAGATGGCCATTCAGCCTCTGCTTAATAATAATAATAATAATAATAATAATAATAATAATAATAGAATCCTAGGGTAGGAAGAGACCTCGAAGGGCCATCCAGTTCAACCTCCTTCTGCCGTAAGGGAAAAGCACAATCAAAGCACTCCTGACAAATGGCCATTCTGCCTCTGCTTAATAAATAATAATAATAATAATAATAATAATAATAATAATAATAATAGAATCCTAGGGTAGGAAGAGACCTCGAAGGGCCATCCAGTGCAACCTCCTTCTGCTATAAGGGAAAAGCACAATCAAAGCACTCCTGACAGATGGCTATTCATCCTCTGCTTAATAAATAAATAAATAAATAATAATAATAATAATGGAATCCTAGGGTAGGAAGAGACCTACAAGGGCCATCCAGTCCAACCTCCTTCTGCCATAAGGAAAAGGCACAATCAAAGTGCTTTCTGACAGATGGCCATTCAGCCTCCAATAAATAATAATAATAATAATAATAATAATAATAATAATAATAATAGAATCCTAGAGTGGGAAGAGACCTCTGCTGAATAATAATAATAATAATAATAATAATAGTAATAATAATAATCATAATAATAGAATCCTAGGGTAGGAAGAGACATACAAGGGCCATCCAGTCCAACCTCCTTCTGCCTAAGGGAAAAGCACAATCAAAGCACTCCTGATAGATGGCCATTCAGCCTCTGCTTAACAACAACAACAACAACAACAACAACAAACTTCTTAGAACCCTCCAGGGAAGGAGACTCCACCAGTAGCACATTCTACTGTCGAACAGTATTAACCGTCGGGAGGTTCTTCCTCATATTTTAGCAGAAACTCTTCTCCTGTCACTTGAATCCACTGCTCCACAAAAGGGTCAGACTAGATGGCCCCTGGGGGTCTCTTCCTGCTCTAGGAATCAATTATTTTGCAAAGCCTCCTCCTCAGTGCTGACTCTTCCAAGGCATCAAGCCTGACCGCAGCACTTTGAACGCGTCCTGCGGACAGGCCACGATGGCTGGCGCTTCCGAGTTGCGACGTTTGCCGACTCAGCAGCAGAGCCAGATGATGTGCCATCTGCGCCCTTCTCATTAGCTCCATTTCTCTGCCCCCGTTTCAGAATGCCACCCCATTGAAATAAATTGGGGGGAGAAAGGACTGCAGGAAGTTCAAGGAGGGCTGCTTGAAAACTGCAAGTCAGGTGCAGCAGATGGGAAACGGAGGGCCTCCTCTGATCATCTAAAGGGGGGCTCATTAGCCAGAGACCGACACGAGTGATCGGTAACATTATGCCGAAGTCGTTCCGGAAAGGGCAGTTATGTACCAATTAAAGCACATTCTGAAGATCTCTCATTACTTGGCCACTGAATAACAGAGCAGGCCCGTCAGATCTTTGCCTCCGAAGCCACCCAAAAGCTATCGAGTTCAACCTCGTTCTGCCATGCAGGAGCACACAGATAAAGCACTCCCGACAGATGGCCATCCAGACTCCACTAAAAAAACCTCTCCCAACTCAGAAACTCTATGATGTGGCAGTATTAGTTAGCTAGGCGATCCCTTGTAGACCAAGGATGATTGTCTTCCAGATATGGTGTTTTGGCAGTGGGTCCGTAGGTGGCTGTGGAGTCCTATTCTTGATCCGTATCTTCTCCCACAGTGAGGACATCGGTTTCCAGACGGAAGGCGGTCCCGGTCAGGGTTGGCTTGATACGCCTTCTTCCTCTTGGCATGTTTCTCCCTTTTGCCCTCCATTCATGTCTCTTCAAATTCTGCAGCACTGCTGGTCACAGCTGACCTCCAGTTAGAGTGCTCAAGGGGAAGGGCTTCCTAGTTCTCTCTTGGTGTCTATGTCACAGTTTTTAAGGGTGGCTTTGAGCCCATCTTTCAATCTCTTTTCCTGTCTACCAACATTACAATTTCCGATCTTGAGTTGGGAGTAGAGTAACTGCTTTGGGAGACAGTGATCAGGCATTTGGACAATGTGGCCGGTCCAAAAGAGTTGGTGGCATACGACCATCGCTTCAATGCTGGTGGTCTTTGCTGCTTCTAGCATGCTGATATTTGTCCACTTGTCTTCCCAAGAGATTTGCAGGATTTTCCGGAGGCAAAACGTTACAGGAGTTGCATGTGACATCTATAGACAGTCCACGTCTCACAGGCGTATAGCAGGGTTGGGAGGACAATAGCTTTATAAACAAGCACCTTGGTCTCCCTACATATGTCCTGATCCTCAAACACTCTCTGCTTCATTCGGAAAAAAGCTGCACTCGCAGAGCTCAGGCGGTGTTGTATTTCGGTGTCAATGTTGACTTTTGTGGAGAGGTGGCTGCCAAGGAAGCGGAAATGATGATGATGATGATGATGATGATGATGATGATGATTATTATTAGAAACACAACAAGATGGTCCATGGTTTCATCAGCTTCCTTGCACAGTCTGCAAGGAATTATTACTTATTATTATTATTATTATTTGAAACACAATAAGATTTGTACACAGCAGACACTCTGCTGACTGTTGTATAGGATCACATGTCAGACACTTCCCAAGTGTCTAGAACTGTGTGATGTATCGGTGAATAATGCGTGCAGATCCCAGTAAAGTGGACTTCTGCAGCTGGCAGATGGCAATCTTGTCAGCGTCGATTGTGTTTAAGTGCAGGCCAAGGCCTTTAGGCACTGCACCCAGTGTGTCGATCACCACTGGGACCACCTTGACTGGCTTGTGCCAGAGTCTTTGCAGTTCGATCTTTAAATCCTCATATCGTGTCAGCTTTTTCAGTTGTTTCTCTGCAATTCTGTTGTCACCTGGGATCGCAACATTGACAATCCATACTTTGTTTTTTAACACAATTGTGAGGTCAGGAGTATTATGCTCCAAAACTCTGTCTGTCTGTATCCAGAAGTCCCAGAGGAGTTTGGCGTGTTCATTTTCTGTAACTTTTTCCGGCTTGTCATCCCAGCAGTTCTTTGTCGCAGGCAGATGGTATTTGTGGCACAAGTTGCAATGGATCATTTGAGCAATGGTGTTGTGCCTCTGCTTGTAGTCTGTCTGCATGATCTTCTTGCAGCAGCTGAGGATGTGACCTATTGTTTCATCTTCTTCTTCTTATTATTATTGACACAAAAGCACAGTATATCACAGCAAACGAGATCTATATGCTGGATTTCGTATCACAAAATCACAAGTCGAACACTTCCCAGGCATCTAGGACTGTGTGATGTATTTTCTAATGATGCGCGCAGATCCAATTAAGGTGGCCTTTTGCAGTTGAGAGGTCGTGATTTTGTCGATGTTTATTGTGCCGTCACACCTGGGGGCTATAGCTCTTAGTGAAAGAGGCATGGATATGACATCTTTCCCCAGGGGATTGCTTCTTGCCTCCTTTAGGGAAACTGGAGCTCTTGAAGACCCAAACACTATAGACAACTCAAAATAGGTTTTATTGTTCACAAAGAGTTATCCCTTTAAGGCAATAAGCTGGAAGTTTCAAAGGGGTAAAGGAAAACGTACATTACAGTCTCTGGTTGTCTTGGGTCCAAGGAGTTTTGTAGCTGAGAAGCTTTTCCAGGTCCCTCTTTCTCAATGGCTGTAAATGCCGGAGCAATCCACAACCCCAGTCCAAATGGCCTATGTTTGAAGACACGAAGTCTTCCTCTGGTGCCAAAAGAACTGGTTTGAAGGCACTTGAGACTTCCCAATGTCATTTAGGTTGATCTGAACATGAAGCATAAGTCTCATGGGTAAGAACCTCAGAATTGGTGCTGAGAGGTAACTTAATCAGGGGCATTTAGAGCCAAGTCTCTTACTCACATCCATCTGGTAGAAAATCTGATGGTGGAATGAAAAAGGGAAGCACTCCCCTCCTCCAGGAAGAGGTGGAGCCAAACAATTGAGCTGAGAAAGCAATCCAACTGGTACAAACAACATTGATTGACGGCTATAAATAACCAATCAATCCAACTATACATAGGCAGGGTAGAAAGGCAGGATTAAGCATGATACAACAGTTCAAATCTTGCAACTTAGAGTTCTACATATAGGTGGCGCCACTCGCGCCGTCACATTTATTGTTTCCAAATGCCGGCTGAGATCTTTTAGCATGGCTCCCAGTGTGCCAATGACTACCAGAACCACCTGTACTGGTTTATGCCAGAGCCTTTGCAGTTCGATTTTGAGGTCTTGATAGCGGCTGAGTTTTTCCTGTTGTTTTTCCTCAATGCAACTGTCACCTGGAATGGCGACATCAATAATCCAGACTTTTTTCTTTTCCACAATCGTGATGTCTGGTGTATTGTGATCCAAAACTTTGTCAGTCTGGATTCGAAAGTCCCACAATAATAATAATAATAATAGTAATAATAATAATTATTATTAATGGGGATTCAAACCCGGGTCTCTACTAGTGCTCAAACTTGAAGAGACTCAGGTTTTTCTTTCCCAAAACCAGTCCATTGGGGATCTGGACCTGAGTCCAACGTCCAAACACGGCGCTGCCTCCGAAGTCTGTATCTGGAGAGATGAATTGTATAGTTTCTGGTGCTTTCCCCATATTAACATAGGGCTCCTTCTGTCTGTGTATGTATATATGAGCGATTGTGCTTACGCAGGGTTAATTTAAGTCTGGATTTGGAGAGATTAAATTAACCCTGTGAAATTGCACCACTTTCCCCCCAATATATAACAATCCCCCCTTAATACGGAGGAAAGTGATAACGGCACCCAAAAGCCGTGCGATTTCCCCTTCTTCTCCCGTTCCTTTATTGCCGCAATGCTCCTTTCCAGTTTGTTGCTTCTGCGGGTTTTATTAGCACATTTTGTTGGAGTAGATTTGCTCTGAAGTGATAAAAGCCGACTATAATCAGAAAGCTTTTGTTATCGGGCGGCAACCACTGGTAAATGCCACCTCGGAAGGA
The DNA here is from genome assembly GCF_037176765.1 of Anolis sagrei. NCBI lineage: Eukaryota > Metazoa > Chordata > Lepidosauria > Squamata > Anolidae > Anolis > Anolis sagrei. Next base: position 14,317,079 of record NC_090031.1, on the reverse strand, counting down.
GCTCTGCTCAATGCCTTTATTACGGTGATTAGTCTAAGACGCTGTTCAGATAGCAACAAACTTCAAGCTTAACTGATAAGCCTTGCTGGAGAGGAAAGGGAAGCACACCTTGCGCGGTCCTTGATCGCACGGAGGGAGCCGTTTGGGGCACATGAAACGTTCGGCAAATCCCCCGGTGGAGCATCAAGAAGACGTTATAGATCCATTTCGTGGCTCTGATGAGAAATCTATGGGTGAAGTACAAGTACTAAACCACCTCGAGTTATTCCACAACTAAGAAAAGCTTCAGAAGTTCATGGAGTTGCTGTAAGTCAACCGGCGGCTTGAAGGCACACACATACGTAAATAGGACGAAAGGCCCAACGTACCTGTTCGAACGTATCTCCACCTACGTCCCACCTCGGAGTTTAAGATCTTCTGGGGAGACCCTGTTCTCGACCCCGCCTCTGTCACAAACGCGCTTGGTGGAGATGAGGGACAGGGCCTTCTCGGTGGTTGCTCCCCTCCTGTGGAATTCGTTCCCTGGCGAAATTAGGTTATCTACGTCCCTCCTTTCCTTTAGAACAGTGTTTCTCAACCTTCCTGATGCCGCGACCCCTTAATACATTTCCTCATGTTGTGGTGACCCCCAACCATAACATTATGTTGCTACTTCGTAACTGTAATTTCACTCCTGTTATTAATTGTAATGCAATTATCCGATAAGCAGGATGTATTTCCATTCACTGGACCAAATTTGGCGCAAATACCTGATATATCCAAATTTGAATAGTGGTGGGGTTGGGGGGGGGGGGGCGGCGGCGGTATGATTGATTTTGTAATTTGGGAGTTGTAGTTGCTGGGATTTATAGTTCACCTACAACCAAAGAGCATTCTGAACTCCAGCAACAATGGAATTGAACCAAACTTGGCACACAAAACTATCATATGGCCAACAGAAAAAACTGGAAGGGTTTGGTGGGCATTGGCCTTGAGTTTGGAGTTGTAGTCCACCTACATCCAGAGAGCACTGTGGACTCAAACCATGATGGATCTTGGCACGGATATTCAATATGCTCACCTTCAATCAATTAGCATTCTGAACTCCGCCAACAATGGAATTGAACCAAATTTGACACACAGAACTCCCATGACCAAGAGAAAATACTGGAAGGGTTTGGTGGGTATTGGCCTTGAGTTTTGGAGTTGTAGTCCACCTACATCCAGAGAGCACTGTGGACTCAAAGAGTGATGGATCTGGACCAAACTTGACATGAATACTCAATATGCCCAAATGTGAACACTGGTGGAGTTTGGGGAAAATAGACCTTGACATTTGGGAGTTGTAGTTGCTGGGATTTATAGTTCACCTACACTCAAAGAGGATTCTGAACCCCACCAATAATCGAATTGGACCAAACTTCCCACACAGAATCCCCATGACCAACAGAAAATATTGTGTTTTCTGATGGTCTTTGGCGACCCCTTTGACACTCCCTGGCGACCCCCAGGTTGAGAACCACTGCTTTAGAAAGAAGTTAAAAACATTGATGTGGGACCAAGCCTTCGTGCAATCATGTTGACAATGACAATGATGACAATTGCTATGGAAATGGACTGTGGACAAGCTTGAATTCGGCTTAGATTAGTCCACCAGGCTGTTATATTTAAACAGATTTTAACTGAATTTACTCAATGTTTTTTTAACTGTATGTAATATGGTGCCCCCGCTGGTGCAGTGGGTTAAAGCCCTGTGCCGGCAGGACTGAAGACTGACAGGTCATAGGTTCGAATCCGGGGTGAGCGCGGATGAGCTCCCACTATCAGCTCCAGCTCCCTATGCGGGGACATGAGAGAAGCCTCCCACAAGGATGATAAAACATCAAAACATCCGGGCGTCCCCTGGGCAACATCTTTGCAGATGGCCAATTCTCTCACACCAGAAGTGACTTGCAGTTTCTCAAGTCGCTCCTGACACGACAAAATAAACAAAAACAAAACAAAAACAAACCTGTATGTAACTATTGTATTTTATAATGTATTTTATTGTGTGCACATGGAAATATTGAATCATTGCTGGCTAGAAGTTGCCCTGAGTCGTCCGTCCCCGTCCCTCCGTCCCCCCCGGGGGGGGGATTGAGAAGGTCGGGGTACAAATGCCTGAAATAAATAAATAAATAATAATTTTTGCCCAGATAGAATAAAGGTAAAGGTTTCCCCTCAACATTAAGTTCAGTCATGTCCGACTCTGGGGGTTGGTGCTCGTCTCCGTCTCTGGAGTTTTTCAGCAGAAGCTGAACGAGCATCTGTCAGGAGGGTTTGGATTGTGTTTTCCCACATTGGACTCGATGGCTCTTAGAGTCTCTTGCAGTGCTATGAGTCTATGATTCCATAAGGTAAAAGTAAAGGTTTCCCCTGACATTGATCTAGTCATGTCAGACTCTGGGTGATGGTGCTCATCTCCATTTCTAAGCCAAAGAGTCGGCGTTGACCATAGACACCTCCTCGGTCATGTTGCCAGCATGACTGCATGGAGCGCTGTTACATTCCCACCTATTCATCTACTTACATTTGCATTTTTTCGATCTGTCACTTTTCATTCAACCCTCATATATTCTTGCGTGGCAGGAAGGGTTGGACTGAGTGGCCTTTGGGGTCTCTTTCAACTCTAGGACTCGATGCAATGAGTAGAAAAAATATGGTGAAATATGGTCTCAGAATATGAGTGGGAGAGTATGATCTGCCCAACCTCCAAGTTCAAATAATTCATTGCCATTACAGTTCTGACTAATTGCTAGCTTTTATCATCCCACTTTGTGCATTATGCAAAAGTAGCTCCAAACAAACATTAATTAAGACTAAAATTAATAATAACTCTTTCATTTCATTTTAGGAGGTCCCAGACTGCCCACAAGCCACTGTCCTGGTGTAAATTTTGGCTGAGAAGGCCAAACTACAACTCCCAGGAACCCGTAGCATTGAGCCATAGCATATCTCATGGCCTGATCTTCTCTGCCTTCCCATCTAAGCCACTGACTTGCTTAAGGAGGGTTTCACGTCCTGACTTTGACCTTTTTAGTGCTCACGACTGCCTTTATTAGATAGTCTCTTATTATGGCTTTTCCCAAACTGTGGCTGGGGAGAACTTATCTGTCAGATTAGTTGCGAAATATCCATTCTGTTCATTATGCGCCATTATCGTTACCGCACAAGGGGAAGCACACAGACAGCTACACTGATGTTGCTCCTATACATAGAGTAGGTCCTTGGTATCTGCCGGCATTTGATTCCAGGGCCTCCTATGCATCCTCATATCCCATTATATTCAATGATGTCCCTCGGGGAGAGAGGGCGGTCTATAAATAATAGTAAAGGTAAAGGTTTTCCTTGACATTAAGTCCAGTCATGTCTGACTCTGGGGGTTGGTGCTTATCTCCATTTCTAAGCCGAAGAGCCGGTGCTGTCCATAGACGCCTTCAAGGTCATGTGGCCGGCATGACTGCATGGATCATCCTTACCTTCCTGCCAAAGCAGTACCTATTGATCTACTCACATTTGCATGTTTTCGAACTGCTAGGTTGGCAGAAGCTGAGGCTAACAGTGGGAGCTCACCCCGCTCCCCGGATTCGAACCTGTGACCTTTTGGTACCTATTGATCTACTCACATTTGCATGTTTTCAAACTGCTAGGTTGGCAGAAGCTGGGGCTAAGAATGGGAGCTCATCCCGCTCCCTGGATTCAAACATGTGACCTTTTGGTACCTATTGATCTACTCACATTTGCATGTTTTCGAACTACTAGGTTGGTAGAAGCTGGGGCTAACAGTGGGAGCTCGCCCCACTCCCCAGATTTGAACCTGTGACCTTTTGGTACCTATTGATCTACTCACATTTGCATGTTTTCGAACTGCTAGGTTGGCAGAAGCTGGGGCTAACAGTGGGAGCTCGCCCCACTCCCCAGATTTGAACCTGTGACCTTTTGGTACCTATTGATCTACTCACATTTGCATGTTTTCGAACTGCTAGGTTGGCAGAACCTGGGACTGACAGTGGGAGCTCACCCCACTCCCCAGTTAAGGGCTGAACTACTGAACTTGCTGACCGAAATGTTGGCTATTTGAATCCGAGGAGCGGGATGAGCTCCCGCTATTAGCCCCAGCTCCTGCCAACCTAGCAGTTCGAAAACATGCAAATTTGAGTATATAAATAGATAATGGTTCCGCGGAAAGGTAATAGCATGCCATGCTGTCATGCGGGCCACATGATCTTGAAGGTGTCTATGGACAATGCCGGCTCTTTGGCATGACTAGATCAATGTCAGGGGAAACGTTTACCTCATGGAATCATGGAATCATAGCATTGCAGAAGACTCCAAAAGCCATCAAAGTCCAATGTGGGAAGACACAATCCAAACCCTCCTGACAGATGCTCAAAAACTCCAGAGACGGAGACTCAATCAAACTCCTAGGAAGCACATTCCACTCTTGAACAGCATTAATTGTTAGGATGTTTATTCCTAATGTTTCTGTGGAAACTCTTTCCCTACAATTTGAATCCATTGCTTCGCAAAGAGATTGGACTGGATGGCCCTTGGGGGTCCCTTCCGATTGTGGGATTCTATGATTCTCCTCCAGCCGACCTTGCAAGATCAAACATCTGCTTCAGAGAGAAGTTGCTGCGCAGCAGTTCGTAGGCAAGGTCTTTGCTGTCGTGCTCTCTCTGATCCGCCGGAAAGGTTGGAGCCAGCTTATAAAATAATAAAACAATGCCGAATTGGAGCGTGATGGGGAGGGGGAGATGGGGGAGGGAGTCCAACCGAGCCCCAGAAACAAAACCGAACAGATTTATTTCTTTGGTTTCCACTGGAGGTCAGTGCAACATTACAAGTTTTTTTGGAGGGGGGTTGCATTGTGTTCCTGTTTCCCTGCAATAGTGTTGTCTACGTTTTCGCCCCCAACTCCAACTCCCTCAGGCCTTGAATGCTGGACCATCTTGTCAAGTTGCTGGTTCAGATTCTATTCCTATCTCCATAAAGCGGAGCTTCACAACCACACTTCGGGGCTATATTTGTCACAGCTTGAGAAATGATAGAAATGCTTGGGCGTCTGGGGAGCGGCTTACTGGGGGTGGCATGAAAACGGCATTCGGCCTTTTCCTCCCTTCCCAGCATCTCCAGATCAAAATGAATGTGCCATCTACCCAACAAAATGGGTCAGGAGTTGGTGACTCAGCTACGTGGGAATGGCAGGTGGGAGGACACCATGAGTAATGACAATCATGCCACCCAGCACTTTTATATATAGCCACAGAACCATTTCCCACATAGACTTCATGCAACCACACAGAAGACACATCTTCCAACTTGTTGATCTTGGCTAGATGTTTCTCCAGAACCTGAAGCAACACTTCTCTCCTTTAATCCAGTCTTCCCTTTCTGGAGCCATTAGTTCTATGTTGGGATTGTGCCAGTGCTTCCCAACCTCTGGTCCGTGGACCACCAGTGGTCTGCACGAATGAAAATATGGTCCGTGGTCTCACAATTATTACACCGTTGCCTCGAAACCATGTGGCAACAAGAGCGATTGGTCCCATGAAACACTCTTATAGTCCTGAGGAAACCGGGATGTTGGGAAGGGAGAGACTGACTACTGACAAATGATTACTACTATCACATCATCTCTAGATGGTTAAATATGGTTTTCTGTGGGCGAGCAGATGGCAGATATGTTCTGCATCAGAAACTAGAGCTGATGCGGTCTATCCAATGCCATTTTCCGAATCAGCACCCCAAATAACCAAACCGAACCTCAAGTTGACCAAAAACCAAATCGTAACCCTTTCAGAACTAATGTTGGTGAGTGGTCCCTGGTCAAAGTGGCCCCTGGTCAAAGTGGTCCCTAGTTGAAGTGGTCCCTGGTCAAAGTGGTCCCTGTTCAATGTGGTTCCTGGACAATGTGGCTCCTGGTCAAAGTGGTCCCTGATCAAAGTGGTCCCTGGTAAAGATGACCTCTGGTCAAAGTGGTGCCTGGTCAATGTGGTCCCTGGTCAGTGGTCCCTGGTCAAGGTGGGCCTTGGTCAAGGTGGTCCCTGGTTAATGTGGTCCCTGGTTAAAGTGGTCCCTGGTCAATGTGGTCCCTGGTCAAGGTGGTCCCTGGTCAAAGTGGTCTCTGGTCAAAGTGATCCCTGATCAAATGGCTCCTGATCAAAGTGGCCCATAGTCAAAGTGGTCCCTGGTCAAAGGTACCACTTTGACTCTGTTTACATGCACTTAAGAGTCGCCTGGAGGCTATCACATGATGTAAGGGCACTCTCTTGTGCTCCGTTTCTTAAATGGAGCCCAAAGACCATCTGATGAAGTCCTTAGTAGAACACAAGTGGAACACGAGTCAACAGTGTGATGCAGCAGCTAAAAAAGCTAATGCAATTCTGAGTTGTATCAATAGAAGTCTAGTGTCTAGATCAAGGGAAGTCATAGTTGCACTCTACTCCACTTTGGTCAGATCTAAGTCACCTGCAGATTTGATCAGGATGCTTTCTAGTCTGTCACTCAAGTGTGTTGGTGTACCCTCAATTTGTTTCTGACATGAAAAATAAATAATACTCAAGTTATTGATAAAGGTGTTGAATACCCTGAAAGGCCCAGGACAAACTCCTGAAGCTCTTGCTGGTCACGTCTGTCTAGGATGAGGACAAGCTTTTGGAAAGCAACCTTTGGGTTCAACCAGGCAACTAGACTTGGCCGTGTGGAAATGTCACTGAGGGCAAACAAAGAGATATTTGCACTGCCCTCGTATTTCACTTGCAAACATCTCAAATACGATGAGCTACAGAGGTGGGAGGGAAGGAATGTGCAGTGGTTGCTGAAAAGGGTGGCCTTGTTGACATGTAATTGAGTTGCACATTGAATGTTGTGCATTGTGGTTGCACATTGCATATTGGTCCTCTGCCATTGCACATCGCATATTGCGATGTTTCACTCTAATAAACAGTGAGTGACTTATCTTTTCATGCTGTGACTGTGCATTGCCTGTTGCAATTCAACCTGTCTATTGCAAGTGCAATAGAGCATCATATGCTGTGCATTTCACATTGCACACAGCCCCTAGTCCAGTGGTTCTCAACCTTTTTAATGCCGCGACCCCTTAATACAGTTCCTCACGTTGTGGTGACCCCCAACCATAAAATTATTTTTGTTGCTACTTCATAATTGTAATTTTTGCTACTGTTATGACTCATAAGGTAAATATCTGATATGCAGGATGTATTTTCATTGTTACAAATTGAACATAATTAAAGCATAGTGATTAATCACAAAAACAATATGTTTGGGGGAGTATGGACAATGGATGATGGGATTTGCAATACTTTCAACCGATACAGCTCTGTCTTCCACAGATCACTGCCATTCCCCCCCCCCCCCCCCCAAATGAATGACAGATCTGGACCAGATTTGGCAAAAAGAACCTCAATGACCAACAGAAAATACTGGCGGGGGGGGGGGGGGGTTGGGAGGAATTCACAGTGATTTAATAATAATAGGATCCTAGACTTGCAAGAGACCTCCAAAAGCCATCCAGTCCAACCCCCTCCTGTCATAAAGGAACACAATTAAAGCCCTCTCAACAAATGGCCACTCAGCCTCTGCTTAACAACAATAGAATCGTAAGGTGGGAGAGACATCCAAAGGCTATCCAATCCAACCTCTTTCTTGCATAAGGGAATGCACAATCAAAGCACTCTTGACAGATGGCCAGTCTGCTTCTGCTTAATGATGATGATGATAATAATCGTAATAATAGAATCCTAAAGTGGGAAGAGACTTCCATGGGCCATTCAGTCTAACCCCCTTCTGCCATAAGGGAAAGACACAATCAAAGTACACCTGACAGATGGTCAGTCTGCCTCTGCTTGATGATGATAATAGAAGGAAGGGTGGAAGGAAAGGGAGGAAGAGGAAAGGGAGGGAGGGAGGAAAAGATGGAAAGGAAGGAGGGACAGGAAGGATGGAAAAAGGAAGGGAGGGAGGGAAGGAAGGAGGGAAAGTAGGAAAGGAAGGAGAGAAAGGGGAGAAGGGAGGAGGGAGGGAAGGAAAGGGAGGAAGAAGGAAATGAAGGGAGGGAAGGAGGGAAAGAAGGAAAGGAAGAAGGAGGGACAGGAAGGAAGGAAAAAGGAAGGAAGGGAAAGAAGGGAAGGAGGGAAAGAAGGAAAGGAAGAGGGATAGGAAGGAAGGGAAGGAAGGAAAGAAGGAGGGAAAGGAAGGAAGGAAGGAAAGGAAAAGAAGGGGAAGGAAGGAAAGGGAGGAAGAAGGAATGGAATGAAGAGAGGGAAGCAAGGTCCTTCACTCGAAGCACCGTCCTCTCGCGTGAAGCTGCCTCCCGGTCTGGCTGTTAATAGGAGGGGGGGGGGGGGGGGAGGAGTGTGTGTATGTGAGCGTGCTTTGCCGGGGGCAGCCAAGCAAATCAGGGAGAAGAGGGAGGAAACAAAGGAGTTGGAGGAGAAGGAAGGGAGGCAAGAGTTTGAGAAAAGGGGTGCAATCTCTCTCCCGCCCCCCCTCCCTCCTGCCTGCTGCTTCCTCCGGGACAAGGAGGAAGAGGAGGAGGAGGCGAGGAAAGCCGGGGAATGGGGAAGCTGAAAAGAAAGAAGGCTGCTTCTGATGGCAGCAGGTGGCGGAGGGACTTTAGGAGCCCTTCAACCAACGCCAGTCCCTTCTTCTCTCCGCTGCAGCTGCAGGGTGCTTTCCCATCTTGCGCCAGGCAAAGGATAGGCCACTCACTAGGCCTCGCCTTCCCTTGCCTGGCCACTGGTAGGAAAGAAGCCTTGCAGCCCTCGGGCAACTAAGGCTGCAGTGCCCACCCGCCAAACAGGCGGGAAGGCATCCCGTGGCAACGGTAGACAGAACAAGGGGCTGGGTGAGCGAGGCCTGCTCGGAAAGCACCTCCTGCCTGCTTCGCGCCAAGCCCACCAAAGCCGAGAGCTGCATGGCTCCCTTCCCGCTGGTGCCCCGGCAAGGGAAGGCGAGGCCTGGTGAGCACGAGGAATGGCAGGCAAGCCATCCCCCAAGGGGCCACTGGGGGGGGGGGGGGCTTGCTGGGAGGCCAGAAGACACGTCACACTCCCTCCCCCAAGCCCCATGTGCGGACTAAGGGAAGTCCTTCTCTTTCAGGCATGGGTGTTTGCTGGCTCTTTGGCTGCCAGAGGTTGCCCGGCAGCCATTCCAGGGACACAAAGGGGGCGGGGCCAAATGAGGCAGTCCCGCGACCCCTCAAAATTTGCCAGGCGACCCCTCGGGGGGTCGCGACCCCCAGGTTGAGAACCACTGCCCTAGTCCTTGGTGCCTGTTGGAGATTGCTTCTATCCAGCATAAGGGTTGCTGACTTCTCTTTGCATGCTGTGACCATGCATTGCCTGTTGTGGTTGAATCCTATCTATTGCACCCTGGAATAGAGCATCATATGCTGTGCATTTCACATTGCCCAACAGCACCTAGTCCTTGGTGCCTGTTGGAGATTGCTCCTGTTCTGAATAAGGGTTGCTGACTTCTCTTTGCATGCTGTAACTGTGCATTGCCTGTTGTGGTTGAACCCTGTCTATTACACACTGGAACAGAGCATCACATGCTGTGCATTTCACATTGCACAATGGCCCCTAGTCCTTGGTGCCTGCTGGAGATTGCTCCTATTCTGCATAAGGGTTGCTGACTTCTCTTTGCATGCTATAACTGTACATTGCCTGTTGCAGTTCAACCTGTCTATTGCGCATTACAACAGAGCATCATATGCTGTGCATTTCACATTGCACAATGGGCCCTAGTCCTCGGTGTCTGTTGGAGATTGCTCCTATTCTGCATAAGGGTTGCTGACTTCTCTTTGCATGCTGTAACTGTGCATTGCCTGTTGTTATTGAACCCTGTCTATTGCACTTGGCAATACAGCATCATATGCTGTGCATTTCACATTGCACAATGGCATGTAGTCCTTGGTGTCTGCAGGAGATTGCTCCTATTCTGCATAAGTGTTGCTGACTTCTCTTTGCATTGCCTGTTGCGGTTGAACCCTGTCTATTGCACATTGCAATAGAGCATCATATGCTGTACATTGTACATTGCACATTGGTCCCTAGTCCTTGGTGCCTGTTGGAGATTGCTCCTATTCTGCATAAGGGTTGCTGACTTCTCTTTGCATGCTGTAACTGTGCATTGCCTGTTGTGGTTGAACCTTGTCTATTGCACGTTGCAATACAGCATCATATGCTATGCATTTCACATTGCCCAACGGCCCCTAGTCCTTGGTGCCTGTTGGAGATTGCTCCTATTCTGCATAAGGCTTGCTGGCGGAGCGTATCCCTGCATGCAGATATTTACACCACGCCGAGATGTTGGATAGCAGCCACTTTCCCTTGTTGGGTAATAGTATTCAGTAAAAGGATTCTGTAGTGCATAAATCTTCCTGGAAATATTTATGTGATTCTGAAATGACGGAGCATCTTGGCCTGAAAATCCCCCAGCTTCCCTGGTTGCTGGCCATTATGGTTGGGAGGTTTTTAGATCCTTCTCAAGCCCCTTCTCAACATCTCGCCTAGTTTTTTTTCCAATGTGTCTCCTCTACATTTCTCCAATGGTTTCTCTTTGATAGCTTTCAGAAATGCTGCACACACTCCCGAGAAACTATGTCCCTTATATTAGTTTAGCCATTCAACTGGTGCGTTGTGCAGGCTGAGCTTTGGATTTGGAAGTTGTATGTATCAATCCGCTTCCCGCCAGCGAGGCTCTGCAAAGCGATTGCGGCATATATTTATTCAAAGCCCAGATAATTGGCAGGGAAACCGAGGCGGCCGTAGAAGCAAACGTCTCCCATGAGAGGATAGGGCTGGTGTGTGGAAGGGAAGTTGAATATGTACTTAGCTACATGGCCCACTTTAGGTCACAATACAATTTTAGCGCCTATGAGAATGACCCTTTCTACCTCCAAAGCATGATGTTGTCGGTGGGTTGTTGTAGGTTTTTTCGGGCCATATGGCCATGTTCTAGAGGCATTCTCTCCTGACATTTTGCCTGCATCTAAGGCAAGCATCCTCACTACCTCTGAGGATGCTTGCCATAGATGCAGGTGAAACGTCAGGAGAGAATGCCTCTAGAACAGTGGTTCTCACCCTTCTTAATGCCGTGACCTCTTAATCCAGTTCCTCATGTTGTGGTGACCCCCAACCATAACATTATTTTTGTTGCTACTTCACTACTGTTATGAATCGTAACGTAAATATCTCATATGCATGATGTACTTTCATTCACTGGGCCCAAATTTTGCACAAATACCCAATACGCCCAAATTTGAATAGTGGTGGGATTGGGCAGGGGGATTGATTTTGTAATTTGGGAGTTGTAGCTGCTGGGATTTATAGTTAACCTATAATCAAAGAGCATTCCAAACTCCACCAGCAATGGAATTGAACCAAACTTGGCACACAGAATCCCCATGACCAACAGAAAATACTGGAAGGGTTTGGTGGGCATTGACCTTGAGTTTGGGAGTTGTAGTTCACCTACATCCAGAGAGCACTGGGGACTCAAACAATGATGACTCTGAACCAAACTTGGCACAAACACTCAATATGCCCACATGTGAACACTGGTGGAGTTTGGGGAAAATAGACCTTGACATTTGGGAGTTGTAGTTGCTGGGATTTATAGTTCACCTACAATCAAAGAGCATTCTGAGCCCCACCAGCGATAGAGTTGGGCCAATCTTTCCACACAGAACTCCCATTTCCAACAGAAAATACTGTGTTTTCTGATGGTCTTTGGTGACCCCTCTGACACCCCGTCGCGACCCCCCCAGGGGTCCCGACCCCCAGGTTGAGAAACGCTGCTCTAGAACATGGCCATATAGCCCGAAAAAACCTACAACAACCCAGTGATTCCGGCCATGAAAGCCTTCGATAAAACATGATGTTGTCATTCAGAAATCACAGAATCCTAGAGTTGGACGAGACCCCAAGCGTCATCCAGTACAACACAATCAAAGCACTCCCAACCGATGGCCAACCAGCCTCTGTTTAGTAACCTCCAGAGAAGGAGACACCATTTGACTCCCAGGCAGTATATACGAGGGTTGAATGAAAAATAATGCCTCCATCTTTGTAACTTCTCAACAGATGGCAGTTGGGATTGTGGCGCAGCTGGCTGAGTGTCAGCTGCATTAAGATCACTCTGACCAAAAAGGTCATAAGTTCGAAGCCAGCCTGGGTTGGAGTGGGTTTCCAACCAATTGTGTGTAGCCTGTTGTCGACCTTTGCAACCCGAAAGACAGTTGCATCTGTCAAGTAGGAAAATAAGGTACCACCTTAAAGTGTGGGGAGGCTAAATTAACTGATTTATGAGGCCAAGCAAAGCATTCCAGCGGGGAAGCATGCAGGGAATGTGGAAGTGCTTCATCAGCATCGCAGATGGATGATGAAAGTGACAGCTGCCTTGGTGGCCAGAAAAAGTTAAATAGCCTCTGTGTATGTCTGTATATGTTTGTATGTCAAAAATTGGCAATGAATGTTTGCCATATATGTGTACACTGTAATCTGCCCTGAGTCCCCTGCGGGGTGAGAAGGGCGGAATAACAAAGCTGTAAATAAATAAATAAATAAATAAATAATGGTATGCGGCAGGTACTGGCTCGTTCAGTAGACTCTCCTCTACAGTTCAATTTTGGTCAGAAGCCTTAGCATTGAATGGTTGTGTTGTTAAAGTGTGAAGTATGGAACCCTGCGCAGACAGTCAATGCAATTTAAGCAACGTGCAGTCACTGAATTCTTGACAGCAGAAGGTGTCACCCCAAAGGAGATTCATCAGAGAATGCAAGCTGTTTATGGGGATTGTGTTGATGTGAATACTGTGTGTCGTTGGGTGAGTAAGTTTAAAGATGTTGAGGTGGGAACATCTGACTTGAGTGACAAACCAGGAGTTGGATGTCCTGTGACAGCAAATTTCACAAGCAAAAGATTAATTCAGGACAATTGTCGTATCACTCAGAGAGAAATTTCAAGCATAATTGGCATTTCACAAGAACACGTGGGTCACATTATTGCTTTGCTTGGCTATTGGAAGATCTGTGCACAATGGGTACCCAGGATGCTGATGCCTGAAATGAAAGCACACAGACTTTTTCCGTGATGGCTTCAGAAAACTTGTTCATCGTTGGCAGAAATGTATCCAAATGTCTGGTGATTATGTGGAAAAGTGAATAGTGGTAGTTAAAGAGCACATTCAAAGGATTATTTCTGTGTCTGATTTATTAAAATATTCCCATCCAAACCCAAGTAACAAAGGTGGAGGCATTACTTTTCATTCAGGACAATCGTTATATCACTCAGAGAGATTTCAAGCACAACTGGCATTTCACAAGAACGTGTGAGTCACATTATTGCTTTGCTTGGCTATTGGAAGATCTGTGCACAATGGGTACTCAGGATGCTGACGCCGGAAATGAAAGCACATAGACTTCTTCTGTGACAGCTTCAGAAAACCTGTTCATTGTTGACAGAAATGTATCCAAATGTCTGGTGATTATGTGGAAAAGTGAATAGTGGTAGTTAAAGAGCACATTCTAAGGATTATTTCTGTGTTTGATTTATTAAAATATTCCCATCCAAACCCAAGTAACGACGGTGGAGGCATTACTTTTCATTCAATCCTCATATTCAATTCTTCATGTCAGGAAGTTCTTGTTTACAACAAATAGGCTTGTGAGAAGAATTTGTTTCTTCCTTTCGGTACCTTTGTTAAGAGTTATTTATTTTTGCATTGTATTGTTGTTGTTGTGTTTCTGCTAATGATGTACTTTGGACTCGGCCTCTTGTAAGCCGCATCGAGTCCTGCGTGAGATGGTAAGGTAAAGGTACTCCCCTGACATTAAGTCCAGTCATGTCTGACTCTGGGGTGTGGTGCTCATCTCCATTTCTAAGCCGAAGAGCCAGCATTGTCCGTAGACACCTCCAAGGTCATGTGGCTGGCATGACTGCATGGAGCGCCGTTACCTTCCCGCCAGAGCGGTACCTATTGATCTACTCACATTTGCATGTTTTCGAACTGCTAGGTTGGCGGAAGCTAGGGCTGACAGCGGAAGCTCACGCCGCTCCCCGGAATCGAACCTGCGACCTTTCGATCGACAAGCTCAGCAGCTCAGTGCTTTAACCCACTGTGCCAACGGGGGCGTGAGATGGTAGCGGGGTACAAATAAAGGTTTATTATTATTATTATTATTATTATTATTATTATTATTACTTCAGGAGCTCGTAATGATAAGGCAGTGGTTCTCAACCTGTGGGTCCCCAGATGTTTTGGCCTCTGCAGCTACATAGCTCAAGCCTGAACAAAAATGTAACAGTATCTAAAAGTCCCAGGCTCAGCCATTTCCCTGGGTATTGGCAGATCAATCAGCTTCTTATTTTACGGTTGATACACACACACACTGGAAACTCACTGAGTGACTTTGGATAAGTCGCATTTTCAGAGGAAGGCAATGACAAACACTCTCTGAACAGAACCTACCAAGAAAACATTCCACAAGTTCACACAATCGTAGAATAATAGAGTTGGAAGAGACCATATGGGCCATCTAGTCCAACCCGCTGCCATGCAGGAAAAGCACAATCAAAACATCCCTGACAGATGGCCATACGACTCCTGGATCCCTTTCACTCGGACTGTTTTCAAACCAAGTGTCACCCACTTGTATATATGTGTATTTCTATACTGTCTAGATTCAAATCTGTGACAAATCAATCTGCAAAAGTCCAAACCACAAATGTGGAGGGACGACTGTACTCCTGCCCCCCCTTTTAACAGTAGGGCCAGTGCTACCTTTTGCATATATTTATGGCACATTAAGGAACTAAGACTTCCGTGTCACACGCAAAGCAGATGGCAGCGGGAGAATAATTACACTTCTGAAATTACCCAGGTAAATAATTTATTTTCTGTCTTTTTTTTCTTTCTATTTTTTTCGAAGAGAAGAAAATAACACTTGGGAGAGAAGATCTGCTTCTTATTCAAACACTTACTGGATAAACAGATTGCGCATTTCCTCTCTCTCGCTGAGTCCTGATCCTTCAAGGCTGCAATAAGTGACCTTTTAATCCCAGGCAACACACGGCAGGAGCAGCTGGAATGGAAAGAGGAAGTGTTATTTTTATTACCCATCTCTTCCCTCGCCCAATATCCACTCCGTTCCAAGCAGGAGAAAGGAGGGCGTGCGGGGAGGGAAAAAAATCCCCACCACTGTCAAACTGGAAAGTGTACCGTGTTCCCTCGCTACTTCGCGGTTCGCTTTTAGCGGACTCGCTGTTTCGCGGGTTTTTGAACATCTAGATAAATAAAAATGTAATGTTCGTTTGTGGGATTAACATAACTCAAAAACCTTTGGATGAATTGACACCAAATTTGGACACAAGACACCTAAAAGACCAATGAATGACCATCACTCATAAACTCCCCCCCAAAAAATAGCGGAAAGGACTTAAAAACCCCAAAAGGCTAAATGAAAAAAAAGCTAAAATGACAATACAAAAAGGGAAGGAAGGGCAGAAGGAAAGAAAGAATTGAAGAAAGAAAGAGAGAAAGAAAGAAAGAAAGAAAGAAAGAAAGAAGGAAAGTAAGAAGGAAGGAGAGAAGGAAGAATGGAAGCAAAGAAGGAAGGAAGGAAGGAAGGAAGGAGGTAGAGACAGAAGGAAGGAAGGAAAGAAAGAGGGAGCGAAGAAGGAGGGAGAGAAGGAGAAACAGAGGGAGGGAAGGAAAGAGACAAGGAAGAGTGGAAACAAAAAAAGTGAAGGAAAGAAGGAAAGAGGTAGAGTGGGAAGAAGGGAAAGAAGGAGAAACAGGGAGGGAAGGAAAGAGAAGGAAGGATGGAAGCAAAAAGCAAAGGAGGGAAGGAAAAAGGTAGAGAAGAAAGAAAGGAGAGAAAGGAAGGAAAAGAAAAAGAAGGAATGAAAGAGGAAGAGAAGGAAGGAGAATCCCAGCAACTACAACTCCCAAATGTCAAGGTCTATTTCCCCCAAACTCCACCAGTGTTCGCATTTGAGCATATTGAGTATTCGTGCCAAGTTTGGTCAAGATCCATCATGGTTTGAGTCCACAGCGCTCTCTGGATGTAGGTGAACTACAACTCCCAAACTCAAGGCCAATGCCCACTAAACCCTTCCAGTATTTTCCGTTAGTCGTGGAAGTTCTGTGTGCCAAGTTTGGTTCTATCCCATTGTTGGTGGAGTTCAGAATGCTCTTTGATTGTAGGCGAACTATAAATTTCAGCAACTACAACTCCCAAATGCCAATTTTCCCCCAAACTCCACCGGTGTTCACATTTGAGCATATTGAGTATTCGTGCCAAGATCCATCATGGTTTGAGTCCACAGCGCTCTCTGGATGTAGGTGAACTACAACTCCCAAACTCAAGGTCAATACCCATCAAACCCAGTATTTTCTGTTGGTTGTGGGAGTTCTGTGTGCCAAGTTTGGTTGAGAAACACTGCTCTAGAGTAAAACAGGAGATGCATCCTGTGCAACTCAAATGCAAGAATTAAACATGTACAGCCCTCTCCGGTTCACTATATTTTCCTCCCATATTAAATCCTTTGTTTGGGAAATCAGCAAAGGCCTTGACCTTAATGGAGCCAAACTGCGATAAGTCTCCATCCGCCTCCCCTCCTGTTTGCCCTGCCACTTATATACCTCCAATCGAAACGATCCCTCTCTTAAAAGGACTTGCCCCAATATTTTTTTGCCATGATGGACAGACTCAGCAATAACCTGATCCTACAATACACTGAATAAACACTTTAGCATTTAGTGTGCACACGCTAATGTGCCTTGAAGTAATTGCTTAGAGAGAATCCCAGCTCCAGGAGAATAATGCAGAGGTTGCATTACAGGCTGCACAAGAAAAGGAAGGGGAAAAGTGGCGAGTGGGCAAAAATTCTCCGGTCTCTTTTCTTTCCATCGCTACCAACGCTTCATGCACAAATATATTTCAATTACAGTATTGGGCACTTGCAAAACTGACTTTTAACAGCCTCCAAAGAGCAATGGCTCAAGGGGAAGGGACCTTGCATAATGCACTAGATTTTCTATTTGCTGTTTTCTATTTGCTTAATTGCGGCTGCCATTCTGGGTGGGACTTGGGTCTCCACAAATGACCTTAACGTGTGCGCAGCTTTGAACTGAGCCGTTTCTCAATGTCTGTATTCACTTCTAGTCTGCCGTGAGATTGTAGAGTACAATCAGCTGTTGCAATTCATGAACAGGGTATTACTGTGTTGTTATAGAACTCCAATATGCAGATGACAATGTCATCTGTGCGCACTCAGAAGAAGGCCTACAGGCCATTCTAAACACCTTCGCAGAAGCATACGAGAAGCTCAGCCTCTCATTGAACATCGAGAAAACCAAAGTGCTCTTCCATCAGTCACCAGCCAATTCCTCTACAAAACCAAGGTCAAAACAACACCTGTTATACAACTCCAATATGCTGATGATAATGTCATCTGTGTGCACTCAGAAGAAGCCACTCTAAACACCTTTGTAGATGCATACGAGAAGCTTGGCTTCTCATTGAGCATCGGGAAAACCAAAGTGCTCTTCCATCAGTCACCAGCTAATCCCTCTACAAAACCAACACTTGTTATAGAACTCCAATATGCTGATGATAATGTAGTCTGTGCGCATTCAGAAGAAGCCACACTAAATACCTTTGCAGAAGCATACAGGAAGCTCGGCCTCTCATTGAACATCAAGAAAGCCAACGTGCTCTTCCATCAGTCACCAGCCAATCCCTCTACAAAAACCAAGGTCAAAACAACACCTGTTATAGAACTCCAATATGCTGTTGATAATGTAGTCTGTGCGCATTCAGAAGAAGCCACTCTAAACACCTTTGCAGAAGCATACGAGAAGCTCGGCCTCTCATTGAACATCGAGAATACCAAAGTTCTCTTCGAGGAGGCACCAGCCAATCCCTCTGCAATGCCAGAAATACAGCTTAATGCTGTAATATTAGAAAATGTTGACCATTTCCACTTCCTTGGCAGCCACCTCTCCACAAAAGTCAACACTGAGACTGAAATACAACATCACCAGAGCTCTGCGAGTTCAGCAATCTTCCGAATGACAGTTGCATCTGTCAAGTAGGAAAATTAGGTACCACCTTAAAGTGTGGGGAGGCTAAATTAACTAATTTACGGGGTCATAAAAAAGACTCCAGCAAAGCATGCAGGGAATGCGGAAGTACTTCATCAGTGTTGCAGATGGATGATGAAAG
The DNA here is from genome assembly GCF_037176765.1 of Anolis sagrei. Taxonomy (NCBI): domain Eukaryota; kingdom Metazoa; phylum Chordata; class Lepidosauria; order Squamata; family Anolidae; genus Anolis; species Anolis sagrei. Next base: position 14,298,805 of record NC_090031.1, on the reverse strand, counting down.
CGACAGCTCCCCTGGCGGCCAGAAAAAGTTAAAATAGCCTCTGTGTATATCTGTATATGTTGTAAGTCAAAATTGGCATTGAATGTTTGCCATATATGTTAATCCGACCTGAGTCCCCTGCGGGGTGATATAAATGCTGTAAATAAATAATAAATGATAAATTTGGCGACCCCTCTGACACCCCTTCGTGACCCCTCCAGGGGTCCCGACCCCCAGGTTGAGAATCACTGATATAATGTATTAATACAATTAATACAATGTAAAATATTTAATCTAGTCTCCAGGGTCAATGTTTAATTCAGCCAAGTTCATCCTTCCACCACCAGCATTGAAGCGATGCTCTTCCACCATCAATTCCGCTGGACCGGCCACGTTGTCCGAATGCTCGATCACCGTCTCCCAAAGCAGTTGCTCTATTCCGAAATCAAGAACGGAAAATGGAAGGTTGTTGGACAGGAAAAGAGATTGAAAGATGGGCTTAAAGACAACCTCAAAAATGTGGCATAGACACTGAGAACCGGGAAGCTCTGGTTCTCAAGCGCTCTAACTGGAGGTCAGTTGTGACCAGCAGTGCTGCAGAATTCGAAGAGGCACGAATGGAGGGTGAAAGAGACAAATGTGCCAAGAGGAAGGCATGTAAAGCCAAAGTCTTCCATCTGGAAAGTGATGTCCTCACAGCAGGAGAACGTGTGGACCAAGAATAGCGCCACCTACGGACCAACTGCCAAGACATCACATCTGGAAGACAATCATCCTTAGCTACAAGGGATCACCTAAGTAAGTAAGTAAAGTAGTGGCCATTGAAACATCCTTGGTGCAATATGAGGACCAAGGTACACATTGCTCGCCTCCCTCTTTTTTCTAATGTGGGATGAACATCAACCCCCTGAAACGACCACCAAAGCAGAATATTCCCATCTTCTTTCCTTTTATTGGCTCGCCTCCAAACCATCACCATACTGCTCGATACATTCGAAGGCTTTTTATAAGCCTTGTCCTACAAATCCAAGATCCTACGTCTCTTTTGCAACACGCCAGAGCAAAATAATGCGGCTAAAACATCTCCCCCGCTTCCAAACGCACCACAAATTACATGCAATTAGTCCGACTTAAATATTCAGCGGTACGGAATGACGCCATCCTCGCTTATGCAAAGAATCGCTCGAGCTTTCACCCAGAGTGCTTTGCGGCTTTTAATGGCATTTATTAATTAGAGACGGCAATATATTTAAATGGAAGACTAATTTGGCTATTTTCCTCATTATTAATTGAAAAAAGTCAGAAAGAAAGCTATTCAGAGCCGGGATGTAATTGAGAAAAGTTTTTGTTGATTCTCCGCCCCCGTCCTCGTAGAACAAACACGTCTTGCCGGCAATTAAAGCCATATTAGTCTTTACATAAGACCGATGTTGTCAGTTACATTATTAAAAATGGGGCTTGATGGGCGAGCGCGAAAAGCCAGGCCCGCGCCGCTTCCACGTCCGAGGCGGAAAATAACATGAAAAGGCCGGGGTAGCCAATGTATTATTAATACCAATAAATGGGAGCGGGCAAATTTAAAAGCCGGGACGTAATGCATTCTCCTGGAGCGCCGAGCCTTTAAACAAGTTGCAGTTATTGAAAATGTGATGTAAAAAAAAATTGGGTGAAATGAAAAATCTTTTTTTTTTTTAAGGCAGGATGATAAAATGTTGGGTATATTAACATAGTCCGGATGGCACACTTGGTTTAATGGAACTGATTGCAGACGCTAGGCCAGAGGCCAATGGCAGTACGGTATACAGGGTTAGTCAAAATGAATAGGCCAATAAGAAAATTAATTGTACCCGAATGTATGTTTACTGTAACCAAACCACAGCTACGTAGCGACAGATAAACTATCAAAGTTTTTTTTGAGCAACACACATGTACGTTAATGCCGCTAGGCGTCGCTAGGAGTCGCTGTTTTCAAAATGGCGGAATCAGGCAAAGAGAAGGCGTTTTGTGTGATGACATTTGCTAAAACAATGTCAATAATTACGGTCCAACGAGAATTTCGAGCCAAGTATGGCAAGGAACCACCTCACACCATGCGACTTTTCTCTCTGGGGGTATGTGAAAGACACTGTGTTCCGACCTCCATTACCGCTGACCTTGGACGACTTAAAACAGCGCATATGTGCTGCATTCGATGCCATTACGTCGGATGTGCTGCAACGGATGTGGAATGAACTGGACTATCGCTTGGACGTCTGCCGGGTCACACGGGGCGCCCATATCGAACATCTCTGAAGGTGAGACAAAACTTTGATAATTTATCTGTCGATACGTAGCTGTAGTTTGGTTACAATAAACATACATTCGTCTAAAATTAATTTTCTTATTGGCCTATTCATTTTGACTAACCCTGTATATTCATGGATAATATATTAAAACTTGTGCGCGAGCTGCGCCCGTACCTTGGGAAGCCTGACTTGGCCACGGTAGTCCACGCTCTTGTCACATCCCGCCTAGACTACTGCAACGCTCTCTACGTGGGGCTGCCCTTGAAGACGGCCCGGAAGCTTCAATTAGTCCAATGTGCGGCAACCATGATTCCAACAGGAGCGGAGCGCAGGGAGCACACAACCCCCCTGTTGCGCCAGCTCCATTGGCTGCCGATTTGCTACCGGGCTCAATTCAAGGTGTTGGCATTGGCCTTTAAAGCCCTATACCTTTCCGACCGCATCTCGGCCTATGAACCCACCAGGACTTTGAGATCTTCCGGGGAGGCCCTGCTCTCGATCCCGCCGGCTTCTCAAGCACGGTTGGCGGGGACGAGAGATAGGGCCTTCTCGGTGGTGGCTCCTCGGCTGTGGAACGCCCTTCCCACAGACATTAGGCTGGCGCCATCTCTCATGGCATTCCGAAGAAAGTTGAAGACCTGGATGTTTGTGCAGGCGTTTGAGTAATTTAGTGCAATCTGGTAATGGAACATAGGAATGGAACAATGGACGACGAACCTGGACTACGCTTGGATGATGAGAAGATTGGGTACGGTTGTTTTTTTGTAATAATTGTGCATTGTAATTGCTTATTGGTAATTTATGGATAATGTGTTAAGTCAATTGTTATATGTTGTATGGAACCACTGCTGTTTCTACTGTTTTTACTGTTTGTGAACCGCCGTGAGTCGCCTTCGGGCTTGAGATACAGCGGTATAGAAGCAAAGTAAATAAATAAATAAATAATAGGGTTGTCCAGGAACCCGCGCGATAAGTGAAAAACCACAATGTAGGGATGCTATGCTGTTTATTAGGCCTGGGCAATCCATGGTTCTAAATGGTTCTAAAGTACTTACAAAACTGCTACAAAACAGGAGCTTTTTTGTTGAGTACCAGGGCCAGAGAAGCAGAGGGCGGAAACAGAAGAACGGCCTGCCTCAGGGGAGCGTGCTTGCTCCATCCATGTTCAACATCTACACAAATGACCAGCCACTGCCAGAAGGGACAGAGAGTTTCATCTATGCTGATGATCGTGCCATTACCATTCAAGCAGGGAGCTTTGAGATGGTTGAACAGAAGCTCTCCGAAGCTCTAGGTGCTCTAACTGCCTATTACAGGGAAAACCAACTGATCCCTAATCCATCTAAAACACAGACATGTGCCTTTCACCTTAAGAACAGACAAGCATCCCGAGCTCTGAGGATTACCTGGGAAGGAATCCCACTGGAGCATTGCAGCACACCCAAATACCTGGGAGTCACTCTGGATCGTTCTCTGACCTACAAGAAGCACTGCCTGAACATCAAACAAAAAGTGGGTGCTAGAAACAATATCATACGAAAGCTGACTGGCGCAACCTGGGGATCACAACCAGATAAAGTGAAGACATCTGCCCTTGCGCTATGCTACTCTGCTGCTGAGTACGCATGCCCAGTGTGGAACACATCTCACCACACTAAAACAGTGGATGTGGCTCTTAACGAGATACGCCGCATTATCACAGGGTGTCTGCGCCCTACACCACTGGAGAAATTACACTGCTTAGCCGGTATGACACCACCTGACATCCGCCGGGAAGTTGCAGCCAATAGTGAAAGGACCAACGCAGAGACATCTCCAGCTCATCCCTTGTTTGGGTGTCAGCCAGCACGTCAACGACTTAAATCAAGACATAGTTTCCTTAGATCTACAGAGACACTCGCTGGAACACCTCAGCAAGCGAGAGTTCAAAAGTGGCAGGCTCAAACCCAGCACCTCAATCCGTGGGTGATACCAGATGAGAGACTCCCCCCTGGGCACACAGAAGACTGGGTGACTTGGAAGGTGCTGAACAGACTGCACTCTGGCACCACGAGATGCAGAGCCAATCTTAAGAAATGGGGCTACAGGGTGGAATCCTCGGCATGCGAGTGCGGAGAAGAACAAACCACTGACCACCTGCTGCAATGCAAACTGAGCCCTGCCACATGCACAATGGAGGACCTTCTTGCGGCAATACCAGAGGCACTCCAAGTGGCCAGATACTGGTCAAAGGACATTTAATCAGCTACCAAGTTTGCAAAATTTGTGTTTGTTGTTGTTGTTGTTTGTATCTGTTTGTTTGTTTTGTTCTGTTAGAAGTGTAATACAATGTTCTGGTTGCGGATGACATAATAAATAAATAAACTTACAAAACTAAAGTTCTGGTGGTGAAAATAGGAACGGCCATTTATAATGAAATTTTGAGAGTTTTGTTAGAGTTCTGAAATTTTCACCACCAGAACTTTAGTTTTCTAAGTACTTTAGAACCATGGATTGACCAGGCCTACTGTTTATGTACAGTATAGCTCCACCCACTCCTCCCTCCCCCCTCTCTCCCTCTATTATTATTATTATTATTATTATTATTATTATTATTATTACTTGTATTTTAAATTATTTTTTAAAAAATCTGCAAAACAGCGAGTCCACGGTTAGTGGATCGTGAAGCAGCAAGGGAACACTGTACATTCAGGGTACATTCACCCCTGATGGCACAGTGGGTTAAAGCACTGAGCTGCTGAACTTGCTGACTGAAAGGTCCAGATTCAAATCCAGGGAGTGGCATGACCTCCTGCTGTTAGCCCCAACTTCTACAACAGTTTGAAAACATGCAAATGTGAGTAGATCAATAGATACCGCTTTGGTGGGATGGTAACAGCACTTTATGCAGTCATGACTGTAGTCACATGACCTTGGAGGTGTTTACAGATAACGCCGGCTCTTCGGCTTGGAAATGGAGATGAGCACCAACCCCCAGAGTCGGACACTACTGGATATAATGTCAGGGGAAAACCTTTACCTACCTTTACATTTACATTCGGGGGAAACCTTGACCTGTTTAGTGTCCTGGCTTTCGGTGGGGGTTCCAATCCATTTTTGAGAGCCTCCTGAAATCAGGAAGGCAGACTTGCCTCCTCTAGAGTAAGAAACAGAACGTGTTTCCTTGCCTTGGAAGGAGTGTGTGTGTGTGGCGTGCAGGCCCAGAAAGTGTGTGTGCCTGCCAGTGCCTGCAGCTGAGCACCTCCTCTAGAGTAAGAAACAGAACTTGCCTCCTTGCCTTGGAAAAAGTGTGCGTGTGTGGCGTGCAGGCCCAGAAAGTGTGCGTACCTGCAACCAAATGCCTCCTCTAGAGTAAGAAACAGAACTTGCCTCCTTGCCTTGGAAAAAGTGTGTGTGTGTGGCGTGCAGGCCCAGAAAGTGTGCGTATCTGCAACCAAATTCTTCCTCTAGAGTAAGAAACAGAACTTGCCTCTTTGCCTTGGAAAAAGTGTGTGTGTGGGGCGTGCAGTCCCAGAAAGTGTGTGTACCTGCAACCAAGCACCTCCTCTAGAGTAAGAAACAGAACTTGCCTCCTTGCCTTGGAAAGAGAGAGAGTGTGTGGTGTGCAGGCCAAGAAAGTGTGTGTGCCTGCCAGTGCCTGCAGCTGAGCGCCTCCTCTAGAGTAAGAAACAGAAGAAGATGACATCGGACCAGGAAGAGAAGTAGACGAAAATTACTATAATTGGGAGGAGAACTGGATGATAAATAACCATTGAAGGAACAATCACAAAGAGGAACAGATAAGTAAAGGACTAATCTAAAATTTTGGTGCCCCCAAGTGGAGGAAAAGAGTCTGTGCTTCTTATTAGAAAGTTTATATTTTAGAAATTTTAGATTGGTGATAAATTGATAACCCATTGTAGTCAATATACTATTACATGAAATTGACTTTAAACAAGATAGTGTCATATCCTTTTTAAAAGGGGGAAAACTAGAATAAAATAAATAAAATTAATTAAAATTGGTGAAAGTATTAGATTTTAAATATTAGTGGGTAGATATATTATGAGTGAATGAATCAACTTTATAATTTGTTAATAATTGAATAATTGAAGACCTTTAAGAAGTAAGAAGTAAGAAATTGATTTATATCACAATTGGCTATGAAATTAAATTAAATTGATGGACTTTTGCTTTGAAAATCAATACTATAATTGATAATAGATGTAATTAGAATAAAGATTTTTGGGAAATAAGAGGCAATTGAGAAATGACAACTCCAGGTAAAGCAGAGTCAAGAAGAGGATCATTGGATATAAATCCTAAAATGGATAATCTTTTAAAAGAGATTAAAAAGATATCAGAGAAACAAGATGCGTTGAAAACAGAATTGAAGGAGGAAATGAAGACTAAACATGAGGAGTACTATAAGAAACAAGAAGGAATAATTACTAAAATGACAGAAGAATTTAAAGTAATGAAAACAGAAATAAAAGAGGAATTTGGACAGATAAGGAAAGATATAACACAGCTGGACGGAGAAGTAAAGGAATTGAAAGCCTCTAAAGAGAAAATAGAAGGAACGCAAAAGGAGATGACACAAAAAATAAAAGGATTAGACAGACAAAGGGAAAAAATAGAACTAGAACAAGAAAGACTACTGCAAATGCAAATGGATTTTCAATTGAGACTCAGAAATATAATGGAAGACGACAAAGAAGATATAAGATTATTGATAATCAAAATTCTGGCAGATTGTTTGGAATGTGAGGGAGATGAATTAGAACAGGAAGTGGACCAAGTCTACAGGATATCATCATTTTATTCTAGAAGAAATAAGACAGATAGGGACGTGATAGTGAAATTTACAAGAAAGAAGGTACGAGATGATGTGCTTTATAATAATAATAAAAAACCAATCTTTTACAAAGGAAAGAAAATAGCGGTTCTGAAAGAATTCCCACAGGCAACCTTAGCAAGAAGAAGAAAATACTTTTTCTTAACAGAAGAATTGAAGAAAAGAATGATAAGGTTCAGGTGGGAAAGAAAAGAAGGGATAATGGTGACATACAAGGAAGAAAGATATTGGTTGACAACAGAACACAAGGCCAAGATTTTTTATGAAAAACTTATGAAAGAGAAGGAAGGAGATGAAGAGCAAGGAGAAGAGGAAGAAGAAGAAGAATTAGGAGAAGAAGAAGAGGAAGAGGAAGCAGAGGTAGAGGAAGGTGAAGAAAGAAGATTATCTACACCAAGGAAAGGAGTAAAGGCAAAAAAGGCAAGATATAAATCACCAAAGGATTATGGCTTTTTAGGAAAAGAACCAAAACCACAGAGAACGACACCACGGAAAAAGGAAGAAAAAGGAGGCCAGAGTTCGGAGCAATCGGCAACTGAAACAATGGAATTGGCTTTTGGCGACACAGGATTGGGACCAGATAAAGATAAATAAAATGATGGAGAGACAAATAAAATGTTTTTCGAATAATATTAACGGTATGAATTCCCCCCAAAAACGGAAGAGAGTATGGAGGAGTCTGAAGACACAGAATTTTGATGTAATAATGTTACAGGAAACGCATATCTGTGATAAACATGTGGCACACCTTCCGAACAAAAAATTAGGAAAGGAATATTATTCGGCCTATGAAAAAAAGAAAAGAGGAGTGGTTACGTATGTAAAGGACTCAATAGATTCAGAATTGGCATTTAGAGACACAGAAGGAAGATGTGTGGCAGTGAAAATAATAATTGGAGACTCCAAAATATTGGTTTGTAATATATATGCTCCCAATGGACCGAAGAAGAAATTTGCTGAATTCTTAAATACTAAGTTAAAGGAAACAGAATTTGATGAACTGATTTTGGCAGGAGACTTTAATGGGGTCGTCGATTGTCAGATAGATAAAAGTTTGAAGAAAAAGAAGTTTAAGGGAGGGAAACTTCCCCAGAAATTCATGGACTTACAAAAAGACTTCGATCTTGAAGATGCATGGAGAATTAGAAATAAAGATAAAAGAGACTTTACCTTCTTCTCGAATAGACATCAATCCTGGTCAAGAATTGATATGGTTTGGATTACTAAGAATCTCTCTACTAAAGTGAAAGAGATTAATATTCTGCCACGAGACTTATCAGATCACTGCCCTCTGGAACTTGTCGTAAATCAAAAAAATTATCATAGAAAATGGAGATTAAATGAGAACTTAATAAAAATGGAAGATGACAAAGAATATTTCAAGAAGTTAATACAGGACTACCTACAAACAAATAGACTAGATTCAATGGAGCCACGAGTGGTTTGGGATGCCTTTAAGGCAGTCATGAGAGGACACTTTATTCAACAAGGAGCAAGAAGGAATAGAGAGAGAAATAAAAGAATAAACGAGTTGAGGGCAGAAATAGCAGTAAAAGAAATGGAGTTAAAGAAAAACCCATCTAAACGAACAGAGAAACAATTGGTGACACTGAAACAGGAAAAAAATTACGTGGAGCTGGAATTCCAATCAAGACAGATGAAATTTCTAAAGCAACAGGCTTTTGAAAATGCTAATAAACCGGGTAAATGGTTGGCAAACCAGGTTAGAAAAAAGAGGCAAATCAACCATATTGCTAAAATAAGTACCAAGGACAAGGACTTGAAAACGGATAAAGAAATTCTGGAGGAGTTTCGGACTTTTTATACACAACTATACACAAAGGAGGATATAAAGAAAGAAGATATTATGGAATATATTGGACAAATGAAACTGGATAAAATAACAGATGAAGATAGAGAAGAACTGAACAAAGAAATAACAGAAGAGGAAATCGAGAAAGCCATTAGTAAAATGAATGCAGATAAAGCTCCGGGACCGGATGGGTTTACGGCAGGATTTTACAAAACGTTTAAACAGCAGTTGATACCTATTTTTAAAGTTATAGCGAATGAAGCTTTAAAATCTCGAAAGGTTCCAGACTCCTGGAAGGAGGCAGAAATAACTGTGATACATAAAGAAGGATCACCGGAGAATGATATTAAAAATTATAGGCCGATCTCCTTGTTAAATACGGATTATAAACTGTTTGCAAATATCATGGCCACAAGATTAAAATTTTTTTTAAGTAAGTGGATTGGAGAAGAACAAACAGGTTTTCTTCCAAATAGACATATGAAAGAAAATATACGCAACGTTCTAGATCTTTTGGAATATTATGAGACCAATCATCAAAAAGAATTTGCCCTTTTGTCAATAGACGCCGAGAAAGCATTTGATAATTTGAATTGGGATTTCTTCAAGATTTTGATACAAGAGTTGGATATGGGAGAGAAATTTAATAATGCAATTAATGCTATTTATGAATTTCAAAAAGCTAAGGTAAAAGTAAATGGGCAAGTGACACAAGAATTTGAAATTACGAAAGGCACGAGACAAGGTTGTCCACTCTCCCCATTAATTTTTGTTATGGCAGTGGAGATCCTGATGAAGAAAATCAGAGAAGATGAAAAGATCAAAGGAACAAAAATTGGTAAATTTGAATATAAAATACGAGCGTTTGCAGATGATTTAATAGGTACAATTGAAAACCCGGAGAAAAATTTACAAAGTTGGATAAATAAAATAGAGGATTTTGGAAAGGTGGCAGGTTTTAAGATGAATATGAAAAAAACTAAACTTTTATTTAAGAATGTGAATAAGGAGAAACAAATAAAGATTCAACAACAGGCTGGAATTGAAGGTGTCAAGAAAATTAGATATCTAGGAGTCTGGATCACAGCTAGAAATGGACAACTTTTAAAGAATAACTATGAATTAGTTTGGAAGAAGGTCCAAAGGGATCTGCAGAACTGGGACCGGCTGAAACTATCCCTCCTGGGTAGAATATCCTTGATAAAAATGAATGTATTACCAAAACTTATGTTCTTGTTCCAGAATATACCGATAATAAGAAGTCAAACTTTGTTCAAACAGTGGAAGAAAGATTTAATGAAATTCGTCTGGAAAGGAAAAAGACCAAGAATTAACTATATGAATTTAATAGATAAGAAAACAAGAGGAGGATTGGGATTTCCCGATCTGAAGACCTACCATGAGGCCTGCGCACTGTCCTGGATTAGGGATTGGATGACTTTAGACAAAGAGAAGTGCCTAAATCTAGAAGGTTATGATTTAAGAGTGGGATGGCACGCGTATATATGGTATAACAGAGAGATGAAGGAGAAAAATTTCGGTAATCATTTCGTGCGAGCCTCCCTACTACGGACATGGATGAGGTACAAAGCTCTTTTCTATAAAACAACACCATTATGGATTTCAGCAATGGAAGCGCATCAAAGAAGACTACTAGGATGGAGGACATGGCCAAGATACAAGGATATATTGGTGAAGGGGACAATAGAGATGAAATCATTTGAACAATTAAAGACTTTATTTAGCAATATAACTTGGTTAAATTACCTACAAATTAAAGACTATTTTAAACAAGATCAAAAAACAGGTTTTGATTGGAACGAGAATATATGGGATAGAATACTAAAAACACAAAGGAAAACGGTCACAATATTATACAATAAATTGCTCCAGTGGATGACAGAAACAGAACAGGTGAAAACCTCTATGATTAAATGGGCGGAAAATATAAGAAGGCCCATCCACTTTGGGGAATGGGAAAGGATGTGGAATAAAAAATTGAAATACACATATGCTATGGACTTAAAAGAAAATTGGTATAAAATGTTTTATAGGTGGTATTTGACTCCGAGTAGACTGAGCCATATGTATCAAAATGTATCAGATAAGTGCTGGAAATGTAGTGAGCAAGTAGGCACCTTTTACCACATGTGGTGGACATGTAAAGAAACAACAAAGTTCTGGTCTATTATTCATGAGGAGTTACAAAAAATATTAAAGAAAAGCTTTAAGAAGAAACCTGAATATTATCTTCTGGGATTTACAGATGATGACTGTAAACTGGATGAGAATGAAGATAAATTATTTACCTATTGCACAACGGCGGCTAGGATGGTTTTTGCCAAATACTGGAAGAATGGTGAGGTTCCGAGTATTGAAGACTGGTGGAAGAAAATTAAAGAAATAAGAGACATGGACGAACTAACTTTTTTGTTGAGAAGAAATGAAGGAAGAGTTTTGAGGAGGACAGATTGGTCCCTGATATATGATTATGAAAAGAAAGCTGAAAAAACAATGGGATGAGAATAGATATTAAGGTGAAGAAATATCTTGAAAAGATCCTGAGGTTGGAGTGGAAGTCATTTTAGAATAGTTTGAGTAGTTGTATTGTATGTATTAGATGGTAGTTAGATATGGTGGGTTTCTGTGTTTTTTTTTTTTGTGTGTACCTCTCCCTTTCCTACTGTTCTATCTTCTTGTTTTTTGTTCCCCCTCTTTCCATGTGTGGATTGTGAAAAACTTAATAAAAATCATTTCAAAAAAAAAAATAGAGTAAGAAACAGAACTTGCCTCCTTGCCTTGGAAAAAGTGTGTGTGCGTGGTGTGCAGGCCCAGAAAATGTGTGTACCTGCAACCAAATGCCTCCTCTAGAGTAAGAAACAGAACTTGCCTCCTTGCCTTGGAAAAAGTACGTGTGTGTGGCGTGCAGGCCCAGAAAGTGTGTGTACCTGCAACCAAGCGCCTCCACTAGAGAAAGAAACAGAACTTGCCTTCTTGCCTTGGAAAAAGTGTGTGTGTGTGTGTGTGTGGTGTGCAGGCCCTGAAAGTGTGTATACCCGCTACCAAAATGCCTCCTCAAGAGTAAGAAACAGAACTTGCCTCCTTGCCTTGGAAAAAGTGTGTGTGCGTGGTGTGCAGGCTCAGAAAATGTGTGTTCCTGCAACCAAATGCCTCCTCTAGAGTAAGAAACAGAACTTGCCTCCTTGCCTTGGAAAAAGTACGTGTGTGTGGCGTGCAGGCCCAGAAAGTGCGTGTACCTGCAACCAAGCGCCTCCACTAGAGAAAGAAACAGAACTTGCCTTCTTGCCTTGGAAAAAGTGTGTGTGTGTGTGTGTGTGTGGTGTGCAGGCCCTGAAAGTGTGTATACCCGCTACCAAAATGCCTCCTCAAGAGTAAGAAACAGAACTTGCCTCCTTGCCTTGGAAAAAGTGTGTGTGTGGGGCGTGCAGTCCCAGAAAGTGTGTGTACCTGCAACCAAGCACCTCTTCTAGAGTAAGAAACAGAACTTGCCTCCTTGACTTGGAAAGAGAGTGTGTGTGTGGCGTGCAGGCCCAGAAAGTGTGTGTACCTGCAACCAAGCACCTCCTCTAGAGTAAGAAACAGAACTTGCCTCCTTGCCTTGGAAAGAGTGTGTGTGTGTGGCGTGCAGGCCCGGAAAGTGTGTGTGCCTGCACCCAAGTGCCTCCCCTAGAGTAAGAAACAGAACTTGCCTCCTTGCCTTGGAAAAAGTGTGTGTGTGTGTGTGGCGTGCAGGCCCAGAAAGAGTGACTACCTGCAACCAAATTCTTCCTCTAGAGTAAGAAACAGAACTTGCCTCCTGGAAAAAGTGTGTGTACGTGGCATGCAGGCCCAGAAACAGGTCAAAGTTTAGCCAGATTTCACAAGCCTAATATATATATGCAACACAGGTAAAATTCGACCCTTCCCTTTCCCCCTTCCTCTTCCCCCTCCTCCCCTTCCTCCTCCTCCTCTTTCTCCTCCTTTCTTCCTCCTCTGCTTCCTTTTCCTCTCCCTCATTTTCTTCAAATTTTTAATTGTGCCTGGAAACAAACTAATAGCCAGCGCTGTTGCAACAAGAGAGTTGTGGACTTCCTTGTTGCTGGTCCGAAGAGCTGTAGTCAGTCCAGTTGTAGCTCTTTGGACCAATCTCTGAATAGTCTTCAAGGGCAGCTCCAAGTAGAATGCATTGCAGTAGTCCAAATGGGATGTAACTACTGAAATGAATAAACAACTCCATTTCAGCACCTAGCAAATCTCTCAGCACTCAGTTTTTGCTCTCAGCTGCTATGTGGGAGACGTGGCTGTGGCCGAGGGAGGGTTGAAATCTCCTTGGAGGAATGTATGGTTGGGTGAACAATACGGAGACAGACTTCTCCCCTGGGGTGTGAGATTGATGAGCTCCAAGGTAACTGACAGACACTGAGTAACGGATCCATCATGTATCAACACGGAGCACGGCACGAATTAGTCATCACAATGAGTCAAAATCATCTTTGTTAAAACACATAGTTTTAATAATAAATGCAGCACCTTCTCCTCTTAAAGTTACCATCTGCTTGTGGGCAGTTTGTGAACAGAAAATGTAAGAGGTTTGACTGGAAGATGTGATTTGTTATGAATTATTTGCCCGGCTGTCAGGAATAATATTTTGATCTCTTCTTTCATCATATGGGCTTTGAGTTTGGGGAGGTTTTGTTGGTTTCCCACAGCTGTGGTCCCCACAACTGCTGCTCAAATGGAAACAAATTGTGAAGTAACATCTCTATGCATTGAGAGAAGATGTCCTGGTCTCAGGGGACAGCCACAGCATTTGGAAACACCGGTCCACAAATTCTGACCGTCCAAGTTTTGGGGATTTCCTGTCTCAGAAAACTTGTATCTCTGGAATGCCATCCCCTGACTATAAACAGGCTGGATAGCCAACATGACAGGCCCCCTGGGCTAAAAGTCTTGCTGATATTATTATTATTATTATTATTATTATTATTATTATTATTATTTCCTTGCAGGCTGTGCAAGGAAACTGATGAAACTATGGATCATATCCTCAGCTGTTGCAAGAAAATCGCACAGACGGACTACAAACAGAGGCACAACTCTGTGGCCCAAATGATTCACTTGAACATATGTCACAAGTACTACCTATCAGCAGTAAAGAATTGGTCGGATCATAAACCTGCAAAGGTAGTGGAAAATGAACATGCAAAAATACTATGGGACTTTCCAATCCAGACTGACAAAGTTTTGGAACACAATATGCCAGACATCACGATTGTAGAAAAGAAAAAAGTCTGGATTATTGATGTCGCCATACCAGGTGATAGTTGCATTGAAGAAAAACAACAGGAAAAATTCAGCCGTTATCAAGACCGCAAAATCGAACTGCAAGGGCTCTGGCATAAACCAGTACAGTGGTCCCAGTGGTCATCGGCACACTGGGTGCCGTGCCAAAAGATCTCAGCCAGCATTTGGAAACAATAAACATTGACAAAATCATGATCTGTCAACTGCAAAAGGCCACCTGACTTGGATCTGTGAGCTTCATTTGAAAATAATAATAATAATAATAATAATAATAATAATAATAATAATAATATATTTATTTATTTGATCAGTCATACGACCATTTCAAAATACAACATGAATAAAAGACAAGGCAAGAAGGAGATGACAGCAGCTGACATAGGCTAAAAGTCCTGCTGTTGAATGCCAGGTCCATAAATGGGAAAACAACAGACATCCAAGACTTGATATTGGATGAATCAGCGGACCTGGCTTGCACCATCAAAACCTGATTGGATGCACTGAAAGGGGATAAACTTCACCCAGCTTTGTCCTCCAGGTTTTGGGGTGCACCAGTAGGCTGAGATCTGATGGGTGGAGAGGTGGAGTCACAGTAGCCAATTAGGATTCTGTCTCTCTGGTCAGGTGTCCCATCCCACAATCCTCCACATTTGAGTTTGTCTTCTTAATAGTGGGTAACCGGGACAGATTAGGGATTCTGCTTGTGTACCATCCACCCCACTACACAACAGTCTCCCTTCCTGATCTAGCAGGGGTGGTCTCTGGCTTGATGTTGGAGTCTCAATGGCTCTAACATGACAGGCCCCCTGGGGTAAAAGTGCTGCTATTGAATGCCAGGTCCATAAATGGGAAAACAACAGCCATCCAAGACTTGATCTTGGATGAACCAGCGGACCTGGCTTGCACCACCAAAACCTGGCTGGATGAACTGGAAGGGGATAAACTTCACCCAGCTTTGTCCTCCAGGTTTTGGGGTGCACCAGCAGGCTAAGATCTGAGTGGTGGAGAGGTGGAGTTGTGGCAGTCTATTGGGATTCTGTCTCTCTGGTCAGGTGTCCCACAGCTCTCCATGTGTGTCTACCTAAGAGTGTTGTAGCTTGGTGAGACACCAACATGTTAGACTGAGAAGCCTAAAGCCTTTGTAGTTCTTACAGTTCCGTCGTAGTTAAAGTGGTGTAAGACTGCATTAGTTATACTGTGTAGATGCACTCCAGGTTAGCAATCACCAGCTCTTCGCCATTGCATTTTGTTAGACCCAATGTTTGCTGCTATGTGCCCATTTGTTACTCACTATGCTATCTGCCTTCAAGTCAAGTCTGACTTGTGATGACCGTACCTGAGGGTGTTTTTCTTTTGTGCAAGGTATAATTCAAGGAGACTTGCCTTTGCCTTCCTCTGAGGCAATGAGACAGTGAGAACATGACTTTCCCAAGTTCAACCAGTGGATTTCCATGACTGAACAGGGTCTCCAGTCGTAGTCCAACACACAATTACCTCAATCACTGCTGGAGACAAAGCTGGCTTTGACTCCAGTACCTGCCTAGCCCCCCAAACTGGGACGTCGCTCTTTGGTTGGACTTGATCCATTTGGATTCCTTCAAAGGCAGAAGAGAAAGGAGACGTGGCTTCAAAGAAGGGGAAGGCAGTTGTGTATGAATGCAGAGTTCTCCTTCCCATCTGTTCAGCCTCCAGAGTGACATTTCAAAAAGCCGAGTTCTTCTGTGCCAGAGGCAGCCACGCTGCTGAAATCAGTAGATCAAATTCCAGACTAGTGAAAGGCAGCCTCCAGCCCAACTCTCCTTCATTTGTTTGCTTTGCTGCATCAGAGGTGCTTTCATCACAGAAACTTCGCTGCTGTCTCTCTCTTCTTGCCTTCCCCCCAGTGAGTTACCATGGCCAAGCTGGGATTTACTTGTGTCTCATCTCCCAGAGTCCTGCGGTGCATCTACACCATAGAATTAACGCAGTTTGACACCACTTTATCTGCTTTGGTTCAATGCTCTGGAATCACAGGACTTTTCGATGGCCTTGAAATCTGCTGGATTGGGGGACTTTGATAGCCCCTCCATATCATTGAAATACAGGGATTATGAATACTAATCATTAATTCATTTGTCATTATGCATTCGTAACTGCAATTATGAGTACCAGTCAAGATTTGGCAGAGTTGTGACTTATGTCGGAATTTGGATTTTCTTCTAGGAATACTTTCAGTAGTCTCTGCAACGCCTCATAGATAAATCATAGGCTTGTGCATTTGGGCTAAACCTTGACCCATTTCATGTCCCAGCTACTCCAAAGATAACCAGCTGAAGCCTAACCCTGCCAAGACACAAGCTTTCCACCTATGCAACCGTGAAGCCAACAGGAAATTGAAAGTCACCTGGGAAGGTCAAGAGCTTGAACATTGTTTCCATCCTAAATTTCTCGGTGTCACCATAGATCGAACACTAGCATATAGGAAACACTGCTTGAATGCCAAGTACAAAGTAGCTGCACGCAATAACATCCTGCGGAAACTTACTGGCAGAAAATGGAGTGCAGACCCAAAATTAGTAAGAACATCAGCCCCGGCCTTGTCTTACTCAACTGCCGAGTATGGCTGTCCTGTTTGGCATAGATCTGCCCATGCAAAGCAGGTGAACATAGCATTGAATGAAACATGCAGAATAATCACAGGATGTCTTAAACCTATACCTGTTGATAAACTCTACAAGCAAGCGGGCATTGCGCCCCCCCCCCATGTGCGACGGGAAGTTGCTGCTAAATGTGAGAGAAATAAGGTTGAACATTGTGAAAGCCACCCACTACATGGCTACCAGCCTCCTCCCAGTAGACTCAAATCAAGGAAAAGCTTTAAGAGAACTACCACTCCTCTTGGCGTCCCTCTAGCAGAGCAAGGGTATCCCTCTGGGCAGCTAAACCAGGAAATCCCAACTGGATGCCACTCCCCCCCCCCCCCAACAAGGGAGGGTCTTCCTCCAGGAGCAAACCAGGAATGGGCAACTTGGAAGTCCCTGAACAGACTCAGAAGCAGAGTGGGCAGATCAAAAGACAACCTGGCAAAATGGCACTACCTAAAGGAATCCCACACCTTGTGTGACTGTGTAGCAAAACAGACAACTCTGCATCTGTATGTTTGTCCACTATGCCTTGCCTCATGTACATGATTTTCAATGGGATTAATGACAGAGAAGAGGGTTATCTGTACAGAAGTCCATAAGTGAAACGATGGATAAGTGAAAATGTGGATAAATGAAACCATGTTATGGGGAATATGGGATGGGGAATCATGTTGTATATGGTATTTCTGGCATTGGAGACGGGTTGGCTGGTGACTGCTGGAAGAACACTTTGGTTTTCTTGATGTTCAATTACAGGCCGAGCTTCTTGTATGCTTCTGCGAAGGTGTTTAGAGCTGCTTGTAGGTCTTCTGAATGTGCATGGACAATGTTGTCATCAGCATATTGGAGTTCTATAACAGATGTTGTTGTAACCTTGGTTTTGGCTTTCAGTCTACTGCGGTTGAATAGCTTAATGGTGTAACATTAGAAAATGTTGACTATTTCCGCTCCTTTGGCAGCCACCGTTCCACCAAAGTCAACACTGACACCAAAATACAACACCACCTGAGCTCTGCGAATGCAGCATTTTTCCAAACGAAACAGAGAGTTTTTGAGGACCGGGACATCCGTAGGGAGACCAAGGTGCTTGTTTATAAAGCTATTGTCCTCCCAACCCTGCTATATGCCTGCGAGACTATCTACAGACGTCACATGCAACTCCTGGAACGATTCCATCAACACTGCCTCTGAAAAATCCTGCAAATCTCTTGGGAAGACAATCAGGCAAATGTCAGCGTACTGGAAGAAGCAAAGACCACCAGCATTGAAGTGATGGTCCTCTGCCATCAACTCTGCTGGACCGGCTATGTTGTCTGGATGCCCGACCACCGTCTCCCAAAGCAGTTGCTCTACTCCGAACTCAAGAATGGAAAATGGAAAAGAGATTGAAAAATGGGCTCAAAACCAACCTTCAAAACTCTGGCATAGAAACTGAGAACTTGGAAGCCCTGGCCCTTGAGTGCTCCAGCTGGAGGTCAGCTGTGACCAGCAGTGCTAAACTCAAGAACGGAAAACAGAATGTTGGTGGGCAGGAAAAGAGATTTAAGGATGAGCGTTGCCTCTGGAAAATCCTGCAAATCTCTTGGGAAGAGAAGCGGACAAATGTCAGCATGCTGGAAGAAGCAAAGACCACCAGCATTGAAGCAATGGTTGTATGCCACCAACTCTACTGGACTGGCCATGTTGTCCAAATGCCCGATCACTGTCTCCCAAAGCAGTTGCTCTACTCCGAACTCAAGAACGGAAAACGGAATGCTGGTGGGCAGGAAAAGAGATTTAAAGATGGGCTCAAAGCCAACCTTAAAAACTCTGGCATAGAAACTGAAAACTTGGAAGCCCTGGCCTTTGAGTGCTCCAGCTGGAGGTCAGCTGTGACCAGCAGTGATGTAGAATTTGAAGAGGCATGAATGGAGGGCGAAAGAGAGAAACATGACAAGAGGAAGGCATGTCAAGCCAACCCCGATCAGGACCTCCTTCCACCTGGAAACCAATGCCCTCACTGTGGGAGAAGATGCAGATCAAGAATAGGGTTCCACAGTCACCTACGGACCCACCGCTAGGACACTGATCTTGGAAGACTATCCTACTCGGACAACGAGGGATCGCCTAAGTAAGTAAGTAAAGTGTATATGGTGTTTTCATTCTGGTTTGTTAAGACTCTCAGTATCTGAAATTAGCCAACGCATTTCACATCTTGATCTCTCTCCTCCCTCTTCCTTCGCATTCAAACCCAGAAATAGTTCCGAAGACTGATGGACAGAAGTTATTTTTTCCCCCTTCCAGCCTTACATTTCGCAAGCACAATAACCTTGTTGATTCCTGCTCTGTGCTGTTGACGTTAACACTCTCGGCACCTGAATTTTTCATGAACGCAACGTTCTTATGCAGCTTGGAATTCAAGCTCCAGGTCCCTCCTTCCATTAAAAGAAAAAGGGGGGAAGAAGAAAGAGAAAACGGCACGCAGATTGCATCTCCTGACAACATGCAATTGAGATGTTCTTCTCTCCCGAAGTCAAGAAATACGGGAGTGTTGCTCTCGCTGGGGATACAGATTGATTACTGTTGGATTTGGGGAAGCTGGTCGGGGTCTTTTTGTGGTTCTGACACCTCCATAGCATCCTAGACTTGGAGGACAGATACTTCTGTCTCCAACATATGGGTGATGGATCTACTCCAGGTGGATTTGGATTTTATAAGGAACTATCCAAAGTGCTGAATCAATGTCTGGAATGGGATACATAAATGTAGTTTTCCCTAACCTATGCATCTTGCTATATAATTTCTCCTATATGCTTTCTTATTTTTCAGGACATACTCAAATGGTTACAAGGGAAGGAGGAAGGAAAGAGAGGAGGAAGAAAGGAAGGAGGAAAAGAAGTAAGGGATGGAAGGAGAAAGAGGGAGACAGGGAAGGAGGGAGGAAAGAGGGAAGGAAGGAAAGCCAAAAGGGAAGGAAGGAAGGACAAAAAGGAGGAAGGGAAGGATGGAAGGAGAAAGAGAGAGGGAAAGAGTGAGGAAACAGGGAAGGAAAGACAAAATGGAAGGAAGGAAGCACAAAAGGGAGGAAGGAAAGGATGGAGGAAGAGAGGGAAGGAGTGAGGAAAGAGGGGTGGAAGGAAGGACAAAAGGGAAGGAAGGAAGGAAGGAAAAAGGGAGAAAGGGAAGGATGGAAGGAGAAAGAGGGAGAGAGGGAAGGAGGGAGGTAAGAGGGAAGGAAGGAAAGACAAAAGAGAAGGAAGGAAGGACAAAAAGAAGGGAAGAATGAAATGAGAGGAAGAGAAGGAAGGAAGGAAGGACAAAGGGGAAGAGAGGAAGGAAGGAAAGAGAAAGCGGGACAGAGGGTGGGAAGGAAGAAAGGATGGAAGGGAATGGAGGGAGGATGAAAGAGGGAGGGGTTAGAGGGAAAAGAAAGGAAAGACAAAAAGAGAAGGAAGGAAGGAAGGAAGGAAGGAAGGAAGGAAGGAGAAAGAGAGAGGGGGAAGGAGAGAGAAAAGAGAGAAGGAAGGAAGGATAAAGGGGAGGAAAGGAAGGATGGAAGGAGAAAGAGGGAGAGAGGAAAGAAGGGAGGAAAGAGGGAAGGAAGGAAAGACAAAAGGGAAGAAAGGATAAAAGGGTGGAAGGGAAGGATGGAAGGAAGGGAAGGTGGAAGGAAGAAGAGAAGGAAGGAAGAAAGAGGGAGAAAGGAAGGAAAGAGGGAAGGATGAAAGAGTGGAAGGGAATGGAGGGAGGAAGGAAGAGGGAGAGGAGGGAGGAAAGAGAGAAGGAAGGAAGGAGAAAGAGGGAGAGAGGGAGGGATGAAAGGGTGGAAGGGAAGGAGAAAGAGGGAAGGAGGAAGGAAAGAGGAAGGAAGGAAGGAAGGAAGGAAGAGAATGGAGAGAGGGAGGGAAGAAAAAGAGAAGGAAGGAAGGATGAAAGCGGGGAAGGGAAGGAAAAAGAGAGAGGGAAGGAGGAAGGAAAGAGAAGGAAGGATAGGATGGTGAGAGAGAGGAGGGCCTGAGAAAAGATCCCAAGGGGCCAGATCCAGCCTCTGGGCCTGGGTTTTCCCATACCTGGTCTACAGGATCCACAGAACTCTCCTCCAGCACTACATTTCAAATGGGTTGGTTTCCTTCCTATCCACTTTTCCCCTTGGCCAGCTTTCAAATTATAATAATAATAATAATAATAATAATAATAATAATTAAACTTTATTTGTACCCCGCTAGCATCTCCTGAAGGACTCAATGCGGCTTACAAAGGCCAAGGCCTCAATACACAACACAACAATACACTCAAAGCAAATTAAAAACAATTAAAGCAGTATTAAAACAACAAAACCACAAGCAATAAACAATACATCAACAAGATAAAACTGAGCCAGGCCAGAGTAGAGGGTACAGGATTAAAAAGTGCTGATGTGACAGGTGATATTATAGGGCAAGTGCAGTGTGCAGTGTGCGGCAGTCTTAATTCTAATAAAGTGCTTCTGGGACTTGGTATTGGAAATTTC
This sequence comes from Anolis sagrei, assembly GCF_037176765.1. Classification (NCBI taxonomy): domain Eukaryota; kingdom Metazoa; phylum Chordata; class Lepidosauria; order Squamata; family Anolidae; genus Anolis; species Anolis sagrei. The sequence goes on along the minus strand of NC_090031.1, from coordinate 14,277,474 downwards.
CTAATCGGGGAAGGCACATCGGAACAGCCAGGTCTTCAAGTTCTTTCTGAAGACTGCCAATGTAGGGGCCTGTCTAAGATCTTTGGGGAGAGTGTTCCAGATACTGGAGGCCACCACGGAAAAGGCCCTGTCTTGTGTCCCCACCAAACGTGCTTGCGACACAGGCGGGACCACGAGCAGGGCCTCTCCAGATGAGCGTAATGAACGCGTGGGTTCGTAGATGGAGATGCGGTCACGCAGGTAGGCTGGTCCCAAACCGTTCAGGGCTTTGTAGGTAAGCACCTGCAACTTAAATTGGGCTTGGAAGATAAACGGCAGCCAGTGGAGCTCCTTGAACAGGAGGGTTGACCTCTCTTTGTAGGGAGCACCAGTTAACATCCTGGCCGCTGCTCGTTGGACAAGTTGGAATTTCCGAGCCGTTTTCAGGGGCAGCCCCACGTAGAGCGCATTACAGTAATCCAACCTAGAGGTAACCAAGGCATGGACCACCCCGGCCAGATCAGCCTTCACGAGGTACGGTCGCAGTTGGCGCACGAGTCTTAGTTGTGCGAAAGCCCTCCCAGACACCGCCGATGCCTGAGCCTCAAGCGTGAGCGATGAATCCAGGAGGACTCCCAGACTGCGGACCTGTGGTTTCAGGGGGAGTGTAACCCCGTCCAGCACAGGTTGCCACCCTATACCCCGGTCAGGTTTACGATCGACCAGGAGGACCTCTGTCTTGTCGGGATTGATCTTCAGCTTGTTCCTCCTCATCCAGATAGACACAGCGGCCAGGCACTCGTCCAGCACCCGAGAGACCTCCTTGGAATTGGGTGGAAATGAGTACATAGAATGGTATTGGCCACCTTAACTTTCATATTCAGCGATCTATTGGGACATATAAGGATCACCCTTACGTGCAATAACAATACATAAAGCAGCAGGCGGCTGTAATTCAGCAATACAGGCTGATGAGAGTGGTCAAGCTAGCATCTCCCAAGCTTTGTAGTTTGTTTAATTTACTGCCTGCTTTGATTCTATTTCCTCCTTGTTTGTTGGTTTCAGTGGTTTTTATGGGCTTAATCATTTAATTGTCTTTTAAACGGCATGATAAAGCAGAGTACTTAACGTCTAAGCTGTTCTCCCTTTGCGAGCCCTGGACTCCACCACTATTTCAGCTACTGGACTACTTCAGCGACTGAAGGGAAGAGTCAGTAGGGAAGAAGAAAAGAAGCGGCTCTTCCCGATACACCTGAGAATCTCACGTTTGATTTCATCTTGGCAGGGAAGGCGGGTATTCACAGCGGAGGCAAGAGATGTTTGTTGGCTGCACTTCCGCTGGTTTGTGCTTTGTGTTTCTTCTTCTGCGGCCAACAGATATGTCACTGGGCCAAGCTTGAAGGCGTTTCCCTCACTGGAACTGTCGGAAAAATACAACAATTTGTGTTCTTGTTTGTTCCTCGCTGCTCTTGTTGATACCTCGAATACTGTGTCCAATTCTGGGCACCACAATTGAAGAGAGATATTGACAAGCTGGAATGTATCCAGAAGAGGGCGACTAAAATGATCAAGGATATGGAGAACAAGTCCTATGAGGAGCGGCTTAAAGAGCTGGGCATGTTTAGCCTTCAGAAGAGAAGGCTGAGAGGAGACATGAGAAGGAGCATGTACACTCTGTTTCCGCAACCAGCGTCTCACAGTTCTATCATCCTGGGTACCCATCGTGCACAGATCTTCTGATAGCCAAGCAAAGCAATAATGTGACCTACATGTTCTTGTGAAATGCTAATTATGCTTGAAATTTCTCTCTGAGTGATACGACGATCGCCCTGAATCAATCTGTCAATCTTTAGTGGTGAAACTTGGTGGTTGCTGTCACAGGACGTCCAACTCTTTGTTTGTCACGCAAGTCAGATGTTCCCACCTCAACACCTTGAGGGTACAGTTGTAATGTATTTAAAAAACACAAAGTTTAAAAACTTGGCATTATATTAAATGTGCTTTGACCAGAAGCTGGCCACTTAGAGTGCCTCTGTTGTTGCTGAAAGAAGGTCCTCCATTGTGCATGTGGCAGGGCTCAGGCTGTATTGTAGTAGGTGGGCTGTGCTTTGCTCTTCTCCTCACTCGCATGTCGTGGACTCCACTTTGTGGCCCCATTTCTTAAGGTTGGTTCCTCATATTGTGGTTCAGCGCCTTCCAAGTTGCCTAGTCTTTGTGCCCAGGGGGCAATCTCTCATTCGGTATCAGCTGTGGCTTGAGGTTCTGGGTTTTTTTCCTGCCACTTTTGGACTCTTGCTTACTGAGGTGTTCCTGCGAGTTCCTCTGTAGATCTTAGAAAACTATTTCTTGATTTAAGGCATTGGCATGCTGGCTGATATCCAAACAGGGGATGGGCCTGAGATGTCACTGCCATGGTCCTTTCATTATTGGCTGCTACTTCCTGGCAGATGTCAGGTGGTACAATACCGGCTAAAGAGTATAATTCTTTCACTGGTGTAGGGCATAGACATCCTGTAATAATGCGGCATGTTTCATTAAGAGCCACATTTAGTGTGGTGAGATGTGTTCCATACTAGGCATGCGTAGTCAACAGCAGAGTAGCATAGTGCAAGGGTAGATGTCTTCACTGTGTCTGGTTGTGATCCCCAGGCTGTGCCAGTCAGCTTTCATACGATATTATTTCTAGAACTTACTTTTTGCTTGATAGTCAAACAGTACTTCTTGTAAGTCAGAGTATGGAGTAACTCCCAAGTATTTGGGTGTGTTGCAGTGCTCCAGTGGGATTCCTTCCCACGTAACCCTCAGAGCTCACAATGCTTGCATGTTCTTAGGGTAAAGTGCACATCTGTGTTTTAGATAGATGAGGAATCATCTGGTTTTCCCTGTAATAGGCAGTAGGAGCACCTAAAGCTTCAGAGAGCTTCTGTTCAACCAGTTCAAATCTCTCTGCTTGAGCGGTGATGGCGTGATCGTCAGCATAGATGCACCAGAAGCTCCAGGTGAATATGGGTAACTGCTCAATGCAATTTTGTGCACACTTGAGGCCATTTATAGAGACATCAGTCGCAATCTGAATGCCACCATGTGTTGTCAGCAATGCGCATTGACCACCAACCCACATACATGGCACTATGTTGGTATTCACTGTAGGAGTTGCAAAGCACAATGGGATATTTATATTAGAATGAATGGGAAACTTCCAAAACTCAAGGGATTCATCTCCAGCTCTTTCTCACTCCCACTTTTTCTCTCTCTCTTTTTGTCTCGAAAGTGTGTCTTCCAACAACCTCTTTGAAAATGTATCAGCTTTGGAGGAGGAAATTGTCCAGGGCTAGCGATGATCCTCCAACACGTATTGGGATATATATTTATTCACGAGATCAAATTGATAAAACCGCTTCCTTCATGCTTCCTGATTTATCTACGCCACGGTTATCGGCTGCATATGTGCCGCTTTGCTATAACTGTCATGGATGATACAGGGATAAGACGAATAACCTCTACAGATTTCAGGTACAAGTAGGAAAATGTAATCATAACTCACTTTAGAAGCAAGTGATACATATTTATACTTTGCCTATCAGAGCCTTGCAAGCTTTGGGCTCTTTATTTTTGCATTCAGGGACCTCTGGTGCATATCCATCATGTTTTCTGTTGGTTAATACTCTTGTCAGTCAAGTGAAATTTATGAGGGGATGACTTACGACCGAAAGGCAGTTGGAAGACCAAAATATGCTCTTAATTTAGGGGATTCGGGTCTTCCTTCACTCAACGTTCGGACAAAATTGGCCAGAATCCTGAGGAACAGTTCCAAGTAGAGTAGACACAGGGAATCAATGGTGGAATGGTGAGAAGGTATATGTACGAGGGTTGAATGAAAAGTAATGCCTCCACCTTCGTTACTTGGGTTTGGATGGGAATATTTGAATAAATCAAATGCAGAAATAATCCTTATTTATTTATTAATTTGTATACCGCCCTTCTCAGACTGCAGGTGACTCAAGGCAGTTTACAGAGGCAACAATTCAATGTCCAACAACACCATGAAAACACCGAAAAACATTAACGTATTATAGAAAAACATAACAAGATCAATAAGACCTAAATCATTTGCGTCTCCTAGAATCATAGAATCAAAGAGTTGGAAGAGACCTCATGGGCCATCCAGTCCAACCCCCTGCCAAGAAGCAGGAATGTTGCATTCAAATCACCCCTGACAGATGGCCATCCAGCCTCTGTTTAAAAGCTTCCAAAGAAGGAGCCTCCACCACACTCCGGGGCAGAGAGTTTCATTGCTGAATGGCTCTCACAGTCAGGATGTTCTTCCTCATGTTCAGATGGAATCTCCTTTCTTGTAGTTTGAAGCCATAGTTCCGCGTCCTAGTCTCCAGGGAAGCAGAAAACAAGCTTGCTCCCTCTTCCCTGTGGCTTCCTCTCACATATTTATACATGGCTATCATATCTCCTCTCAGCCTTCTCTTCTTCAGGCTAAACATGCCCAACTCCTTAAGCCACTCCTAATAGGGCTTGTTCTCCAGACCCTTTATCATTTTAGTCGCTCTCCTCTGGACACATTCCAGCTTGTCAATATCTCTCTTGAATTGTGGTGCCCAGAATTGGACACAATATTCCAGGTGTGGTCTAACCAAAGTGGAATAGAAGGGTAGCATGACTTCCCTAGATCTAGACACTATGCTCCTCTTGATGCAGGCCAAAATCCCATTGGCTTTTTTTGCCGCCACATCACATTGTTGGCTCATGTTTAACTTGTTGTCCACGAGGACTCCAAGACTCCTAGTTAAAACGTTGTCCAATCTCATCATCCAGGTGTTCCATTTTCCTATGTCTGTTACACTGCATTGCCTTAGAATGTGCTCTTCAACTACCACTATTCACTTTTCCACATAACCACCAGACAATTGGATACATTTCTACCAACGGTGAACAAGTTTTCTGAAGCGGTCACGGAAGAAGTCGACACTATGTTTCCGCAACCAGCGTCTCACAGTTCTCGCAACCTGGGTACCCATTGTGCACAGATCTTCTGATAGCCAAGCCAAGCAATAATATGACCCACACGTTCTTGTGAAATGCCAATTATGCTTGAAATTTCGCTCTGAGTGATATGATGATAGTCCTGAATCAATCTGTCAACCTTTTGCTTGTGGAACTCGGTGGTTGCTGTCACAGGACGTCCAACTCTTTGTTTGTCACGCAAGTCAGATGTTCCCACCTCAACATATTTAAACTTACTCGCTTAGTGATGCATAGTACTCACATCAACACAATCAACATAAGTAGTTTGCATTCTCTTTGGGGTGATACCTCTGCTGTCAAGAATGCAATGACTGAGCGTTGCTTAAGTTGCATTGACCGTCTGTCTGTGCAGGGTTCCATACTTTGCACTTTAACAATACAACTATTCAATGCTAAGGCTTCCTGCCAAAATGGAACTGTAGAGGAGAGTTTACTGAACAAGCCAGTACCTGCCGCATACCAGTACTGCCATCTGTTGAGGAGTTACGAAGGTGGAGGCATTACTTTTCATTCAACCCTTGTAGATACTATTGATTTAAAAGGTTTTTATTGTGGTTGGGAATAACAATGAGATTCAAGTCACATCCTGGAATCAGAATCCATTTCTAAAGGAAGAACATTTCAGAAAGACGAGTACAGCATGATCCCCATATCTGCAGGGAATACATTCCCGGACTTACTGTGGAAATGCGAAACTCCAGATACTAGCAAAACTCTATTGAAATGAATAACTTCAGGCAGAAGCATACCATAGAATCACACTGCAGGATCTAAAAAATGACTAGAGATTAGACTTGAGCCCAGATTCATGTTTAGGTGTTTCCTTCAATCAATCCAGGTTCTTCGGTATGTCCGGGAGCCTGCAATGGTAACGGCCCTTCCAATACGAATCCCCGCCCACAACAGAACCAAGCAGGAGCCGATCACGGCACTTCTGACTCTTCGTGACCTCATGGATCAGCCCAGGCCAGAGCTCCCTGTCGGTTGTCACAACCCCCATCTCCTTCAAGGTCAATCCAGTCACTTCAAGGATACCATCCATCCATCTTGCCCTTGGTCGGGCCCTCTTCCTTGTTCTTTCCATTTTCCCCAGCATCATTGTCTTCTCTAAGCTTTCCTTTCTTCTCATGATATGGCCAAACCGTAGCCTCATGTAAATCATCTTTCCAGTTCATTTCAACCAAAGTGCTGCTTTATGTCTGCTGACTAAAGGCCTGATCCCACAACCACGATTTTACTTTCTTCCTGAAAGCCAGGAGGGATGGGGTCAATCGTATCTCATTTGGAAGAGCGTTCCATAGGCAGGGGCCACCGCCAAGAAGGCCCTGTCCCTCGTTCCCACCAGCCGTGTTTGCGTTGTTGGTGGAAGCGAGAGCAGAGCCTCCCCGGATGATCTTAGGTTACAAGGTGGGATGTAGAGCAGATGCGTTCGGACAAGTAAGCTGGGCCAGAACCGTATAGAACTTTATAGGTCAAAGCCAGCACTTTGAATTGAGCTCGGAAGTGGACAGGCAGTCAGTGGAGCTGGCACAACAGGGGGTAGTATGCTCCCTGTATGTAACTCTTGTTTGTAACTTGGCTGCTGCCCATTGGACTAACTGCAATTTCCAAAGGCACTCTCAGAACTTTGCTCCAGCACCACAGTTCAAAAGTGTCTATCTTCCTTCTCTCAACCTTCCTTATGGTCCAGCTCTCACATCCGTAGGTGACTATGGGGAATACCATTGCTTTAACTATGCAGATCTTTGTTGCCAGTGTGATGTCTCTACTCCTCAATATTTTATCGAGATTGGTCATTGCATAGATGCAGGCAAAACGTCAGGAGAGAATGCTTCTAGAACATGATACATTCCGAAAAACCTACAACAACCCAACTTGCATAGACTTGTGCTGGAGGACTTAGAAAGATCCCAGCTTTTCTCTTCACAATACCAATAAACAACACTGTTAATTGTAACTGTATAGACGAAAGCTGGGATCACCTTTCCCTCCTCTCCCAGGTTTATTCATAGGAGAACGATACCCACGTTAATTAAGCAAGGGACAATAAGCCCAGCAGGGACATCGCATCCCAAGGACGCCTCGGAAGAGAGGTATCCATTCCCTTCATCAGACTTTACCTATAGATTTATAGAGCTCTCCGGTTTCGAGTTCCTGCATGTAATCGCTTTGGCATTTTCAGGCTTGTCTGCCACGTTCCATGTGAAATAATGGGATTTATTGACAGAGACGACGGCGCGGCAATTTTGCTCTTGTTCAGAAAAAATTGCCCATCAATGAAATGTCGAGGTGGGGGTGATAAAGTGTGTGCGAGAAGAGATGGAAGAACACAACTAACTACCTTCAACTCCTGTGGAATGGGTTGAAAGAGAATATTAGAGGGATGAAGGAAAACCAGATTATCCTTCGAGGTAAATGAATCCCTCTGGATGAGATCCTGTATTGTTTTGCATGGTGAAAATATGAGGGTTGAATGAAAAGTGGTCTATGCCATTGCCCAAAATCTCTTGCAGTCAAGGAGTTTCTTCCTGATGTTTAGGTGGATCCTCTTCTCTTGTCATTCGGAGACAGCAGGAGAAGTGGGACGACAGAGGATTAATTGAGACTGCCTCTGCCAAACTAGGACTATTGAAGGATATGCAAAGTGTGAAATACGGGTGCACATTCCTGGCTGGGGTATAAACTCTTCATCATCCAGAATTATTATTATTATTATTATTATTATTATTATTATTATTATTACTTTATTTGTACCCCGCTAGCATCTCCCAAGGGATTCAATGCGGCTTACAACAGGCCGGAGCCCAACACAATACAACAATACAGTACATAGCAAATAAAACAGTTATGAACCCTAAACAGTTCCAGACCAGCTTACTTATCCGAATGTATCTCTTCTCATGAACCATCTAGGACACTAAGATCATCTGCTCTTGGTCCTCACTTCCTTACAGATGTGTTTGGTGGGGACAAGAGACTGGACCTTCTCAGTGGTGGCCCCTCGATTTTGGAACGCCTTCCCAGGGATATAAGGACAACCCCCTTCCTCCAGACTTTTCGAAGAAAGGTAAAAACCTGGCTTTTTGATCAGACTTTTGCTAATCCAGCATAATTATACGAAATCTGGGATGACCTGACAATGTAATTGAATAACGATTTCAACAAGATGCTCACGATAACGTTTTTATGGCTTTGTACCGTTTTTATACTTTATATTTTACATGAATGTTTTTAACAGTATTTTATGATTGTTTTATTTGTTGAGGCATCAAATGTTGCTAACTGTGAACCGCCCTGAGTTGCCTTCAGGCTGAGAAGGGCGGTATACAAATATGGTAAATAATAGGCTTGGTTGATCAAGAAAAAAAATGGTTCTAAACTTGTTTTGTATGTTCGATTTTTAAATTATTTCCAAAATTTTCTTTAAAAAAAGATCAAAAATACCAGGAAATACGAATCATTACCTTTGTTTCGTTAATGGAAGGTGCCCTTCCCTCCCTCCAGAACCATTAAAATCTCACAGTTTCCCTTCCTTCCCTTGTGGTGAGCACAGCGCTCCTTGGAGATTGTACAACGAACACTTTTAAAATCTCTCACCTTTCTTTCTCTTCCCTGGCAAGCTGTCCAAGGGAGAGGTGGGCGTGGCCAAGCACAGTGCTCCTCGGAGGTCGCTGGGGCCATGCCCACCTCTTTCCTCTTTGCATCGGCGGCTTTGCGAGGTGGTCGTGGCTATGCCCAGCTCTTCCGCATCGCCGCTTGTCACCAGGGAGGTAGTCATGCCCACCTCGCAAAGCCGCTGATGCAAAGAGGAAGGAGGTGGACGTGGGTAAGAACAGCTGTTCCCGAAGGCCATGCCCCCAGCATTTACAATTCACTGGCGGAAGTCGTAAGGAAGATGGCGGACGTGGCTTCGATATGGCAAAAACACTTCCGGGTTGCCAAAACGTGTCGATATCACTTCTAAAGGTAATTATTTAATGAATTAATAACGAGATAAGAAATTAACGAACTGGATCAACCAAGCCTAGTAAATAAATATGGTAAGTAATAGGCTTGTTTGATTGAAAAAAATGGTTCAAAATTCATTTCGGATGTAGGGGGCACTGGTGGTTCGATTCAGAAGTCAATTCCAATTTTCACAGAAAATAAATGTTCAAAACTTTTAGAAACTTCTGAATCTTTCCTTAATAGTTCCCACTATTAACTATTAGTTAACACTTCCCAGGTTCGAGACCAGAAGCAAGGGGAGAGGAAAGGCAGGAAATCAATCCAGTCTGGTTTAAAACGCTTCCCAGACTTGAGACCAGAAGCGGAGGAAAAGCTGAATCATTTCCGACTCACCTACTGCTTCGTAACAGAAATGGCGGAAAAAGCTTTGGAAGGGCAAAGGGACTTCCGGTTTCCTTAAAAACTTTGAAATTGTTCAAAAAGCAAATCTTTCCAAATTTATTTCGAATTACGAAGATTCCGACCGAACCTAATCAAGCCTAGTAAATAAATACAAGCACAATGCAGAATCATGGTCAATGAGACTCAAATGCACTTTGTTGTAATACCTTTTTTTTTGCAGACAAGCAAGACTAAAAGGAGATGGGAGAGGACATTTTCAAAGCTTTTTTTCAAAGGAGGGAGCCTAATAACCACATTACCTCAATATGGATTTTGGAATTTGTCTTACAGCCATCACAGTTTTGTCATTATGTGCCATCAAGCCAACTTCAATTTATGATGCGTGTTCAGCATGGCTCTCCTTGTATTTCGTACGAGTCGGAGCATCTTGGAAGCTACATTTTAGGGTCAGGGGATGCACACAGCTACAATGTCCTTTTATGCTTGTGTCTGTATCTAAATGAAGAAAATGGGATCAAAGGGATTCAAAACCAACAGAGACTGGAATCCTTTTGTTAACAAGCGGAGGCCTAAGTTGCACTCCGTATGCAGATGCATCAGAATGCACCAAGAATAATTACAGGCTCATAGAATTATGCATATAAATAAAAATGTAATGTTCGTTTGTGGGATTAGCAGAACTCAAAAAACCAGTGGGTGAATTGACACCAAATTTGGATAGCATACACCTAACATAAAAACTGGAAAACACAGCAAAAGAGACTTAAGAAACCAAAAAAAATAAAAAAATGCATTACAATGCATGCGCAAAACCACATATATACACATATACACACCGGGATTGTGGCACAGCTGGCTGAGTGTCAGCTGCATTAAGATCACTCTGACCAAAAGGTCATGAGTTCAAAGCCACCTTGGGTTGGAGTGGGCTTCCAACCAATTGTGTGTAGCCTGTTGTCGACCTTTGCAACCCGAAAGACAGTTGCATCTATCAAGTAGGAAAATTAGGTACCACCTTAAAGTGTGGGGAGGCTAAATTAACTAATTTATGAGGCCATGAAGAAGACTCCAGCAAAGCATTCCAGCGGGGAAGCATGCGAGGAATGCGGAAGTACTTCATCAGCGTCGCAGATGGACGATGAAAGTGACATCTCCCCTGGTGGCCAGAAAAAGTTAAATAGCCTCTGTGTATGTCTGTATATGTTTGTATGTCAAAAATTGGCATTGAATGTTTGCCATATATGTGTACACTGTAATCCGCCCTGAGTCCCCTGCGGGGTGAGGAGGGAAAAAACCACATATACACAGACTGGGACACAGCAACACGTGGCAGGGCATGGCTAGTGCATATATATATATATATATATATATATATATATATATATATATATATATATATATATGCAAATAGACATATATACACATATACATAAACATTAAACATATACACACACAAAACACATATACACAGCCTGGGCCACAGCAAAATGTGGCAGGGAATGGCTAATAGAATAATGAGGTTGGAAGAGATCACATGGGCCATCAAGTCCAACCCCCTGCCAAGCAGAAAAAGCACATTTAAAGTACCCCTGACAGATGGCCATCCAACCTCTGTTTAAAAGCCTCCAAGGAAGGAGCTTCCACCACACTCTGAGGCAGAGAGTTCCACTGCTGAACAGCTCATACAGTCAGGAAGTTCTTCCTAATGTTCAGGTGGAATCTCCTTTCCTGTCATTTAAACCCATCTCTCTGAGTCTTAGTTTCCAGGGCTGCAGAAAACAAGCCTGCCCCCTCTTCCTTATTTAGTTGTGGGTTTCCGAATAGCAGAGGGTTGGAATAGATTAGTACCAAGGTACTAAAGGATTCCGCTATCTAGGGTCACCATAAGTTGGTTGATGTGGTGTCAATTAATGACAGTATGTTGACTACCAAATCCATCACTGAGTATCTTGGCCACCCAGTCCCAACACAGTTTATGGAGAACTCTATATCTTACAAGCTTTTGTAGAACTCTTGGGCATCCTAGAAAGGCAGCGGATTTGGATTTATTTCTGCAACCTTGGTTTTGTCAGGTCTTTTACAAGCCAAGAGCCTACATCAACATTGCGAGACGTAAATCTCCGTATGCAAACAGCGTGGTTTTTGAATGCTCTCTCATAGTGGGAAACATTACTCATTGCAGAAACGTAGTGAAGAATATATATCCCTATGCTATATACAGTGGCATCTAGTGACACAATTGTCACTGGGATGGAGAATCCACTTTAGGTTTCACAAAATCATAGAGTTGGAAGAGACCACCCAGTGCAACTTTTGGCATAAAGGAGGACACAATCAAAGCATTCCCAACAGATGGCCATCCAGCTTCTGCTTAAGAGAAGGAGACACCACCAAAACACCAAGAGGATCAAAGACTGAGGACCACTGTTTTATAAAGTTTATTTATTTATTTAAAAGTTTTATATACCGACCTTCTCACCTTTTTTGAGGGACTCAGACTGATTTCCAACCATAAAATCACATACAATCAGTAAAACAACATAATTCATATTACAATAACACATTAAAACAACAAATATATTCAAAACTACAATGGTCAGTCATCATACTAAAATCTGTTCTGTTAAACAGCTCTGAAGTTCTCTTCAGGGATAGTTTTCAGCACCCTGTTATTGCACTGGAACCCTGAAATACCTTTTCACCACAAACCACACTCTGTCCAGGTAATCCAGTAAGTAAAAGTTTATTTAAAGAAGAGTATATAAAAATAAGCAAATTCACAAGAGAATCAAAGTTCAAAAGGTTATTTCCAAGATTGCCGGGAGTACAAAATCCTTTCAAAGTCAGAGTCAATCCATAAACAAGGTAGCATGAATCCAAGCCAGGCAACCAATGTCACACATGAACTAAAAACAAAAACAACTTAGAAACTTGAATTTCAAGGACATAGGACCTAAAAAACAGAGCTGTTCACCTGAATACATTACTCTCACAAAGGATTGTATCAGCAGGAACTACTTTAAAAGGCCTCAATCCCTCCCATAACATCATTTACCACACACCTGCTCTCCTCTTCTTATCTCTAAGCCTCATCTCCCACATTAATCTCAGTTTACACTTTTGGCAGTGTAACGAATTAGGAGAGAGGAGGGACGATTTATTATTTATTACTCTTAATGGTGCCACCAATGTGTGATGTGAGGTATTATTGGGAGATATGGCACACTGGACGCAGAATTAATGGAGATGAGGCAGTCTTCAAACAAAAGAGAACAAGTTTATTGAGCACAAAGCGTGTGGTTGCAAGTTATAACTTTTCTTATAGAACTCAGAATAATGCTTGGTTAGTTGAATGTTACACTTTTTCAGGTTATACAGTATCTTCCTGAGGTGAAGCACTTATTACAGAACAAAGTTCCAATACAGGGATGTCTCCCTTATCTGATCCTCCCTTGATCAGATACTTAATAAGCTTATTCTTTAGCCTTTCTTTAGACTAACGGAATACTGGTTATGTTTCCCTTATCAGACTCTCTGGCTAAGAAACTTCCAGTAGCTTAATCTGACTTTCCAAAGCCTCGAAACTTTGCTTCACAATTCACTCTTTTACAGCTATAACCTCCTAATCTTTCCTCTACCAATTCCTCACCCTCCAATCTTAACTCCTGAGTGCTCACTCCTCTAACCCTAAACCCTAACTCTGACTGAACATAAACTGTCGTTTTTCAAACTCTCCCCTCTAAGCTCCTCCCACTTCTCTACAGCATCGTCTCCATGGTAACGCACTCCTCTCAGCTAGGCCGCTCCAGCATTAGTGCAGCCAATCCAAACACAAATACAGTTAAAGTCATACAATTTATAATCAACTTCTTTACAGGCAGGTTCTCATGAGTACTGATATCGCTTTCTCCAGTCTCATGGGAACTGCCAGGAGATTTAAAAAAAACTCTCTCTGGGGCACTTCTACCCTCTACTGGGCCCTCTGAACCTATCCCAGCATGCCTTTCCTCATCTTCTGAGCACTCAGAATCTGACCAGGCTACAATACCTATAGCGCTCCCATTGGCCTGAATTGGTTGATTCAAGGCAAAATAGATCCACTGATTCAATGGTAAGCCAACATAAAATATTAATCTCATGGATTCAATGGGTCACAAGTCTCTACTGCTTTTTGATACCTATCTTATAACTAAATTGAGATGATTTGTATAATTGTATTGTTGTGAGCCACTCTGAGTCTTCTTGAAGAGATGGGGAGGGATACAAATAAAGTTTATTATTATGGTAATACTTGCACCTGTGATGTGGTCTTCTTCTTTTACTACCGCCTCCTAACTTACCAAGAATAATTGTTTTAGTAAAGAGTAATATCTTTTTGTTATAGAAGGCCACATCATGGGTGAATTGACTAAACGTGCATTTACACTGTCATATAAAGAAATCTGGAATTGCATTATATGGTTCTCCAGTGACCATGTAATGCACTATATGGGTTTTGACTGACCATACAATGCATTATATGGGTCTACATTGACCATATGATGCATTATATGGGTCTACATTGACCAGATGATGCATTATACAGGTCTACACTGAGCCTATGATGCATTATATGGGTCTACACTGAACATGCGAAGCATTATATGGGTCTACACTGACTATACAATGCATTAAATGGGTCTACTTGGAGCATATGATGCATTATATGGGTCCACACTGAACATACAGAGCGTTATATGGGTCTACACTGACCATACAATGTATTATATGGGTTCAAATCCCTCTCCAATGCCAGAGATACAGCTTAATAGTGTAACATTAGAAAACGTTGACCATTTCCACTACCTTGGCAGCCACCTCTTCCCCAAAGTCAACATCAACACCAAAATACAACACCGCCTAAGCTCTGCGAGTGCAGCGTTTTTCTGAATGAAGCAGAGAGTGTATGTACACTGAGCATACAATGCATTATATGGTACTACAAGGATCCTGTGATGCATTACATGGGTCCACACTAAGTATACAGAGCATTATATGGGTCTACACTGAACATATGATGCATTATACAGGTCTACAGGGAGCATATGATGCATTATATCTACACTGACCATACAATGCATTATATGAGTCTACATGGAGCATATGATGCATTATATGGGTCTACACTGAACATACAGGGCGTTATATGGGTCTGCACTGACCATATGAGGCATTATATGGACATACATAACCTGAGCATATGATGCATTATATGGGTCTACACGGAGCATATGATGCATTCTATGGGTTTACACTGAGCATGCGAAGCATTATATGGGTCTACACTGACCATACAGTGTAGACCCGTACAATGCATTACATACAATGTAATGACCATACAATGCATTACACGGGTCTACACGGAGCATATGATGCATTATATGGGTCTACATTGACCATACGATGCATTATATGGTCTTATATGGGTGTATGTACACAGAGCATATGATGCATTATACGGTACTAGATGGAGCCTATGACGCATTATATGGGTCTACACTGAGTATACGGAGCATTATATGGGTCTACACTGACCATTTGAGGCATTATATGGGTCTACACAGAGCGTAGGATGCATTATATGGGTCTACAAAGAGTGTAGGATGCATTATATGGGTCTACACTGATGCATATAAGATCTAGCCTCAGTTAAGAAAGCCATGGCCCTGAAATTGCAAGAACTGACTGGGACTATTGATAACAAGGCAACTTGGAGGCCTCTTGTGGATTAAGTCAATGTTGACTTGACAGGAACGAACAACGATCTATCCAGCTATCTATCTCTCCATCTCTCCATCCCGAGCTCTACTTCTTTTTTATGCACCCAGCATATCATTTCCTTCTGCAACAACAACAGTCCATATTAATTCTATTATCAACTATCTGTCCAGCTTGTCTCATTTTTTTGGATCTCGGCAGGCACTTAAAAGGATTTATGCCTCTCCTAATGTGGCTTAGTTGCCGGTTTGTTTTTAATCCATTCTGCTCGGTGTCTGCAATTGCCACCCAGGTCTGTCCATCACTGAGGTTGGAGAGTTGTAAACAATGAAGGACACCCAGATGCCGTCTCCTTGCAAATTGGGGTCGGGGCCTGCTCCGGAGGGGAAAAAAGCACGCCGCCTGAGGATGGCTGCCGCAGTGATGGAGCGGGCAATCTGGGAAAGTGCTTCCAGGCAAGAATATTATTCACAAAGTGTAAGGTTCTCTTTCGGCCTAATTTGTAGCTTTGCGACGGAGAGAAGCACACCGCTAATTCACTCTTGATGGCTTTATTTTGCAATCAATGGGTTGGCCCTGGTAATGAAAGAACGAGGCTTAGAGATCACTCTAATCTTTCTCTCTTTTTTCTTAAAGGTAGAGATGGAAATGCATTAGGATTTTCCCCACTTATTCCCTGTAAAATAAATGTACTGATGCAAAGAATGAGAACGACAGGAGCAGAATTCAAAACGATCTTAGATTAGAGTGATTGGCCAAAACTAACAAAATGAAGTTCAGCAGTGACAAATGCAAGATACTCCACTTGTTATGGCTCCAACCTTATTCTCCATCTTCATCGCTATGATACTTCACCTTGTTGACAGGAAGCTTCCCACGGAGTGGAAATCATCTATCGGATAGATGGCAAGCTGTTTAACCTCAGCAGACTGAAAGCCAAAACCAAGGTTACAACAACATCTGTTATAGAACTCCAGTATGCTGATGACAATGTCGTCTGTGCATATTCAGAAGAAGATCTACAAGCCACTCTAAACACCTTCGCAGAAGCATAATAGAAGCTCAGCCTGTCATTGAACATTGAGAAAACCAAAGTGCTCTTCCAGCAGTCACCAACCAACCCCTTTCCAATGCCAGAGATACAGCTTAATGGTGTAACATTAGAAAATGTTGACCATTTCCACTACCTTGGCAGCCACCTCTTCACCAAAGTCAACATCAACACCAAAATACAACACCGCCTAACCTCTGCGAGTGCAGCATTTTTCTGAATGAAGCAGAGAGTGTTTGAGGACTGGGACATCTGTAGGGATACCAAGGTGCTTGTTTATAAAGCTATTGTCCTCCCAACCCTGCTATACGCCTGTGAGACGTGGACTGTCTACAGATATCACAAGCAACTCCTGGAACGATTCCATCAGCGCTGCCTCCGGAAAATCCTGCAAATCTCTAGGGAAGACAAGCGGGCAAATGTCAGCGTACTGTTAGAAGCAAAGACCACCAGCATTGAAGCAATGGTCCTCCGCCGTCAACTCCGCTGGATCGGCCACGTTGTCCGGATGCCCGACCACCGTCTCCCAAAGCAGTTGCTCTACTCCGAACTCAAGAACGGAAAACGGAGCCGCCCCAAGTCCCCTTTGGGGAGATGGTGGCGGGGTATAAATAAAGTTTATTATTATTTATTATTATTATGTGCCGAGCACACCTGCTCTCCCCTCCCTGCTTGGAGTCTCAGAAACAGCCCTGGCCAATAATAGTGGAAGAGGGCTTTTGGTGGGAGGATTTGCCGCCTGTTTCCAAAAAGGAAGAGAAGGACAGACGGAGAGATCTTCAGCCTTCTCTGCCAAAGGGCTTCCTAAGACCATCAGAAATATATATTTTCTGATAGTCTTTGGTGACTCTCCTGAAACCTCCTCGCAACCTCCCAGGGGTCCAGACCCACAAGTGCCACCTTTCTGATATGTTCTTCCCCAGGTTCGCAGAGAGATATCAATATCAGCATGGCTAATTTTTCTCGGGAAAGAAAGAAACAAAGACCTGAGAAAATTTACTAGATTTAAAATGGAAGGCTGACTGTTAAGCCGCTGAGGAAAGGTGTGTTATAAGAAGAGAGGTTGTGAGAGACTCTTAAGACGATGCCGTGCGATCAATACAAGGAAGAGTAAGCAATTTAGACAGGCAGAAACTTTTACCGAGATGCAGATAAAAGACTTCGGGCTTTGATTTTTATCAATTCAGATCTGCAATGCTGGGTTCAGGATCGTGGGGGACTCCAGCATTGGACTCTGTCAATGTGAATCCCAAAGTGGAAGAGCTGGATCGTAGAAATGAAGACTTGTTTAGCTGTATTTCTGGCATTGGAGAAGGATTGTCTGGTGCCTGCTGGAAGAGCACTTTGGTTTTCTCGAGGTTCAATGAGAGGCCGAGCTTCTCGTATGCTTCTGCAAAGGTGTTTAGAGTGGCTTGTCAGTCTTCTTCTGAATGCGCACATACTATGTTATTATCGGCATATTGGAGTTCTATAACAGAAGTTGTTGTGGCCTTGGTTTTGGCTTTCAGTCTGCCCTCTGTCCAATAGGGTCGGGAGGACAATAGCTTTATAAACAAGCACCTTGTTTTCCCTACGGATGTCCCGGTCCTCAAACACTCTCTGCTTCATTTGGAAGAGTGCTGCACTTGCAGAGCTCAGGCGGTGTTGTATTTCAGTGTCAATGTTGACTTTTGTGGAGAGGTGTCTGCCAAGAGAGCGGAAATGATCAATATTTTCTAATGTTACACCATTAAGCTGTATTTCTGGCATTACAGATGGATTGGCGGGTTCCTGCTGGAAGAGCACTTCAGTTTTCTTAATGTTCAATGACAGGCCGAGCTTATTGTATGCTTTTGCAATGGTGTTTAGAGTGGTATGTAGGTCTTCTTCTGAATGCGCACAGACTATGTTATCATCAGCATATTGGACTGTGGTGCAGCTGGTTGGGAGTCAGCTGCATTAAGATCACAACTGACTGAAATGTCATGAGTTCGAAGCCAGCCCGGGTTGGAGTGAGTGTCTGACCAATTTGTGTAGCTTGCTGTCGACCTTTGCAGCCCGAAAGACAGTTGCATCTGTCAAGTAGAAAATTTAGGTACTGCCTACTCAGGGAGGCTAATTTAACTAATTTACGATGCCATAAAAATCTCCAGCAAGCCAGCAAAGAATGAGGAAGTACTTCATCAGTGTCACAAATTGTCGGTGAAGCAACAGCTCCCCTGGTGGCCAGAATACCCTCATGAAAAGTTGGAATGTTAAATAATAATAATAATAATAATAATAATTATTATTATTTTTGTCGTGTCAGGAGTGACTCCTGGTGTGAGAAAATTGGCCGTCTGCAAGGACGTTGCCCAGGGGACGCCTGGATGATTTGATGTTTTTATCATCCTTGTGGGAGGCTTCTCTCATGTCCCCGCATGAGGAGCTGGAGCTCCTAGAGGGAGCTCATCCGCCTCTCCCTGGATTTGAACCTGTGACCTGTAGGTCTTCAGTCCTGCCGCCACAGGGGTTTAACCCACTGCGCCACCATTATTATTGCTCTTCAATAATAATAATAATAATAATAATAATAATAATAATAATAATAATCTTTATTTCTATCCCACCACCATCTCCCCGATGGGGACTCGGAGCGGGTTACATGGGGCCAAGCCCGGACAACATAATACACCAATAAAATCAAAACATATACAGCAAACAACAACAACATTATCAAAATAACATTAAAAGAGAAAAGAAAAAAGTCATAAAATAAACATTCCAATAAGCACAACTCAGCTATTTTAAACAATCCGTTCCTCCATTGCCAATCCGTTTCCGAGTTGGAGCAAACAGTATTGTTGCCGAGGACTCGAATCCTTGTTGAGGCTTCCTGGCAGAGGTCCTCAAAGACGGGTTTCAAAGAAGGGAAAGGAAGGCCCTTCCCATCACTGTCCTTTAATTGAAAATGTTTGAAAATGTCAGGGATTGAACTGGTGACCTTCTGCACGTGAAGGATGTGCTTGGCCACGAAGCCACAGTCCCATCCCTCGTTCTGTACATTAGTGGTTGTCCTAAATATTTTGCACAAAAGCGGCTATTTTTTTCCCCTTCTGGAATCAATGCTCAGCCTTTCAGCGGCATGGATTTCCGATGCTTTCAGCCAGCATTTCTAATTAGGCACATGACCTCGGTTTCTGCGCAGCCTTGGATGCCAGGGACGGAATTGTCCTCCTTCCCACAAAATGCATCTCTTTAAAATGCACTTTTGAAAAAAGAAGAGAGGAAGAAAAGAAAGAATGGCTTGCTTAATAGAGAGAGCAGCACTCAAATCCCCATTCCTCCGCTGATCAAGAGGACGGGTGCATTTTGTTTGTCTTGTCCAAAGACAACATCGTGTTCTCTCTGAAGGATGCAAAAGTACCAATTAAACTCTTATGGCCTTTTTACAAACTACGTATTTCATAGAGAAACAGAATATATATATGTGCACTCTGTTCATTTTGAGTGACATCATAACTCAAAAACCGCTGGACTAATTGCCACCAAATTTGGCCACAAGACACCTACTAACCCAGGAAATGACCATCACTGAAAACAATTGATTTTGTCATTTGGGAGTTGTAGTTGCTGGGATTTATTGTTCATCTACAAACAAAGACCATTCTGAACTTCACCAATGATGGAATTGAACCAAACTTGGTGCACAGGACTCCCATGGCCAACAGAAAACACTAGAAGGGTTTGGTTGGCATTGACCTTGAGTTTGGGCGTTGTAGTTCACCTCCATCCAGAGAGCACTGCGGACTCAAACAATGAAGGATCTAGACCAAACTTGGCATGAATACTCCATATGCGGAAATATGAACACAGATGGAGTTTGGTGAAAATAGATCTTGACATCTAGGAGTTGTAGTTCACCTACAATCAAAAAACATTCTGAACTCCACCAACGATGGAATCAGAGGTGGCCTTATGTAATTTTCAATGGTAAGCAAACAGTATTTTGGCGCCCCCCGCCCCAACCAACCAATCACTGATATCTATTTTCTGTCCATTGTGGGAGTTCTGTGTGCCATATTTGGTTCAATTCCATCACTGGTGGAGTTCAGAATGCTCTTTGATTGTAGGTGAACTATACATCCCAGTAACTACAACTCACATATGTCAAGGTTTATTTTCCCCCCAAGAGTGCCCCTGGACAAAATCAACTATAATGCAAATGCTTACTTTGCGTAATGGGTTGAGCCACCCCTGGATGGAATTGAACCAAACTTGGCACACAGAACTCCCATGACCAACAGAAAACACTAGATGGGGTTGGTTGGCATTGACCTTGAGTTTGAGAGTTGTAGTTCACCTCCATCCAGAGAGCACTGTGGACTAAAACAATGAAGGATCTAGACCAAACTTGGCATGATTACACCATATGCACAAATATGAACACAGTTGGAATTTGGGGGAAATAGACTTTGACATTTGTAGTTACTGGGATTTATAGTTTACATACACTCAAAGTGCATTCCGAACCCACCAATGATAGAACTGGGCCAAATACTGTTTACCCACAAGTATAAAGAAATTACATATATTAGAAACCAACACTTTCTCATTACTTTATTTTCCAGTACACCAGACTGGGCCACAGCAATGTATGGCAGGGGACGACATATATATATATATATATATATATATATATATATATATATATATATATATGTGTGTGTGTGTGTGTGTGTGTGTGTGTGTGTGTGTGTGTATGTGTATGTGTATGTGTGTATATGTGTGTGTGTATATATATATATATGTATGAGTGTAGCCTGAAGAAGAGAAGGGTGAGAGGAGACATGATAGCCATGTATAAGTATGTGAGAGGAAGTCATAGGGAGGAGGGAGCAAGCTTGTTTTCAGCAGCCCTGGAGACTAGGATGCAATGGAGCAATGGCTTCAAACTACAAGAAAGGAGATTCCATCTGAACATTAGGAAGAACTTCCTGACTGTGAGAGATGTTCAGCAGTGGAACTCTCTGCCCCTGAGTGTGGTGGAGACTCCTTCTTTGGGGGCTTTTAAAACAGAGGCTAGGTGGCCATCTGTTGGGGGTGCTTTGAATACAATTTTCCTGCTTCTTGTCAGAATGGGGTTGGACTGAATGACCCTCGAGGTTTCTTCCAACTCTAGGATTCTATGATTCATTAGGAAGTTGGTTCTTGACTTTTTCAAAGTCTTTGGTTTGTGTAGTGAATTTATTGATCTATGTTAAAATTTTGATGTATAGCTCTATGTTGCAATGTAGCAGAATTGGCAGAAATAGGGTAGCAACAGTAGAGGCAAGATTAATTTGCATAAGTGCAGCCGATTGGTCGTATGCAGATGAGTGTAGGCCAGGATTTGAAAGGGCCACTGAGCTAGAATGGCAGTTGGGGGAAAGAGAGCTTAACATTCCAAAGGGGTGGAGTTAAGTTTAAAAATAGGCAGTTAGAGAGTCAGAAAAGAGAGTTAGGGATTCCTGTTTGTGAAGGACAGCTAGGAACTTCTGTGAGAGAAAAGCATTTAGGAAAATTGAGCTTAAGTTTTAAGGAAAATAAAGTGCCAGTGTGGTTTAAGGCGGAATATAGTTCTGTCAAGAGTGTATGAAAAAGTAACATAGTTGTTGATGTGAAACAGTTGAAGTTTGATAGGAAAAGCTAACTAAGTGAATGATATTGAATGTCAGACTCAAGACTGTAACAGAACACACAAATGTAACCATAAGTGTTGGAGCCAGAAGCTATAAATAAACTTTGTTACTTCGTTTACTACAAGAGTGTCTCAAGCCTGTAATATAAAAGCCTTGACGTAAAAGCTCACAAGACAGCCCCAGCCAATTTAAAAAGGGGAAAATACATCAATACAAGGCAGTAAAAAGATTTAAAAGAAAATATCCCCCCCCCCCCACATCGACACACATAAAAAGACACCTGAAAAAGGGCTGAAGTAGTGAAAAGATGACCCAGTTTGTGTTGTTAGGCCAAGGTCATCAGCATATATAATTTGTGAGTGGTGCCTGTGGCTGATCATTAGTAAAAAGCATTAATACAATGTAAAGTATTTAATCCAGTCTCCAGGGTCAATGTTTAATTCAGCCAAGTGCATCCTTCCATATGAGTGCTCTGGGTTTGTCTTCTTGGATCAGTAGATTGATTAGCAAAGCCAAGAAAAGTGGACCAAGTTTCTCTAAAGTTGCTTATGTCCATGTCATCGTTCAGTCCCTTTCCTCTTTGTATCAACTTTGCTGAAACAGCGAAGTTCCATGTTTTTGCCTACCGTGAGATGATATTCAATGCATTTCCAGGTTTCTAATATGGGACGGTTTTCAGAGAAGGAGTCAAACTGCTGATCTCTTGAAAGGGAACGGCATTAGCATGTGTCTGTTGTTTAATTTAAGAGAGTCAGAGCTCTGCACGAGAGAAGCTCAGAAGAGACAGAGGGAGGTTTCCTCTGTTCCTACACTTCAGATTCAGATGTTTTAAAGATGATCCGCTGGGTTGAGAGATGGCAGCAAATATAAAGCATTCTTACCTCTTTGCCAAAAGAAGATGATGTTCTAGAGACGCCAACTCCTATTTGATATTGGAAGCTAAGCAAAGCCGACCCTGGTTAGTAGTGGGATGGGAGGCCACCAATGAAACCCAGGGTCTGTAGGCCACATTTCAGAGGAAGGAACTGGCAAACTACCTCTGAGCATCCTTTGCCTGTGAAATCCATGGATTGCCATAAGGTGGCTTGAGGGCATCTATGCATAGATATAGTAAGCAGTAGGTTGGATAGGTTCATTCGAAAAAGCCTGAAAGTCGTAAGAAACTTCTGAATTATGACTTTCAATGCAGTTTGAACCATGCAGGAAAGGGGAGGGGGGGGATCTGAATTTGAACCACTAACCATTTATTTTTCAGATATATTCCATAATGTTCAGATGTCTCCCAAGGTTATTTTAATTTTTACAATCGTTAAGCAACTTTGGTAAAGCCTAAAACAGTGTTTCTCAACCTGGGGGTCAGGACCCCTGAGGGGGTCGTGAGGGGGTGTCAGAGGGGTTGCCAAAGACCATCAGAAAACACAATATTTTCTGTTGGGCATCAGGATTCTGTGTGGGAAGTTTGGCCCAATTCTATCATTTGTGGGGTTTAGAATGCTCTTTGATTGTAGGTGAACTATAAATCCCAGCAACTACAACTCCCAAATGTCAAGGTTTGTTTTCCCCAAACTCCACCAGTGCTCACATTTGGGCATATTGAGTATTTGTGCCAAGTTTGGTTCAGATCCATCATTGTTTGAGTCCACAGTATTCTCTGGATGGAGGTGAACTACAGCTCCCAAACTCGCTGGTGGGGTTCAGAATGCTCTTTGATTGTAGGTGAACTATAAATCCTGAAAACTACAACTCCCAAATGACAAAATCATTTTTTTTGAGTGAAGGGCATACATCGGATTGTTAGGTATCCAAATTTGGTGCCAATTCGTCTAGTGGTTTTTGAGTTCTGCTAAGCCCACAAACGAACATTACTTTTTTTTTTATATAGATTATATATTAGGCTTGTGCATTTTGGCTAAACATTTCTGCTATCTGGATTTTAGGGGACCTGGGGATCCATTTCTGCATACCTCCTGCAAACGGGCAAGCGTCCGAATGTATGTTTTTGGTCTGCAGCCGGAAAATGCGGCTAGATCCAGCCCACTGTGAGAAAGAACAGAAGGGTTCACTCATGCACACACACAGACATGCACAAGGAAAAGACTAGTAGTAGAGTCAAAGAACAACACAATAAGTTTCAGGGAGGAAGCTAGAGCCAGCAGAGTCTAACACACACACACAAAACCCCAGTGGTGAGGGGCAAAACAACAAGAACAATCAGGATTTTTTGTTATTTTTTTAAATTAAAAGTTACTCCTGAAGGTACAATTAGTATTAATGCAAATAGTATTAACAACAATGCCCTTATTTTGCTACCCTTCTGTTATAGAGCTGGAATTTAGGGGTCTTTGCCAGGAGGCAGAGACCAATCAGGTTCATTAAAGAGTTTGTTGCCCTGGAAAGACAGAGAAGCACCCAATTTATTTTTGCCTGATTTTCCCAATAAAAGGTCTCACCAAGTGGAAGGAAACGCCACCGAGGTTTATTAGCGATTCAGCTGAAAAGGATGCAGAGCAGCAATCATTCGCCAAGCAGAGCATGTGGTTACAGAAATAAAGACAATTTTTATAGAAAATACAGAGTTGTGAGTTTCAAAAATCCCTGTTCCCCCTCCCGTCCAACTCGAAGGGGATTGGCTGACGTGCAAACAGCTGGGAGGAGGCTTGGCTGTCCCCCATGCATCAGGGCCAATCACAGGGCTTTCGCGGTGCACCAGAGCCAATCAGGAGGCTCCTGCTGCCTCGATGCTCCAGCGAATCAGAAGGAAGGGAGACAATGCATTCTGGAGTGGATTATGGAGTTTTAATGTCCTTAGGCTTATTGAGTCCGGGGATCGGCCTGCCAGAGAAGCCACTTTATTGTCCTGAGATGGGTCTGTGATAAGCATTTATGGCTTAATCCGGTTTTCCTCTTACAATCAGATAGGGCAGAAAGGGGAAACTTATGTGAATGTCCTTAGTGGAAAGATTTGAAAGAAAAACGGCTTGGAGGAAAAGAGGACTTTCCTAAGGTCATATTCCCTCCATTGTTATATGATTAAAAAGTCTGCCAGACAGGAACCCTTAAGATGGTCCAACTCCAAAGTCAAAAGGATTTCCTTTACTATTGTCCATACAAAGAATGTCCAAAGATAAGGGTCTTTTCATGATTGCTGATTGCTTTTCCAGAGGCAGGGCAGCTTCCTTGTAGATTTCCCCCAAGGAGAAGGGAAGGGGGCAAAAGGGTCAGGGCAAGGCCAAATACATGAAGGGAAATATAGAAATACAGTAGAAAATATGAAAATATAGAAATCATAATACAGAGAGCAAACCCAACTACCTTCCCCCAGTGTCCATAGTTCATATTATTCATAGGAAGGTCCATAAAGGGAAATATATCCACGAGGGGGAAAGAGAGTCCCTTGTTTGTGAGATGGGGGACCATCAGGAGCCCACGTGTGTCTCAGATGGAAAAAGTCAAATACTTTTGTGGCATGATTTTCAGTAATAAATTGGTTACCTTCTGTTGTAAACATATGAAAATAGAGCATAAAGCCTTGATTAAATGATACACACCAAACTGATCAAGGCTTAACCCTTATTATCCAGCCTGGTGTCCTTTGACCTTAGCAAAACTATAAGTTACTATTAGGCCTGGGTAACAACGCAAAAATTTGTTTCTAAAATCGATTTGTATTTGGGGGTTTTTTTTGTTTCGATATTTAAAATAATTACAAAATTTTCCCTTAAAAAAGTTCGGTATTTACGAAATTTCGTTAATATTTACAAAACATTTTGTAAAGATGGCGCCCTTTTTTTCAATATTTTTTCAATATTTTTTCAATATTTTTTCAATATTTTTTCAATATTTTTTCAATATTTTTTCAATATTTTTTCAATATTTTTTAATTTAATTATTAATTTAGTAGAATAGGGAGGAGAAATTATTATTAAGGAGGGAAGGCAGGCACTCACTCTGGCGGGCCCTCAAGCGCTGCCGCCGAGTCGGGCCCGGCTCCTCCGAAGCAATGCGAAATTGGGAGAAGGGCTCCCCAAAGGCCATCTAGCCCAGCCCTCCGCTAAGGAATTGGGAGAACGAAGCACACCCACCGCAAAGGTGAGGAAGGAGGGACGGGCCACCTTCCCGCTGAGGGTCGCTCGCCCTCTCGCTCACTTGCTCAGCCGGCGCCTTCCCCGCCCTCTCCTCCTCGGGAGAATGAAGCGACGGGCCGCCTTGCTCAGCCGGCGCCTTCCCCGCCCTCTCCTCCTCCTCTTTCAGGCTCTGACTGGCAGAGGAGAGAGAGGAGAGCTCCCAGCAAGCATCTAGCCAAGCCATCTTACGTATTTCCGAAATGGACGGAAATACAAAATATTTTGGCGCATGCCGTTTCGATATTTAAAAACACTTCCGGGTTTAAAAATAAGTTTTGTAATCGTTTTGTAATTGCTAAAATTAACGAATATTTAACGAATTACAAAATTAACGAACGAAACCGCCCAGGCCTAGTTACTATCTCTTATGGGGAGGGGGGTGTCATGTTTGACTTCACTTTCTCCTCCTTCCTGCTCCATTTCAAAGCTTGGCCTGAGCTGATTCCTAGATCTGAGATGGGCTTGGACTTCCCACAGTTTTCACTGTGCTCCCTCCAGAGCAACGGCCCCTCGACGTCTTTCGCTCTCCATAGATTATTGGATTGTGTGTTGTTGTTGTTGTCTCCCTGCCTTCCTTTTGAAAGCTACCAAAGTGGAATTCAGGACAAAGAAATCCAGCAATTGCAGAAATGGCTATTGATCAAAGATCGCTTAGACCGACGGCTTCCTTTGGTGCTTTTCCCAAGCTTTCTGGCCCTTGGCTTCACTCCGAAGGGAATGGCTCTCTCAAAGTCCAAGGTGGCCCTTTGCCAGCTTTAATGCAGCTGAAACGTCGTCCTGGAAACGTCCTCGGCATTGTCAATAGCTAAGTAAATAACCACAGGCCGATTTTGTTCTTACTGGAGACAGTCAGTATGGTTTGTCTGGGGGGAAACCAATGTTCTGTCAGTTCTTGGGAGAGTTTTGTCACAAAAAAAGAGGCCAATGCCTGGAAATTTCATGCCCTCCCCTTTTCTGAAGATGTGTACATTGATAGACCACCAACCCTATTATCTTAGACTCCCTGATGTTTTATTTTGTTTCCTTTACCCCAGCATTTCTCAGCCTTCCTAATATGCTGCAAACCCCTTAATACAGTTCCTCGTGGTGTGGTGACCCCCCAACCATAACATCATTTTTGTTGCTACTTCATAACTTTTGCTACTGCTGTGAATTGTAATGTAAATATCAGATATGTAGGATGTATTTTCATTCATAGGACCAAATTTGGCACAAATACCCAATACAAATTTGAATACTAGTGGGTTTCAAGGGGAATTGGCCTGGACATTTTGGAGTTGTAGTTGCTGGGATTTATAGTTCACCTACAATCAAAGAGCATTCCAAACTCCACCAATGATGGAATTGAACCAAACTCGGCACACAGAACTCCCATGACAAACAGAAAATACTGGAAGGGTTTGGTGGGCATTGACCTTGAGTTTTGGAGTTGTAGTACACCTACATCCAGAGAGCACTGTGGACTCGAAGAATGACAGATCTGGATCAAACTTTGCATGAATACGCAATATGCCCAAATGTGAATAGCAGTGGAGTTTGGGGAAAATAGACCTTGACATTTGGGAGTTGTTATTGCTGGAATGTATAGGTCACCTACAATCAAAGAGCATTCTGAACTCCGCCAATGATGGAATTGAACCAAACTTAGCACACAGAACTCCCATGACCAACAGAAAATACTAGAAGGGTTTGGTGGGCATTGACCTTGAGTTTTGGAGTTGGAGTTCACCTACATCCAGAGAGCACTGTGGACACGAACAATGATAGATGTGTACCAAACTTTGCACAAATACGCAATATGCCCAAATGTGAATAGCAGTGGAGTTTGAGAAAAATAGACCTTGACATTTGGGAGTTGTCATTGCTGGAATTTATAGTTCACCTACAATCAAAGAGCATTCTGAACCTCACCAATGATGGAAGTGAACCAAACTTGGCACACAGAGCTCCAATGACCAACAGAAAATACTGGAATGTTTTGGTGAGCATTGACCTTGAGTTTTGGAGTTGTAGTACACCTACATCCAGAGAGTACTGTGGACTCGAACAATGATAGATCTGGACCAAACTTGGCATGAATATGCAATATTACCAATTGTGAACAGCAGTGGAGTTTGGGGAAAATAGACCTTGACATTTGGGAGTTGTCATTGCTGGAATTTATAGTTCACCTAAAATCAAAGAGCATTCTGAACCTCACCAATGATGGAAGTGAACCAAACTTGGCACACAGAACTCCCATGACCAACAGAAAATACGAGAAGTGTTTGGTGGTTTGGGAGTTGTAGTTCACCTACATCCAGAGAGCACTGTGGACTCGAGCAATGATAGATCTGGACCAAACTTTGCACAAATACGCAATATGCCCAAATGTGAATAGCAGTGGAGTTTGAGGAAAATTGACCTTGACATTTGGTAGTTGTCATTGCTGGAATTTATAGTTCATCTACAATCAAAGAGCATTCTGAACCTCACCAATGATGGAATTGAACCAAACTTGGTACATAGAACTCCCATGACCAACAGAAAATAATGGGAGGGTTTGGTAGGCATTGACCTTGAGTTTTGGAGTTGTAGTTCACCTACATCCAGAGAGCACTGTGGACTCAAACAATGATGGATCTGGACCAAACTTTGCACAAATATGCAATATGCCCAAATGTGAACAGCAGTGGAGTTTGGGGAAAATAGACCTTGACATTTGGGAGTTGTCATTGCTGGAATTTATAGTTCACCTAAAATCAAAGAGCATTCTGAACCTCACCAATGATGGAAGTGAACCAAACTTGGCACACAGAACTCCCATGACCAACAGAAAATACGAGAACTGTTTGGTGGTTTGGGAGTTGTAGTTCACCTACATCCAGAGAGCACTGTGGACTCGAGCAATGATAGATCTGGACCAAACTTTGCACGAATACGCAATATGCCCAAATGTGAATAGCAGTGGAGTTTGAGGAAAATTGACCTTGACATTTGGTAGTTGTCATTGCTGGAATTTATAGTTCATCTACAATCAAAGAGCATTCTGAACCTCACCAATGATGGAATTGAACCAAACTTGGTACATAGAACTCCCATGACCAACAGAAAATAATGGGAGGGTTTGGTAGGCATTGACCTTGAGTTTTGGAGTTGTAGTTCACCTACATCCAGAGAGCACTGTGGACTCGAGCAATGATAGATCTGGACCAAACTTTGCACAAATATGCAATATGCCCAAATGTGAACAGCAGTGGAGTTTGAGGAAAATTGACCTTGACATTTGGGAGTTGTCATTGCTGGAATTTATAGTTCACCTACAATCAAAGAGCATTCCGAACTCCACCAATGATAGAATTGAACCAAACCCGGCACACAGAACTCCCATGACCAACAGAAAATACTAGAAGGGTTTGGTGAGCATTGACCTTAAGTTTTGGGGTTGTAGTACACCTACAAGGGTTTGGCGGGCATTGATCTTGAGTTTTTGGCCCGTTGTAATGTAAATATTGTGAATTCATTTTTTTGAAAATCCACAAAACAACGAGTCTGCATAAAGCAAATTGCGAAGTAGCGAGGGAATGCTATATTTTGTTATTGGCTGAAGTCACACATTCCCAATTCTGTTGTGATGTTTACGCCATGGCTCTATCGCTTGCTAAATATCCTCCTGGCAGAGAGAGAGAGAGAGAGAGAGAGAGAGAGAGAGAGAGAGAGAGCGCTCCCCAAAACCCAAATGCAATTCCACGTACACCTCATCAAGAAACTTAATTGAAGGCCTGAATCAGAAGAGCAATTATTTCTCAAACCTCGCAGCACACCGTGTTCGTGTCAACAGTCCGATATAAAAATAGGCTTTGGAGACTATCGGAAAGAAATGAAAACATTCCAGGTAGCAACTGTCTGTCACCTGGCTAGCAGGAGGCAGAAATGCAATCTACAGCTACAACAAGTCTGATCCCATTTTGTTGTTGTTGCTGTTTTGAGCAAAGAGTATTTGCTCCAAGGAAGAAGCTGTATATTCAGCAGTGTAACAAAGGGAAAGGAGGGAGGGAAGGCTTTTAGGAATGAGATCCGTGCCAGTAAAGTGCATGCATCCAACCTGGGAAATAGCAAGGTGCATGTAACTGACCTTGAAAACAATGCACTTCAATGTATTGTCGAAGGCTTTCATGGCCAGAATCACTGGGTTGTTGTAGGTTTTTTCGGGCTATATGGCCATGTTCTAGAGGCTTTTTTCTCCTGACGTTTTGCCTGCATCTATGGCAAGCACCTTCAGAGGTAGTGAGGTCTATTATAACTAGGAAAATGGGTTTATATATCTGTGGAATGACCAGAGTGAGACAAAGAACTCTTGTCTGTTGGAGCTAGGTGTGAATGTCTCAACTGACACCTTGATTAGCATTTGATGGCCTGACCTCTTTTGTTGAGAGGTGATTAGAGGTCCCAGATTGTTTCCTCTCTGTTGTTTTGCTGTTGTAATTTTAGAGCTTTTTAATACTGGTAGCCAGATTTTGTTCATTTTCATGGTTTCCTCCTTTCTGTTGAAATTGTCCACATGCTTGTGGATTTCAATGGCTTCTCTGTGTAGTCTGACACGGTGGTTGTGAGAGTGGTCCAGCATTTCTGTGTTCTCAAATAATATGCTGTGTCCAGGTTGGTTCATCAGGTGCTCTGCTATGGCTGACTTCTCTGGCTGATTTCAACAGAAAGGAGGAAACCATGAAAATGAACAAAATCTGGCTACCAGTATTTAAAAACTCAAAAGTTTCACCAGCAAAACAACAGAGGGGAAACAATCAGGCACATCTAATCACCTCTCAACAAAAGATTGCCCCAGGCACTGCCAGGCCATCAAAAGCTAATCAAGGTGGTCAGTTGAAACATTCACATCTAGCTCCAGCAGACAAGAGTTCTTTGTCCCACCCTGGTCATCCCACAGATATATAAACCCATTTTCCTAGTTCCAACAGACCTCACTACCTCTGAGGATGCTTGCCATAGATGCAGGTGAAACGTCAGGAGAGAATGCCTCTAGAACATGGCCATGTTGTTGTTCATTCATTCAGTCGTCTCCGACTCTTCGTGACCTCATGGACCAGCCCACACCAGAGCTCCCTGTCAGCTGTCACCACCCCCAGCTCCTTCAAGGTCAGTCCAGTCACTTCAAGGATGCCATCCATCCATCTTGCCCTTGGTTGGCCCCTCTTCCTTTTGCCTTCCACTTTCCCCAGCATAATTGTCTTCTCTAGGCTTCGCTGTCTCCTCATGATGTGGCCAAAGTACTTCAACTTTGTCTCTAGTATCCTTCCCTCCAGTGAGCAGTTGGGCTTTATTTCCTGGAGGATGGACTGGTTGGATCTTCTCCCAGTCCAAGGCACTCTCAGAACTTTCCTCCAACACCACAGCTCAAAAGCATCGATCTTCCTTCGCTCAGCCTTCCCTAAGGTCCAGCTCTCACATCCGTAGGTTACTACAGGGAATACCATGGCTTTGACTAGGCGGATCTTTGTTGCCAGTCTGATGTCTCTACTCTTTACTATTTTATCGAGACTGGACATTGCTCTCCTCCCAAGAAGGAAGCGTCTTCTGATTTCCTGGCCACAGTCTGCATCTGCAGTCATCTTTGCACCTAGAAATACAAAGTCTGTCACGGCCTCTACATTTTCTCCCTCTATTTCCCAGTTGTCAATGATTCTTGTTGCCATAATCTTGGTTTTTTTGACGTTTAGCTGCAACCCAGCTTTTGCGCTTTCTTCTTTCACCTTGATTAGAAGGCTCCTCAGCTCCTCCTCACTTTCGGCCATCAGAGTGATGTCATCTGCATGGCCATATAGCCCGATAACCTACAACAAACCAATGCACTTCAACCTATGCAGTTCCTTGTACCAGGCCTTGGAAATAAGAGTAACACAAGTAAAGCTGTTGCATACGACAGATCTTGGAAATAATGCATCTCAAGTAATGAAGTTACTTGTAACAGGCTTTGGAAATAATACAGCAGAAATAGAGTGGTTACATTTAGCCAATTTTGGAAACAATACAATTCAAGTAATATAGTTCCTTGTAACAGACTTGAGACATAATACAGCAGAAGTAGAGCTATTACATATAACAGAGCTCAGAAACAATGTGGTTCAAGGAATAGAGTTACTTGTAACAGACCTTGGAAATAATGTAACTCAAGGAATGCAGTTACTAATAACAGGCTTTGGAAATAATACAGCACAAGTAGAGCTGTTAGATTTAGCCAATTTTGGAAACAATGCCATTCAAGTAATGCAGTTACTTGTAACAGACTTGGGACATAATACAGCATAGGTAGAGCTGTTACCTATAACAGAGCACATAAACAATGTGGTTCAAGGACTAGAGTTACTTGCAATAGACCTTGGAAATAATGTAATTCAAGTTGAGCTTGTTACAGTGCTCGGAAACAATGTGGTTCAAATAATGCAGTTATGTGTAACAGACTTTGGAAATATTTTGAAGCAAAAATTGCTGTATTTGCATCCCTTTTGGCCAAATTGAATAAATCTCTGTGGCTTGTCTTCATCTTGGTGAGTTGGTTTCTCTGTCCTGGCCTATCTGGTCCTTAGCATGGCCCGCCAGGCACGAATCCTCTTCAACTGCGGTTCTGGTTAACCACATCGCTTAGGATGGCCCTAAGTTGAAAATAGATGGCTGTACACCTCTCATAGGAATGGCATGAAACCCAGGAACCCTTGCTTAGCACCTTTGGCTGACACTCCACAACACACCGTGAAATACCGCCTCACCTAATTTTGCAATTCTTTATCTGTCTCACACAGACAGGTGACCTAGAATTATTAGCTTCTTTCGACATCGTTAAGCACAAGGTGCTTATATGTGTGTGTGTATACACACACACTACATAAGCATACTTCCCCACACACGGCATTCAGATCTCTGGCCGTAATCCTTGCCTTGTTAATCAAGTCCTCCTGATGTTCTGATCTCTTACTCTGGCTAATCTAGGAGGATTTATTAAGAGTTCAGGTAGCTGCTTCGTGCCATTGCTCTGTAGTTTAATCTGGGTAGAAAGAGTGTGCGAGACATGAAAAACCATTTCACACAGAGATGGAAGGGAGATATATCAGAGTGACACAGTGTCACGGGGATACAGGAAACATTTGTGAGATGGCAGGGATATATACTGTGCAGTGACGGCATTAAATGTGGTTCAGTTTCACAAAGAAGAAGAAGATGAGGAGGAGAGAGGGAGCTCAAAATGTTCTGTAATCATTTGCAAGTTTAGAATCATAGAATCGTAAGAGTTGGAAGAGACCATATAGGCCACTGTTTCCCAACCTTCCTAATGTTGCGACCACTTCATACAGTTCCTCATGTTGTGGTGACCCCCAACCATAAAATTGTTTTTCTTGCTACTTCATAACTGTTATTTTTCTACTATTATGAACTGTCATGTAAATA
This sequence comes from Anolis sagrei, assembly GCF_037176765.1. Lineage (NCBI taxonomy): Eukaryota > Metazoa > Chordata > Lepidosauria > Squamata > Anolidae > Anolis > Anolis sagrei. The sequence continues at coordinate 14,244,100 of NC_090031.1, read as the reverse complement.
TCTGATATTCAGGATGCATTTTTATTCACTGGACCAAATTTGGCACAAATACGTGAACCGCCCAAATTTGAATACTGGTGGGTTGGTGGCAGGGGATTGATTTTGTCATTGGGGAGTTGTAGTTGCTGGAATTTCATCATCACTCTCCTCATTCATCATCCTCTCCATCTCTCCATCCATTCTCCCCATCTCCTTATCCATCCTTCTTCTCCTCATCCACCCTTCTTCTTCTCCTCATCCACGCTTCTGCTTCTCCTCATCCACCCTTCTTCTTCTCCTCATCCACCCTTCTGCTTCTCCTCATCCATCCTTCTTCTTCTCCTCATCCACGCTTCTCCTTCTCTTCCTCATCCACTCTTCTCCTTCTCCTCATCCACCCTTCTCCTCCTCATCATCCATCCATCCCTTTCTCCTCATCCATTCATCCCTTTCTCCTCATCCTTCTCCTTCTCCTCCTCATCCATCTTCTCCTCAGCTCTCCTCCTCATCCATCCTTCTCTTTCTCCTCACCCACCCTTCTCCTCCTCATCCACCCTTCTCCTTTTTTCTCCTCATCCATCCTTCTCCTCATCCATTCTTCTCCTCTTCCTCCTCATCCACCCTTCTCCTTCTCCTCATCTATCCTTCTCCTCATCCACCCTTCTCCTTCTCCTCCTCCTCATCCATCCTTATCCTCATCCATCCATCGCCTTCTCCTCATCTCCTCCTTACTTCAGTGCCTTCTCCTCCTCATCCATCCTTCTCCTCCTCCTTCTCCTCATCCAACCTTCTCCTTCTCCTCATCCACCCTTCTCCTCCTCCATCTTTATCCTCATCCATCCATCCCTTTCTCCCCATCCACCCTTCTCCTTCTTCTCCTCATCCATCCTTCTTCTCCTCATCTCTCCTCCTCATCCATCCTTCCCCTTCTCCTCATCCATCCTTCTCCTCATCCACCCTTCTCCTTCTTCTTCTCCTCATCCATCCTTCTTCCCCTCATCCATCCTTCTCCTCATCCACTCTCCTCCTCCCCCTCCCCCTCCTCATCCACGCTTCTTCTCCTCATCTATCCTTCTCCTCATCCTTCCTTCTCCTCATCCACCCTCCTCCTCCTCCTCCTCCTCCTCCTCCTCCTCCTCATCCATCCTTATCCTCATCCATCCATCTCCTTTTCCTCATCCACCCTTCTCCTTCTTCTCCTCATCCACCCTTCTCCTTCTCATCCATCCTTCTCCTCCTCCTTCTCCTTATCCATCCTTCTTCTCCTCATCCCTCCTTCTCCTTCTCCTCCTGAACATGACCACCCTACCCCTAATAAAAAGGGAGATATAGCTCTACCCCCAAAGAATTGTGATTCTCTTTCCTCCTCTTCCCCTTTCTGACTTTGTATTCAGCTTACTTCAGTAGCTGCAAACTGAGTCCAAAAAAATGTTTTGCTTCTAGTGAATTCAGTGGAGAAGAAGGCAGACAGACTCTTACTCTTCCCAGTCAACTCAGGCAAAAGCACACTGCTGCATGTTCTCCTAGCTTGTGTGCTGTTTTCCATTAATAACATTTCCAAATGTAGAAAGTTAGAGGAATAATCTGGAGCATGCTAGCCAAATCATGTCAGTTGGAGGCTGTGAGTCGCCTGTTTAGGGAGCTGGGCCAGGACGGATATGGGATCCCAGCTCAACTGTAGCAGAGTGGCAGACATCTTCTGAAAAAATAATAACTTTGTGGCTTTCAGCGTTGTCAAAGATAGGCGCTCACTGGAGACACCGAGAGTGAATTCCCCCTCTTTCCCTTACCTTGTCTTTCCAATTTTAAATAAATAAAATGCATCTTTTTGCCTCGGGCAAGTTTCTGCTGGATGTTTGGCAGCCTTGCTCGCCGTGATTGACTTAGCTGTTATGAACGTATTTAACAAAAGAGGGAGGGGGATAAATCCCAGCGACTCAAAAGGAAACCGTATCGTGTGTCGTGGGGATCCTCCAAGTGGATCTGAAGTAAATCTGGGAGGGAAGCTGTCAGGTAGAATACTGAAACGCCCTCATAAGTAGCCTAGGTTTTGCTTGGGAAAAATAAAGAATAATAAAAAGAATGAAAATTGAACTGACAGGTGTGAACGTACCGAAGAATTTCGCAAGTCAACATTTTTATTTTATTTTCTTTGTCTTCCAAGCTGAAACACTAAAGTTGTGCCTTAACCCTCATCCAGTTGGACTGGAGAGCTGAGTCCAGCAGAGTCAACTATAGCAACCAGATAGGCATTTCGCAGCATGGTCACCAGGAGATGTGTAAACAATGCCAAGTTTTGGCAATATGCCAATTTGGTACCACCTGCAAAAGTGATTAGCGTACCTTCTACTCCATCATCCAAGTCATTGACTACTACAGGGAAAACCAGCTGATTCCTAATCCATCTAAAATTCAGACATGTGCTTTCCATCTTAAGATCAGACAAGTACCTTGAGCTCTGAGGATTACCTGGGAAGGAATCCCATTGGGGCATTGCCACACACTAAAATACTTGGGAGTCACCCTGGACTTATAAAAAGCAATGGTTGACTATCAAGCAAAAAGTGGGTGCTAGAAATAATAATACATGTCAGGTTTTACAATGTTTTGTAATGTAATATATATGAGTCATGCACTGCTAATGGGCTTCTATTGGAAATGCTGAGTCATGCATTAACAGTATATAGGGAATCATTTGGGGAATGTGTTCTGGCCTAGTCCAGGTGATTGTGAATGATGCAATCCTGGGTCTGAGTTAAGTTAATGAGTTGGGAACCAATCAGAAATTGCTATGTGTAATTGTATAGAATTGTATATAAGGAAGTCATGTAGAGTGTATATTTCTCCTTGTGCTGTGATGTTGTTTGTCGAAGGCTATATGTAATTAAAAGAACCTGTCTGCTAAGACAAGATATAACTGTATGCTGTGGTAAGTTTGTAATATCATCTAGACTGGGGGAAAGACAATGGTAAAACTGACAATGGCCCGGTTGTGCTCAAGTGTATGTAAAAGGTTCCAAAGTGACTGCAGGCTGTGGGAGCGGTTGACTGAAAATACTGTGCAGGAAGAAGCTACTGGAAAGAGCTGAAGTTGTGCAACTGATCTGCTGCTGAATTGTGAAGTTAATCTCAACAATACATGAAAGCTGACTGGCACAACCTGGGGATCACAGCCAGACACAGTGAAGACATCTGCCCTTGTGCTGCGCTACTCTGCTGCTGAATATGCATGCCCAGTGTGGAATACATCTCACCACGTTGAAACAGTGGATGTGGCTCTTAATGAGACATGCCACATTATCACAGGATGTCTATGCTCTACACCACTAGAAAAATTATGCTGTTTAGCCGGTATTGCACAACCTGACATTGGCAAAAGTATGATAGCTGGGACTGAATGCTGGTTGTGCGATGCGGCTCAGAATTAGAGAAGCAAAGACGTTATGTATTAGAATGTGTTTGCATGCAATACCCGGATAGCCTTAAGCACTAGGCATGGTTAGGTTCGTGCCAGGAAATACGTGCCAGGAAGCAGGGGGATCATCATGTTAACCTGGTTAGTAGGCATGGTTAGGTTCAGTCAGAATCTTCGTAATTCAGAATACATTTGGAAAGATTTGCTTTTTGAAGCGATTTTGAAGTTTTTAAGGAAACCGGAAGTCCCTTTGCCCTCCCAAAGCTTTTTCCGCCATTTCTGTTACGAAGCAGTAAGTGAGTCGGAAGTGATTCAGCATTTCCCTGCTTCTGGTCCCTGGCCTTGGCTCAAGCCTGGGAAGCATTTTAAAACCGAGTGGCTAACTTTTCTCTCTCTCCTCTCCCCGTGAGCCTGGGAAGCATTTTAAAACTGAGTGGATGACTTTCCTTCCTTTGCTTCCCCCTCTTCTGGAATAAAACAACTACTTTCAAAGTAAAGACCACCCAATGAAACAGGAAATAACACTTTCAAACCATTTAGGAAGTATTCGCAAGTCTTGGAAGTTTTGAAAAGTTTTGAACATTTTTTTTTGGTGAAAATCAGAATTGACTTTAGAATCAAACCACCAGCACCCCCTACATCCGAAACGAGTTTTGAACAATTTTTTTGGATCAAACAATCCTATTAAGCACTATGCTTGGCTATTTGTTGCCCCCCCCCCTCATTTCTGTCTCCCTTCTTTCTGGTGAACTATCTTACCATGACTCTGTCACATCTGCATCTCTCACTTGCTGCACTGTCTCGGCATTGAGTCCCTGCTATCATACGAGGGGTATTTTTTTTAAGTAAAGTCCGTTTGAACATAAGTACACAATGAAAGTTTATTTCAAAAAAGTAAATTTATTTTCAGATGTCTATTTTTTGACATAGTTGCCAAGTTTGTTCAAACACTTATCATACCTCTGAACCAATTTTAAAATACCCTCTTCATAAAAACTTGCCGCCTACTCCTTCATCAGTCTTCATCATGGACGTTGTCACGACCAACTTTGAATTGTCGTACCCACTTACGCACTTTGCTTTCACTCATAACAGTATCACCGTACACTTCACAAATCTGTAGATGAATTTCTGCAACAGGCAGGTTCCTTGCTGACAAAAACCATATCACTGAGCGAACTTCACATGCGGAGGGTGAGTTGATAGTCTTAAACATATTTAAAACACAGAACAGAACCGTACAGGTTAGCTACAGAGCGGAAACTGAGCACAGTTGTTCCCGAGGCTTGCTGGTACACGACACATGCGCTCGTTGCGGTATGCGAGTGAACTACTAGTGTCTACAACAAAACGGACCTTACTTTAAAAATACCCCTCGTAATTTTGCCCTGACATCCATCAGGAAGTAGTAGCTTGTAGTGAAAGGACCAAGACAAAATCTGAAACCTTCAATCAATGGCTGAGACTGGATGAGAGACTCCCTCCTGGGCATACAGAAGGCTTGGCAACTTGGAAGGCACTGAACAGACTGTGCTCCGGCACCACGAGATGCAGAGCCAACCTTAAGAAATGGGGCCACCAAGTGGAGTCCACAACATGCGAGTGTGGAGAAGAGCAAAGCACAGATCATGGACTACAATATAGCCTGAGCCCTGCCACATGCACAAGGGAGGACCTTCTCACAGCCACACCAGAGACACTCCAAGTGGTCAAAGGAAATTTAGTACAATGCCAAGCTTTTACTTTGTGTTTTTTTGTATGCATTATAATCATATTCTCAATTTATTGTCGAAGGCTTTCATGGCTGGAATCACTGGGTTGTTGTAGGTTTTTTCGGGCTATATGGCCATGTTCTAGAGGCATTCTCTCCTGACGTTTCGCCTACATCTATGGCAAGCATCCTCACTACCTCTGAGGATGCTTGCCATAGATGCAGGCGAAACGTCAGGAGAGAATGCCTCTAGAACATGGCCATATATCCCGAAGAAACCTACAACAACCCATATTCTCAATTTGCTTCTGATATGATAAATAAATAAATTAAAGCTCAGATAATTGGGAAAGAAACCAAGACAGCCGTAGAAGCAAACTTCTCCCATGAAGGGATGCAGAAGGGAAGTCAAACGTGTACTTAGCGATATGGCCCATTTTAGGCCACAATACAAATTGATAAGTCCAGCACATATGAGAATGACCCTCTCCTTCTGCAAAGCACTAAGTTGTAGTTCAGAAATTATAAAATCCTAGAATTGGAAGAGACCCTGAAGGCTATCTAGTCCAAGCCCATTCTTCTAAACAGGAATTCCGAATCCAAACACTCCCAACAGATGGCCAAACTCTTCAAAGAACTCCAAAGAAGGTTCAAAAACCTCTACCAAGCAACATATAGTCCATTGCCAAACAACTCTTACCATCAGGAAGTTCTTCCAAATCTTCAGGTGGGATTTCTTGTCCTGCAATTTGAATCCATCGTTCCATATCTTGGTTCTTAGAGCAGCAGAAAACAAGATGGCTCCATCATCAATATGACCTCCTTCCCAATATTTATGGCTCTCGTGTCCCTTCTCCAAAGTAAACAAAGCCAGCTCCTTTTATGGGATTATGGTTTCCAAACTTTTGACCATTTAGGTCTCCTTTCTCTCTGTGTGTTTTGGCTTTTCAATAGCCAAGCTGTGCATTTCACACTCACACCTGTATCAGCTTTGGTGTGTTATCAAGCACTTCTCCTTGTCTTAAAGGGGCCACAGCCTTTGTTTACAAACCTCCAGAGAAGGAGACTCCACTGGACTCCACAGCACTGTCTAATCATCAGGAATTCTCCTAATGTTTAGGTTAGGGGTTCTCAACCTGTGGGTCTCCAGATGTTTTGGCCTTCAACTCCCAGAAATCCCAACAGCACGTAAACTGGATGGGATTTCTGGGAATTGTAGGCCAAAACACCTGGGGACCCACAGGTTGAGAATCATCTTTTCTCCTGCAATCTGAACCCATTGCTCCATATTCTGGTTTCAAGAGAAGCAGAAAATGAGCTTTCTCCATCTTTAACATCGTTCCAAATATTTAAGTATGGCTCTAATATCCCCTTTTGGCCTTCTTGTCTCCAAACTAAACATTCCCAGTTCCCTAAGCTGTTCCTCATAGGGCTTGCCCTCCAGACCATTGCTCATTTTGGTCACCCTTCCCTGGACACTTCTCTGCTTGTCCATCTCTTTCTTCAGTTGTAGGGCCCAGAACTGGAACACTTGAGCCTGCCTATGAAATAGAGCAATTTAAAGCAACCACGGATAGTGAGATCCGAGCAGTGGATAGTGAAACCTGAAGCGCAGATACTGAGTCCCAATAAGTGGATACCAGTAATGGCCGCAGGCTGCCTGTGGATCTGTACCCCTGGTGAGATGAAGAAATGACATCCAATGTTCCCAAATAAATCTCACCAAGTTGAAAAAATAAATCTCACCAAGTTGCACCGGGACTGTGGCACAGCTGGCTGTCAGCTGCATTAAGATCACTTCTGACCAAAAGGTCATGAGTTCGAAGCCAGGGTCAGAGTGAGCTTCTGACCAATTGTGTAGCTTGTTGTCAACCTTTACAACCCGAAAGACATCTGTCAAGTAGGAAAATTAGGTACCACCTATGTGAGGGGAGGCCAATTTAACTAATTTACAAGGCCATAAAAAAAGACTCCAGCAAAGCACTCCAGCAAAAGCATGCGGGGAATGCGGAAGTACTTCATCAGTGTCGCAGATGGACGATGAAAGCGACAGCTCCCCTGGTGACCAGAAAAGTTAAATAGCCTCTGACTGTCTGTCTATATCTGTTGTGTGTCTTTGGCATTGAATGTTTGCCATATATGTGTACACTGTAATCCGCCTTGAGTCCCCTGCGGGATGAGAAGGGTGGAATATAAATGCTGTAAATAAATAAATAATAAAAAAGAAGCCACTGAGGTAATTTACAATAGACTGCAGCACCCGCCAGCCAATCAGAAAGTGTTTCCAATGGAGATTCCCACTCTCCAATGGCCGATGAAGGGCAGGATGGAAACTTCATACAAAAAGGATTACATTGTCCAAACTCCTGGACGAACAAAGCGGGCACTCTGTCTGCGGAACCCTCCACTGCAGTATCAAGTTTATTAATTTAGTATTTGGACCCGGGGAGGAAAGGGGTCCCATGCTCAACAACAACACTTCTACAGAAACAAGAATGTTCTGCAGAGCCATTGATGCAACGACTGCCTTTTGGGACCCGCGGAATACATTTGAAATACATTAACCTCAGCAGACTGAAAGCCAAAACCAAGGTCGCAACAACATTTGTTACAGAAGTCCAATATGCTGATGACAATGAGTATTCAGAAGAAGACCTATAAGCCACTCTAAACACCTTCGCAGAAGCATACGAGAAGCTCGGCCTCTCATTGAACATCGGGAAAACCAAAGTGCTCTTCCAACAGTCACCAGCCAATCCCTCAATGTCATAAATACAGCTTAATGGTGTAACATTAGAAAATATGGACCATTTCTGCTTCCTTGGCAGCCATCTCTACAAAAGTCAACATTGACAATGAAATACAACATCGCCTGAGCTCTGCGAGTGCATCATTCTTCCAAATGAGGCAGAGAGTGTTTGAGGACCGGGGCATCCGTAGGGAGACCAGGGTGCTTGTTTATATTTATATATTTATTTATTTATTTACACTATTTGTATTCCGCTCTTCTCACCCCATAGGGGACTCAGGGCAAATTACAATGTACATATACATGGCAAACATTTAATGCCATAGACAAACAACATATATAGACGGACACACAGAGACTATTTAACATTCCAGCATTGTGATGAGGGTATTCTGGCCACCAGGGGAGCTGTCACTTCACCGTCCATTTAAGACACTGATGAAGTACTTCCTTATTCTTTGCATGCTTGCTAGAGATTTTTATGGCATCATAAATTAGTTAAATCAGTCTCCCCGCATACGCGGTACCTAAATTTCCTACTTGACAGATGCAACTGTCTTTCGGGCTGCAAAGGTCATCAGCAAGCTACATAAATTGGTCGGAAGCTCACTCCGACCTGGGCTGGCTTCGAACTCATGACTTTTCAGTCAGTAGTGATCTTAAGGCAGCTGACTCCCAGCCAGCTGCACCACATTCATCCCAGTCCTCCATTGTCCTCCATTGTCCTCCGAACCCTGCTATATGCCTGTGAAACGTGGACTGTCTACAGATGTCATATGCATCTCCTGGAACGATTCTATCAGTGCTACATCCAAAAAATTCTGCAAATCTCTTGGGAAGACAGGCGGACAAATGTCAGCCTGCTGGAAGAAGCAAAGACTACCAGCACTGAAGCAATGGTCCTCCGCCATCAACTCAGCTGGACTGGCCACATTGTCCAAATGCCCAATCACCATCTCCCAAAGCAGTTACTCTACTCTGAACTCAAGAATGGGAAACAAATTGTTTCTGGGCAGGAAAAGAGATATAAAGATGGACTTAAAGCTCAAATACTGTGGAACAGAAACCAAGAACTGGGAAGGCATGGCCCTTGAGCGCTCTAACTGGAGGTCAGTTGTGACCAGCAGTGCTGCAGAATTTGAAGATGCATGAATGAAGGGTGAAAGAGAGAAACGTGCCAAGAAGAAGGCACATCAAGTCAACCCTGACCGGGACTGCCTTCCATCTGGAAACGGATGTCCTCACT